>NC_091485.1:60266922-60866922 GCF_947461875.1 Haliaeetus albicilla | reverse complement strand
GTGTTTTATGTCTTGGTAGTAACATTTTGCTCACACACTTAGTGTGCTTGCCAATTTTATTCAATCCAAAGGTTGAATTCACATAGTTGTGCTTGGTTTTATGTATGGAAGAGGAAAAACAATGAAAGATGAAAGCATTTCTTCATGTCATCCTCTGTCTCTTGTTCATTTTTAGTCAGCACGCTGTAAGTGATGTTAAATTTTCTGTAATGCTGTGGGATTCTTTTTCCTTTGACTTTCATGCTCTTCATCTTGAGCTGACATTTTATGTTACTCATTACTGTCACTATTGGAAAGAATAGCAAGATCAGCATTTGAACATCATTATTTGAACATCAGCTCACTTGATAAAGTATTTCCCTTATTGTGCTTAATAAAAAAGTATATTGTTTTATGTTCCTTGTGCTCTACCTAGATGTTACTATTTTAACAGCTAGAAAGAAATTGTTTTTTGTTTCAGTAAATCAGTTTCCAATTCAAAAAAGCCAGCAGGAATCTGAATAAATGGATTAACATTACCAACACTGGCAAAAATGGACTAAGATTCACTGAATCTCATTTTGATCTTGATCTGCAGGGTCTGTAGTGGCATAATTCAAGTAATTTCAATACTGTTACACTTAATTATACCAAAGTATGTGGGATTAAGAATCAGACTAGTGACATTTTTTTTCCTTTTACTCCCCTTGGAGGATGAAGTATGAAACACCTCCTGAACAGCTTTTATTTTGTCATCTTCTCTAGGAATTTCCCCTGAAAGGGAACGCTAGACAGTGGGTTGTAAAGATAGTTTATGTACTGTCAAGATAATGTTTCTTGAGTAAATGCCAGATCATAGTATATTTGATGCTTGCCAGCTGCTTACGTCCTCTTAAGGAGGCATGAATTCTCCTGATATCGGGTCCAACTTTCTCTTGGGTTTTTTTGCGAGCCATGAAAGTCATGAGTCTAACCTGCCAATTGTATACACTTGCAAATCAGCTGGAATTAGCTCTATTTTGAAACAAGCATATAGCTTGCATGGGAAAGATGACATGCTTGTTCTTCCTTTGTTATCAGTTCTGCAATCTACCCAAGTCTGATGACTCTTCTAAACACACAGAAAATGTCCTGTGGCAAGGAAACTTTGAACATGGATGTCAGTCAGGAATGATCAGGGATTTCAATGAACAGGCCATTTACTATATTTAGGATTCCCACAGGTACTATGGGAAAAGGGAAGAAACACCACCTCAACTCTATTTGTTGCTTAGATGCATAATTGATTTCAACTGTATTGCCCAGATCATGAAAATCTGTAAAAATTATGATAAAATTGAACTTTCAAAAAAGAAGGGCTATTTATTTATTTAAAGGTTATCAATTATATTCAAAATCTTTGCTTTAGATTTTTCTTTACTATACTTATTTCACCCCTACTCTTTAATTTTACAACTAAAAATGGGGTAAAATAAATAATCAAGACATAAAGGAGAGGAGTAGAAGAAAACAACCCATAAATCTAAGTTGGTCCTGATCTTTCACGTACATTTTCTTGAAATAAAATCAAGAATGTAAAACTTCAGCCCTGAGATTTTATTACTCTAGTTTTGATGTATAAATTGCAGAAACAGCACCTCTCCCCCCGAACATGAATTTAACCAATATAGGACTTATTGGTCTTGAATTTTAGGAGTTATTTGTTGATTAAGTAAATGAAGAAATAGTCAAAATGGGCAGCTCATTTCCTCTGGAAAAGCAGGGGGAAAGGAAACATTGTACTTTTTTAGATTAAATAATCCCATAATTTGTAGTCTGAGATGAAGTTGAGAGTTAGAAGACACCTTTTTGTTGCTATTCCTGTAATAGCTGATCTCCTCAAATTAACATGGTTATTTGGAACAACATTGTACAGAGTGATTAAAACTAACTGTAATTCCTCTTTGATTATTAAAATATCAGACTGCAACTCTGTATTACAAAGGAGTGTTTGTTACTGGTTAAACTCTGAGGTACAATTGGTGAACAATATATACTTCAAAGATGCTCATAGACCAGGAAACCTTTCAGAAGGAAAAAGGATGTCTATTGCTCAAGGTATAATTGTCTTCTTTCAGGGTAACTTATTTTTTAATTTGAAATAAGTACTTCAAAGAGATTCAAAGTGGGCTATCAATCCTTTGAAGCTGTCAAGAGGTAATGATTTAGGATTTCCATTTCAAAGAATTTTACATCTCAGATAAAATGGAACAATTCCATTGAAAACCAGAAGATCCAGGCCTGAAATGACAACAAGACAGCTTCTAAAGGATCAGCTAACAGAAGTGACATGCTTTTATTGTTCCTTGGTGAGTATTTTGACCTATATATGCCTGGATTATCTGAACCTATGGGTTTATTACTAAGTAAACTCAATTACTCTCTAGAAGTTAGGCTAAATAAAATGATCTCTGCTGGGTCCTTAACATAAAATGTTACCTTTGAATATTATGGTTTGGGAAGAATATTTATTTCTTTCAGGATTTTTTGCCTTTTTTTTTTTTTAAGAAAGGTCAGACCAAGGCATTTGAATGTATATATAGATATGTACTACTTAAACGATGATTACCTTCTAGTTTCTGAATAAATGACTGGGATTATGACAATTACTTTGAAATGTCTTTGCTCGTTTGAAAGTGAAGAAAACTTAAATCTTATTTGGTTAGGGTTAATTACAGGGAGAAACAAAGAGAAAGCATCCCTGGGAAGCGGACTGCTGGTGACCATGAAATTGCTATGGTCAGACTGCCTATTTCACCTAAGCCAAAGCTCTGGGACTACAAATTAAGTAATACTGCTGTCACTTAAAGAAGAGTTGTGAGCTATTAGCTAATATTTGGCACAGTTATCTTTTCCAGAAGCAACACTGATTGAGACTTTCAGTGTTTCCCAGTGTTTTGGGTTTGTGTGGCAGGGTTTTGGTAGAGGGGAGGGGTTGCAAGGGTGGCTCCTGTAAGAAGCTGCTGGAAGCTTCCCTGGCGCCAAGTCGGACCTGCCTCTCACCAAGGCTGACCCAATCAGAGATGGCAGTAGCACCTCTGGGAGAACAGATTTAAGAAGGGGAAATCTGCAGTGGAGAGGGAGTGGAATGTGAGGGGAACCCCTCTGCAGACACCATGTTCAGTGAAGAAGGAGGGTGGAGGAGTGGGGGAGGAGGGGATGCCCCTGCAGCCCGTGGTGAGACGGCAGGCTGTCCCCTCCCAGCCCAGGGAGGAGAGAGGGGGAGCAGATGCCCACCTGCAGCCTGTGGAGGAGCCCACGCTGGAGCAGGTGGATGTCCCTGAAAATGGCCGTGATTCCATGGGAAAGCCTGTGCTGGAGCAGTTTGTGACTGAAGGACTGCAGCCCCCATAAAGGACCCACGCTGGAGCAGTTCGTGAAGAACTTCAACCTGTGGGAAGGACCCATGCCAGAAAAGTTTATGGAGAACTGCCTCCTGTAGGAAGGACCCCACACTGGAGCAGGGGACGAGTGAGGAGTCCTCCCCCTGAGGACGAAGGAGCAGTAGAGACAACGTGTGATGAACTGACCCCAACCCCCATCCCCTGTTCCCCTGCGCTGCTGAAGAGAGGAGGCAGAGAGAACCGGGAGTGGAGTTGAGCCGGGAAGGAGGAGGGGTGGGGGGAAGGTGTTCTAAGGTTTGGTTTTACTTCTCATTATCCTTATTTTGATTTGATTTGTAGTAATTTAAATTGATTTTGTTTCTTCCCCAAGTTGAGTCTGGTCTTTGCCCATGACCATAAGTGGTGAGTGATCCCTGCCTGTCCTTGTCTTGACCCATGAACATTTCTTTATATTTTCTCCTTCCCATCCCACGGGAAGGGGGAGGAGTGAGCAAGTGGCTTCATGGTGCTTTGTTGCTGGCTGGGCTTAAACCATGACACCCAGCCTCTGGATGTCAGCAAGAACAGAGAGACCTGTTCTCCATGGTTCTCCAAGCAACATCTCACCTTTTCCTCCCTGTGGCAGAAGTGATATAGCCACAGCCTAGCACAGGTCCCTTGCTTTTGAGGTTTCTCTCTAATGCTGAGAAGCCTTAAACTGGCTGTAGATCCAGCAGCAGAGTGAATTTCATAAACATAGAGGATATCAAGTCTAATTAAAATTATGATTGCACTTATGGAGATGTAAAAACATAGAAATATTTCAGTCTTATTTTGAAACGTTAAGTAAGTTTAACTGGGTCACTGTCTCCTGGTAGTAGGACATCCAAATTAGTCATTATGTTTCTCAACAAACTAAGCAATTTTTCTTATTCAGAAAAATAACTTAAATAGAAATGATGATTAGATAAAGGACAAAAAGTATACAATTGATCTATATGCATATTTCAGAAAACTTTTCTGGCAAAGAAATCTTACTAATAGGATGGACTGTGAGCAGGATTTGGAGAGACAAATTACCCCAGAGGAATGTGCTTTGATGTGGAAAAGAGGATCAATCACCTCAATCTGTAGTACACTAAGAGAAAATTTATTTAAGATATGGTTTCACTTCACACAAGTCAGGCTCATACATAGAGAATATTGGAGAAATTGAGGTGACAAGGAGATTTTATGGATTTTGCAGACATAACTGAGGCAGAGAGACTTGGATAATGTCTGAAAACAAGCAGTAGAGATTGTTGCATAAGATTGCCTTTGTTCTTTCTAGCAAAACAGTCACACTTGACTCCATATTTAGTTTTTCATTTGTTAGTAGGCACTAAAGTACTGGATAGTTTCTCATTAAGAATGAAGAAAAATAATCTCACAGAGGAATGCTCCAGAAAATAAGGAACATGGTAAAAATTTGAACCCATCAATTATATATTCAGAAATGTACAAGAAATAATATGAATCTAGTTTCTAGCAGCATAGCTTTAATTTAATAAATGTGAATACTTAAATCACAGCAGCTAGCAGTCTATATGATGTAAGAGATTTATTGAACCAAATGACCTAATACTACGAGCATACTATATTACTAAATATTTTTAAATCAAAACAAATCAAAATATGAACTTTTAGTGATTATTTTGTTGTTGATATTCATGTGGCAGTGATCTATAACTCCATTTGATATCCTAAATGGTTATTATAATGCCCTTTATCTTTTGGAAAAAATAATTTATTGATAAATAAAATGTTGGCATTTCTCTGGCTTAATCTCCTTTCTGAGATGAAAATTTGCCTGCTTAAATATTTTCAGTGATCGAAAACTCAGATCACTGAAGAAGAAAAAAAGATTGGTAAACCTGTAAGAGGACACAGTAATGAAGAGAACTAAGAATCACTAAGGGGAAGAAAATACACAAAGAATTACAAGTGTCTTTGTCTTGCCCTTGTTCTTGAACTACTTGAATTCTATATTTCACCTGTATTTCAGCCTTTGATTTGATGTTTATTAAGAAGCTGACACACTGGGAAGACTGTACGTGGTCAAATAACAATAGTTTTGTAAGCAAGTCCTGTATTTATTTGGTGTCAAATCTATTCCATGTTACATCAGTGCCCATATGAAGAAACATGTTTTAATTTCAGTGGTGTTGCTTTTAATTGATGTTGGTGTATCATTTCATTCAAGATTTTGATGAGTTGGTATGGGATATAAATGGCAGCACATTTGGCCAATAGCCTTTTATTTTTGGTATAATACACTACCTTCATACCAAGCATTCAACTGTAATGATTTTTAGAAGAAAACACATAGCTAAACAGAAAGCACTGCAAGACTCGTTTCACTTCACTTCATTCCCCTGCTGTCCTGAATCTACTTATTTTAGACCCTAGCCAGTATTTTTCATGTAATTCTCATGTCTAAATGAAAAACAAAAAGATAAAATCACAGACCACAAGCTACTTTCATTTCTTTCAGAAGATGAACACCTAATACTTTTTAACAGAGTGAAATTAATTTCATAGAGACAAAGAAAATTCTGGGCTCAAAATCATTTGAAGTCATTGAGACTGATTCTGTAAACTTCTGACAAATCTGCCTTGAGCTATGGCAAGGGGGCAGAGAGGTGGAAATACAACCCCCAGCATTCTGGAAACCCTTTGGCCACTGGCCACTGCCAGCAGGGGAATGTTGCCAGACTAGCATTTCTGTAGAGAGTGAATGCTAAGCTATTTAGTGATTTTTACTCCACTATAGTTTGCCTTCCTTGATCATTGCACCCTTTCAAGGGCAGCATTTGGTTACTAGGTTTTGATGGTGGCAGCCTTTACTGAGAAAGGGCTCAAACCATGACTCTTGTTCTGTGAGAACAGGAGGGACTGAAAGTAGGCTTGTGAGGGGAAGCCATTAAACAAGGACATACCCAAAACTATAGTAATTCCAGCTCCATGTTTAATTTGGCAGCTAGAGCTGTTGCTGTGATGCGCAACATTCATTTGAATATGTTAAAGAAGCAATCACTTTAGAAAACAGCTGAAGATGGGAGGGCAAAGCAAGGAAAAATTAGTATTTCTTTTCCCAAAGAAAAGAAGTTGCAGGAAAGACAGGAAGAAATTGCTCTTTCCCTAGGTAATTGTGTACTATCTCTTACTGACAGCACAGCACATTGCTAAGGTTACAGTTTAGACTGTGGGGTTCAACCCTGTTTCCTAGAATTTTTAATGGGCTTGGGCAGTCTTGGTTTGTCTTGTTTAGGACTGGTGGTTTTCCACTTCATCCCACAGTTTTATACCGCCTGTGTCATCGTTTCAGGCACAAGAAATAATTAGCCCTGGAAAACATCTTTTTTTTTTTTTTTTTTCCTTTTCTTATTTTTTTCTTCACAGGAGCTGAGCTAATTAATTTTAAAATAAAAATGTCTCCATTTAGGATCCCACACTGAGAGTGTCACAAATTATGTCAATTTACCAAATTGGTGGCTGCCAGCAAACAGCTAAGAATTGCCAGATTCAGTTAAACACTCTGGCTCAGCTAACATCCTCCCATGGAAAAAAGTCATGGAGTGGCCAAAAATCAGGCAGAATGATCTGCAGTCTTGAGCCACAGTTTCCACTGCATCATGTGCTGAGGAATGTGGGGGGGATGGGTCCGGACACCCACAGAGCCAGCAGGGATCGCAGCCCTGCAAACCCACAGGGACTTCTGTGGGATGTTTTTCCCGTGGATTCATCGACCTTGAGGTATGCTTGGAAAACCATCTCACCCGCACGTAGGCCCAGACTGTGCCCATGTGTTGTTGCCGGCTGGCCATCCCCTAAGGTTTCAAACGTGTCTTGGGGGAATTTACAGGTGCAGAGTGGGAATTGTGCAAAGCACTTCTGCCAATGTCAACAGTAACTACGTAAAGAAAATGCCTGTGGCTTTCAGTGAGGAGGAACATTTCTCCATTCTAGCAATGCCCTCTCCCTGAATAGTTGCACTCTCTCAAAACCTAAAGACCTCTGTTTGCAGGCAGCTTGCATGCAGTGCCTTTCATGGGACTAAAGGGATAGATAAGACAACATTACTTCATCCCTCCCTCCTCCTGTCAACATTTGGACGAAAAGATTGGATTTTTTTCTCCTTTCAACCCCTTCATGGGAGGAGTTGGAGGAGATTATACAGTTATTTTTCATGTGCAATTCACAGTCCTCTATGTATGGTTAGAAATTCTTCTCGCAGCATGAGTTTTCCAAAGGCTGCATGGAAATGAAAGGATGCAGCTTTCTCTTAATTATTCTGGATCGTTCCTTGCAGCTTAACACAGAATTTTATTCTTGTGTTGTCAATGACATCAATACACAGTTCAAGGTTTGGGGGAGGGAGAGTGGTGAGGAAAGTAATGAAAGATGTTTGTTCTCTTCTTTTGAAGACAAAATAGGAATCTACAAATGAAAGTTTATCAGAGTTAATGCACTGAAATAACTTTACATTGGCTAAGAAAGTAAAGCTTCTCAGTAGTGACGTATTGGACATGCATATTCTGAAAGAAAAATAGATCTACAATATCACCAGATCATTGCTAAATCACTTTTAAACATTATTTCTGTTTGCAGTATGTGCCTGTGATTGATCACCCACTTGCAGATGTGCTGTTACATCCCTCTTTCTGATTTTTCTGCCTACAACAGGCAGATTTGGACAGCCAAAATAAACAGGGGTGTTTCTTTAAACTAGCTACCCAAAAACAGAAAGAAGTTGCCAGGGAGAGAAATTCTTAACCTATTTCCCAGCCAGAAAAAAACATTACCAACAAAAATGATTCCCAGTCCAGCCAAGTACAAAGTTCTTCATTTAAGAAGCCAAGGACAACCAGAATCTCTCTCTCTGCCTCTCTCCCTCCCACCTCTTTCTCTCTTTTTTTTTTCCTGTTCTTTCCTTTCTTCCACTTACCTGGCAAAATAGTTGGAGTTCTAACTGGCTGCTTCTCTTTCTTTTTTAGTGTGTCTAATTCATTAATGGTGAGGATTGTCAAGTGTGCTTCCACTGTAATAAAAAGCTTAAAAAAATTAACATTTTATCAGGTGAAATTTTCTCATCTTTGTATATTTTTCAATCTGTAATTATCAACCTAAACCAATTCCTGTAAAAGTTCATGGAAGCAGGATCCAACCCTTCAAGTACAGTGCAGTAAACAGTATTGATTTCTGTTGAATCATCCCTTTTTTATAGAACAGTAATAGACAAAATCCAGCCCAGTGTCTGAATATTTTCTAAAAATTAAGCTAATTGAAAAAGCCAAATAAAGTTAACAATCAACAGTTATCCAGTTAAAGCAGGAACGATCAGATAAATAAAGAAGAATAAAGCTCTAGTGTCTATTATTAGCAGACTAGCAGAACAGAATTGAAAAATTCATCAGCTTCAGACCAGACAGTAGGTTGATAAGGTCTTCCTGCAGCTAGGCTGGAATTCAGCTGTTGCTTTGCATCAACATAGTCATAGGAATAGAAGCTCCTTCCCGTCCAATTATATCTGAATTTTTGCAGCTTAGAGGTATACATTTCAATGTTAATTGGGCAGAAATCATCTTGTCATTGCCTCTGAATGACAGTGTGCGTGCATGCCGGTGGGAAGACTTTCCTTCTGTCTGTAGTTTACTAGCAATTACAAGTGGTACTACTGTGAGGCCATGAGCACTGCAAAGCATTTTCAGTTAGCAATTAAAGAAGTGCAAGACTTGAAAAAGTGCGTAGTTTTATATTCTTCTTCCTGTAGCACAGATGATACAGAATTCATAACAGATGTTGAATATGCTATCAAAGTCACATGAAAGGGGAAAGACATTGATCTTTGACCTCAGTAGTGTCTGAGAAAATGTCACTGCTTTCCCATTGCTTTTTTACCATCTATTCTTCCATTCCATATAGGTTTGTTACATGAATAGGTGCCATATTATAAAAATAACAGTGAGAAACATAGGAAGGACTGTAGTGATGAGAATATGCAGCATTCATAAGGCAGTGCCTGGAATAAAAGACATTTACAGAAGTCTGAGCCTGTCAGTCTGTGTCAAAGTCTTACAGTTAATAGAAAACCTTCTGCAACCAACCTTCTTCCTGAGTCTCAGATCATGGACCATTAAAGTCAATAGGAACTTTGCCATTTCTTTCATTAAGCCTAGGATCAAGCTCTGAATGCTTACATCACGTTTTGCATACCATCTATTTTTACTCTGAACTAATAAACTGAGGTTATAATGAAGGCTTTTAAAAACTTAGCATTTAATCACAGTTAGGTGAGAATTAGACCCTATTTATATATAATGAATGCTGTACTAAGATATTCATGCATAGCATGACCTTTTTTTTTTTTTTAAGGCAGACACTATAACTGAAAGAATATTACTGAAAGTAAATTACTTCCATCTTTTAGAAAAACTTAGGAATGACTATGACCTTCCAAACCTAATTTAAACAGTAAAGAGAGGTTCTTTAATGATAATGAACATGGATTAGTACCTCAGTTTTAGCAGAATTGGATAGCAGTAGATGTATCCAATGGCCTGGGAGAACAAAAACCTTAACCATCATCAAAACATTTGAAGCTGTGAATAAACCACCTGAAATATTTCAGAAAACTGAAGGGAAAAAAGTAAATGGTTAGTAAAACTAATCCCTAAAGCTGTTGATAGTGAAAGAAAAACTGTGAAGGCTACTGGCACAAACACCGCAGCTGACGAGGCAAAATAGTGATACATGATTTCATGAAAACATTTACTGGTAGCCCAGTAAGATTTGATTTTACAAACAAATTCCCAAACCTTTTAACCTCATTTCTGTTCATTGAATTAAATTGCAGAACTCTAATCAACTTTGCAATTTCAACAATGAGTTTACAATTTATCAATTTCACAATAGTACCACAATGTACCTACCACATGCAGGAGATTCTGTATAAAATCATTCGAATTTTCAAAATTTAAGCCAGGAAAATGAATCTTACTTCACAGAATAAGTGCTCTTCTAAAATTTCAGGAAGAAAATTGATGAGTTTTCAATTAATAATCTACTGGTGTTCTATAAATCTTATTCAATTTTACAGTTTATTGCAAGAAAACCCAGTATAAATTCCTGAGCACTTTTAAGGCTGTTGGAACAGTATCCAGCAACTGAATCCCACAAGCTGATTATTTCTCTGAATCTAATTTGTGACTAGAGTGCTGTTTAGAAACTTTGAGAAGTTTGGGAAAATCTGAGGAACTGAACTTTCAAATGTCCCATGGAAGGATACTGAAATTTTATTCTAAATAACAAAGCATTAAAAAAAAAAGAAAGGTGAAGATCCTGAAGAATGATCTTCCAATCTGTGATTCCAGGCACGTCACCTGCAGTGTGAATATTGCAGGAGCCCTTGTACCGTTGGTAGCTGTAGATCCAGCAAGTGACTTGCTATGAAGCAGTGTGAAATAAGAAGTATGGAAGCTATTCCTGTGCTTATGATAAGATTGGACAAAATCAATAGTCCTACGGAACAAGCCTTGATTTTTTTTTTAATTTACATCTTTTCAGTGAAAACTTTAATAGTAGAAAAGTATAGTAAGGCTATAATAGCAATACACTTGTATTTGTAATAGCAAAGCACTGTTGAGTTACGCATTTTATATCCCATATTCCTTTTGGCATTGCTGTAAACAGTGCTTGTCTTTCATAACCCCACATCACTCAAAAATGAATGGTGGTCATTTCACTAAATGTTAATCACTGTTAAACAGGATCTGAAGCAGAAATGTATTCTACTTTAAAGACAATAGGAAAAAAAAGAAAAAAGAAAAAAAACACAAACAAACAAACAAAAACCCCAAGCACTTTTAGGGCACATATCATCTTATCCTAAAGTTGACATCTACAATAGATCAGTGATGCATGTCCTAAAAATGCCAATTTCTCTGTATTAAGTTGAAGAGGAATCTAGGTGACTATATATGTAAATATTTACAATGTAGGTGTCTACTGTTAAGTAGTATGAGTCCCCCCAGTCTTTTTGGATATTTTGTATTCTTCATTAATGTTGTGGCAGATACTGCAAGGAATAGATATTTTATGAGAGAAGCTATTGAACACCTCATGCCTTACTTTTAGAAAACACAGAAGTTACAGATGCAGATGAAAAGAACCCACACTGGCATCTCTGAAAGTACTCAGCACTCTCCAAAAGTATAAGGAAAAAGACATGGCAGATCAGTGAGGTCTAAGGCTCCTGCATTGTCCTCCTATCCTCATTCAAAAGATAAACTGCACCTTACTAAACATCACCTTTATATTTAAAAGCAACCTGAAAATGTCTTTTAGTGTTCAGTCTCTAATTTTAACTCTCCTCCTTGCATACAGAATTCTGCATAGAGGAGGCTAACAGTGTAGTGCAATCAATAATTAGGCTGGGCCAAGTAGAATAGGAATGGTACAAGCACAGGCAATTGTTGCAGCTTATAGTGAGAAACATAATTATGATTATACTGAAAGTGGATCCAGGAATGCAATCTGAATTCCACACGACACCTGGGATAAAAATGCAAGACCAATATATTGCAGCAACATTTTAAAGTTTCATTTGCAACGGATTTTGTTGTTGTTGTAAATAGCTATTATGCATACAGTCCAAATTCTATTGATGCAACTGTATAACTCACTGCATCACAGGCATATAAAGAGAATTTGGCCAGTTTTAACTTTCTGCAGCATAAACTTGTTTTCCTCCAGTTATTTCTGACTAACCCCCTCTTAAAGCTGCTAATCTTTCTGCTTACCTTTCACATACACCTCTGCATTTGCACCTGTTTTCTTTTACTGAAGGTTAATAAAAAATAAATCATTTTACCCTTCTACACAGGCAAAAGAGGCTATCACATGTAGGACAGTGGCATACACTCCCACTAAACCTCTACAGCCCCTGGTTCTTTCTGAGTCTCCTTTCCCTCCTGTGCTGGGCACGGAGGGTGCACACGCCAGCAGCAGCCCTGCCCCACAGCACACCAGGGCAGAGGTACACAGCACCGCTGGAAGGACGCAGCACGCTCTGAGTGCTCTTACTCTGTTGTGGGGCAGTCTCCAGCAGCTAACCAGCACTCAGGCTGCCACTGCACATTTTTGTCCTTCCTGCCTTCTTACAGCTTTTTTGAAATAATACCTATAATATAGCAACAAAAAATAATGTGCTTGATGTACCATTTCAAGAGCCCAGCGTTTCTGCTCTTGAAATCACATTAGTCTTTTTGTAGTTACCAGCTCTCTGTGTGCATAACTTTTAGAAAGGACAGACTTGCAGTTTTCCAACTGTTTCTCAAAGTCAAATATCTAGAATATGAAGGATTTTATTCTTCATCTTGTTTAAATCTTCTGTGATAAATGCTAAAGAAGTCTTAGACAGATCTCTTTGAGCGGTGCAGGTGTTCTCCTGTCTGTTTTTTAACCATTTCTCCTGTGATCTTCAGCCTCATGGTTTTGCAAACATAGCCATAGTGAAGTGAACAGATATTTGGTTTAAAACATTTGTTTACCCTATGCACAGCATGGCATAAAAGAACACTCCCTGCTGGTAATGGAGCTCCTCTTGGTAACTGAAGATTGTGGACACAGGTACTGAGCTGTTCTATAAGAAAATGTGCATGTCAGGAGTCAGGGGAAATCGGCATTAAAGTGAATGTGAGAAAACTGTATACCTCATTTCAGAGAAAAAGTTGCACACATAGGTAGTCTGGGAGCAAAAGAAACTCTTTTTCAGTTTCGGCATCTTGCCCTGTCTTGTCATTGTCAGATTAAAGTAACTTTCTTAGTCACCAGTCTCAAATATGCTTTAATATTGTGAGAGAGATGAGTTTGGAGAATTTTTTAGCAGTAACCATCAATAGGGGAACAGAAATTAAATAACCAACACATTAAAAAAAATAGACTTGGGAGTCTAAAAATAGACTCAGGTTGCTGTCACTTCTTTTTCTAAGTATTTAAATTCACATACTCATAAAAATATAAATCCCTTCTGTTCTAATACTGTAATTTTTTAGCAAAATTGAAAAATTGGATTAAAATAAAATAAAATTAAAATGTGCTATGTACTTCTAATACAACAATGCATAGGCTTTAGAAATGGGACTACAGCTGCCAAAAAAAGAAGTATGCTGACTTATTTTTTGTCACGATATTGTTGTGGCATAATGCTATTAATGTTCATGCTTAATTAATATTATGCAAGACAGGTTGAGTTGAAAGCTCACTATGACATTTATAACCCACTTTTCCGAATACATTTGCTTATGAAACCCCTCACTAGCATGAAAAACTTTTCAGAAAGTGAAGTGTCATATTAAGTGTATTAAAAGCTTTGAAAACTGTAACATCACTACTCTGCTGAAAACCACCCTACTGTTTCTTCAAAGGCAGATTATTCATGTACAAGAGTACAACCTTTCATGTAAGTTTTTCATAATAAATGCAGTAGTTGTGAAGTAAAATGACTTCTTCCACAGTAATGTTTTACTGAATATGTATTCATAATTGCATGCATTCATAAAAGATAGAACAAAATGTTCTAGTATCTGGTTGTGACACAATTGAAATTCTAATTTTAAATTAGGTCAAAACATATAAGAAAAGGCTTCAGTGTGTGGAAGTTGATGCAGTAATTTCTATATGACTCATTCAAATCCTACCTTGAAAGGTAATTGTTATAACCATTCATAATGAGAAAGTGTATCATCTGCTTTTCAATGCTTTAGGAGGTTTGTGGCAATTATTTCTCTTAGTAAGACCCTTTTTTTTTCCCCAGTAGAATATTGATTAAGGACAGGAGACTACTTAAAAAGAGTAATGCTGTTATTCTTAGAGTGCAAAAGACACTTTTTCCCCATTTTTAATTCAGTTCATCACTAAAAATAATTAAGGTATTTATTTACCCCCATATTTTTTTTTCTGTATTCTAGTAACTGTGCAATCACACTATTTCAAGATGTCAAATGGGATATTTTAAATTGTTACTGTAAATATCTTCAAAACCTGAGATACAGTTTAAAAATGTTTTTATTCCTTTCTTAAAAATCCTCTGAAGTAGGATGTCCTTTTGTGGATATAGCTGCACTACCTGCAGATGTTTTTCGCTTCCAGTCTGTCTCTCAGCTCTCAGGGTAATTCCCCTGCTGCTTTGCAGGATGGAGGAACTGTGTGGGGGCTTTCAAGTCTGTATCAGATAAAGTCAGCTGGGTGCACTCCAGACACCTTTGTCCTCTGTGTAGCCTGCTTGCCTGTCTGCTTGCCTGCAAGGGGTTAGGAAGAGCACACACTTGATCTCTTTTGCTGGCAGAGGTGAAGAGATGGTAACCTGTGGCTGAAAAGAAGCAAGGAATTGCTGTGGGGCAGAGGGAGGGAACGCACCAGCAGTATGTACATCAGGCACGACTGCTTGCAAAGGGAAAGCCATGCCCTGGCCATAGACTCCTACATCTAAAGCTGGAGAATCAAAAACTAATGTGCAGTAATTGGTTTCAGTGAGAATTGCTGAGCGTGCTGCACCTTAAAACAGACTATGTATAAGCAGTGTAGAAATAATGTTATCCAACATCAGCTGTCAAAATTGAGTCTATTAAATACAGCCTAACCTGTATGTGGTGTCAGCTACTCAACTAGGTTTCTTCTACAGTCAATGAAGAGAATTGGACACCTTGAAAAGTGTAATTCATCCTCCGCTGTGAAAAGTTTCTAACATAGGTGATTCAGCCTTTCCAGCTACCTTTCTCTCCAGAGACCTCAAAGTCAGCACAAAATTATTTAAATATTTAAAGAACTCTAAGTTTAATGAAAGGAATCCCCCACAAATTTACCGTGGGTAGTTGCTATTCCAGTTTTGAAAAAAATATTTATCGGGTAAATTAATCTCAGGTGTAAATTGCAAGTTATATCTCAAAACAGAGTGTATATTTTAAGAAGAAAAAAGTACTGAAAGCTATTCTTTACATAATCCCATCAGTGAGTCTTAGAAAGACAGCTAAAAACTTGAGCACTAAAACTTACTAACTTTTTTTTGTTTTTAACTGAGGCTGGGTTTTTGGTAAGTTTTCAACCTAAGGATGTAATTCTTCCCTTCCTTTTCTCCAGCACTACTGTCTATGTCAATGAGACTTTGATCGCTCAGCTAAGGATTTTGCCTTACTCAATTCAGTTCTCTACTATATTGTGCAATGATTTAAATCTCGGCAAAGATGATATAAGATACTGATAGTAATGTAAAGATCTGACCAAGAATTCACTGACAATAATGAGAGGGGTTTGGGGCAATAATACAAACCTTATCTAAGCAGCTAGTGTCTGACTGATACCGTTTTACTCCTTTTTTTTTACAAAATAAATGATTCTTTAAGGTATAGAAAACAGTGAAGAGTCAATATCTCATCATGTTTTAGCATTGTCAGCAGCACAACTTTGTCTAACTAATGTCTACAGATTACTGCTTTACAGATTTACTTGGTAGTTTCAGAAAAATCTGATTAAATACTGGGCATTGAGCTAACATTATATATATTACTTCAGGTAGCTACTGCATCTTCTTAAACCACCTACAGTTTTGAATGATGACTGCATATCCTCTTGATGAAAAAAGTTCATGTTTTGGTCATATGATGAATTTTTTAATCTGTACAATACAACACATCAATTAATCACTTAAATAGCCCTTTCGTATCAACATCCAGGAGTGTTGTTCCAAAGTATGGATCATGTGCTTTTAAATGACACTAAGCCATAAGCAATGGCAATGTTTGGGGGAAAAAAAAAAAAAAGAAAAAAAAAAGAAAAAGGAAAAAAAAAAGTACTTTTAACAGACTCCTGCTCAGATTCTGTTTCCTACAAAGCTCAAATAAGAATATTTAGAAGAATGGATGGCATCTGAAGTGAAGATACAAACTATTTTCCATCATATTTCCTGTCTATCTGAGAACTTGCCTTTACCTTAATGAAAGAGTAGTCTTGAAACACACTTGGAAAGCAATTTTTAAATGACTTGCAACATATACTGGAATAAAACCCTGTCCCTATTGAAGTAAATACCAAATATCTGTTAACTGCAGCAAAGCCAGGATTTCATCTCAGCAGTTTTAGACTTAATCTTTCTTTATGAGGCTCCTAGGGGCCATTTATGTCCTATGGGCCTTGATCCACATATCCAATAGCTTGATGGCTGTCAGACAGATTATGCTTGTGATATTTGTCTTCAAAGTGAAAATGAAAAAGAGAGGGAGAATTCTAGAGGAGGCAAAAAGCAAGTGATTCTTCCATGATAGAGAGAGGAGACGAGCAATGGAAAAAATACCATCTCATAAAACAGCATGGATACTTGAAAGTATCTTCCGATGGCAAAGCAAAAGAGAAAATTGGGATGTTGATTGGTGATATCTTAGATCCAGTTACAAAGTGAAACCTTAAGGACAGTATGAGAGGGAGATCCAAGATGCCAAAGATTTATGATGTCACTTGGCAGATTCTTATTGACATTTGAGAGACGATAAACTACTCCACTTTTGCTATTTCAGACAACTATATCCTATGTAGGTAATTTGAAAGGTTTGTGAGCTTTCCTGTAAGTAGTTCAAAGACTATGATGCCAGAAAAGGTGCTGATGACAGCCCTGTTTTGTTTCTTTCTCATTTTTTTCTAGCACTTCTTTAAGTAAATCATTGAAATATGTGCACCTAGAGGTTTCTTTCACATAGTCTAATATACTAGTGTTAATGAAGAAGACCACAGTTTACAGGGAAAGTAATACTCTTTATTAGACCAAATAATATAGCAGGAAAAAGAAAAAGATAGTGCTTTCAATTTTTCTAAAGCTACCAAATGGTCTAAGAAAAGTTACTATTCCTTATTCTAACACCATCAAAACTTTAGCAACAATAATAAAGAAGTATATTTAATTCCTGAGGTTGGGTATACAAATCAGATATTAAAAGAAATTTCTCATCTTCTCAAGTACTTTCAGAAAAAACGTGAGGTGGGTTTTGATATATTTTGCGTAGTTGAAAAAATCTAAAAAATGGAAAAAAAATCTCCTTTCAAATATAATATTTTATTTGAAAAAATGGATTTGATTTTATGTAAACATCAATGTTTCATTTTCAAAAAGTTGAAATAAAGCATGCTGTTTTTTCTCAAGATTATTTCTTTTTATTTAAATTGTAAAACATCTGTCCTCAGTTCTGATCATTTGCTACTTTTTAATACTGTTATCCCATATGAACTAAGGCAATATCTACTCCAGAAAGTTTTTAATTCAGAAGTCTACATCCTGATTGATCTGAGTTAAATATCAGCCTGTTTAACTTCAGATATATGAAGCACATAAGTTAGAAATTTGGTCAATTGCTCTAGGTTTCCTCTATAGAATATGGAAACATCATAGCAGACCTTAAATCAGCTGAAATATTCTTTGGGACACCTTCCCCTCTGCATAGGCAGTTTGGGGGAATTTTATCAACTATACTTTTAATTTACGTGAACTAGGTGGCTAAAATTGGGTTGGATAAATATGTCTGAAATATCTGGTACACATTTGGTTTTTTTGTGATAATGAATATTTTCCTCTTATTTGCTGACTGTGTAGGATGATATTTCCCTGTTTTGCCTAAGCTATTTTGATTCTGCATTGCATAGCACATTAAAAAACATATTGAGCATTATTTATCTGTTTTCATTAAGGTCTGATTCAGCAGTATACATGAACACAAAAGTGTATGAAGCTAACCAAACTTTGGCTGTCCATTAGGGTTTTGCATTAAAATATGACAGCATTATTTCACCACTAGGGAGGTAAATAAACCTTGACTAGTTTCTCTCCAAATCAAGTTGCCTTCTTCAGCAACAGCAAAGGACTGGCAGTCTTATAGCTGCTCACACTAAATGTGTATGTGCCAAGTTGTTCCAAATGTTTCCATTTATTTTCCTTCTGCTGTTTTTAAGGCTTATATATATATGTGTGTGTGTGTGTGTGTGTAACAGCCATTGACATTTTTTCTTTGTATTGATTAATTTTTGTTTAAGGAATGTGTGATTCATCAGCTTCAGTCTTCTATGCCATAATAACTGGGAGACATGTCTGAAGTGTAGTGAATTTCAAAAGAGTAATTAAACATAATTTACAGCACTCAGCCCACCCTAGAATCCAACCTTTTCTTTTTTCTTTTCTGAAAGAACTTGCCTCTTTCCCCCATTGCTGTGTAAATTCGCTCAAAACAGGGATAAAATGCCTGAGCTTTGATCCTGCCGTTCAGCCCATGTGGGCACCACTGATCCAATTGCCGGATCATGGCCCAGCCAACTAAGCTTAGTAAACAATGAACTGACTGAACACAAAAGGCTGTCACTGATCTCTGTGGGTGTTTTGCCTCAGTACAACTGGGCCCTTAAGTAATAGAATCAGAGCTCTAAATCTGAAATAAAGATGCATGTCTGAGGCTGCTAATTGTTTTCTGTTTTCAATATTTGAAATGTATAATTTCTTTTCTTTTCTTTTTTCTTTTTTTTTTTTTAAACTACAGTAATGAAAGAACAAAGAAAAAAAGAACACTTTTGTTCCAAGAGGAGGAGACCATTCAGTTTGTTGGTGAATCATTTTCCCATCTAGGCTCATTATTTTTGATACATTATACAATAGTAATTTTAAGACTCAAATAAAAAAATATAGGGGACTAATACTGTGTAGGGATGAAATAACAATTTATAACTGATTTAAGAGTTTGGACTCCCCTGAGATTTTTAATTATTCAATCTGCTAGCAATGTGTTTTGTGACTTTGTTTTGTCCAGTATAACTTCTATGCTTCACTTTACTGATTTGTAGGTATAAGAAGAGCGGTATCAATATAATTAATTGAAGCCTACCCTGAACATTGATAAGTTTGATGGCAATATTTATAGAATGGTCTAAGACCATTTGATTGAAAGTTCTTTTATGTATGATTTCAATGAATAACCAACAGGTTCATTTATTTGATAAGATCTACTTTGATCAGTCTTATTCATTCCACTCCTTTAGAAGTGATTAAGAAGCACAAGAGGTAAGCTTCATGGGGCATTTGATTTTTTGGTGATATAACACAGTTAAAACCAGGAACTGAAACTGAAGCTTCCTGTTTTTCAAAGAAGGAAAAAAACCTTTCCACAGAAAATTCCCTTCCCTTTCCAAATGGCTGTCATCTTCTTTCTTCTTATTCTGATTATTCTAATCTCATTCTGGTTATGGTCACAATTATCCTTGGTAATGTTTTTTGGTACTCTTGCTTACCTCTGTATTCTTATTCCCATTTTGTAAATGGGTGTCTTAAACCTATGAGTCTAATTGCATGAAATTAAAAGCTGCAGCCCTATGAACAAGGGCAATGCTTTCTGAAGGCACGTAATTCATCTCAACCGTTAACCTGCATCATTCTGTGATGGGGGCTGATATGAGAGGAAAAAAGAAGTCAGATCTATCTTTAAACCTAGATACAGTCTGATCTTAAAGCAATAAAATACCTATTTCTAACTCAAATTTAGGTGTATTTGCTCAAACTGTGTACCTCTATACCAAAATTTGTTTGAATTCTTAAACTTTTCTAAAAATTTCCATGGGGTATAGCCCTTTTACACTAATATTCTGACAGCTACACTCTTTTTAAAATGAGAATCAACATAGTTCTCTTATAGGGACTAAACTGGAACTGAATCATCACAGAAGAGATACCACTGTTTTTGTGGCTTAGACATAAAAGTAAAGAGTGAAGTTTAAATTCAGTCTGAAAAAATTCGATATAAACAAGAACTTGCATCTAAGTTTTAGCTGAGTGTGCTATAAATATAAAGCTAACCAGCCTGTATTAAGAAAAAAAAAAAAAGAGCCAACAAAATAAAACAAACAAACAAAACTTTTCCCAAATTTCAAGGACTTTTGAACTTCATCCAGGCCCAGCTCTTACTTGGAAATGATCCAGAAGTAAAACCTAATCACAGCAAGATTTTAAATGATGATTCAACTAAAGACACTGCTATGACCTAATGATAATTCTACTTCAGAGGAAAGTTTTATTTTTTGCTTGATTAAAAAAAAATGGGAGAAAATGTCCTGTCATAAATGTTCACTTTCTGTTAGCTAAATTTGTTGTTGCACAGGAGCAACTTTTGACATTAAAGCTTTAAGCAGGACTGGGATGATTGTTTGGGGGTTTTTTCCCTTAGGAAGATATCTCATACTTATGACAGTGTTTTCATACTGAAGTAAAATTTTGAATTCAACAGCTCCAGTTTAGTGGTCTGTCCTACAGCAATACGATATAAGGGTCTTTGTGAAACATATGCTGTCACATACAAGCTCTATTACCTACGGAAAAAAACCCTTACATTTCTTTTACATGCATAGTACAACCACATACAGATTAATCCCTCTTGTTTTTTAAACCTGATTCTGGAAGTCAGCAAAACTCTTCACTGGGTGAAAAACTGGCGGGATGGCCAAGCCCAGAGGGTTGTGGTGAATGGGGTGAAATCCAATTGGCGGCGGGTCACAAGTGGTGTTCCCCAGGGCTCGGTGTTGGGCCTTGTTCTGTTTAATGTCTTTATTGATGATTTGGATGAAGGGATTGAGTGCACCCTCAGCAAGTTTGCAGACGACACCAAGTTGGGAGGCAGGGTCGATCTGCTTGAGGGTAGGAAGGCTCTACAGAGAGATCTGGACAGGCTGGATCGATGGGCTGAGGCCAATCATATGAAGTTCAACAAGGCCATGTGCCAGGTCCTGCACTTTGGCCACAACAACCCCATGCAGCGCTACAGGCTTGGGGAAGAGTGGCTGGAAAGCTGCCCGGCAGAGAAAGACCTGGGGGTGCTGGTTGACAGCCGGCTGAATATGAGCCAGCAGTGTGCCCGGGTGGGCAAGAAGGCCAATGGCATCCTAGCCTGTATCAGAAATAGTGTGGCCAGCAGAAGCAGGGAGGTGATTGTTCCCCTGTACTCGGCACTGGTGAGGCTGCACCTCGAGTACTGTGTTCAGTTTTGGGCCCCTCACTACAGGAAAGACATTGAGTTGCTGGAGCGTGTTCAGAGGAGGGCACCCACGTTGGTGAGGGGCCTGGAGCACAAGTCTTATGAGGATCAGCTGAGGGAACTAGTCTAGAAAAGAGGAGGCTGAGGGGAGACCTTATCGCTCTCTACAACTACCTGAAGGGGGGTTGTAGTGAGGTGGGTGTTGGTGTCTTCTGTCAGGTGGCTGGAGATAGGACAAGAGGAAATGGCCTCAAGTTGAGGCAAGGGAGAATTAGGTTAGATATTAGGAAAAAATTTTTTACTGAGAGGGTTGTCAAACATTGGAATGGGCTGCCCAGGGAAGTGGTTGAGTCACCATCCCTTGTGATATTCAAAAAACGAGTGGACAGGGTACTTCAGGACATGGTTTAGTGGGCATGGTTAACGGTTGGACTCGATGATCTTGAAGGTCTTTTCCAATCTAAATGATTCTATGATTCTATGATTCTATAAAATGGAACAGGATTACGAATGCATCTCACATTCTGACAGCTTTTCCATCAGCCTTGGACAGCTCTGCTCACATAAGAACACTTTGTTTGTTTGTTTGTGTATTATTATTATTATTTAATACAGTAGTAGAATTTATAGTGGAATTGCAGAGGAATTTATAGGAGATTATAGAGGAAGCCTTGCCATGTACTTTGGATTACATGCTTAACTTGAAGATGTCTAATGTTTGTCAAGCTTCTGCTTAGAAAGCAGACTGTTCCAACTGAAATCTCTGTGTAGCAACAAGCTTGTTTAGTCTGGGAGTAATAAAATTAGAGGAAAGAGAAAAACCTCATCATCATGAATTGCTGCTCAGATCCACTACTATATAAGTGTGAACTGAGGAATATTTGATCCAGAAGATGTCTAGAAATCCACAGTCTCCTGGGGAAAAAACAGTTAGATACCACAAGCAATAAATTTCAGTTCTACATGTGCTTTTACATATTATTAAATCATGCAAACAAGTATATGTTCTACCTCATCACAGCAGTATTTCATTTACAATCTCACTGCAGATAAATAATTCTCACCATTGCCAAGATGCAAAGCAACAGTGGGTAGTAATATGAAAAATAAAGAAACTCAGGAAATGTTTCCATGGTTGTTTTACTCCATCACAAGTGGAAGCTGGCATCCAAAGGGAGCAATCTCACTTTTCTAATTGCTCCAGTTCTGTTTTTCCGGTTTTTCTTTACTATTTCCATTTGCATTGTGAGACAGAAGGAAGAACTGTTTAAGCTGAGAATGAACCCCATAAAAAAAAAGGGTTTTCAACTGGGTCTGGTCTTTGGTCTTGTTCCTCAGGTAGCTCTGTAAATGTTAGTACCACGAAGGTGGCAGGACTTTCAACTACACTCTCCACTTCTGTCCATTTAAGGTAAGAGTGAAATCGTTAAACAGTGTCATTTTAGTGAATTTACCCTAGGTATCTGTGGGACAGCAGATGCAAAAGCTATGAGTTAGGTATTTCCAAATTGCACCATTTGGAAATACTGCAGCTGTGTAATTTATATGTTCACCCATTAGAAGTTGATTTGACATTTAGGTATACTATATGGTTATACCACATGTGATAATGTGTTTGTTTTGTTACCAAGATTGCTTAGTGGAGGGTAAATCACTGATAAAGTTACAAAATGCAGAATTGCATGAATTTTATTTGACTAACTTTCATCTGAGTTCTAGTAAGTTTGTCAATTAACAGAAAATGTTTTTTCCTTCTTACATACAGTAATAAAAGCTGAATCCTTCACCTGCTGTCTTCTCTTTTTAAAGCACAGAATTTCCTCTTGCAACTTTAGAAATTTATCTTAAGCTAATGTGTGTATGTGTGTTTTAATACATGTGTGGTCTGTTAATAATTTCTGACATGGTAAGGCCACCAGGCAGGAGGATAGGCTGACAAATTCATGGAGAAGCATGTCTTAACTTGACAAGATTAACGAATTACCTCAAGGCTGGTATTTCACTTTGATATTTTAAAGTGTCACATACCTCTCATACTAGACAGCTCCACTGAAGTGAATTTTCACAGGTAGAATAAGCTATTATAAAGTTAAAAAAACCCCAACAACAACAACAAAAAGCTGCAAAATTGTGCTGATATGTGTGATGTTAAGACAAAAGGAGGCTTGGCCTTTAGTGGTAACTCTGGGCCAGATGCTGTACCCTAAGGAGAACCCTGAAAGACTGCACAACATAAATGCTCTCCAAATCATAACAGACGAACATAATCCTGAAACTGGCCTTCTTAAACAGGTTATCAGTTTCAGAAAACCTGAAAGAAGAAACTCACTACAGTGGAGATTAAAGGAACTATATGTTGATACTGTCATCTGAAACAAATGCATGGGTTGCTGTCAGATGACTCATAGAACCTGCAATTTTTCACAGAACATGGCATTGAACCATTTGCCATTGTCAGTGAAATATTAGAAACAATTACATTATATTTAAGCAAAAATTGTTTTAGGTTTTAAATAGATGCTTGTTCTTTTTGCTGTCTCCTTTATGCAATACTAATGCTTCTGAATAACAGTTTAGACAGCTAGCAAGTAGCTTAAATAAAAGAATACGGATTCTGTCATATTGTTCTGAAAAATTGGTTTCCTCATACTTATACAAACAAAAAACAGCAAAGGCATGGAAAGGAACTGATTTTCCTAAATCTTTCTTATTTCAGATTTTATGATATGGATAGAATTTTCAGGTTCAAATTCATTTTATACTACTGTTATCCACATACAATGTCTAGGTACATAAGCGTAAATATGAATCCTTGTCCATTTATTCCATTCAGGCAAATAGTCAGCAAAAGGCCTTGGACAAAATAACTAGGCCAGCTCAGAGTTGCATGAAAGTACTGCTATATTAGGCTAGCAATAAATGACTGCCACTAGGGAATGAAGAGAAACCAGCAGAGTAAGTCCAGGGAGGACTTTGAGGTGCACTTCTTTCTTGACTATTGCAGATCCATCCCTCAAAGCTAAAAAATAGTAGAATCCAATTTCCCTTTGAAAACATAGGGAATATACATGAAGGGTTGTTGTTTGTCTTTTTTGTTTGTTTGTTGGTTTTTGTTTTGTTTTGTTTTTTTACTTTCTAGTACTACTGCCTTTTCAGGTCTCTAAGAACTTGCAGCTTTCCTACAACATACTTAACAGGACAATTCAGGATCTGATGTATTAGGAAAGATAAATAGAGGCTGAATTAGAATAAAAAAAGGAAAGAAAAGGCCAGCATGAAAGACAACCAAAGTCCTTGGAGAAACTCCCAATTGATGTAGCAGGATCTGGATCAGCAATTTGTGGTGGCCCAAGATCTTAAAAGAAAATTGGAAGGAAAGGTTGAAAGGGAGCTGACAAATAAGGTGAGAGTAGAATAGAAAAAAGGAGAGTGAAAATTAATGATAGATTAAAAAAAATTAATAATAAACAGAGAAACATCCTCAGAGAAGAAATCAAGTAGCACTGCATGTCTGGTAAAGACACAAAAGTTTTACATCAGTAACAACTTTGTATGGCTGGACTTTTCAAAAATCTTTTCAGTAGGTACATGAAAGACTATACATTCCCTCTCCTTTAAAGAAAATCAGCTGGGACACACAAAAAGATGTTTTGGGGAAGCAAAACAAATATTGAGAGAGCTGTCATCTGGTAGAATTACAGCTGATCAGAAAAAGATTGCAAACAGCATGAGGAGTTGGCACTCGTTTACAGACAAGGGCAACTCTTACAGTTAAAGTTGCAGGATGATAACATTACCCTTGTCAGAAGAGATATCTTTTTCCCACAAAGTGAATTGAATTTCAAAGATTTCACATCCCTTTTTTCAGTAAGTATTAACAGTTGCCTACAAGAAATGATAAACACTTTGACTTTCCCTCGTTGTAAAATTATGTTCAAAACGCATGTTTTTAATCTATGTCAAAGCATATGGCTTGCTAGTAGACACAAGATTTAGAGGTCTTTTTATCTTGGTTAACATTACTGTGAACCTTTGCACAGAACAAATGTCAATATTGATGAACAGTGAATTTTCAAATGTATTTGAAATCCCAAAATACCTTAGGGGGTTACAAATCATTAAAACTCTGGATTCAGATTAACTCCTATAAGTATGTTACCATCAGTGGAGTTAATGTTCATGAATTAGCACTTCCACTGGTAGTGCTAAGAACTGCTAGAAATGTTGGAAAGTGAGTGGATTCGAGGCCATGTTTATCCTAGAGCTCTCATTAGTAGATCTGTGATGGTCAAGACAGAAAGAAGGGTTGAGACACCCTGAGAAGGGGTGATAAGCAGCAAATATATTTGTGCTATAAAAACATCCATCAGGGAGATACAGTTACACTGGAAAATTTCTTTTATCACAAATGCTTTTTTTATTCACAGGGAATGGATTAAACCCCACAGTTTTCCTACGTCAATACCAGTATTACACGGGACCACCAATAGTAGTAGGACAGGAATGAAATGACTTTACATTTATCGGTGAAAAACATCGCTTTTGCAGAGGACAACTGAGAGCTATGTGCCATTTAAATGTTCAAAATAGACAGTAACGGATGCATTTCATTCTATTAGCATAACTGTAATGGTTCACTAACCTTTCATTTTAAATCCGTTTTTCTGTTTTACTGGGAGAGTGCCTGTTTGTTATTGTCAGTCTTACTGCTTTGTAGCCATTGGAATAAAAGAATGTACAAATACAGGGATAAAGAGATACAGAATTTAAGGTTATTATACACATGTTGCGTTTAGAGTAACAATTCATCATTTCATGAAATGTTTTTTGAAACATCTAAGTACTACAAATGCATGGCTTATTGATCATAAAATTGATAAATGTGTTAATATTTTATAGGAGAAAGCTAATGTATCTTGCAGATGACAACAGGACAAGCTATCAGTTGCAGCTTTCATAGTTTCAATAGAACATTGGTTTTGACTTTGGACCCTGCTGTTTGAAAGATTAAATGTTTTACAGGCACAAACCGTAGCTCCTTTCAGAATGTGCTATCACTGGTCATACTTAAGGCAATATCCCTCCAGTGTGTTCTGGATCAAGCTCACAATACATATTTGCTTGCTGTTGCCCTGTGTTGAATGTTTATGGAAAATCTTAGCTCAAATATTTGTGAAGATGCCAGGTAAAAACTACTGAAGGAAATCCAAGGGATTTCAATCAGAATAAACAAAAAGCATAAGGATGATTAAAGTACATCTAAGAACTGATTTATGAATCTGAATGTAGAGACACAGAAAACAACATAAATCATTTATCACCCTATTATTATAGTAAGCACACAAAGGGCAATAGAGACTCCACAGAAGACATGAACCAGGATCCCTGCCTGAGAAAGCTTGTAATTTAAATTTCAGAAGAGACATTGTAAGTGATGATGAATAATTTGGAGGGACTGAGCAAGGGTTACATTTGATTGAGCACACACTCATCCTACTTAGACACTGTAAGACTGTGAACGTTCTTTTTATAATATAGAAGATAGGAGTGATATAAAGAAGCTAATGCTTATTCTTAACTCCTCTGTTGTGAAACATGGTGAATAAGTTAATTTCCCATGGACCTGAATAAAAAGAGCAGAGCAGCAGATTAGTGGACACAAATGGACACTGGTGAAAGTAGTTTCCCTTTGAAACAAAGCAGACTATGAAGAATACACTACACTTGAAGAAAAAGCACTCATAAAAGTGACTAAACAACATTTTACTCCTTTTGGGTTCTATTTTTTTGTTTATTATTTATTTATTTGAGACTCTTGGTGAGGGGAAACTTCTAGTGCAGTTGGAATCAATGACAAAATTCTCACTGCTTTCCATAAAGCCATGCATAACCACTGTGACCTTATTTTACTTATAAAAATAACCTTTGCAAACAGCATTAACAAGACAGAAACCTGACTAGGAGGACATTATGTGTACATAAGACTCTGACTTACAAGATTTTTTTTTCAGAAACTTTCACAGACATTTCCTTCTTTAACTACCCCAGGATTGCCCTTGGCTCCCAGTTCCTCAACCCTGTTGTAGAGCAGCTGACTCTTGCTGCTCCTTGGCACTCCTCCTGAAAGGAGCGCATAAAATACTGCAGAGCCAGACAGAGGTGTGCAGCAGAAAGCCAAGAGATAATAGTCAAGGAAAAAAAAAATAAATCACATTGAGAGTTAGTAAGTATCAGAACAAATTGGTCAGAGTTTCTCCATCTATGGCAGTACTCAAAACTTGAGGAACTTTCTCTAATGCTGAAGATAGCCATGCTTTGAACAGGACATTGGACTAGATAACCTTCAGAGGTGGTTTGCAACCTATTCTTTTTCTGTTTCTATGATCATTAAAAGGATTAGAAATTCCTGAGTAGAAAGACTTAAATAAGATATGCACCAAGACTTTAGCCTAGAAATAGTTCATAGGATGAGTGTTAATATGCAATGGGCTAAGTAAAAGATAAATTAACAGTTTGGGTAATGAAGTCCAAAGGAAAGTAAATTGTGTTATTCCATTCGTGACAAAGTTAAATTTAGTTTAGTAACTGGATCAGATACCCCCCAAAATTCTTCATAAATATAAATCTGACTTCTAAATATATCATCTAATCTCTGCTATACATGATTAACTATGTTATGATGTTTTCTTGGCTTCATGAATTTGGTTACTAGCAGAAAATATTAAGCCTATTTTGTTTCTAGAAATTCTCTTTATCTTACTATTAGTCCCTAGAAGA
Organism: Haliaeetus albicilla; assembly: GCF_947461875.1. NCBI lineage: Eukaryota > Metazoa > Chordata > Aves > Accipitriformes > Accipitridae > Haliaeetus > Haliaeetus albicilla. The sequence continues at coordinate 60,838,718 of NC_091485.1, read as the reverse complement.
CTTCTTGTACTGAGTTTCACCAACAAACCACAGAGAATCCATGCAAAATAAAAATAAAATAAAAATAAAAATAAAGATTTATTCAATTTTAAAAGGAGTTTCATATGAAGGAATCAGCTTAAACTTTACTAGTGGAGTCAAGGAGTTGGTATGCTTGTAAATAAATATCAGTGTAAAACTTGCACAACTTCTCCCAGTATTTAAGGCCAACTGAATGTTGATAAATGACATGAAGAAATAAGAACCACCAAAGGCCTATTGCCCTGGTAAAACCTATTAAATCTATCCCAAAAGAGCGACAGTATAATTTAAGATGAGTTATTTTCTTCTCTATACAAGTAAGAGCTACAAAGTGTAGCTCCAAAGTACTAAAAATATTCAATTATTAAATCTGACCCCAAGCAACTAGAAGAAAAAACTAAATTTCTATTTTCATATTTTTAATAGAGTTTTGATGTTGAATTCCTGAGGCTGGAAAATCATTGCAAATTGTTAGAGATAGTGCCCAGCATGAAACTCTGAATTTTAGAGAAGTGTTACAAAGTCTAATTCCATTTTCAGAACTAAATTTTCCTAAGAGACATAACTTCTGAAGTTTAAACTGAGGTCTTTGATTTATAATATTGAGAATTCTATAGGGCTTGAAATCCAGACCAAAACAAACAAATTCCAGAATTCTTCTTTGAAAAAATGTATCAAAACAATTTTATGGTTCCACATAGTTCATTTTAGATTTCATGTTAACCAGGTAAAAAAAGTTATTTTATTGCTTAATGAAAGAAAAATGTCAAGCCAAATGATCAAAAAGACAGACAGGGATTAAAATTTTGAATTAGCAGGGACCTAATAGTTGACACTCATTTGAAGTAGCATCATATTACAGAAGATGTAGTTGCAGTTTACAACACTGTCAGACCTACTTAATCTGTTCCACCACCTAGCATCATGCAGAGCCATTAGCTCTGTTACCTGCTACAGCACTGAGGTGATCCTGCTTTATTAGCCCTGCTGTTTTAATTTGATTGCTTCCAAGGCCTCAGCTGGTTTCCATGTGATACTGTACTGCTCTACATTGCTGCACCAGGAAGCTCAGACATATCTGAGTGTTCCATTGCTCACTTTAAATATAACCTTCAAATACTATTCATCTCTCAGTACAGAAGAATTAAGGAAACACAGCTGACTTTATCCCCACTATTTTGCCCAAGCAGAAATATGCCAGGTGCTAAAAAAAAAAATAGCAATAGAAACTGATTTAAAAATATACATAAGAAATACCATAGCTTTTTCAATGATAATGCTGATTATAAATATTTTATATACACATATATATGTAATCATTGGAATCTGTTATTTCACTCATGTTTTCCTCCTCTGATGAGAGTGCTATAGCCTTCACACTAAAGACCATCTGGGTGATGACTGTGTCTGACATTACATTCCTTTCACTTCTTGTCTGAAGTTTTCTAGCAACCTGCTGGAAACAAAGAACTGTGGGACTGAGCTCACTGAGGGTCTGGAAGGTGCTAAAACCAGTATACTGATCTTAGATGCCATAACAAAGTTATCCTTTCCTGATCCAAAAGCAAGAAAGGAAGGATCTGATTCCTACTATCATCAAATAGTCTAAGTTCAAGAGATCTAGCTTGCCACAAACATGCTTCTCATCGCTTACTCTTTACAGCCCCTTCTGTTCAGCCTCGTGAATGTGTTGCATCATCTCCTACACATGCAGTTGTTTACCTCAGTGTAAAAGGTACATGAGCATCTAATCCAGCAGTGAAAATCTGCAGGCAGATAGCTAATTTTTTAAGCACTATAGTACCGTACATCACAAGACACTAATTTCTATGTTTAGAAAATGTAAATCAAGGTCAGAATGCAAACCATGTAAGAGTAGGTCTAGGGCAGCATGACAAAATGCACAACTAGGAAATAACCTGTAGATATTGTACTTGAACAAGGAAAGATGAATATCTCATCTTTATAAGCAAAATATGGTTTGTAAAGGTATAATCAGCTGGCAGCTAAAGAAGTACTTCAATCAACCTTTCATATCCAGTTGATTTTTGAATCAAGATTTGTAAACTCACTAGAGGAAGAAGATTTGTGCAGCGAATGAGTATACCCTTCCATTCTCATCCTGCTCTTGAAGAAAGGAGAAGGAGACTTATCCCACTGAGGTGAGGAAAAGAAAACAGATGTGTAATTAGCTCCATATCTTACAGGAGAAACTATGTGGAATACTATGGAAGTGCTGCTATCACACGCTTCCTCTTACTTTACTGTGTGGTAGATTTGAAGGTGAAATTTCTGAATGAGAGGAGATATTTCATGGTCCTGCAATGATGTGAAAAAGTAAACCTTAAAATTGTTTTAGAAGAGATTTAATGTGGAAATAGTCTATAAATTGAATCCAGAGATTATATAGGTCTGTGCAAGATTATCCTTTTGATTTCAATAGTCTTTCCATTTGATATAGTGAAAGAAATTTAGGCTTCAAATAAAATTTGTATTAAAAATTAAAAAGTTCAGTAAGAAATATATTTCCACATTTCATCCTTATATTTCTTTCCTATAATCAATCATTTCAACACTTCAAGTTTGAGTGTACAAACTTCATCTGAAACTTAACAAACTAAGGAATGCCACATTACAGGTTATAGTCACAGCAAATGAATGACAATACAATTTCTTTCTTTGTGTGACAGACCCAGACAAATGATTCTGATACTTTTAATATTCAGTTTGCTTCCTTTACTTAACAAAAAAAACCCAACAAAACAGTCTGAGGAGACATGTGGATAAGATTTCTAAACCATATTTTCATGCTGCTGCTTTGTTGAAGGAGAGGAGAGGAAAGGAAGCTGTCTCAAACCAATTTATGTGAGCAAAGGATTAATGAAAATTCTAGTAAATTATATAATGGCTTCGGGCTTGAAAAATGCAACAGCACTCTTGTTTCAAAATGGATCTTTTGAAGCCAGTTTTATGCAACATTCACATTTTATTCAACTCTACATGGACTAGAATTTCCATATTTGACTGCTGAAGATAGCAAAGGTAACATTGGAATACTATCTTGATTTTTACATTTTTCTTTTTACTGTAGTGAAGTCATAAGAACAATGATGCATACTATGTTGAAATTTCACCCTTAAGAAATCAATTTTAAACAAACATTTCTGTAGAAGTCAGCAAATGTTGCCCATTTAAAACTAAGTGTCAAATTTAAAGTAAGAGGAAAAGAAAGCCTCAGTATTAAACCCAGTTCATTTACTTGGCAATATAAGTAGTTGAAAAAGCCTTTTTTTTAATGTGGTTTGTTTTCTAGGACAGAGAGAAATAAATTTCAGCTATGCAAAAGATCCTATCCTGACATCAATGGTCAATTTATTACTACTTACGTATGAAGTAAATATATTAATGGCCCTTCAACAGACAGTATGTTACTGTACTAATATGATTCCACCATTTGTGACCCCTGGGATAAGAAGGGACTTTGAACAGATACTTCTGTCAGGGAGACAGTGTTCCCAGAGCTCAGGTACATGTCATCCTTATGCATCCTTGAAATAATTTAGATTGTTCTGTTTTAGCTGACAGGTAACATAGGTTGAAGTTATAGTCCTACTTCTTCTTTGCATTCTCTGAAGTTCCATGAAAAATCAAAGTAATGAGGATGGGTCAGCACAGTATTTTCAAAGATTCACAATTATTTGTTGCTTTTGTATTGCCGCATTATGTTATACAATCTCTTAAATCAAATTCCAGAGAAATTAAAGAGAAGAACATGGACATAAGGAGCAAAGTTTGAAGAGGTACCAGGAAGCTAACCTGAATGAAAGGCTTCCTGCATTTCCAGTGTCTCTGCCAACAGGTAATTTAATAAATAGTCTAGTTTTACAAACATCTAGTTTCTAGTTGTCCAGGGTAATAGCTCAGCAAACAGAACACTGGGGAGGCGGGGATGGAAGAGAAAAAAAAGAGCATCACTCATAAGGAAAAGGAGGATCTTGTAATTTATTGCCAGGCAAGCACCATATCCAAATAAAGCAAATTGCCAGTGTAGTAGGACTTAGACTACTGGGAAAATAAAGTTTGAAGAAAATCTTGTAAAAGCACAGAACTGAGTCTGTATACATAAGTAACTCTGTAGGATAACAAAGACAAAAATAAAGGAAAATAAGGAGGGCAGAAGGGCAAAAGGAAGGGTTGAGATGTGCCAGTAATAATTCAGAGAACTCATAAGCAACTGTAAAAGTGCTTGATTAATGTTGTGTCTGTGGAAGGAGGTTTCTTCTTTTCTTTTTTCTCTTCTTTTTAATCTTTTCTTTTCTTTTCTTGGTTTTCTTAAAACTGAAAAACAAGAAGGAAAAGAAAGGAGAGAGCACAGCTGTTACAAATCTGAGGATGTACATTGACATATAACATTGTCATGTAACTTATTAAATATTCCATAATTAGAAAGAGAACAGTTTAGGGGACAAACAATTCAGTTTATAGAAGCAAGAGCATTGAGTGAGGGCAATAAAATTGAGGACAGACTATTTGAAAGACCTAGACTAAGATATCAAGTGCAGCTATTCACAAAAGGAACAGAGCAGTAGAACAATGACAGCCAGTGATGCAGAACTATTAGAGAGGCTCAAGCTAAAGGAGCCGAGGAAGCAGACAGATCAGCTGAGAAAATGGTGTTGCAAAGGTCACAGTTCAGTGTGTTCTGTGGAAAGTGACAGGAAAAGCAATGGCTTTGAGGGCATGGGAACAAGAATAATTTTATTTCACTGTGTAATAGGTGGAAAAAACAAAATGGGAAAACAAAAAAAGAAAAAGTACAGTGAAGGAATACAGAGAATTCCAGTAAAGATAAATAAATCATTCATGTATTAGCACATCCGAAACAACTTAATACATATGGGTGACCACTGCTTACTGGAGAGAGTCTAGCACAGGGCCACAAAGATAATTAAGGAACTGGAACTTCTTTTATATGAGGAAAGGCTGAGAGAGTGGGGGCTGTTCAGGTGATCAAATGCTGAATTAGGTTGTCCAAGAGTCTGCAGAGTCTCTTTGAATATCTCCAAGGATGTATTTAAACCCCAGTTGGACAGAGTCAGACAACCTGCTCTAGCTGATGGGACTAGATGATCTCAGGAGGTCCCTTCCAATTTAAATGACTCTGTGATTCTGTGAAGCAGTCAGTCAGCTGTGTAATCTGATCAATTGCTGTTCTGTTTTCAACTGAATTGTGCCATCACCAGCAATGGGAGGTATCCTGACATCAGACCTGTAGCTCTGGAGAAGGAAGAAACACTCCAGAACACTGCGTAAGCAGAAACGTTTCTTAAGGAGGTGTTGAAATAAAACTGAGAAGTGATTTCATCCAAATCAAATATCTACTGTTAACAAATGAACTCTGGCCAGGATTGGAGGAAAGTATCACTGAAGAGCCCTCTCTGCCTTAGTGCATACCATCTATACCTGTGTCACTCACAGCAGACACTTATCTAACCTGCTACAACAGAGGTTGTTCTGCAGTGTCTCAGGCACTATTTTACTAAAAAACTCCCAGGCCAGGACACTAGCAACTGATCTTACTTCCTGTACTATGTTTAATTTGAAAATGTTAGTCTTTTGCTTTCAAGTTTAATGTTTACTATAAGCTTTGGGGAGCTGAATAATGATCTGCAATATAGGGGACAAGTAGAGTTGCTTTGTGGATACAGTTAGACACAAGGCTTGGTTCCGTCACATATTCAGGTATCTAGTGCCATTTGAGATGGCTCAGCCATTTGCCTGCTACCTCAGAAAAGTGTTGGTATGCTATAGATCTTGTGTCATATTATCAAATCCCTGGTTTACTGCATGACTGTAATTACAGGACTCTGATAACTGGACTAAGTAGGTAGACAAACCCTTCATTTTTTTCTTTATAGAAAGGTAAAAGAAAACACCAAGCAAAACACAAGCCCAAAAGTGAAGCATCTTTAGTTGAAATGGAACAGGAGATAGAGTCTATCAACATGTATTAGCATCTCTTCTTTTCTTTTCTGCTGGGATGATTCTAGATTGCTTTCTACAGAAGATAAAGTTATTCACCTTTTAGCATCTTAAGAAATTTATCATGCTAGTTTCTGTAACATGAATTCCCTGGAAGACAGTGTGGAAAAATTGTGATTAAAAAACTGACTGCGTGCCACAGTACACAGTTCGGATAACTCTCTACCTATTGGCAGTTTGAGGAGGATGTTTTCTTCTGAGTACCCATAAAAGAGATTTAGGAAAAAAAGAAGAAATATTGTGGCAAAATCCAGTATACTTATGGATTCACCTCTGGAACTTGCTTGTACCACACTAATCAATTTGTAGACAGAGACTGCTAGTTCTTCTTTTTCAGTGCTTAACTCTGGCACTCAGTTACACTGGATCTTGCCATTTGTGGTGTCATGTCTACATTTCACTTTTTCCCGAAGTGTTATGCTTGGCTTCACTCTAGGTCATCACACTTTAGGCAGACATCAGACTCTTTGTCCATTAAATGAATGTCAGCATTTTCAACACAAACCACTCTATTTCTTTGTCTGCCGTTCACAGCACTTCCATAAATAAGACAGTGTTGAGTCAGCCACATCTTCTAACCAAACCATTACACCCTAGTGGGACATCATTACCTGCAGGTGCTTACTAAATCAATCACACTATTTCTGGGTTGGTTGGGGATAGTTTGAGCACTGTTCTAGGCATTTACCTGTCTTTTATGCCTCTGATTGACCTGTTGCATACTAATATTTGGATAACTGTGTATAACTTTCATGTCTTCCTACAATGTCTTCAGAAAAACAGTGTAAAACAATATAATCTTCCATTTAATTTCAAAGCAGTCATTGCCTTTAACATCCACAGGAAGCTCTACCTAGTTAATTAAGTGCTGTGCCTGTACTTACACTATCTACACCTGCTGGTATTGGTATCCCTGGGCATAGGCCTGGGGATCCTGGTAAATCTGACCCAGAATGTGAATGCCAGAGACATTCCATGTTAACATGCCACACTTAAGTAATGGGCTTCCTGAAGAGAAAAACCATTTACATTGTGGCCTTTCCTGTAACTTCCTTTCTAGACAGTCCTACACATCTTCACTGTTTGTGGTATAAGTATTTCCTGCACTTTGCAAACTGTGAGCTTGTCCAGAGGTCCAGAGTGGTGTGGACATTGCCTTGGGCTCCCGTCTGTCCCTGGCACTGGTTTTCCCAAATCTGCTATCTTGAAAGTGCAACAGCATCCCCAATGTAATTTTTCAGCCCTGGTCCATGAGTTAGAAAAGTATATCCTGGCATGGGCAGTGAAGCACAAGACCTAAGGACTTCAGGGAGTTATTCCATCTGTTTGTGAATTATATTGCCTTTATTCTTCCATATTGCCAGATATAAATTAAACACAACTATTGATAAACTCTTTCAGCCACATTGTCACAGATGTATGGAAGGGGAATAATTACAAGAGTGTTATATCGATTGTGATACTCTTAGGTGCTCAAGTACAGCAGTCTCTAGGCATACCTTTCTATCTTAGAAGTATAACCAAAACTATGGGCATCTGACTTGCTTTCTGCCCAGAACCAGTCCAGTTTTCCATTGATAAACTCTTCTAATACTTAACAGAATACCTCCATACATCTAAATTTTTCTTCCTGTTCTTCATATCTCTGAAACAATGATGCAGTTATCTTTTTAATCCCCACTACTGTGGCAATTTACCCCTTACTGTAGACCCTCCCTGAAACTAATTACCCAGGCTGTGGAATTTAGAGGTTCAAACAGCAAATTTAAACCTTTTTGTTCCTATTGCATCCATTATACAGGGATATAGTATTTTTAGCTAAAGAAAGTGGGTACCTTGCCATATAGACACCTAAAACAGATAGGTGAAGTTGTGTCATGGAAACTATTTTTCACTTCTTCTCAAAGAATGTCAGTGCTCCTGCCATAAGACCAGAACCTTGCAAAACAATTTTTGCTTCTCATCTCACAAAAAATAAATCACTGAAATAAAGATCTATCTGACACAATCTTAACCTTCAATGTCATAATCCATTTCCAAATTAGTACTTCATACTAGGGATATTGCAGAGGTATGGGATCTTTCTATGGACATGGATTTGGAACTTAAGGCTTGATAATTCAAAATCTCAACTGTGCAGCAAAAGTAATCAGTAGGTGAATTTATTCTTTCATTTCCAGATGGCTGCAAAATCTTGAGCATTACCAAAGTCATATCAAGCGACTTGGGTTATCCTTCAGTCCTGTAAACAGACCCTCTCTGTAGAGAGACTATGCATTAATCAATACTCACCAAATCACATTTTAGGCACCATTTCCAGATAGGAGTTTCATAGTTCTCTGAACTATGGCCAACCCTTTCTTTGTTCTTCTTGCCCATGATTTTCTGTAATACTGCTCTTCTACTTCAGTATTGATGCTACTTTCCTAGCTTCCTTTTGACTTCTAATACTTTCTAACAGAGCTTTAAAGATTTCAGTAATCTCTACTGAAATGTTCTTCTGGTTCCAGGTCATGTTTTGCCAAGCCCAGCAGTCTTCTTTCAATTCCCTTAAAAATTTCCATTCAGTTGCCTTTTTAGATGGTGAACATTTTCCCCATAGGCTTCACTCCAAGTGCCATGTAGGAAGATAGATTTAGCCTATCTGTAATTGCTAGCACAGTTGTTCTTGGAGCTATCATAACAAGTTGTTCTTGTAGCAAGTAGAGAGTAGGGAATAGCTCTGTCACTGTTGCAACCACCATAACAGAGCACTATAATCAAATCACTTGAACTAGTGCCCTTTTGTGGGAACCAGTTTTATGTCCGGAAGCAGCCCTAGGGCAAAGACCCAGATCTAGCCACATTATTTTGACTATTCCTTGGTAGTCACTCCTGTGTTTACAATGGAGTTCTTAACCTTCATAAACTCTCTTTTGGTGCCCTAGACTGAAAATATCACCCTTCATTTGATCTTCTATGATGTGAAGTAACAAGTGTTCTTCTTAACAGCCCTTCTTCTTGCTACACCTTCACCTGCACATATCAGGGATTTTGAGGTTTTCCCCTCCAGTTTCCTGGAGACAAGTGGTACTGACTGGTTTCCTCAATACAGAAGAATCTCTGCAGGACTTTTGGTTGTAGGTGGCTCCCACAGCTTTGTGTGTGAGACATCAGAGATCTCTGCATCTACACAACAATCAGAAATTGTTTGCCTTTTAGCAGAGTGAGCCAAAACTAGCTGGCTGCAGCAGCTGTGTTTGTAGATGTGGATGTTTTAACTCTGGTGTACCTTGCACATATAGAAATCAAGAGGCTGTACTTAACAAATTTTCTGTGTATGCACAGTTATGGGTTTGTGTGGCACAGGGTTTTTTGGTAGCAGGGGAAGGGCTGCAGGGGTGGCTCCTGTGAGAAGCTTCTGGAAGCTTCCCCGGCTCCAAGTCGGACCTGCTGCTGGCTAAGGCTGAGCCTGTCAGTGGCGGCGCCTCTGAGAGAACAGATTTAAGAAGGGGAACCTGCAGTGAGTGGGGGGACTGGAATGTGAGGGGAGCCCCTCTGCAGACACCATGGTCAGTGAGGAAGGAGGGGAGGAGGAGTGCCGGAGGAGGGGACACCCCTGCAGCCCGTGGTGAGACGGCAGGCTGTCCCCTCCCAGCACAGGGAGGGGAGCGGGGGAGCGGAGGCCCCCAAGATGGCCGGGACTCCATGGGAAAGCCCGCGCTGGAGCAGGCTGTGACTGGAGATCGGCCCACGGAAAGGACCCAGGCCAGGGAAGTTTGTGAGGAACTGCAGCCTGCAGAGAGGACTCACATTGGAGAAGTTGGTGAAGGACTGTCTGTCGTGGGAGGGACCCCACGCTGGAGCAGGGGACAGGTGAGGAGTCCTCCTCCCCCTGAGGAGGAAGGAGCGGCAGAGACCAGGTGTGGGGAGCTGACCCCAACCCCCACCCCCTGTTCCCCTGGGCCGCCGGGGGGAGGAGGGAGAGAGAACCGGGAGTGGGGTTGAGGCGGGAAGGAGGGAGGGCTTGGGGGAAGGTGTTCTAAGGTTTGGGTTTACTTCCTAATATCCTTGGTTTGATTTGATTTGTAGTAAAGTGTATTGATTTTTTTTCTTCCCCAAGTTGAGTCTGCCTACTGTCCGTGACCATAAGTGGTGAGTGATAACTTCAGTCCTTATCTCAACCCATGAGCCTGCCTTTATATTTTCTTCTCATCCCACCGTGGCCAGAGGGGTGGGGAGTGAGCGAGCAGCTGTGTGGTGCTTTGTTACTGGCTGGGCTGAAACCACGACAGCACAAATCAGCTTTATGACTATATACATTACACATTACCTCCTGATATGTGCAATGAGCCTAATGTGTCCAGGAAATCTGATAGAGCAATGCAAGGGGGCATTAGTTCATTAATGAAAGAACTATTGCATTACTAGGTGGCAAATGCACTTCCTCAAACTTACAGCACATTGTGCTGAGTATGCCAAAGAATTAAACTAATTAGACTGAACGCTATTAAACATGATCTCCATAATATTTAACATAATTTCCTACAACAGCATGCTGTACCTTTTCTTGTTCCAGACATAGAATTTATATGTTGTTTCCTCTGCTCCTCATTCTTTAAAACCAAGCAATGCTGTTTGTAACAGGTATTGTTGCAAAGCCTTCTATTCAGCCTTCTCCAAAGGCTTTGTAAAGAGATTTTGAAGCTTTTGTTCATTGCAGAGTGATTTCTGAGTCATTTTTCTTTCACTCTTTAAAAGATGAAGTGATTCAGTGACCTTCTCCCCTATTTGTGATAAATGTAGCTTTCTGTTAACACAGGAGATGATTTTCTTTGTGTTAGTCTGTGAATATTTAAAGCATTGCCCTTGACCAAGAGTTAACAGTGAAAAGTAACAAAGGGTGTGATCACAGCCTTTGGGGTGGCAGAAGTAGCAGATTGCAGAGCATCACTGCTGGCAGAATATAGTCTTGTATTCTTCTATAATGTTAATGCCATTAGAGGAAACAATAGCATGCCCTTGTCTTGAGCTGTATGCTTGATTCCGGTCATCCAGCCTCCAGAAAGATAGAGCAGAAATAAAAAATTAAGTTAATTTGAAGTTAGGAGATGAAAAATTATTTAAAGACTTTGATATGGAAAGAGATTTGGAAAGATTAGGGCTCTATCATTTAGGGAAATGATTAACAGGGAGCATGATAAGATAAGCATGGTATGACAAGAGATTATTGGATTATTGGAAATAATGAATTGTATGAAAAGGGAATAGAATTCTGTTTGTCTTTCTGCATATTACAAAAGTCAGGGATGTGTGCTGGAACTGGAAGAATAAATTGTAAATAAAAGTATGTTTAAACAACATATAATTAGCATGTAGAACTCACATAAAATACATACTTAGAGCCTACTGCTTCAAGAAAAAACATATGTGTGGGGCAAAGTAAATTTCCACATCAAAAAGGCTGCCTGAATTCTGGTTCAGATTCATCCAAGAATAAAACTTGTCTAAGACTTAAACTAGTCATGCATTATTGAAGGCTGTGAAAAGTTCCATCCTGACTTCAGTGTGATCAGGCTTCGAACCTCTGTGCATAATAAACATGATTGATAGGCAGAAAAAGTTAGATCTAAAATGGGAACCTGGTACATTTTGAGTGAGAGAACATGATATGGATGCTAATTTAGACTGGGAACTAGATTTGCTGATGCAAACATCCTCTTCCAGCCTTATGTTTCCATATTTTATTTTTCAAAGTGTATTAAGGTGAAATAAATGAATAAACTTTATATTTTTCTTATGTAATTTTGGGGGCTAAAGGGATCTCAGGAGATCATATAACACATTCAAGGCAGGATTAACTATATCTATGTCATTTTTGTCTGTCTAGGACTACTACACCACAAGATGATCATGAGTCCATGCTGTCATGCCACTGTAAAAAAGCAGATGTTATACTCAAAGTTATAAAAGACTAGCAAGGCCTTATTTTAAGAATGATGTCCAGTTTGGTCTGCATTTAATGAACCCTTTCCAGAGACCCTGGTAGAAGGCAAGGAGAGTGATCAGAACACTAGAAAACGTGGCCTATATGGAAAAATAGTTGAGTGAAATACTGTTATTTAGTCCAAAGATCAGAAATATGTCATGAGTTTACAATAGCTAATTTCAGATAGTTAAAAGGTTGGTTTGAAAAAAGGGAAGAAGATTAGAAATCCAATTTAAATTATTTATTTTTGTAATGAATATATATCTTTTTAAATGTTCATTGTCAGACAAGTCTCATTGTAGTAGAAATGCTCTGGCTTACTAGTGTATGAAAATCACTGAGACTTTAAAGCAAAACAATGAAGTATCATATTTGTTAGGTTAATTGAATTGGCTTTTTATGTGATTAAATAATAGTGTTATAAACCACAGAAGAACCAGTCAAGATAAGCAGACTAATTACTTTCCATGAACAAATAAACATTTGAATTGGATAGCACACAGTGAAAATATTATATAAAAACCTTTTAGAAATAATCATCAAAACAAATTGAATTTCAGAACCTATGATTTTTAAGCTGGTGAAGTATGCTGATGTTAAAACACATTTTTATATTGTGTTTCATATTCTGTGAATAAAAATTATTTCACTAAAACCAAAATGTCTCATTCTTCATCATGCTGAGAAACCTTTTGCACTTCCACTGGTGTGTCTGTTTGTTAGTATGCTGGTTAGGCCTGTTTAGTTTTAAAATAACTTTGTAATTCTCTAACAAGGACCACAGTACTAAGTATCTCATATTGCACTGGCAAAATTTAAACAGAACTGCCTGTTGACTAGTTCTTTCTGGACCTTATCCTTAAAAACTGGTATTTTCAGTTCTGACATGATTGTACATTCATGAAAATGGTAGTACAGATTGTTTAAAGAAATAAAAAAAAAAAAGTTAAAGAAAATACATGAAATCACTACTTCCTCCACAAAGGATAATTTTATAACAGTTTTGCAAGTGATACTACCAGCTATTTAATTCCAGCATTTAATATTTGATGTGGAGAAAAAGCAAATTACTTACTTTGAATCATTTGACTAATTCAGTATCTGAAGGTAGCAATTCAATACCTTTTATGAGCTTATTTTCTAACTGTAAAGCTAATGAGGTAAAAATAATTAAATCCATGACTTGCTCGCACATTGTGGGTTGGAAAAGCCTCACTCTGGTGTTCTAAAAGCTGGGTGTTTCATTTAAGGTAGAAATATGGTCTATGATCAATAGAAGTCAAGGAAAGTAAGCATCAGTGGAAACATCTGTATTAACCCCTCTTTTATGCTATGATCAATTGCAGTGTGGTGTAGCTCATTTTTTGCCCATTGAATATATTAGTAAATGGACATTGAACTTTAGAAGATGAAAGCTGGTCAAAGTTAGGAAAGATGAATCTTCTATTGAGGGTACTAACCTTGAAAATGAAATTTTCACAATTATCTTTCCTGCCTTCCCTATCTAAGCTCTTTCTGTCATCAGCTTTCACCACTTTGAACTGACTCTGAGTTTCCATTACTTTAAGCCAATTCTGTTACAGCATTTCGCTTTTCTATGCTTATCCTATGTTATTTGCTTCAAGAAATTAAAAACATATTCATGCAAAGCTCATAGAAGATAAAGTTGTTTGAATTTAAATTAATAAATATTCTGTAAATTCAGAAATTCACATTGCTGCTGGATAAGAAAATATTCTTACATGTCTGTTTAAGCTACCATGGGTTGACAAATTTCTCTTCATCAACTGAGCTGCCCATGGTCCTTGTCAAATATATGACTATGTGATTTGACTTAACTCACGACCTACATCAAGCAATACAGTAAGTGATAAAAAGTCCATGCACTCCTGGGCATAAGCTGAGTGCATATCCTGGGATATTAAACTACCAGCCTTGTTACAAAGCTACCCTTTATCACCCAGCTAAGTGAGAAGGTAGGACACTACTGCTCACAGTTCTGTTGGCTACCTGTTCTGAAGACAAAACTTAGTCAAATTTCAATTTTCATTCTTCCTCTTCCAGGCTTCCCACCAAACCCCATGCCCTCCCCCTCCCCCCAAGGAAAAATTCTTTAAGAACTTCCTACCTGAGAAGAATGTCTAATGGGTTTGTCAACCATATGACCCTACTGCCCTCAGAATGCAGGGATAGGACTTCCCCAGAGAGCAGTCTGTGAATTTACAGCTCATTCCTGAACATGACCAGTTGATGGCAACGTCCTTACCTTCAGTGCAAAGTCCACATCTTTGACCCTCATTTTCCCACAACAGCAACACATAACAAGGACAATACATAAAAAATTACACCGGAACAAAAGGAAGAAAAAAAGAATAAAAATGATATATTGTGGGGGCATAAGGAGGCATGGAAAATTATAGTGATGGGAACCATATGAATGAGCTTATAACAAATAAAGTCTCTCTACCCTGCTTTTTTTTCTCAACCTGGAACAACTATTCTCCTCCAACCTACACTGCAGCTAAAGGTACACATATTATTTTTACCTATCTGCAGTGCTCTGCTTCTATGATCCATTTGCACATTTTCTCTTCTAAATCTCACTTTAATACCTTCTACTTCTCTTTAAGTGGTGATTGACTTAGCCCTTGAAGTGTTTTGTGATAGTAATATAAGAATGCTGTATAAAATGAAATTGTTTTGCACTACCCCATGGAAATATAATTTAGATCAAAAGCAGATGACTGGGTTTTCTTTTCAAACTGATTTATCTGTTGTAAACAAGATGCATATGCTGAAGAATGAATTACTTTGGGACAGTAATAAAAGGAATACATGTAGTTACAAGAAACTTCACGTGTATGCTAGTAAAAAGAAAAGCTTAAGTCCTTCGTGTTGCTATATACTGGTAAGTGCATCCACAAGCTATGAGACATTTTTTGAGGATCCCTGCCGAGTAGAGAAAAACAAAGAGAAAGAGAAAAATAATTTTTAGATTTTTACTTTGAATCTTCAAAGCAATGCCCAAATCAGAATTACAACAATAAACTGATAAAATCACAATATATTTCAGGAATTTATAATCTAGTGAAACCTTGCTAAAGCTTTCATATATTCTAGTAAGGACTGGTTTGGTTAAAAAGTCCTCCATCTTTAAGTTCTGTCTAAATCCTACTGGAAGTGCTTATCAAATCATGATTTTCTAGTCCATTAAGCATACAATTATCTATTGATAAAGTTGAGGATATCTGAAGTTCTGAGGAATTTACTCTTGGGAACCACAGGGAGAAGTTAGAAAAAGCAAAGATAAGCACTGCATTGATCATATTCAGGTGTAGGGCTAGCTGTAGGTGTTTCAAACCTCTCTAGATGGCTTTGACATAGATAGACTCCTACAGCCTTAAAATGTGAGGAAGTGTTCAACTTTGGGATGAATAATTATGGTGAACTCTTGATCACTCAGAAGTCCACGTGTGCAACACGTCAGAAAGCAAGTTGTGCATTTCAACAGAAATCAAGTATTTATTTTGCTTTTGATCAGATTCAACTCTAGTTGTAAAGTTGTCTTATGGGACGTGGGTTTTTGAGCACTTCAAGATTGCTTAAATAAAACATCGATCACATGTTTCTTTTCCATGTTAATAAGCATGCACTTTCTGTGTGAATCCATGGAAGGCTGTTGAATGCTGTCTTGCAATGCTGTACATATTCCACTTTCTGGTTAGTCAGTGTCAACAGTTCCTATGCTGTCCTCTACACGTATGCTTGTGTGAAGGATTGGTTTTGGGAGCTCAGATAAAAATTTCTATTCATCTAAGAGTGGTTTCTTTTCCTCAGAGTCTTTTTGCAGATTGAAAATATTCATTGGATGACAAAAAGAATGCTTCTCTTCCTGTTTAAGGCATTCACCTGGGAAATGGTTGCCAAATTTCAATGTTGCTTCATTGTGTAAAATTTTGAAGAACGTAGAGCAAAATTAATAGGACTGACTGAAAAAAAGTGAAGCCCTTTAACTGTCCTAGGAAGAACAGTATGAGATGTAGGAGATCTCAGCACAAACCTCTGCTGTGATTCAGGCAGAAAGGCAATTTATTGATTTGGGTATCAGTTGGAATATACTGAGGAATATGCACTGTTTTAAAACTTATTTTTCAGTGAAATTAATTTCCTTCCAATATACATAATCTTTTTTTAAAAATGTCAAAATATAATTGTATTAGGTTTACGTGGAAAGGTTTTGATAGCAGTGGGGGCTACAGGGGTGGCTTCTGTGAGAAGATGCTAGAAGCTTCCCCTATGTCCAACAGAGCCAATGCCAGCTGGCTCCAAGATGGACCTGCCACTGGCCAAGGCCAAGCCCATCAGTGATGGTGGTAGTGCCTCTGGGATAAGATACTTCAGAAGGGGGGGGAGGAATTTGCTGCAGCACAGAAACTGCAGCCAGAGAGAGGAGTGAGAACATGTAAGAGAAATAACCCTGCAGACCCCCAAGTCAGTGAAGAAGGAGGGGGAGGACGTGCTCCAGGTGCCAGAGCAGAGATTCCCCTGCAGCCCGTGGAGAAGACCATGGTGAGGCAGGCTGTCCCCCTGCAGCCCAGGGAGGTCCACGGTGGAGCAGATCTCCACCTGCAGCCCATGGAGGACCCCACGCTGGAGCAGGTGGAAGCCAGAAGGAGGCTGTGACCCTGTGGGAAGCCTGTGCTGGAGCAGGCTTCTGGCAGGACCTGTGACCCCGTAGAGAGGAGCCCACGCTGGAGCAGGTTTTCTGGCAGGACTTGTGACCCTGTGGGGGACCCACACTGGAGCAGTCTGTGCCTGAAGGACTGCTCCCCATGGAAAGGACATGTGGAAAGAACCCACAATGGAGCAGTTAGTGAAGAACTGCAGCCTGTGGGAAGGACCCACTTTGGAGAAGTTCATGGAAGACTGTCTCCTGCAGGAGGGACCCCACACTGGAGCAGGGGAAGAGTGTGAGGACAAAGGAGTGGCAGAGACAATGTGTGATGAACTGACCGCAATCCCCATTCCCCGTCCCCCTGTGCAGTCGGGGGGAGGAGGTAGAGAAATTGGGAGTGAAACTGAGCCCGGGAAGAAGGGAGGGGTGGGGGGAAGGTGTTTTAAGATTTGGTTTTATTTCTCATTACATTGCTCTGATTTGATTGGCAATAAATTAAATTAATATCCCCAAGTTGAATCTATTTTGCTAGTGACGGTATTTGGTGAGTGATCTCTCCCTGTCCTCATCTTGACCCACGAGACTTTTGTTATATTTTCTCTCCCCTGTCCAGCTGAGGGGGGGAGTGACAGAGCGGCTTTGGTGGGTACCTGGCGTCCAGCCAGGGTCAACCCACCACAATAACATTTCAGTATTTAAAGTACTTTCTTCTTTTGTGTTTATAATGTTTCAGTATTTCATATGCTTTCTTTGTATGTATTTATGGAAATGATTTGCCAACTATAACCTCTGTACATAGATAATTTCACATTTAATGTAACTACAATCCATACATATTCTGCCTAAGGTACAGAGTATAGTGCTTCCAAAGAACTGATAATGTGATTGAAGTACACCTAACCTCATCCTCTGAGGCATGGTTTATAGTTTTTGGAGTCACAAAAAGTCAGCCATGGCTCAGACCTATCTCTGTTACAAATACGATCAAGAAGAAGCCAGAAAACCCTACTGGCAATTGAAAAATTCTACAGTGGAGGATGGAAACATCATAAAACACAGACAGGGAAAAAAGAGCATCAACAATCTCAACAATCAGTAAACCTGATAAGATACTTTGCAATAATTTTCCTTAACACATAATATCTGTGCCAGCACAAATTAGGCCCCTGTTATGCAGATTTGCCTATGTTCTCCTAGACATCATCATCACTGTTTCTATATTTATTTATTTTTACAGTAGTCTGGTCATTGAGGTCATCAATTTCAACTTTATCTATGCAGTTTGAACTATTAGAAAACACTTGAAATTAGTTTAATAATAGATTTCAGATGACACTATGACTATTATTAACAAAGAAAATAATGTTTTCAGTGTCTTCCCTGAAGAAACACCATCTTGTAGCAGGAAAATGGCATCGATCTTTAATATGAAATATTTGAAATAGGATTCAAACTTTAAAATAATTCTCAAAAGAAGCTTAAGGCTCTCTGTACTTTATACACTGAAAACCAGGATGGTGGTGTGACACAGCAGACCAAATTGTCTTAGAGATCAACCAAATCCTTTTCTTGCATCCTACCTTTGTCATCGAACATTCTATCCTGCTGCAGTTTCTATGTCTTAAGCAATAAAACATGAAAGCTTCTATTCTGACTGTTTTCCAAGTAATTCCTATTTTCCGTCTGATATCAGAAACAAAAATGCCACAATCCTTCTTTGTCCAGAACATGCTAGATTTGACCTGCAGTGATAAAGCTCATATTGCTGAAATTCAATCTGAATGTGTTTTACAGGTATTAGAAGGTTGAAAGTTTGGAAGATTTATATAAACACAGGTAAGTACAATCCTTCCCTTTCATTTGAATCACTGTAAGATTAATGTTTGACACAGACAAATACACTTTCAGAAGGATCAACCTATTTTGTAGGGTTTAAACAACCAGTTGCATTCCTAATGGAGCACATGGTTGTAATTACATGTGCTTAAACATTTTCTGCAGGTGACACTTCTGAAAAGCATAGGAAAACCTAGCAACTCCCACAATTCAAACTTGTGAGTGATCATCAATATAATAAAGAAAAAGAGGAGTACCAAGATCTGTTAGTTCATATATTTTGCTACTCATTATTTATGAATGTTTGTAAACTGATAAAGAAAGTAAATATTTGAGTAAGAAAAACTTTTGTATTAGTGAGAAGAGAAATAGAGATATTGTTAGGAATAAGAGTAGATAACAATCATAGAAAATGCAATACACTAACTAGTTTGATTTGCTCTAAATCTAGAATGGCTGTAGCCATAGATTAAAAAAAAAAAAGGAAAAGAAAAGAACAAATAAAAAAAAGAGAAAGGATGCAAGAACTGAAAATATTGAGATAACATCAAAGAAGTTAACATTCAGTTAACACTCAGCCTAAGTTTAAGAAAAAAGTAGTTCAATGAAAAATTCTTTAAAATAAAGGGTCAAAGAAGAAGGATATACATAATGAAGGAGATAGTCTTATATATGAACACATAATGAAAAGCTTGGAGATATTTAATTTACCTAAAGAAAAGAAAATGTAAGACACTGGAGGATATACTAAATATACAATGGTCAACTGAGAATTCCAGGTTAGCAACATATACTATAGATGACTGAGGTACAGCACATTACAGAATTTATACCCTACACATCTTACCCGTTAGTGGAATCCATGAACAAAAAAATAATCAGGGCCTTTACAAAACCTTTACACATACACACATGAGCAAACATAAAACCACACATATACAGGACCTAACTCTCTCTCTTTCTATGTATACATGGTATCTGTTTGGGTTCCATGTTGTGATGGAAAACTCTTAGTATAGAGTACAAGAAACATTGAAAACAGGGTAAGCAAAAGAGCAGGAATTGTGCTTGTGGGGGAAAGGAGGACAATGCCCTCCATGATTTCAGCATATTTATAGTATTTCCAGGCATTCTCCTACCTCAGATCTGCATTCATTTCCCTAACCTTTCTCCTGGAGTGTGGTTCCTTGCCTGTGCTCTTTTGCAAAAACACATTATCAGTTCTGGGGGAGATGGCATGGTAAACTGGACAAAGGATCACATTGTTACATTCCTAATAAGAATTTTAGAAGCTGTGCAAACCAGAATAAAATTGCAAAAGATACACAAAACCTGGAGCTGCAAAGAGCAAAGTAATCAAATATGAAAACGAACTCTTAATAAACTGTATGTGTTGATCTAGTCCTGGATTTCTCATCCACTTCAAATGTCAGCCGATGTTAAAGACAACATAACAGATTCCAGGTATCATTAGGCTTTTTTAAGGTAACTATTTTACTACAATAATAGCCCACCAAAATAATTATGAATGACAGACAAATACAAAAAAGAGTAAAACAAAAACTAAAAGGTAAACATCTTGGCCTTCATTCAAATACAAAATAGATCTTTGTTTTGTTTTGTTTTGTGGTTTTTTTTTTTTATGCAGTAACTGAGATCTCAACATTCTCTTGAAAGTTTTATATGGTGTTTTATTGGTTCTTCTGTGTGGTCACTGTGGATCTGCCTATCTTATGGCCAGCAAGCTCACAGCTCCCAAATATATTGGAATTAATCTGAAATCAGATGAGGGGAAACAAAAGTGTGTGCCAGCCCTGGCTCATCTTGTGTCTTAGTTTAATTAAGAAACCCATTCATACAGACTAGAGAAAAAATCACAGCATTCTCCAACAGTAATTTGGATTAAGTTTGAAAACTGAAGAGATTCTCCATAATAACAAAAAAATTCTTGCCAGGTTCGTGGAGCGTCTGTGAGAGAAGAATTGTTGTTTCATAATGCATTATAGTGTTGTTTTTTTTCATGTATTTCTATGTTGAGCCAGTTGGATGTTTTCTTTGCTTCAGTGTTGCTGAAAACAAGAGATTTTCATTTCTCCATGTTTCTGTGTCTTGAGAGATAGCACTGCAGCTACGAGAAAGAACTGATGAAATACTTGATGGGGCATATGGGACTCCAGTTTTAGTAATTCTTCTTCATCTCTGGGTTTACAAATCATTCCATTTGAATTCTTCCTTCCATTTCTTCCTGGAACCTTTCCCTTCTGCATAACATAAGCATCACCTAACTCATCATTCAATCTTGCAATCTGAAAGGGAAGACAAAAAAAGGTATCTGTCCATCCCTCAGATTTATATTTGGTTTATATTTGATGTGCACAGAACTGGAGGAGAAGTGCCATTTTTTTATTTCAGGACTCACGCCACTTCCTCACTTGCACATATTCTTCTGTCTGGGGTGATCCATGAATGGTGACATATTTCCTCACATAGATGCAGTTTGTCTTGACAAAAGGAGTTTTTCTGCTGCTGTAGTTATGCTATTCCTAGAAAAGATGCTTACTAACTTAAACCTTCCCTACAAGGCTATTACAGAAAAGATTATTTTATAAATATCTTGAATTAGTATATGTGAATATTCTAATTTTAACTATATCTCAGTTTATCTGTTAAAATTTTAACAACCTTGTCAGCATACCCTCACTAAACCAGGACTGTGTTGTTTTCCATTTTTGGAAAATCATTTATGTAATTAAGAAGAAAAGAGTAATCAAATAACTTGAAAAATACTAAGGAAAATGCAGCACTCAACTTTATACACAGCCTAATATTATATTTGTTGGCTAACAGCACTTCATTGCTCTCATATTGGGAATCCAGTGAAATGCAATCAGACATGACTGGATAGAAATTTGTAAAAGCCTCTGTTTAATGGTTATCAAATTTGAACAGAAGGTTTTCTATAAAACTATTTAAGGGTGTCACACCCTGAAGCAAGGGATTACAGATAAGCTGCTGTCTGTGAGACTATATTTGATACATTAAAGAGTGTATGAATCCAAGAAAAATATGATAGGAAATTCCAAGCTGTGAGATTAACTGTGCATTAGTTAAATTCATGCTATTTGAATTCCAAATTATATTTTTATAACAGACCACATGTTCTATGTATTAACTTATGCAATAGAGTTGGTCAATAGATTTATTTCAGGTGCTGGTTTAGCTTGCAATGTTTATAGCATTATGTACATAAACTATATGTCTTACACTTTGAAAGTTAAGTTTATAGATTTGCTTATCTTTTATGAAAATATGCCAAAGCTAGATTCTGGAGGAAGAAGACATTCAATGCACAAAGCAGCATGATTTTTAAATAGAAGCTTGCTGAGGCTTTTTTGCCGCCCCCCCCCCCCCCTTTTTTTTTTTTGCTTTGTTTTAATTTACATTTGTGCTTGCATTTTCAGGTCCCATTGAGTGTAACAAGTCAGGTACACAGATTAACTTTAAAGAATGTTTGTAATAAATTCCTTATGTGAACTTTTTAAGGCAACAGTGAAAACTGGCATACTACCAGTCTACTCTTACTGATGCGTAACTCTTGCTGGAGACAGTCTTAGGGTGTTTTTTCTTTTTTTAATTTTCTGTTTCTTTATAAACTTAATTTCAAATGGAACTCCAGCTCTTTATTCCCCTGTTTGATACTAGTACAAATGGAATAAAAATCAACAGAGCAGGACTGCGGGGCCAAAGTTATTGAAACCTCTATGTTAATTTAAAATGAGAGGTGGCATTAAATGCAGTGAATTTGTGCATGCCATTACTTAGCAGCATATCATTTGGATTATTTCACACTCACAAGTCAAATGAAGTTCCATTTCAGAACTACTGCAACACGTTTTTCTACTTCTGCTGTTACCAGCTCTCTTAAGAAATAAACCCCCTAAATCAGCCCATGACTATCCAAGCATTACACGCAGAATATTTTAAAGACTTAGAAGTCATCACTTGTTTGAAAGAGGAGTCTCCTTGATAAAACAGATCTGATGTTCCTGCAACATTTCAGTATAATGAAATGTGCATTTAACTTTGTAGCTTCACAAGCAATAAAAGCCAAACTAAATGTTCATTGTTTCTTAAAGTAAATGTTCTGTCTTCCTTGGGCCCCTTCTCCGCTCTCCCTAATATCATATTCCCAATTCTTGCCATTCTAACCAACACTCATGGGATCACATAAACAGCCAATCATCAGGTCAGTATTTTGGAAGAAAGTATTTTTATAGGGTTAATTTTCAGATGTGTCAAAGAGCTTCTAGTGTTGACCTCTTCTGTGATCATTAGCTTACATCAGCAAAGCCACCCATGAGGCTACTCTTTATGGTTCTTCAGAAAAAGAGTACTTTAGGGAGAGGAGTAAAATATGGATATAAACAACTTCAGTGTAACATAAGTCTCATGAGCAATTTCCTAAAATATCCATCAGTGAAGTTAAATGCAACCTTTATACCAATGTTGCATTTACACCATTTACTGTACAGCATCACCTTTATATCATCATTTGTGGCAACGTGAATTGAATGTTTTTTTTAAATCTTTTTCTAAATTAGCTGCTGTAATGACTCAATAATTTCTATATAACCATATTTCTATTGCCAACTCTGACAAAGTAAAATCTGCCCATCAGTCACCTTTGCAGATATTTTCTCTTCCCTTTGCTAGTCCTTGTTCCTTTGAAAACACATAATGATATATATAATTTTAGTTGGAAGTAAGTGAAAACATCATAAAACCCATTAAAATTATTAAGAAACTCAAATCACTGTAACTTATTCTGGACCAGATTTGTACATCTTTTCAGATTCAGGACTTTGAGCCCTATCACTGAAAGGCCCACCATCACATGAAACCCAGGTCAAATGAAAATTGTAATCCAGGCATTTAGCCTAGCTGTCTCAATGCAGGCTTTGCTGCTTCTTCCTTGGCAGGTTGTGGAGCCGCAGGCTGCTGGAATGGTCATAGTTTGTCATGAAGCCAGATGAAAACCTACCTCCCTGCAAAAGACCTGTGCCACTGCTAACTCAGGCTAGATCCAACGCCAACTCGAGAATACTACTGTAGCTGTCCCAGTGTTGCAGACAAAATTTTCTCACCCAGAAGTTGTTGACTAAGTAAGTTACTTGTAAAATCAGGATGCTCCATCTATTACAAATTGTCTCCTGAACAGTTCTCACATGCTTTCATAAATGTAGGAATAATATAAATTTACTATCACAATTAATACAGATATACATTTTAAGTGAAGCACACAAAACTCAGTTTGAGGTATCATTTAATGCATGCAACAGCTGGTGAGAGCAGACATTTCTTGTTCTGCACAGTAGAGGAAGCAGAAATTTGATTGAATTATAGGCTTTTAAGACTCAGCAGTGGCTGGTTAGCATCTATCAGTAAAATCTCCAAAAGATTCTGCCTGCAAACAGCCTTCTCAGATCTGCCCTAGCACTCAATACAAGCAAGCAACACATACACAATATAGTAACTCTACAAAATATTTGCAATAAAAAGCTGGGACTAGGAAGCACTTATACTTAAGTAAGAGAGTGATTAAAGGCTGTAGCAACAGAAAAGCAGACCAATGAACTGGAAAGGAAACAAGGGACTAGCCAAACAAGAAGTAGGGGGCTGGAGGATTTGTTGGGCAAGGAGACAGGCTGTCTACAGGGGTGGGGGAGACACTGGAGAGATCGAGACAGCGGCAAGAGACCTCTCAGTATTCAATTTCTAAGGATTAATCAAAGGTTGTAAAAAGTTGGATTAAAGCTTTTCAGATTTGTCTCAAGGTCCCTATTCTTTGAAACTGCACTCATTTCTTAGCTTCTAGTTCCCCCAAGTTAATGTGCCTAGTTTCTGTCCCTGTAGAGAATCTATTTTCCATCTGAAGCAATATATGTTGTCTAGCTACAAGAACTGCTTTAGAGAATCTGGCTTTCCACAACTTAGAGATCTTCCAAGATGCTGGGATATATCCCAAAACATAGTTCTAGGAAGTATTATCATATTCATCTACTTGCCATTATCAGATTTATCTTTTACCTTATTTTAGCCAAGACAGCTGAAGTCTGGGACAGTCCCAAAACATCTTGGTAATCCGCAACTCCAACATGTCTGCTTTGGCAGAGCATGTGTGGGACAAGTGTTTGGACCAGTCTTAATCATAATCAATAACAAAGTTTTTAATGTCTTTTAAGATGTTTCCCCACATGCTAGGGTTCAATGATGCACATAAAACTTGGTCTGAGGACAGGCACCAATGGTTGAAAATGGGAAAGGATTTTTTTGAAATTGGGCCAGTATTTTTTACAGCCTGCATGTAGCTGACTGCTAGAACCTGATATACTGCTTTCACATCAAAAGAAATATCACTTATTGGTATTTTCTGTCCTGAATGAAAACAAAACAAAACAAAACAAAACAAAACAAAACCCCCAGGTCCTTAAGGATATGTTTGTTCTTCAGGTTTGATAGGTTAGATGATAGTGTATCTATCATCTATACAGCCTATATACATTGGTAGGTGTTAATACTACAGTGGCTGAAGTGGAGCCTCTGAAATTAACTGAATGACACAGTCTATCTTCTTGTCCATTCACTCTCACATAATACTTTTGTTGATTTTCCAGTACACTCACCACAATGTTTAGAATTAACTTCCAAGAAGCAATTATATATAAGTTTATGCCAAAGTGGTGTATATTGTCTGGTAACCGGTGTTGCAGGAAGCATCCTGCAGTTTAAGCTGTAGTAGGCTAACCCCAACTGCTCTGTGAACGAGAGGCAAAACCTCATTCTTGCAGTGAAAGCTCAGCAGTGCTGCATTATGAAGTTTTGTTTTCCAGAAAAAAATGAAGGGTCATCTGTAAGAGCTGCAACATGGGCACACAAAAGTTTCCAGATCAGACAAAGGTTGAAATTTGCAACAAATTATTTTTTTCTCTCATCTGCCTGCAAGAGAAGTATTTAAAAATCAAGTTAATTTTCCCACAGTCATATAGATGAATAATAACCAGGAGACCTCTTAGGACATGTAGAGTTATAGAAGGCATGTTCATTTTGATAACATTAATTTTGTCCTAGAGGCCGATGGTAAGGTCTCTCCATCTGCCAACATCTCTGAGATGTGCTCTAAATTAATTTTGAGCAGATTTTCCATCTCACTGAAGATAAGCATCAAAGGAACATCATTAAGATTGTAAAATCAATCATGTAAAAGGTAGAATGCCAAAATCTTACACTGCATATCCAGAAGTGTCTGGAATAGAGATTTCTATACAAGTTTAATTCAGTCCATTGTGCAGTCCTTAATTTCCACCAGCCTTAATCAGGGCAGTAAAAGATTTGTATCTTTAAGCAGCAGAGAACTGAGTATGGTATCTGACACCAAGATGTATTATTCACATCCCAATTTGTAAGAAGCAAAGGAGTTTTTGCCTACCATACACTGTAACAACAGGTTAGTTAAAGTGGTTTTCCGGGATCCATCTTTTCAGCTTTGCTCACAGTTTTTGCTATATAAGATCTCCAAATCCTTTCTTGATTTGCTTCATTGACATATTTTTCTCTTTAAATTAAGGAATGACTATATTTAAATGTATTTGTTTCTTGATGGCTAGTGAAATAATAATAAAGAAAGAAATGGTCTGTTCAGATTTCTCAGCTGGTTACTAAATTAAATTTAAAACCTTGCTTATGCCTGCTGTCATGTTGACTGGGGAGAGTTCCAAGATTATTTCATTTATAAATGTCTCCTCTCTTCACCTAATAATTCTAATTTATCTCAGAATAAGAGAAGTTTAAATGTTAATTTAAGTTCTCTTTGCTGATGGGAATAGTTGTGGTTAGGTTAAACATCTTTTAAATCAAGTAAATTATTTGAACACATAACAAGACAAAAACTACATAAGTCATATCCTGAGAAAATACAATACACAGCTTTGATACATACATTAAGATTTTTGGTTAAGAAGTTATATTTTAAATTCTCTGACCAATAAATCTTTTAATAGGCTTTCACTGGTTTATTCTTAGCTTTTCCTAAAACTGCTCAGTTAGGTAGAAGCTATTCAGTACATTCTTTTTTTGTAGATGGTAAATGAAGGCACAGAGAGATTAATCCAAAAGTATCCTTAAAGTATATGTAGCTGTTCTGGGATTCTTAACACTTGATTCTTTGTTAATGTTATTATGCTGGATGTAAACTTAAAGTTCAACTCCCATTGATTTCCTTCAATGATTTTCCTCAATCATGATACTTACTACTAAGTCATAGTGTATCGTCTCCTACTTTTCATGTGGAAAATCAGAACTATCCAGTCAGACAGAGACAGTGGTGTATGAAATTGGTCTTGAAGATTTCTCATCTCTTTTCATGGTGTGCTGGTTGTGGCTGGGACAGAGTTAAATTTCTTCATAGTAGCTAGTATGGGGCTGTGTTTTGGATTTGTGCTGAAAACAGTGTTGATAACACAGGGATGTTTTAGTTACTGCTGAGCAGTGCTTACCCAGAGCCAAGGCCTTTTCTGCTTCTCACCCCACCCCACCAGCGAGCAGGTTGGGGGGGCACAAGGAGTTGGGAGGGGACACAGCTGGGACAGCTGACCCCAGCTGACCACAGGGATATTCCAGACCATAGGATGTCATGCTTAGCAACAAAAGCTGGGGGAAGAAGAAGGAAGAGGAAGATGTTCGCAGTGATGGTGTTTGTCTTCCCAAGTAACCGATACGAGTGATGGAGCCCTGCTTTCCTGGAGATGGCTGAACACCTGCCTGCCGATGGGAAGTGGTGAATGAATTCCTTGTTTTGCTTCGCTTGCACGTGCAGCTTTTGCTTTACCTATTACACTGTCTTTATCTCAACCCATGATTTTTCTCAGTTTTACTCTTCTGATTCTCTCTCCCATACCATCAGGGCAGAGTGAGCGAGTGGCTGTGTGGTGCTTAGCTGCCAGCTGGGGTTAAACCATGACACATAGATACTAGAAAAATTATAGAGCAACTAATCACACTTATAAATATAAATTTATATATCTCAGCAAGATACCTACATTTATTATGGCAAAACCAGGCCTTGATGTTATTACCAAAAAGTTTGTATCCTTTATAAAGGAAAAGAAGCCATATGGGACCTCACACCTATGGAGGATACACAGTATTTCTCAGAAACCAACAGTCCTTCATGAAGATCACTAGAATACTTTGATACCAGTTCTCTGTCTTTCAAGCCCTGGTGGGATTGTTTGTTTGTTTTGTTATTAAAAAAAATAATCATTGAATTAACCCTGTTTTGGCCTCTATTTACACTGTAAGCTAGTGACTGAGCAGGTCCAAAGCATCCCCACATACACTACAGCATACCTGCCTAGAGTTCTACACCATTAATTTAAGTGATACAAACTCAAGCGGATATTTTTGCCATGTTTTGTGGAGATGCTATGTAAAGCAATGACGTTCTATTAAACCAACAACCGCAGAGTGGATTGTGACCTACAAATACAGGGGTGAGGCTGGCATAGGGACTACAGGTTTAGATACCCAGTGCATGAGAGAACTGACCCAGAGAACCATCTGGACTGAGCATGGCCAGTGGTCTTTAGAGAGGATGCAAGGAATTAGACCTCTTTGTGACTTTTGCATCTTCTACTCATCAATAGGAATGAGTTGTCTCCATTGCATTTCACACTTAATCTTCTGTAAATCTGATTCATGAGGCTAAAAACAAACAATCTGCTACAGATAAACCATTAAAATTTGTATCATGGATGGTAAAGATTAGCTAGATATGTTTTAACAAGGATTGACTGAGGTATCTAGTTGACAGTGATTTGGAAAATCTGCAGTCTTTTGACTGTATCAATTCTGGATTCATTCTCATGGAGAAGATCAAAGAAAAAAATCTAGTCACAATTTGTGTGACTGAGACACTCAGACAAGGTCAGAATAACAGAGATCACATCTTGCACAGTTTGATAAGTGGAGGTGTTTTGGGGGATGTGAGGAACCTGGCTTGAGTTTGACTCAAGCAGAGTAGGAATTCAGATCTCACATTATTGGCCATTTTCCAATGCAGAAGGCCCTGGTTCAGGGCTCTTTTCTCTGGCTTTTAGCACCCTGCTCATCCTGACACAGAATAAATCTAACTGTTGAAATCTCTGCATATTTTCAAAGATTAGTTTCTTCTTTTCCTTTTAAATAAACCCATAGTTTTATCTTCTTCTTCCAGATTATGCCTTACAAAATATGGAGTGATTGCCAGAAACCTAACTTTAAATGTTGACTCAGTTAAAAAGGAATCTATTTCATACTATCGCATCATTCTACCACATCAATCAATATAAATTTTCATCACATTAATAACTAATGATATGGCAGTAGTGCAGCTCCAGCTAGAATATTGTGTTACATTCTGGAAGTGATTTATCAGAAAGATGGACATATTGGAGTAAGTTCAGAGAAGAGCAACCAAAATCATTAAGGAGAAAAAGAGTGACCAGAAAAGCCTAAAAGTTTAGACAGCAGTTACTATCGAAATACTGACGATTACAATTTTCAGATAATTAGTCACATTTTTATTACCACAAAATTTTAATAGTAACCACACTAGTTTAGTGCAATAGCAAATGATGACAATCTCTACATACCTGATGTGCATAAAAAAGTGGCAAAGGAGAGAAAACATTTAGCAAAATATTATATCAAAGGGAATATAACAAGACATGATTAATAATGTTTTTTAAAATGGGAAAATATATAAGGAATAGAAATAATTCTTGACATTGAGTATCATCAGCCTTTAAACTGACTTCTCAAGGATGACAAAAGAAAACCTAGAGTGTGGCTTATTCAAATGTAGTCTGTCAAGATACCAAGTACATATTCAATCCCTGACCCAGGTACAAGATGGACAAATGATCTAGTTGTTTCTTTTTTTCATGTTGCTTATTCTATCATTCTCTGATGATGTCAGAAAATGTAGATAAAATTTTCTATCCCTCAGAGTATTTAGTAATTAGCTCTTTTTCAACTTCCACAGCCACCCTTTTTTAAGCTGGACAACACATCCAAAGTTTTGAGACAAAGAATAAAGCAATTGCTAATAGCATAAATGTCCCTGTCTTAGGCTACTAGGCTTTATTTGATAATGTAGAGATGTTTATGCTGGGGAAAACCCCAAATAAAAACAAAACCCCTCCCCCCAGTTCTAACAATATAGCAACATATATAAATAAAATTTAGGAATTATAAGGCTTTGGTACTAGACTTGGTACTAGATTTCCAAAATAAAAAGAATATAATTTTATGTAAATTATTTGCCTTAGGTTGCATTTTAAGATGAGCTAATTCTGCTTTTTTTAAGGACAGTCAAAATTAATTACCTATCTTTACAAATTATTTTATGCACATGCTATATATATGATTTACAGTTGATAATTAGGATAACTTTCCCAGATGTAAATATGATTTGTTTGTCTTCCTTTGGTTTATTATCTCTTTACCTATCTGCCTGAATTCTCAACTTTCTGCTATTTCTCTCTATATGTAAGCACTTTACCTGAAACTGTAATGTGAAATGAGTTACTTTCCATTTCATCACTGACTAATGCACATTTTCTGATAGCTGTCTGGTGAAGTATAATCTTTGTCATGGGAAAGCTGGAGCTGGAAGAACCTCAGAGTATCCTCTAGTCTGCTCCCCTATTTTAAGACAGGGGCAGCTTGTCAGGAGGTGTTCTTAATGTTTTCTGCTGATGGAGATCCCACAGCCTTCTCAGCCAACATATGCTAGCAATGAGATATCCAGACTATTATCCTTAATTTTAGGAAGTTTAATGTAATGTCTTGATTGACTCTTTCTCAATGCATTTTAAGCTTAAGTTCTCTCAGTTTCTACTATAAACATAAGGAATCAATTTTGGAGTTTTTATTTTAAGACTTTTTTTCAAATTTATATGCTCTTAGAAAAACAGGAAAACAGTTTAATATACTGGGTGGCTGAAGAGAATTAAGAGCAAAGAACTAACAGAAGTTTAATTTAATTTTTGTTTAGTATGCCCTTCCTACCCAATCACTTTTAATCTTTATGGCTTTTTGGCTTGTTGTAGTTTGAATATATACTCAGCCTCACCATGCTTATAATGCTAAAGAAATACTGGCATGCTGAACTTTGCTTTAGCTGCAAGCCTATTTTAACCTCTGCCTGTTTTTCTTCATTGCCCCTAATTTGTGATACTGGGCACTTTTGACTCATGAGAGAGTATAGAAGCTCTTCTACAACTTTCTATTATTATTATCTAGGCCATTTAATTAATCCTTATATTGGCCTCTTACTTTTTTCTCTCTTGTCTGTGAAGAAAGGTTAGCTAATTAGCTAATTGAAAATGGTCTATCATGTCTGGTCTTGCTTATTGGCTTCTTACTAGCAAAAAGAGCAACAGTAACCAAAATCTTCCTGTCAAAATGAGATGTCACAAAAATTTTACAGGAGAAAAACAACTCAGATTTGAATACTGGATACATTTTTATAAGAGGAAGCTATGGGGAAACATCAAGGTTTAATATGTAGAACTGCACAAAACCTGTGTATCCTTCAGTTTTGGAGATCAGCAGAATTGAGCAATTCTCTGTAGGTTTATATAGATGTTATACTTCTAGCACAGTTATGAACCAAACATGACTTGATGAATGCCTGAGCCTGCACAGAGCATAAACCAAGTGTTTTGAGAACCTTTACTTACCTTCCTTTTAGATGCTGTAAAACAAAGTTGCAGCCTGACTTCAAAACTCCCTAGAGGTGTGCAAATTGGAGACAGAATTACAGGAAAACACTTGAGTTCATTCTTCTGAGTAAAAGAAATGATGGTTAAGTTAAAGTTTGGAGACTAATTTGCCTATAATTAACAAACACTGATGATTCAAAAACTATAAAATGGAACAGCTGATGCTGACTGTTAGGTTATTACTTCCTGGTACATACAAGAACGGGAAAAAATATTGCAGCATGTGTTATCTAAAAAATATAATAACTATTGATAGATACTGGACTGAAACATCTAGAAAACATACTACCAAAATAGTCTCCATTATTAAAAATAAGTTTTGCAGAAAACACCCACTGATGGATAAATACTATTGAAATTTTTGTGGAATATAAGACTTATGAAAAAAAATTATTTAATCTTGCTGTAGAATATATAGGATACAACTAAAAATTTGTAATTTTTTTCCAGATTTGAAGTCTGTTTGTGCTAGAAAAGATAAGTGAGTAAGATGCAGAAAAATCTTACAGTATTTTGAAAGAACGGGGCCTCAGGATAGCCTTAAGGTTGTTGAGCTGGAAGCTAATAGGTAAAGCAGATGCCAACTATGCGAGAGGCATAAACAGTACAGATGGACTGGTTTAGAACAGCATCAACTTGATAGACTATCTCTGTCAGATTTTTGCTACTTCTTTTCCCCTCATATCTCTAAAATGCTAACTCTATGGCACTTTCATTGTTTTGGGTACAAAAGAAAGTATATATCCTTTTATCTATGTTTTATGTGTCTTGCATATGTGTATGTCTTTATGAGCTATCCCTTCCCTAGCATTTTGGTACTGGGTGCTGTCGCTGTGTGCATGCTTGTGTGTGTGTATATAAATTATTTATCTGTCTTAGACAAAATAAAAAAAATCACAAAGATACAAGAAAGAAATTCTCTCTTATTGCACTTACAATATGTTAATCTATGTACAATTGCATTATTTCTGCAACAGCAGGATAGCTGATTTTTAAATGAGATATTAATTGGAGAACCTGTTCCAGTGAAAAAGTGTACCTCGGAAATCCTCCAAATATATCATGAATCCTGAACTGGGTAAAAAGCAAAGATAGATAGAGGCTGCTACAGTTAAACGATGAAGTAAAAGACAAAATAAAGAGCAACAATCTGAAAAAAACCCCCTATTAAAGAAAACTCAGTAGTAGAGGCGTTCAAAATTGCACCACCACTCTGATCCTAGGAACCTATCTGAATCTAGATGTACACATTATAGTACCAGTAGTACATATATACAACAAAATTATCTATGTCTTTTATGAGAGACAAACAGTAATTATTCTTGCACATTAGATTTCAATGAAGATGGAAATCAGGACACATAACATTTACAGTAGCACTAGAAAATGTTTGCAGACTCATGTTACAAACTCTTAGAATTATTATTTCCCACTGGATACATCAATGAATTGGAGGGGAGGGAGAAGAATTTTAAATCTCTGACTTTAAGAGTCATTAGTATTCAAACTTGAGCATTTATTTCTTACCAATAAGGTATGTGACACATATGAGGTCCTTCAGTATTTCTTTTCCATGCAGTTTGGCAAAAGACTAATCCTGTTTCCCAGGGCTATATTTTAACTCTATGAACCTTCAATGATAATTACAATAGTTGATTCTTACTTTTAGTTAAATATTGGTGTCTGCTATAATTTTCCCCGGTTATATTGCCAGCTGATACTGTATCTACAAAAAACATATGGTAGATTATTAGTTCCTTGTATAAATGAGGCAGAAAATAATGGAAAATATAAGAATCTTATGAAACCAGGGATGGTATAAGAAATTAAGACATCAACGATATTTTGTTTACTGCTATACATTATGCTAAATGGCTGCACCCAAAGCCAGCTGTAAAGCTAGCAAAACTAATTCACATTCAGCTGTTCCTATCTGATCAAGAAAAATTAGTTCATCTTCCATCCAGATGTTTATTTTTAAAAAGGTCAGTAAATTTAAATGTAATTTAATGTTAGGAAGAGAATGAATGATTGTATCGAAGGAATATGTATCTCAGAGTCAGAATAAAGATGGAAAGAAACAACAGGACAAATACCAATGTCACCAAACAGACAGTGAAGGGTTATGCCTACATTCATAAGTGTTTCACATTGAGTTATAGGAATCAATTTGAACTATTCACATTCTAAATTGACATCACACAAAAGTGTGTGATGTCAATTAATCACACATGTACATTTTACATTTTGTTTTACCGGACTAACAAAATATTGTAACTGAAAAGTTTAGCAGGAAAAATTACTATGAAGGATTCATCCCAGATCAGAGCAAGGTGAAAAATCCCTATGTCTCAGAAATGTTCCTGATACTCCCAATTTTATCAGGACAACCTACCTTGACTGGAGGTAAGGAGTAAAACATCAGGAAAGACTAAAAAAAACTTTTGCATGCTCATTCATTGAAGTTCCCTGTGTCTCCTCAGATTCTTTTAGGGAAGTGGAGATGAACCTGAGAATCCTATTCTTGAAAACACTTCTTGAAGGATGCAGGGTTATTTGAGATCAGGCCTATAACCATATACCGCACAGTATTCCTAGTGTCCATTTTCACAGCTGGCAGAATTAGTATTCAAGTACTGAAAAATCTTTTTATAGTTCTGCTTCCTAAGAAAGAAATAGGAAAGAAACTCCTTGGGTACCAGGGTAAGTTTCAGATAAAACAAAGCATTTAGTTGTCGAGTTTTGTGTGTATGGTCCCATCTGAAAAAATCTGTAGTCAGTGTCTGACCTGTGACTCAGTAGAAGCATCTTTTTCTTCCTCCTGTAATAGTCAGTGAGCAGAAGCTTCAGGCAAAGATGCCTCATGTAGCGTTCTGCTTCTTTCAAGGCAATGCTTATGCAGGGTAACCTGGCCAGCCTTCAAGGTGCCTATTAGCTTCCAGAGGATTAAAGCCTGCAGTTCACATTCCCTTGGCAAGCTCTATGAGGGGACTGAAATGGCTGTGAACTCAGAATCACCTCCCCCTTTGCTGCAAACTTTTAATACATTTAATTCTGTCAGTAGAGAATTCCTGTAAATGTATTAGTCCAGCCTCTTTGTATAACTGCCAAATAGCAAAGCTTCTGCCATTCCCACCAGTGAATTGTTTCTTACGATATGCTGATATAGCAGGGAAAATACTAGAGCTAAGCTTATGTAAAAATATCAAGGCAAATATTAGGTATAAAATACAAGCCAGTGAGTTACAGCTGGCAGAAGCAGGTCTACAGAAGGTTGAACTACATACTCTGGCAATATTGCAGGTCACCTACATGGCACACTAGCAAGAAGATCTCCTTTTCTAGTTTACTTGATTCTGGATTTTCCTTTTCCATCTAACACCGATGGGCAAAATTTTACTTTCAATTTTAATCCAGGGAGAGGATTTACAGCACCTGTGAGCCAATCCAAGTGAGAGAACAATTCAATTGCATCCATTACAGCTGAACCATGTGCATTTATAATGTCACAAATTGCTCTTTTTAGGATCTGATCCTGCCACTGGGCATTTTCACTGGCAAAGGGTACCATTTCTAGGGACACAAAATCAGAGGATGACTGAGGATGGCTGTCACCTCTAGAGACAGTCTAGTCCAAACTCCTGCTTAAAGCAGAGTTACATAGAGCAGGTTCCTCAGGTACATGTCCTGTCCAGTTTTGAATACTTTCAAGGATGGAAACTCCACAGGCTCTCTGGACAACCTTATTCCAGTGTTTGACAACCTTCACAGTTAAAAAAAAAAAAAAAAATCTCCTTTATGGTTAATTGGCATTTCCTGTATTTCCTCTTGTGCCCATTGTCTCTTGTCCTCCCACCCTGTCACTCAGCACTACTGAGAAGAGTATTGCTGTCTGGCTCCATCTTCTTTACACCTCTCCCTCTAGTCCCCATCAGATATTTATATACATTGAAAAGATCCCCGGAACATTCTCTCTTCCAGGTTGAACAGCCTCAGCTCTCTTAGCCTTTCCTCATATGAAAGGTGTTCCACTGCCTTAGTGGACATACAGCAGTATGTCTATATCTATTTATTACTGGGAAGCTGAGCATTGCATACCACTCCAGATGTGTCTCACCGGTGCTGAGCAGAGGGGAAGGATCACCTCCCTTGACCTGCTGGCAATGTTCTGTCTAATGCGTCGCAGGAGACTATTGGCCTTCTATGCAGCAAAGGCACATTGCTGGCTCATGGATAACTTGGTGTCCACCAGGATACTGAGGGCATTTCTTGCAAAGCTGTTTCCCATACTGGTGCCTGGGATTATTTCTCCCCAGGGGCAGAATTTGGCATTTCCCTTTGTTGAACTTCATGAGATTCCTGTTGGCCCGTTTCTCCAGGTTCCTCTGAATGGTAGCATAACCATCTGGTATCAGCTACTCCTGCTAGCTTTGTATCGTCTGCCAGCCTGCTTTGGGTGCACTTTGTCTCATTAGAGACATTATGTGTGTTGTTAATGAAGATATTAAACAGTAGTGGTCACAGTATCTGCTCCTTGGTACACCACTAGTTACTGCCCTCCATCTGGACCTCATGCCCCTGAGCACGATCCTTTGAGCCTAGCAGTTCAGCCAGTTTTCCAGCCACCTCACTGTCCAGTTGTCTCACTCATATTTTGTCAGCTTGTCTATGAGGATGTTATGGCAGTGTCAAAGTCCTTATTGAAGTCAAGATAAATGAAATCATCTGCTCTCCACTTGCCGACTAAATCAGTCATCTTTTCACAGAAGGGTATCAGGTTGATCAGGCATGATTTCATCTTTGTAAATTTATACTGACCACTCCGAAACACCTTCCTGTCCCGAATAAGCTTGGAAATGGTTTCCAGGATCAGTTTCTCCCTCACCCTCCCTGGGATCAAGTTGAGGGTGACCAGCCTGAAGCTCCCCAGATTATTGTTCTTGCCTTTCTTGAAAATGGGAGGCATAATTGCTTTCTTCCAGCACTCAGGAATGTCCTCTTGTCACTACGACCTCTCAGAGGTAATTGTGAGTGGCCTCACAATGAGATCAGTCAGCTCAGTCAGCCCTTATGGGTACTTCCCATCAGGTCCCATGGACATGTGTACCTCCATTTTGTTTACATGTTCCCTAATCTGATCATCCTTCACTGAGGGTAAATCTTCCCTGCTCCAGACTTTCCCCCTGGTCTCAAGGATTTGGGATTGATGAAGTCAGGTATTTCCATTAAAGACTGAGGAGAAGGAATTCAGTGCATTAGTCTTTTCCATGTCCTTTGTCACCAGTTCCCTTGCCCCTTTCAGCATTGGACCAAATTTTCCCTCATCCCTAGCTGCTGATATAACTGTCACAGCCATTCTTGTTGTCCCTCATGTCCCTTGTCACATTCAACTCCAGATGGGCTTTCGATTTCCTAACCCCATTCCTATATACTTGGAAAGCGTTCCTGTATTCCTCCTGGGTCACCTGTCCCTGGTTCTACTTCTTACAGGCTTCTTTTTATATTTGTGTTTTATCAGGAGCTCCTTGTTCATGCATACAAACCTCCAGCTGTGTTTGCTTGATTTCCTGCAAAAAGGGAATAAACAATTCTTGAGCATGGGGGAGCTGATTCTTGGAAATTGGCTAGCTCTCCCGGATCCCTCTCCTGGACGATCTCTCAGGGGATCCTTCCAAGCAGGTTCCCGAACTTGTTCTCCTGAAGTCCACGGTTGAGATCCTGCTTTTTGCCCTGCTTCTTCTCAGAATCCTGAACTCCCCCATCTTATGGCTACTGTAACCAAGGCTGTCTCCAGCTGTCACATCCCCAACAAGATGTTCTTTGTAAGTATGAGATCCAACAGACTATCTTCCTTTGTTGGCTCCTTGATCACTTGTGTTAGGAAGTTGTCATCAATGTAGTCCAGAAACGTCCTGAATCACTTGTGCCCTGCTGTGTTGACTTTCTAGCAGGTATTTGGTTGGTTTGAGTCCCCCAAGAGGACCAGGGTTTTTGAACATGAGACTTCTTCCAGTTGTCTGAGGAAGACCTCATCTGTTTCTTCTTCCTGATCAGGTGGACTGTAGCAGACACCTGGCACAACACCAACACATGTTGGTCTGCCCTCTAATAATGACCCAGCTGGCTCATCGTCCATCCTAAGGCAGATCTCCATTCATTGCCACTGCTCCTTCACATCAAGGGCTACTCCCCATTCAAGGGCTACTCCCCCTCATTGCTGTCCTGGCCCTTCCTTCCTGAACAGCCAATATCTAGCCATTGGAGCACTCCAGTTGTGTGAGCTACCCCATGACATCTCTGGGATCCCGATGACATCGTAGCCCTGCAACTACACGCAGACCTCTAATTCCTCCCGATTGAGTGGGAATACCTCCAGCTACCTCTGGGTTTAGCCACATGTATGTTGCAGGATTTAGTTTGAGGCAGAACAGTGATCTGAAACCTCATTGCATATTTGGAAAGTGAACTTTTTATCAAGTAGTTCTGCTATCACAGTCTTTGCAATTACTGTTGATGGCATTGGCTACATACACAGACAATGCTCTGCACACTACTTAACCTTTCTAATGAATGACTTCCTATTATTTCCCTCAGCTATGACTTATTTCAGTTAGCCTCACAATGCTAATATTTTAGCATATTAGTGCTGGCAGCCAACTTACATGATGCTAAGCATAAATTGCTAAAAGATGCAGTCATAAATAAGGGACTTCAGGCTCTAGCACTGTCAGTTCCTTTCTGCTCTTCAGTTAAAAAATTATTTTTCATGTGCTTAATGCATCATGATTAGTTATTAACAATTTTTACCATTCAAATGTCTTCAAACTAAAAAAAAACCCCACCATACTGATTTTCTGGCATTTAAAAATTGTTCATTGTTAAAAATTGCTTCATACCTCAATGTGACCATCTAAAAAATAATATATTTCTGTCCTTTCATACTCACTATTGCTAAATATTGTCTCCCTGTAGTTCAGTAAAAGCATGGAGACATGTTTTCTGCGACTGAAACTCTTACCAGGCAACATTTAACACTATACCCAGAGAATCCACCTTGTGAGTAGGTTTGGTTGTTGTTGTTTTAAACTGATACATCTAAGTACAAACAATAGTGTTTGGAATATTTAGTTTCTCGCTGAATATCTTACCTATATACTCACAGGTAGAATTTTAAAAATGGGGAAAGATTTGTGAAGTAAATCAGGCTAATCTTGGTTACCTTGAGATCCTCTCATCAAACCCTGTTCTAATGAATGTTTTGAAAGCAGCACTAGGAAAATGGGATGACAAAGTAAGTTGAAAAGATTTTGAGTTTCATTCACATGTTCTGGGATTCTGTAGATAAGTAACAGCTTTACTGAATCTCAAAGAAACAGCAGTAATCAATATAGGGAGGGGGGAGGGGAAGAAAGCATAGCAAGATTGAGACCTCAAGAATTGCCAGAGGCAAAATAGCTCCAGGGGAGGGGTATGTTAACAATTGAAATCATTGCTTTCAAGAGGGGAACTTAACTTTTCCTTCTGTCCCTGTGTCCTCCTGTTTTTCTTTGGGGTAGTGTTCATTCCACAGTGGAATGCTGTTCAAAAGACTGGAATTATTCTTGGTCATTATTCACATCAATCACAGAGGAAAGCTTTTATCTTGTGTTCTGGAGAGGGCTAGACAGTGCTTGGACAGTACTTCACTGTATCAGTAATCCCACTGACATGAAATAGGAGTAATGATAGAGGTAGAGTGACCAGCAATACAATGGATGTTGATATTTGAAATGCAGTATTAAAGTGCTTGTATTCTTTGCTCATTTGTGTCCTGGATGGGTACATCATAGTTTCTGTACTATTATTTGCAACTATATAGCATTATTGTGACTGAAAATAATTTATAGTGTGCATTTTTTTTTTTACAGAAAGATCACCTGTTCCAGTTGTAAATCTTAATGGTTTCTGGCAGGCTGAAATGGTTCTTAAGCAAATACAAACCAGTTTCTGAATAGAAGCTTTTACTGAGGTTTCTGTGATGCATCTTGTTTTTCTGCAGTTAGAAATGGCCCTGAACTTGGAGAAAATTTTGCCGTATTTACTTGACAGACAAAGCAAATGGAATTCAGAGGATTTGGAATGGCTTTCCTTGTACCATCAAACTTTACAGGAGGTCCCATGGGGCTATGAAGTTTCAGAATTGGCACAGGGAGAGGAGGCAAAACAGGTATCTAGGAATGCATGCAGTTTGCTCTCACTGCACCCTGCTGTGCAGGTCTCAGCTAGAGAAACATGGCATAGTGTAGTTTAACTTTCTGGAAAATCACATGGCATGAAGAGTGCAGATATCATTCTTTTATTCTTCTGATCTTTTTTCTTCATTATTCCTTCCTGTCCTTGAATTTCCAAAATATCTGTATGAACATATATATATATGTTTCCCTCAGTTTACACACTTTTACTTTCTGACTTCACAAACTTAAAGAATAAGGTAGGCTGAAATGGGTGTTTGGTGGTCATCTAATTCAATATCCTGATCAAAGAAAGATCAACTTTGAATTTAGATCAAACTTTGAAGCTAGATCAGATTGCTCATAATTTTACTACAGGTAAACTTATTTTACAGGCAGGTTATATACATAGCTCTACTTTCTTGCAAAGGACTAATTCAGCCTGCATGAATTTATTCTGATCAAATAATAGCTGTACTAGTTCACTGCAGCAGTACATTGTCTGTTGACTTTACCAAGAAATTATTGTTCAAGGTGCCATTTCTGGACACCATAGAGCTTTGAACAACATGCTTTTCTGTTCGTCAGTCATTTACAGAATTCCTCCTAATATTTAGCAGTCTTTCTTAGGATAGTACTCTGTAGTTAATGCTCCTGAGCACTAACCAACATTATTTGGCACAGCTTATCATGTATGAATGTGTCTGAGAGATTAATCAACAGGAGTGTGGTCTTGTCATCACCCCTGCAAATCCAACTTAATCTGTGCAAAAGTTCAATTGCTTTAGGTTAAGCTTGTGAGAGCAATAGAACACAATGCTTTGGATAAAATTCCTGGTCTGTTTTGAATAATATTGCAAAGGAATGATGGAGGGTTTTGTTGTTATGAGGGGAGTTGCCCCTTGCTTTTGCATGCAACACAAGAGTGTCATGTAATCAGACTATCAGTTCTGAGAGAAGATGATTCTCATGATTAAGATACGTCTGTCCTACTTGGTCATGACATACAGTGGTATTAGAATCACTGTGTCCAATGCAGTATTTATAAAAAAAATCACATTTCCAAATCCTGCAATGTCTAAAAGGAATTCTGCCCTGTATAGAAATGTGGGAGGCTCTGGGCAAAAGCTTAACTGATCTTCAGTGTACTTTTTCCTGTATCACAGTCCTAAACATCACAAAAGCCAAATATTTCTTCATTAATATGCTAAATATCATGTTTGCTAAAATGTGTACACTCTTTCTACCTGCACTGTTTGGAATACTATCTGTGTAATTTCTCACCTTATAATAGATGAGGAGAGGATAGATTGAAAAAATAAATTCTAATTAAAAATGACTTAGAGCTTACTTTTTTATAACCCAATAATCCAATGGAAATTAAAATGTTATTCTTAAATAGTGTTTGAAAAAGAATGTTACTGACTAGCTTAAGATTGCTTATAAAGCTGCAAATAGAGAGAAGCTGTTAAAGTTCTATACTTTTCCTAAGCTGTATCAATATCACACCTTTGATAAAACAGGGTTTGAGTGATTAAAAATATGCATCACTCATTATGATCTATTTTGCTGTTATCCACTTGCTTCATTTTCTGTTCTTAATTTCATCTGAGCTTTCCAAAATCCCCAGTGGTGCCACAGTTTGCCTATTTACTAATTTGCTGGATTAATCCATGCTGCTTTTTACTGGTTGAGTAGAATCACTTTCTTAAAAAAGTAGAAAGCTGAGATTTGAAGAGTGTTCTTTAGACAGGACAGCATAACCAAATAGAAGAAATAGTTGTTATTATTACAAGCATAGGAATATAGATATTTAAGATAAAATGAATTCTCTGTATGTCATGGTGTCAATGTCTACTTTTAATGAGTTACAATTTCAAAGAGAATTAATGAATTAATTATAATTAAATAATTATACAGGATTAATTAGTTATAAATCAGTCTTAAATTAGTTGTTTATTCTTATAGGAGATAGATGGTATTTTGAGGGATAAATTCTGCAAATATTTCTTTGAGAATTACATATTTGTATTACAGTCAGAGTGAGTCTGCTTATTGTTAATAAATTTTACGTATATTTTATCAAGAAAAATGGATTTTTCATTTGCTAGATATGCAGTTTACTCAAAACATGAAAGTAATCACTAATAAATATGTTGCTGTATTAATTTCCAGAGATATGTGTTATGGATTCTGTTTCTAGTAAATTGAGTTAAATATTCCATAAAAGCTATTTGTTCATTGCAAGAATAATATTTAACTCAGCAATTTCATTTCTTGTATCCATCCCTATGAGGAAAGTAAACTAAATAAAGCAGAGATAACATAATTTTTTTCTACTAAATATGTACAGGTTGAATTTAATTCTGAGTTAGGAAGCTAGTTTCTTTCCTTTATAAAATTAATAAAGATGTATTTATTTCTTATTTTTTATTTCCTGATTTAACATCACACAATGCCAGTGTCTGGATGGCAAGGGTTTAATAGAATGAAAGTGAAGAAGAATCAGTGAATATAAATTGAACTTTTTTGTTTAGTGCATCCTATATATTTACTGAAGGAAAATATACATGTTCAGAGAAAAGTCCTCTGTCCCCTACATGTATTTCTTGAATTCTTTTTGAATTTGAGGTTGACATATAAACATAGAACCACATAAACCAAAAGGACTGAAAAGAGCAGCAGTTCTCCTTTAAAGGAAAGCAATAACTGTAGCCATCTTGATTTAATTTCTTCTTTGTCAATTTTGTTTTCTATTAGCTATAGCATTTTCTAAACACTATTTCATTAGCTAAAAAAACTCCTTAAGGGAAACTAAAACTTAAATTATCTGTTTTTAATATGGTAATCTTGAATTCAAGAACTATTTTGTATATGGCAATTCATATGAAAGCTTTAAAATACAGTAGTATTTAAATTAGATTCTTGCTTTACTTGAGCAAAAATCTCAACCTGAAATAGCCTCAAAGATGTTCTCAAGAAATAATTTTGCATCTAACATTCCACACTCAGATTTGTTTCTGGTAGGTCAAATTTTGCTTTATTAATTTCTACTCAGAAGCAGCAAAACAAAAGGTTTGGTGTTTGACCAAAGCTGATAAATTAGGGGAAGCTCTGTTCACAGTTTTCGGTATCAAAGTGAGTCTAAGATACTTAAAAACTACACCGCTCAGAACTCTTATTTTGCTCCTTGGTTAACTTTAAAGCTACTTGGTTTCCACACATTCTGTGTATTCTTGGACCTGGCCAGATCTTGATGGGACATATGGCTCAGCAGCCAGATCATGCCCATGCCCAACATGGACTCTGAAGCTGTTTGTAGTCCACAGTTAGGGCTCTGCAGGATTCAAGCCCATGACTGTTATCACACCATACTTAACACACCTCACAAAGTAAGTGCTGACCAGAGATGACGTTTTAAAAAAGCTGGATCATGAAGGAAGTGATGGGTTTCCTTCTCATTCAACGGCTAATATTTATACAATTTATCCAGAAAATAGCAAATACTAGTTTTTCTCATACTAACTTTTATATGAGTTTTTCTTTCTGCCAGAGAACCAACCCCAATCATTGCTGGTAAAAGAAGAAGGGTGACTGAATTCTCCACCTCTTTTAATACAGTGTGCAGAAAGACCAGAAACAGAGATGCAGTATAACAAGGGGAGTGTTCTGTTTCTGTTTGCATAACTGCTTCCTTACTTCATCCAATGCTTAAATAAGAAAAATCCCACAGACAATTTTACCTGCGAGAAGAAGGTGTCATGAATTCTCTGCCCTTTCCCTTTCCGGTCCCATGAATCCTTCCTTCTTGTACCAGAGCACAGTAAATTGAACTTCTTCTGCTTGCTGGACAAGCATGTCCATCACTGTCACCCTTCTGTAAGGCACTTCTTTTCTCAGGGTTTTTTCTGGCCAGCTGAGAGAGCTCCCTTGTGACATGCGATAATCTCTTTATGCTGTATATAGGGATCCTGGATACCTGAGAGAGGTCAGGGCAGTCCTAAATATCACAACTTGCCTAGGAGACATCAGCCATTATAACATTTCCTATTGTATCTTTTTTGAATATCTGGGCTGAAGTTTCAAGACTCAGATTTAAGACAACACTAATACAGTCAGCTCAAGGAACTGCAGTTTACCACAGGAAAATATTTCATCTGCATCAATCTTCTAACATACTTTCCTTTTATTTTTTATTTAAAATTTTATTTAAAATTTTATTTAAAATTAAAAAGAATTGAGAAATATGACTCAGAGCAGTTAGTTAACACATATTTTACTGCTAGAGCTCTAAGTTTAAACACGTGTAACAATACACAAAATCTCAAGCTTTCTGTGTAAGCTTTCAGCGAAGACTGACATGTATGGTTAGACTACATCAGATTAGCAGTCATTAGGCAAAGGTGATAAAGTAGTCTAAATGTAATCTTTTGGGCACAGTGCACTGATTTTTAAATATTTTTGATCAGATGCAGACAAATAGCATTTCTATAAATGTTCTTTCCAATTCTTTTCAGCACTGGGTGTTACCTCCAGAAACCTGTTCTTGCACAAACAGACTAGCAAATCAAGTTACTGACAGTCATGTTAACACAATGAATGGTTTTAAGGGAACATGACAGAAAACTAATTTCACCCTGAAAATAGTTAATGCTTACCTCTGCAAGGTAAAGCTACCTACTTTCCCTGTCAGGGGAAAATATTGATAGCTCTCAGTATATTTGCCTTGTGTCTAACCAAATTACTAACGTTGAGAACTTGCAGTGAGCTGCTCACAAAAAAACCCCAAGATTAAGAACTTTCCTCTGGGTTGGTTTCTTTACTTTGTGCACCATGATAGTCCTAAGTGACACCACTCATCTGCCAGAGCTCTGTAGACACCTTCCTATATGGCCAGCTGTAAATCATTTTATGGCCA
Organism: Haliaeetus albicilla; assembly: GCF_947461875.1. Lineage (NCBI taxonomy): Eukaryota > Metazoa > Chordata > Aves > Accipitriformes > Accipitridae > Haliaeetus > Haliaeetus albicilla. The sequence continues at coordinate 60,794,224 of NC_091485.1, read as the reverse complement.
ATCTGCCTGCACTCCGAACTATTAGTAGTCTTTTACAGTCCTTAACCTGTGGAATTTACTGTAGGAAGAAAGGAAGTAATTGCAAAATTGCAAAAGTACAAAAAAAGTAACTGTTTATATAACAAAGAAGAAGTTGGTTTTTTTTTAAAGAAACCCATAAAAACAACTTAGAAATTCATATTCTGTCCCTGTTTTCTGCAGCCTGAATGGATTTATAGTAATTTTTTTCTCCTTAATTTTCTCTTTGACTATGATAGTGTTACACAAGATTGGCCTGATCTAGCAAGAAGGATGATAACTGTCACGAAATCTCCCAAGAGTTTGGATCAAACTCGGAAAACAGAGTGATTGCTTTCCACTGACTGGGTCTGCTTCAATAGAGCCAAAGCAACCTCTGAACTGATTGCAGGGGAATTCCAAGAGCACAGATGAACAAAGTGACTCACAGTGCTCCAGCTTATCAGTCCCCTGAAAACTAAATGCAGCTACACAAATCAGTCTTGCGGTGCAACAAGATGTGTCCAGACAGGAAGCTTTTATTCTCTTGTCAGGATTTTAACAGTACCATTCACCCTGCCATCTGTTCTTCAGGCCCCTCATCAGAATTTACATTTCTGCAAAGCCAAACTAAGTTTAGAGACATTTCTGCTATGAGGTCAGAATACAGGATCTACACAAGACCCAGGATCTGTTCTTCTTAATGTGTGATAGAGCATGAGAACACCTGTCTAGAAAGCTTACAGTGGTGGCTAAATAAACCTTCAGTTTAGGGGAACATACAGAGGCCTGCAGTTATGCCGTGGCATGGCACCAGTTTCCTCAGTATAACAGATGTGCCAGAAATGGGACAATGCATAACTAAATCATTGTTGCATTTTAGCATGCCCTATGACTCTGAACCATCACAAGGGGGTCTAGTTCCTAAGTGACATGAACTGAGCAGCCAAACCACATATCACAGGAAGTCTGGGATGAAGCCATATTTTTCCCTGCCTCTTTTTTAGCTCAGATACATTTGGTCACAGAGCTTCAGAATAAAACAATGTGGCTTCTTAGAAATTACAGACTTAATGTAACTGAATCTGTGTTTTGGAAACTGTTATATTATTTATAATTTTTTTAGCAAGTTAAGTAGTGTGAAAACTTGATATGACTACTGGCTGTAGCTGCCTAGACCAGTCTGGGTCCTGAGTAAGCACAGGCGTTGCTCGTTGCTGCAGACAGTCAAGGTTTGCCCAGTGAGCCTTAGCTACAAAACATCCCAAATGTCTGGTCTGTAGAGAAAACTAATTGTGAACTAGCTAGTCTCCTGAAATGTTATTTTGGTTCTTAGGAATCACCAAGATCAGCAAAAACTTCCTTGTTTGAACTAAGAAGACTGCAAACATTCCTTTGATTGTTATTATAAAAGTTCTAATTCACAAGAGGGTTAGCATTAAAAATTTGTTCCACAAAAATTTACTCCATTTTGGAAAGACACAGTCCATCCTAACTGAATACAGGAATGAAGTTGGTAGCCTATACTAAGAGAATTTATTTTGCAAATCCTGATGAACTAACTGCAACAATTTACAAGCAGACAAATAATTTTTCCTTTTTTTTCCTGAGATATTACTGGTGTTTGTTGGTGAAAGTTGGGTAGGAAATGAACTCCTCTGCTTTGTCTCTGATCTGTTTTATTTTCAGAACCTATCTGATAGTAAGAAAAAATCCAATAGCTTCATAGCTAGACTGCTTATTTATTGATTATTACTTTTCCAAATGAGGTTATTTGCTTACCTTATTTTTACAATTGTCAATATTTAAGGGCTTGATTTTGCTTTTGCTTTTGTTTACAGGGAAGTTATTTTGGTGGTAACTAGCAAAATAACCTAACATCTTTTCCTGCCTGGTTTCTAGCTCCTTCTGTTTCTTCTCTCTGATATGGCTGTTTTATTGTTGAATGAGAGCTTCCCAAATGCTTGCTGACTTAAAAACTGACCTCTTTTGCCCAGACAATGCTTGGCCTTTTTTACGATAGAAATGACAGTAACAACATTTAGGCTCTCTTAAGTTTTTCAGAAGCCTCTGGGGAAGCAGCTTTGTGATTACCTTACCGAAGTACACAGTGCTTTAAGGTAAAACCACAAAATACTTATTTGTCTAGCTAGTATCGGATACCATGGGCTGTTAATTTGATTTTAATTTCAGTCCTGCCTCTGGTTTATTCCTGGCTTCTCCCAGTAGTCTGCCAGTCAAGTTACCAGGTACAATGTGCTGCCACTGCTACATTTCAAGGGATGATGGGACTGTGACTCCAGCATGTACATTTTGTAGTACATTTATCTGGACACTCCAGGTGTTTTGCTGTAACTCACAATGTGAAAAATGGCGTAAAATCACAAAATGTAATGCCTCCCTTTGTGGGAAGATATTATCATTACACTAGCAAATAAGGAAGGCTATGGAATAACAGCTCTGGAAAATGCATTTTCAGAAGGTCTCAGAAAAGCTGCTTGTAAGAAGTACGTTGAGATGACCTTATATTTACTTTAGTCCATTAAACCAGGACCACATTGGAGATGGCTGTTTTTGAAAAGTAAGAGAAAACTGAGACCAGAGGACTCCTCACCACAGATGCTTTGATCTCAGTCAAACAGAAGGGTGGGCGGTTTGGATATGTGTGCATAAGTATGCATGAGAGAAGCAGGGGAGGAGAGAGGGATGGTCAGTTGTCTCTTTACCAGCTGTTCTTCTTTCTCATTGACCTTTCGGAGTGCTCTTTCTTCTGCAAGGAAAGGGACCTGGTTTGGGAAGAGGTGTGTAATTATTTTTTTTTATCACCCACAGTGATTGCAAAAAGCAGTTAATATAGCTGGATGATATACTGCTTTTCTGAATTGTGTCAGTTGTGTATTGTGAATTCCTCATTTACAGATGGCAATCAGTAGCTAGAAAAGCCCAGGAGTATATAATGGGACAACAAAGTTATATCTTAGGATGAATCTTAAGTATGGATTCTAAGGCTTCCACTAAAATGACTCCTTTCATTGTACTGGATTTTTCAACCTCCATGCAGATACTGTTTATCTTGCTCCAATGTTTTCTTTTACAATGTATACTGATTGGATGGTCTTGAGTCCAAAATATTTTTGTGACCATATTGTGAATAGTGACCTCTTGTTTCAATCAGGCCTACTAGCTTTCTGAATGTATAAATGAAAGAAAGAATGAATTAGATGTTAATGTAGTTAAATATGGGTAAATTTACTATGTACAGATAATTGGATTATTGGTATCACTGTAAAATGCTCAGGTAAGTATTGCCACCATTGTACTAGATTTTAGCAAATGCATTCATTAAACAAAAATCTTTGTGATAAAAGCAAGGTCTAAAGGCATTAGTCTGGAAAAGTTTTTAAAAATCTATATGACTTTTAGTTGCTTGTTTTCACTCATACCATTTCCTATATTCCCAATAAGCAGCTTTCTGCTTCCTTTGTCCATGTCTCTGTAATATGTAAACTACTAGCATAACAAGGAAATGCTTAAATTAAAACACTATATGCATTGATTTCTTCTTAATTCCCTAACGAAATTTTCTTAATATATTTAGTAAAAATATGTCTCAGCATCTAATTTTTTTTCAGGACCTACACTTTCTCTTAGACCAGAATTTTTTTTTTTTCCTTAGCACATTTCTTGTTTCAAATATAAGTTTTCTTTTTAATCTTCTACCACTAATTGCTGTTATTTCATTTCAGAAAACTATTATTGGTCTAGCTCTGTGATTTTCTTTTTTTTTATAGTTTTCATATTTTCTTAGAAATCTAGAGCCTAATAATTTCATTTGTTGTATGATGGAATTTAAGAGCTTCTCATCAAAGACAGTCAAATTATGTGGAGTAATCTGTTTCTTAAGAGGATGAATAAGGCATTTTTTGGATCGTGAGAGACACATTTGATTAGATGAACCTATGCTAAGACATGCTGAAAAAGTCTGTGGCTCTCAGAACACTGGGATAAAGGGTTTTCTTCTCATCTCATAACTGAATCCCAGAGAAAGTACCTTGTTCCATGTTACTGTCCCAGGTACTTGAGATTCAAATGTAAAAATCTAAATTCTAACCACCATATATTTAATGATTGCTGTTCTGAAATTTTTCTCCTCAAATATAAATCTTCCCAAATGGATGTCTTATATTTGATAAAGATCAGACCCAAAACCAAATTATTCTTTTGTCCTTATAGGATTAGTTGCTATAGGATTAGGATTTTTAAAAAAAATAAATATTCAGTGGAGAATTAAGAAGCAGCAAAGGCCAAAATATTTATTACTTGCTTGGATAAATACTTCCAGTAAAATCAATGGAATGATTCATAGACAAGATGCCTACATGTTCTGAGCTGAGTTTCAAGAACTGTATAACTTAAGTGTAAAGTACTTCAAAAGTTGTTTCCCATTAAAAGTGAATGTGAGTTAGTTACCACATCACTATACATCCAGATGCTCCAAGAAATAGAAAAAGGATTTTTAGCCTACAATATGAATAGTTCGGTAGAGGTATGCCTAGACTGCGAATATATCTACTCTAGACAGGAACACCGCACTGCACGTGAATATCCTCTCTGTAGTAGATTGTTTCCAGCCTATCTAGAATTTATTAAGTGTTTATGTCTTATGGTTGTATAACTGGAGTTAAAAGGCTTCAGCCTGAAGCATCCAGATTAAAAGATGGTTATGGTATCGTGAATCAGAATGCTCATTATGGTACAAAAGTAAGAGTATGTGCTGTGTCTCCTAAAAGTGACATTATGGTGGAATTACGCTGGAGAAGAAAAGCAGCAGAAGCTGAACCTGATGTCCAATGCATCAGAAATCCAGAGAAGTCTGGTACCACACACAGATTTTATTCCAGAAGAAAATTATTTGCTCACACCAAGAATTAACTCAGGAATAAACTAGTATTTATGCATTTTGGATGATCAGTAGACCAAAATCTGGGACTGAATTGTAGAGATAAATTATTTAACGCTATGGATGTACGTTATACTCAAAAGTTGCTTTTGTCAAAGGAGCACAGATTTTCATCTATCAAAAGCACATGAGGTGAGGTTCTGGAACACAAAACTTGAAACAGGAATACAAAGAGGAGAAAAAAAGTCCACAGCCCATAAATTTACTTGAAATTTTGCCTGGTTGTTAGTGGCTTTTCGAGATTCCTTCCAAGGCAGCTCCTAGCCATCATGCTGAGGCAACAAATCCTGAACAATTTGTACTCTAAGTATCAGTTCCCAGTGCCAAATTTTTCACTAGGGATTTTTTTTAACAATCTACCTTTCCACTCGCTATCGACAGGGTATGAGTTATGTCTAAAAATATGGCTTTTTTTCCCTACTATTCATAGAATCAATCAGAGAATCATAGAACTATAAAATCATAGAATAGTTTGGGTTGGAAGGGACCTTAAAGATCATTTAGTCCAACCCCTCTGTAATGAGCAGGGACATCTTCAGCTAGATCAGTTTGCTCAGAGCCTCATCCAACCTGACCTTGAGTGTTTCCAGGGATGGGGCATCCTACCACCCCTCTGAACAACCTGTTCCAGTGTTTCACCACCCTCATTGTAAAAAAGTCTTCCTTATATGTAGTCTAAATCTACCTTTTTTCAGTTTAAAACCATTACCTCTTGTCCTATTGGAACAGGTGCTGCTAAAAAATCTGTCCCCATCTTTCTTATAAGCCTCCTTTAAGTATTGAAAGGCTGCAATAAGGTCTCCACAGAGCCTTCTCTTCTCCAGGCTGAACAACCCCAACTCTCTCAGCCTTTCTTCATAGATGAGGTGTTCCATGTCTCTGATCATATTTGTGGCCCTCCTCTGGACCCGCTCCAACAGGTCCGTGTGTTACCTGTGCTGAGGGCTCCACTCTGGAGGCAGTACTGTAGGTGAGGTCTTACCAGAGCGGAGTAGAGGGGCAGAATCACCTCCCTCGACCTGCTGGCCATGCTTTGTTTGATGCAGCCTAAGATGAGGTTGGCTTTCTGTGCTGCAAGCACACATTGCCAGCTCATGTCCAGTTTTTCATCCACCAGTACCCTCAAGTCCTTCTCCTCAGGGCTATTCTCAGTCCACTCATCTCCTAGCCTGTATCAATACTGGGAGTTGCCCTGATCCATGTGCAGGACCTTGCACTTGGCCTTATTGAACCTCATGAGGTTCACATGGGCCCACTTCTCGAGCTTGTCCAAGTGCCTCTGGATGGCATCCTGTCCCTCAGGCGTGTGAACTGCACCACACAGCTTGGTATAGGTTTTCTGTATTATTTTTATTTCTGTATTATTTTTAAGTCCACCATTACATGTTCTACAATCATTATGAGAAGAAATATTTATCATACTATTATTTTAACTATGCATTTTTTCATTTATTCTAAACATTACAGAGAGAACAAACCATAGAAAAATTATGCAAGATAGATTAGCAGACGGTTTGCTTTTGCTCTGCAAGACTTCTACTTTCTTCATTCACAGTGTTGGTTTTAGGGAACTTAATCAACAATATCCAAGAAGGAATTTTAACACTCTGTTACATTTTTAAAGCTTCGATTGCTGGGGAAGAAAGAATGAAGTGTCCTACATAATTGGGTATGTGGGAGGACCAAAAGCTCCTACAATCTCTGTAGAAGTCTTGTCCTACCAGTTACTGAATATAACTGCTCCTGAATTTTAGATCATCCTGTTTGGGAGAAATTTCCACATTTCAGAAAAAGGATTGCACAAGTTTTTAGTGATTTTTGTTTTCCTTTAAAGAAGATGTTTATAAAAGGTAACTCCATAAACAATGTAAGCTTGTACTGATTAAATGATGCTGAGGTATTTAAACAGGATTACATCATTCCATGATTTCCTGTTATTTTTATAGCATAGCTGCACAGACATTCTTCCAACATTCATCAGAGCCAAAGAACAGGAAAGGAATAATTCAAAATAGGACTTCCAGAAGAAAAAAAATGACATTATTCCACTATCATGAACTTTAGCAGGAAATACTTTAACTTTTCCTCAGGTATTTTTCAGCTCCCTTGCACAAGTTTACATGTCCTCTAAAATAAGAGCAATCTCGAAGGGCAAAAACATCTCTTTACTCTATGTCAAAGCACTCAGTAAATGTTATCTTGGAAAGCCTCTGACACTATTTTCTAAATATGTCTTTAGCAGATTCATGACATATTGACATATTTTCAGGATACTTGAAATTCATAAATTGTATCATATTCCACTGACTTGCTCTGTTTTTATGGTAAGTTCTTATTTTTCCCCTGTGAATAATGTCATTAGAGCTTAACTACAGGGTTGCAAGGGTAAGGTTGTTTTTTAGTTAATTTGGTTTGGTTTTTACTATCCTTAATTAAAATCCATTACTTCCTTTTTTTTTTTTTTTTTTTTGCTAATACAGCCAGTAAGCCTTTGGACTTCTTTGCTGCAATAACATAGTGCTGACTTATGTTCAAATGCTTTTCCAGAAGTTTTCTGCAAATGCTGGGGGAAAAATAAGAGCTAACCATACAAGCAGCAACTCAGTGAAGTAGAATATGATGGAAAACTTCACATCACCCTGTTTCCCATCCTGCCTGCATTTGCCTACGGGCACTTGAGTTCGACCTTGGTCATGCAGCATTCACAGAGGATGTATGAGAACCTCCCCCATCATGCTGTCCCCCAGACACTTCCCTCGCTAGGTATAGACAGTCTTGCCCTCTTTGACAGCTGAATCCTGTTGCTGCTCAGAAGTCCTCAGATATGTAGTGCCTCCTCTTACCTCTTTTTCTTTTTCTTCTATGTGGTTTTCAATATGTTAATATCATAAGTCAAGAGAAACTGGTATACTGAATGTAAGCACAGTGGAATAATTAGGGTCTGTTATTGTGCTGCATCTTGCAAAGTAATCCAAAGGTGTGATTGTGTCATTCCAAATGATTGGAAGTTACAATTTCATTTAGGCAATATATTTGCCTCACAAAACAAGAAGGCAAGAATTGGCTGATGTGTGCTGCCAGATCATCAGTGCTATATAACAGTAATTTGAACATTTCCTTTGGCTTGGCACTATATACCCATGGTAAATTATGTAACAGAAAAGTGACAAAAGATACACATTTGGGTGACTGTCGGGAGCACTGCAGTTTGGAGATTCTGAAGGACTCAAATTCTGAGAGTATAATCTTCCCAGACCATGTTCCTTTGGTTTTATAACCTGGCTTAACATGCTAAACTAATAAAATACACTATGTGAAGATTATGCCTGCAAATCAGATGTGATTATAATTAATAATCCTCCCATTTTAAAGAGCATTTTAAGAACTTTGAACTGCCAGTATTTAAATTAGTTCAGTTACACTCTGCAAAGCTCCATAAAATTTACAGCTTTATAAGACTAGCTTGGAGGGTTGATAGCACTGACAGCTTTTCACAGTTTGATAGACATTCTAAAGATGTTAGGCAAAAAAATAAAAATAAAATTAATCTCATGTAATAGAAACAAGACCTCATGTTTCCTTAAATGTTTCAGGCAAATTTGTAGAAGTCAGAAAAAAAAAAAAATCCTCCTCTTCTTCTTCTCACTTTCTCATTACATAGAAACAGTTTAGTTTAAATTAGGGCAGACAGCAGAGAAAATGTAACATTTTTGAAGTAACTGATTGAAAGCAAATCATCCAGAAAAGGAGAAAGAGGAGATGGTGTATGGAAAAAATGATGTGAGTAGGAATCACTACTGTGTATGACAGACAGAAGGAAATGAAATAAGGTTTAGAGCAATGGCTTCCAACTTGGAAATTAATCTAGCTATTTCTCCCCAAGGCTTTGGAAGAAGAAGAAAAGAGAAAGACTTTGTCAGTATTGTCAATTTAAAAAATTATGATTTAGGCCCTGATATGGTATAGAAGTCCTGGACTTTTTTTTTTTTTAATTATACATCTGGGGAAATTTTTATTCTCCAGTTTGCTTTTCAGTTTTCAGAATGTCCTCGACATATTTCAGCTCAGTCATGATACTAAAATTTGATCTTTCTAATGAAAGCTAAGATTCTTACAGAATCTGAAAACTGAATGAGTTGCTTGGAAAAACATAAAGTATCTTTAAAAAAAGTCAGACAGATGCTAGTCCTGCATCTTGTTAATCCTTGTTTAATACCTTATAAGTGTTGAGGCTCCTCAAAATTATTAAGAAGCTTTAGTAGGAAAAATGGATATCATACTTTGTTTGGACTTCACTATGGATCCTCACATCCTAGTTCTGTCTGTGCAATATATCCATTGAGACTTTATCATATGGTAGCTTGATTACTACAAAATCCTTGACAAATGAAATCTTCCCATGTTCCCCACCAGAACACTGCTGGAAAAAACATTTTCTTATTCTGTTAACATAAGCAAGCTTTCTGAATCTCCCTATTGGTTCCCAGTTTTCTTATACAATTAAGTATTGATTCTTCTTAACAAATATTACAGTTGATTCTTCATCATCTATTCTAACTGTGGTTTTTTTTCTCTGATAAATAAATGTTAATATACACCAAAATTATTCTGTGGAAGGCTTATGTTCATTACTATCCAAGAAGTTGGTCTAGATGATACAAGGGTCCCTCACTGTTCCACAAGCTGAAAATGAAAGGCATAAATATGAAAAACGTATCCAACATAAGGTTAAACTCTCGACGAACTGAACACTTGAAAAGAGCTTGTATCAGTGCATATAATGACTGTGTTACAGAACTCTGCACTGTCTTTACTTGGGCTGAGAACACTGGTTTGTTTAGACTAAAGAAAATGGATATTGCAGAATGAAATCACAGTGGCAGGCCCTGGGTCAGCTCCTACTGATGAAATTGGAGATTTCCTCAGTGTCTAGAAATAGCATCACATAAATTCTGCCAGATATAATGGTTCTGGGCTGATATTTGTAGGTTGCGCAAGATATGTTAGATGGATTCAAGTTTCTAGATAAACATTTCATGCAGCTCAGTCCCAGATGCTTTTTCAAATCCAGAAATGTAGACAGTATCCACAAATTCATTCCAATAATCATGCTAAGCAAATTTTTCATTCAAAGGAGAACATTTATCTATCCCAATTCAGTAGTAATCTGGGTTCTATTCTTTAAATAGGGCCTTGAAAGCCATTTGTAGTAGAAACTGTACTATTTGTATATGCAATAACAGAAATATTGACAATTTCCCAAGTGTGGAGAAATCAACTATAAAACAAGATCCATTACATGTATAGACTAAAGACACTTCACCTTATGTGCTTATAAGCCTTAAATAGAAAGTTGTATGATAGTATAGTATTAGCCAAGGTTGAGTATAGAAGAAATCATGGTCACTGAGTGTTTTCCTCTCACTTTAATTCTGTATTGTTCATCTTGTTAAAGTACTGTAATGTTAAAACTATCACTTACACTAAGTTAGTCATATGAGATCCTTCTGTAGTCAATGAAGTGAATCACTTTTCAGTGGAGTTTATTTCATCAAAAGACAGCTATCTGAGGTGAGTGAATGAATCTCCTTATGAGAGCGTTTGTCCATTTTCATTGATCATGAAAGAGCCTAAATGACTATCAAAACCCAGATATTAACTTTTAGCTTGTTAAAGTCAGGTAACAATAATCCCACAGCCAATCCTGGAGCCCTTTAAGCATGTCTATCTCATCTAGAATGTATAGCTTCTTTTACAATTTACTACCTCACAGTCTGCTCTACACAAAGAAAGTCTGTTTCTTCTTGATTAATTTTACTACTACTTCAGTTTTTCAGATAGATCAACTATCCTTCCTGCACTAATGAGACATGACAAACATCACACTAAGCTACAAGCTACTACTAGTGGGAAGGCTTGCCCTCTTGGCCTTACTCACATGGAAGTTGTGGAATTCCTGTTTTCCCTTTGCTAAACAGAGACATATGAAAGTAGCACTGAAAGTTTTGTTCATGTTACTACAGTCTTTCACTCTAGTGTGGTTGATGTCCCTCTAGGAAAGAAGAGAAGGATGATGTGTAATGTGCAACATGCTCATGTAGGAGCTGCTAATGCAGCTGAATGCTATTCACAGCCAAGTACAGAGGGGGCACAGCACCACAATGGGTAAGTGCCTTGGGGCTGACAGAGGTTTTTTAGAGGTTTGAAATTTATTCATTATTTACCCCTGATTCCCCTCTCTGAGATATTCTTTGATAGCTATACAGAAGTGAATTTATATCATAGGATTCTACACACTGAGGTCATTTATCCTCTGTACAGATATTTATATTTGAAAAATGCTTGAGGGAAAATTGGAGTAAAGAGAGAAGGAAATGGCAGATAGTTGGACACACTCTACAAATGCAAAGTAGATTTGTGTTATCTTGGGAAAGCAGACTAAAATAAATTATTTGATTTTTCTACTGAAGCTTTAGTGAATCAAAAATTAGGAATATCTGAATTATCTTACAAGCTTAAATAAGGGAAAAGGGCAATTGCATTTAAAGAAATAGAGATACTTCTTTATATAAAACTTTTTTTCAGGAAACCTATTGATAATAATACAAACACAGAGGACAAAAATCAGCCTTTCTATTGATTCTAATTATACATACCATTGTTTTATTGGAATTTTTGCCTAAAGGCAACAGAGGATGTTAGTAAGTCATCCGATGTAATGAAACACGCAAAGTCTTTTCATTAACTGCACATAAGAAAAAACAGCATATGCAGCTTTTCAGAAGTGGGCTTTATTGAACTGAGGTTTCCTGTTCCAAAAGCAGTCAGTTAACTTACAGGTTTCTGCTTTATAATTATGACTATACAGCATGCTCTGAAGGAGCTAAATCAAAAGTAATACTGCACAGGACCTCTGGAAGGTAAAGAGGAATCAGTATAGTTAAGTGACTCAGAGATAAAATGGTAAATATATTGAGAAATTATGAGAATAATTTCTTCCTTAAAGATGACACAGCAATGAGATTTCAAATGTCAGCCTTCAAGTATGAGCTGTAATCACTCTATTAATCATCCATAATGAACTAAAGTATTTCAAGCAGAGATGAAGTCCTTTTGTAATATATTGGAGGGAACTACAGGATGACAATTATGACTACATTATTAGAAATATGGCAAAAATTTTGGAAGTTTAACATACATTTCCTTAGTAATCTCACAGATGTTGACTGGCTTCTACTATGTTTGATTATTCACTACACGAGGAACACCAGTTCAAAGAGCACTCAGAATAACAAAGCAATGAGGATGGACTTACTAACTGAACTTATTCCATGACAATCCAGATGGAATACATAATAAAAATTTGAAGAGGATTTTGACTGAAACTGCCTGCTAGAAATCTTTGGTCATTTCCTATAAGAAAGGAAATAAAAGAAATGCTTTATTTCCCAGAGGAGGGGAAAAGCACAAAACCCCAATCAGGATTGTAAATTCTAGGCTGCTAAAACTTCAACATTTTTTCCTACCATGTAGAATTGCACATCTAATGGTTAAATTGTTTTTTGTTACGTGAAAATATTATGCAAGTATAAATAGAACTAAAATTTTAAAATCCTAAGACTTGTATTTCTTTTAGAATTTATGGTAGCTGTAGTCTGACTTCCCTTTAAAAAAACATACATGGCTTGGAAAAACAAAGCAAAGAAAATGGATGCCTCTTTATTTTATAGACACTAGACGTGAAAAATGTCAATTTGTAGTAGTAATTCAACAGCAATCTCAAATCATGTCAACTATCCTAGTCAAGTCAGTAAGTAATACCATTGATAATAATGTTCTACTCAGCTTATTTTCTTTTAAAATAGATTTTATGGATATATTGTTGTGACGGTCTGACAAATTCAATGTCTCAAACATCCGTTAAAGAGCTTTGCTGGAGAAAATGGCCTCTGTAAAAATGCTGGAGTTTTGTGAACAGGACAATGTGGCCAGAGGAGAGGGCCCCATGGAGGGTGGGAACGCACTTCTCCAAAGCTCCAATTCCTTATCTTAAGTGACCAGGAGAAGGAACACAATTTATGCCTTCCTGGAGGAAGAAGGCCCCACGGAAGTTGGGACTGTGCTTCTCTCTTAAGCGGTCATGCCAGCAGGAAAAGAGAGGCAACTCCACAATGAACCCCCCCCCCGCCAAAGCTCACTGACCGATTCCAGTGAACCCCAGGTGTAGGAACTGCGCATGTTGAGATCATCAACCAACACACTATAAAAGAAGAGAGAACGAGTCCTCAGTGCACGGCCTCCGGACCTGGATCTCTACGCTGGCTGGACCAATGCTGGACCCAGGCCTGGTGAAACCCTTCTCCTCTTCTCTTCTCTTCTCTTCTCTTCTCTTCTCTTCTCTTCTCTTCTCTTCTCTTCTCTTCTCTTCTCTTCTCTTCCTTCCTTTCTTTCTCTTTCTTTCTTTCTTTCTCTCATTCTCTCTCTCCCTCTTTTCCTTCTCTCTTTTCCGCAGTCCCTACACCTCATCCTTTGAAACATAAACCGTTGACCAAGTCTGAGACTAGGAGTGGATCTAGCCACCCCTGAGCTCCCCTTTGAGAAGGAGTCCAGAAAGCAAGGGGGTCTGCTCTGAACCTCGTGACTCAACGGGAGGGCTCTCCTTCTGACACAGTTTCATGTTCCTTTTTCCACTTCGTTTTTCTATACTTCCCTCCTCTTCTTAAACAGCAGCTTAATGACATGTTGCAAGGTTCATATTAATAAGTTCATGTGTACTTGGACAAAGTTAGCTAGGTTGAATAAATGTTGATTGTTGTTTGAACTCCCCTGGTGTCATTTCACCTTAATTCTGACAAAGGAAATCCACGAACCTGAGTTGCTCTAACTTTGGGATGCAACAATTGTGTACAAACCAACTCAAATCCTTCACAAAAATGTTTATATAATAGCTCACTGCACTAAGATGTTGCTAGAAATAAACTCCAACTTTCCTTTTTAAATTTTTTCCTTTAGCTGTGGTTTTCTTTGCAGTTTTATTTTGCAAAAAAAGATTGTAATTCATGAGTTTCTTGCAAGGTTGATTTATTTGCAGTTTTTTCCTCCCTCTTTTCTACAGAAAGTACACTTGAGTCATTTTAATTGTTTTGTTAGATTATATATTTTGTATAGATGAGTGCCTTATAAGTAGAGAGAGATAAGAGTTTAGTGTACAAGATGGTGCAAAGACAAGCACAGAAAAGTAGTGCTGGTCCCAATTTTTGACAAAGCTTAGTATAAACCCCAAACTCTTCTGAACATCTTCACTGTTCTTTAGAAAGTAAGGAGTTTGCAAATTCTTCTGCCCTGAGAAAAAAGTTGCACAGAAAAAGTTGCAAGTGTCAAAAAGATACAAAAATCATACCTTTGTATTTATATCACACTGCTTTTCAATCATGTGCCATGTCTGTCTGAATCTGAATTCTAATTTTTATTACATTTTGATTCTGTTAATCTATATGATATCATAAATAGAAATAAAAAAAATATAATAACTTTTCTAGAAAACTTAGTGTTTACTATGGACAGGAATACAGGGAAGTATATTAAAATAAAGAGACACAAACTTCTACTTGACATAAATAAATAAAATGGCAACATTGGCAACACTGCCAAGTTTGGCTTTTTTAGTTCATCGAATTTTCTCATACACATTAAACACAAATGTTTGAATTCTGATAAAATAACTACAAACCTTTTGCTATATTTTCCTCCTCTGTCCAGCTGAGGGGGGGAGTGACAGAGTGGCTTGGTGGGCACCTGGCATCCAGCGAGGGTCAACTCGCCACAGTCCTTTTTGGCACTCTCCCTCCTCATCTGGACAGCAGAGAGAAAATACATTGAAAGGCTTGTAGGTCAAGATAAGGACAGAGAGATCACTCAGCAGTTACCATCACGGGCAAAACAGACTCAACTCAGTGAAAATAGCTAAATTTATTACCAACAAAATGAGTGGGGGGGTTGCAGTCAGTTCATCACACGTTGTCTCTGCTGCTCATTCCTCCTCAGGGGGAGGACTCCTCACTCTTCCCCTGCTCCAGCGTGGGGTCCCTCCCATGGGAGACAGTTCTCTGTGAACTTCTCTAACGTGGGTCCTTCCTATGGGCTGCAGTTCTTCACAAACTGCTCCAGCATGGGTCCGTTCCATGGGGTGCAGTCTTTCAGGAATAGACTGCTCCAGTGTGGGTCCCCATGGAGTTGCAAGTCCTGCTAGCAAACCTGCTCCAGCATGGGATCTTGTCTCCATAGGTTCACAGGTCGTGCCAGGAGCCTGCTCCGGCACAGGCTTTCTGTGGGGTCACAGCCCCCTTCGGGTGTGTCCACCTGCTCCGGTGTGGGGTCCTCCACAGGCTGCAGGTGGATATCTGCTCCTCCGTGGACCTCCATGGGCTGCAGAGGGACAGCCTGCCTCACATGGTCTTCCCCATGGGCTGCAAGGGAACCTCTGCACCTCCTTCTGCTCCTTCTTCATTGACCTTGGTGTGTGGAGAGTTGTTTCTCTCACATACTTTCACTCCTGTCTTCCAGATGCTGTTGTGCAGCAGTTTTTTCCTCTTTTAAATATGTTATCGTGGAGGCGCTACCACTGTTGCTGATTGGCTCAGTTTTGGCCAGCGGTGGGTCCATCCTGGAGCCAGTTGGTATTGGCCCTATAGGACATCCAGAGAGACCCTGACAGGCTTGAGAAGTGGGCCTGTGCAAATCTCATGAAGTTCAACAAGGCCAAGTGCAAGGTCCTCCACATGGGTCGGAGCAACCCTGCAGTATTGATACAGGCTAGGGCATGAGTGGAGTGAGAGTGGCCCTGAGGAGAAGGACTTGAGGTTGTTGGTTGACGAGAAGCCCAACACGACCCGGCAATGTATGTTTGCAGTCCAGAAAGCCAAGTGTATCCTGGGCTGCATCAAAAGAAGTATGACCAGCAGGTCAAGGGAGGTGATTCTCCCGCTCTACTCCACTCTCATGAGACCCGCCCTGGAGTACTGTGTTCAGCTCTGGGGCCCCCAACATGAGAAGGACTTGAACCTGTTGCAGTGAGTCCAGAGGAGGGCCACAAAGATGATCAGAGGACTGGAGCACCTGTCCTATGAAGACAGGCTGAGAGAGCTGGGGTTGTTCAGCCTGGAGAAGAGAAGGCTCTGGGGACATCTTAGAGCAGCCTTCCAGTACCTAAAGGGGGCCTGCAAGAAAGCTGGAGAGAGACTTTTTACAGGGCATGTAGAGATAGGACAGGGGGTAATGGCTTTAAACTGAAATAGGGTATATTTAGATCAGATAGAAGGAAGAAATTCATCACTATGAGGGTGGTGAGGCACTGGAATGTGTTGCCCAGAGAGGATGTGGATGCCCCATCCCTGGAAGGTGTCAAGGCCAGGTTGGATGGGGCTTTGAGCAACCTGGTCTAGTGGAAGGTGTCCCTGCCCATGGCAGGGGGGTTGGAACTAGATGATCTTTAAGGTTCCTTCCAACCCAAACCATTCTATGATTCTATGATCCTATGATTGGGTGACACAGGGGAAGCTTCTAGCAGCTTCTCACAGAAGCCACCTCTGTCACTCACCCCACTAGCAAAGCCTTGCCACACAAACCCAATACACTTATATGTTTTTTTAACAGATTTGTATAATCATTCTGCTGGGAGTTTGCATGTTGAGATCTCCAGGAAAGCTGGAGTAGAAAGACGAGAAATGAACTGCAAGGTTGTAAAACATGATTTTTCCTATATTTCATTAATATTTCATCCTGGAATTTTTATTTAGAAGCAGACATACATAAAGCATAGACAAATTATCAGGAAGGATGTGAAATCTTCATTAAGAAAACACAAAACATACTTCTTGAAGAAAACCAATGATTTCTTTATATATATAAAGTTTTTAGATGGACCAGTAACCACAAGGAGTCAGAGCCAGATGTGAGGATGGGATACAGTTAGCTAAACAAAGGCACCTAGAGACTTTTATAATGTAATATATTTGATTTAAAGAAATAGGCCTTGGTTTTATTGATATATCTTATCTTAGACTGTTATTCTGTATTGAAATAAATTTTATGTTGGAATTAACTATTTAAGTCCACAGACTATGATGATATCCTTCTTTGACTGACTTAGACATACATTTATGCAAGATGAATCCCACACCAAGTATGTCAATATAAGAAATTAATGCTGTGATTAGTGTACTGAATATTCACTCATTAACGTGCTGCACATGGCATCGTTTAACTTTTAGTGAGACAGTATTCTCATTTAACAATGTTTGGAAAAGCTGGAGATAGATAAGATGAGACATTGTCTAAGTGTCTTGGTAATTTTAAAAAAATAGACTAGTTTTAGTCTGAATTTCAAATTAAAATTTACTTTGAATTAGGAAATCATCAATTTTAATCTAAGACACCGAAGCAGAAATTTCAACAACTTCAAAATTAATTTTACAATTAAAAAAAGAAACTAAAAAGTTTTTAAACACAAAAAAATACTGACTTGAGTTTAATTTAAAGGATTCATTGAAAAAAATCCTTACAACCTTAGCTATAAATCCATATATTTTTATCAGAAGCTTTAAAATTGCCTTTTCCTGATCTCAGTCTAACTTATCCTGAAGAAATCCTTCCTCAAGAAGACCCTTCCTTAAGTGAAAGGGAAAGAACATGAGTAAATCAACACCTAAACAAAAACAAAACCCAAAAGAAACGTAAATGCCAGACTCTATTCCATTATTTCACCTTTGTTACCTTTAGGTTTTTTTAAAGGAATTTAATATTCTATTGTTTTATATATATTTTAGAATAGCTATAATAAAACTTCATCATATTTCTATAAAGTCCTGATAGTTTAGTCCCTATTAAATCTTGCAGGACCTTTTTGTGACTGGTCAAAGCAATAGGTAGGTAAGATATTCGTAGAAGGAGTCATTTGAACAGGAAAGTGAGGCTGTAACTTGTAGAAGCCAGAGAAGAGACGATTGCAGTTGTCAAGATGAAAGATGATCATTAGGTCCTAATATTAGGTTTTGGAGGGAGAACAAAGCAAGAGCTCTTAATTTCTTCCCTTACCTTAATGGATAACTTGCGAAATACTCTTATCTGCAGAGGTTTTATTCAGAAATTACCTCACAAAAATGTCACTAAAGCTCAAATGCACAAATGTAAGATATAGGAGAATAAGTAATGAAATTTAAGTTAATTTCTAAAAATAAGGCCTGGAAATACATCTGAAAACATTTAATTATGAAGTAACATAACAGACTACAATTTATATTCTCAATAGCGGCAATAATTTTTGAAAGATATAGTAGGTATAAAATTATATTAAAAATAATTTTAAATTTTCCCATCATAAGGAAATCTGGAAATGTTTTGAAACTTCTAATTACTATGCCCTCTTACATTGCTGTGTAATCAACAATGTAGCCTAGAGCCAGTGCCAATGCCAATCATTTTCTTGATGTCTGGAACGTCTCAGGTTAAATTCTCAAAACCAAATCCTTTCTCTTGAAAATGTGCAGCTCAAGGATCTATTTAGCTTTTTTCTACAACCATGCAGTAACTTCCAATCCATCAGAATTCAATGATTTTAAAAGAGCAAGTTAAACAGAATAACTTGAGTAATTCATTCTTACTAAAAATTTCTTTTTATATGTTTTATTTAGGGAAAGGGGGAAATAAAGTGTTTTCTGTTTTCCTCTTCCTCGTTTTTCTCTGACTTCTTCATCTTCGATTATGTACTATGAATAATAAGGCCAATGAAGAGAGAAATTTGTATACACAAAGCACTGCTTAAAAGTTCATGTTTTCTACCAGATTTCCTTTTATGTCTCTCAGACACCTTCAATGTTGATATGACATCCCCTTAGTACTTACATAGCACAACATCCTGTTTTTTGCTACTCCTAAGAATAATGTTCACAGCACTTTGGGAATAATTCTGCTCAAAAACAAAACTCAAAGTACCTGTAGAACTGTTCAGAGATTAGGCACTTTGCAGATGTAGCAGAATTTGTATACCCGTCAGTATGATTTTGAATTTCTTGCTAATGTAATTTTAAAGAGCCATTTTTTAAACTGGAAATAAAAAGTCATACTATGCATCCATATATATATATATATTTATATTTTGTTCAGCAAAAGTTGCTACATTGAAAAAAAAAGCCTTAAGTTTGATCTGTGTTTGTTTTACAGATTAACAGCAACCCTAAGAGGATCAAGACTTTATCATGATATGAGGTATACAAACTCTTCAGGGGGAGCATTTCCTGTCTCAATAGTTCACAGCTGAGTTCAGTGAAGAGGGATGGCTTCACCTTCAAGATTAATCTAGTATTTTAAGACTAAGATTGTTTATACGGAAAGTCCAGGATACATTTCTGAGTGAGTCTGTTGAGTAACAGAATAGATTGCTTATTTCTATGAGGACAAATGAAGCTCTTGTTATCTGAGTAATGAAGGCACAAAGTGTATTAAACATTTGTTCTCAGAAAAAAGTATAAAAAGATGAAATATGGTTTCATTTTCAACAGTTTTTAAAAATTGTGTAAATTGTACAAAACCAAAACATAGCCCCATACTAGCTACTGTGAAGAAATTTAAGTCTATCCCAGGCAAAACCAGCACAAACTTTAAGTCTGGGATTTAAGAAAATAGGATGAATCATCTGCAGCTGTCATCAACTACTGGAAGGAGAAAAAAAGGTAGCAGACCTTTTCCTTTAAATTGTTTAAATTAGGTGAGATACCTCCCACTCATGATAATCACCTCAGTCATATAACTGAATATTCATAATTTACATAAAAGCAAGCAGAATATCTTGGTTCTTTCTAATATCCATTTCAAAGTCAGCCACTGAATTTGATTTCTCAACATATTTGCTAAATAGCATCTGAAATACATGTATTTGCTTGCTTTTGTCCAAAATGCAGAAACTTGGCAAAATTTTTTGAGTGTTTGTTAACCTGAATCTATGAATGTTTTTACCAAGTGACACAACGCAGTTTCATTTAAAGGACAAAAAAATAAAATATTACATTAGCATCAAGCCTGAATAACATCAAAATAAAGTAAAAGACAAAGTGGGAAGAAAGTCTAGGGCTCTCAACCTGCAGATAGAGCTTCCCAATTCATGGTCTGTATTTCCAAATTCTGTAATAATACATTACATCTCAGTTACCAGATCATTACAACACTCTGTCAGCTTTTCAAAATGTTAGTCCTGAAACTTGCAGACAATAGGATTTTTAACAGATGTCAAGGCTAGATTTTTCATGCAAGAATACAAAGCTTTAGCTTTTTTACACCAAGATTGATACCTGTATCAAAATTATATTTACAATGAAATTTCTCAGTTTAATTAACATTTTCATCCCCTCTCCCAAACTTACTCAGATCAAACGTAACTTAGATACCCCATATAAATAAACATTGGCTTGACTTAAACATGATGGGATAGAGATTGGATGGACTTACCATTAACTTGATGTCTCTTCAGTGCAAAGAGGGTTTTGTACTGATTTTTTAAGTATATAAAAAAGGGAAAGAGGAGAAGTAAGCATGAAGCGAATTTTGGGGGTTGGGGTGGGGAAGATTATGTTCTTGTCTTTTTGATTAACATGATGCATATGATCATGTGGGTCAACACAATATTTTATTGAGATCCCAAAAAGCCCCATGGAAACTCTTCCAGCTTTGTAACAAACATTTATCTCACGATGAGTCTTACCATTAAGAATGGGCATGAATATCTGAAGTGTCTTTCCATGGGAATAAGTGAAGAGTGCAGTAACATCAAGAGAATGAGATTATTTAATTAGGAGTGTCAAACCTATCCATGCCTTCTCTTTTTTTGAGGAAATTTTCCTACCTTCCTCACCTCTCTTGTCCATGCCTTTCTCCTATTGCCACCCCACAGACACCCTATCTCAGCTCTGCAATCCAATTCTCTTCCCTCCCGCACCCTTCTCCCCTAGTCTGACTGCACTTCATGCAATTTTTTCCAAGTCTAGCCTTCCACATATCTGGCCTTTGTTTTATCCAAACCAAAGCCCCTTCCTTCTCAAATCCAGCTTCCATTGGAGACTCCTAACAAACCCTCACAGATGAGCTAATTTCTTGCAGTTGTAGTCCAAGTCCTGATTACAGGTCCCTTCACTTTACATCACCTCCCCTACCTCTGCTCTCCTCATTGCACAGACAACCTCTGCTTCTTATTTAATTAATTGCTTTCACGCATTAAGAGTGTGTCTCAGCCTCACTTGCAGCTTTTGGCCCCATTTGCATCCTTGACTAGTGCCTCCTTTGGCTGAAAGGATGTGTTACGCTCCAGCAGTTGTTACTGGAGAGGAAAGACAGATGAGAGAAAAGGAGGAGGGGAGACACAAAAGCTTGACAGATTTTTTTCTTGAGCTTCCTGAGCTATGGCAGTTTTTCCTTTCTCTAGTTACATTTCATGCTTCCCTGCCAGTGTTTCCTGTTATAGAACCACTGATTCAAATACAAGATACTGAAGTTTTTCAACAGTTTATAAAAATGTCCACGAATTCTGGGCCTTTTCTAAGGGTGAACAGTCACCTATTCTGGTCAGAAGCTGGAAGGCAGCAAAGGAATAAAAAAGCAAATTAAAACCATCATTCAAGCTTCACCTAAATTATAGTTTAAATTAGCAAACAAGTAAAAATCAAGAAACCTAACTCTATAGAAGTGTTGCTGGGAAACAAACATGAAAATATGGTGGAGTGGCAAAAAAGTACTCCCTTCTACTCTAGAAAATAGCTTAATGCCTAGTTCTGTGTTCATCTTTCTCCTACTTTTCCTCAAGTCCTGAAATACATGCTGAAGTATGTTCTTACTTACAGATGTTCATTTTAATATTAACAAGCATAATGTTAAGAATAAAGATAGAGGTAAATTGTAACTGCAGAGAAGGCAATTTCTTAAAATTATTTTGATAACAATGTAGAAAGCAGTTTCCAGGAAAAAAAATAAATCCCCAGAGAGTAAATAAATGATCACAATGTCATTGTTTACTAATGACTGCAGTATTGAAAAAATAAGTAAATGTATTTTTTCACTCAAAAGATTTGACCAACTTAGTTCTATCTTGAATAATCTCACTGTCATTCTAAATCATCTATTACAATTGCTTTGGGAAACAAAGGAATATCAGGAGAACACTTAGGATTAGTTTTCTACAAAGGCATCTTGGTGTTAACATCACTTTTTACAACAACATTTTACAGAAGCTTGAATAACAACTGTTCACTCTTATTACTAGCAAGTAGTGAATGGCTAGATATAGTCTGTTTTTTCTTCAGTAAAATAGGAAAGAGGCTGGTTTCCAAATTCCCTTAAGCTTTGCATCAGTAAAATTAAACCCAGAATCAAACTTAATGTATTAAAAACAAGCAAAGGCACGTTTGCCTAAGTCACACTTGGCTAAACATAAAAACAGTAGGAAAAAACCACTACTAAATATCATCCCACTATATTTTTAGCTCTTTTAACTTACATTCATTGAATGGTTTTATCAGTGACATCTTGACGCTGTCACTCACCTGACTTCTACGTTACCACTCAAACCACATTTACACATGAAGTTTTTAAAGAACTTTTTTCTCTGACTGTTAATACTATTCCTTCTTGTTCATCCTAGGTATCAGTTTATGGTTCTGTCTGCATTTTTTTCCCTTGTTTGACTCCTATTTCCCCAAACCTTGTCTGAGGCTTAGTCCTTGACTAGCTTTTGCACAGATCTTGGGTGTGAGTTTTGCACTCTACATCATTTTATGGCTTAAGCTGATGTGATATTAATAGAAATTTATGATAGAGAAGAACTTGTTAGCTCATTTATGCAAATCAGCCACACACAGTGGACTTTTTTAGCAGGAGTATAACAGAATTTTAATCTAATGGGACTTTTAAGAATTTTGTTACTCAAGAATATTTAAAATAAATTGGGGTCTTTAAATATCTATTCTTTTTTAATGGGATTTATTCATTTTGTTAAATCTTTGTCCATCTCATACACTTAACTAATGTTTTACTAATTGCAATACCAAGGATCTCCTTGTCACTGCTGATAAATTGTGTCTGTGTACTCTTTTATCATCCTTTCAACTTCTTAGTTTTGAACTTTCCTCCTATGTATTATATTTTCAATATGTCACATTGGACATATTTCATTTCAGATCTAAAGCACTACAGCTAAATTTGATCAGTTAGGGGAAAAAAAAACAAACTCTTTTCAGCTTCAAACATTTTTAACAGAAGTACAGAACATTTCACTGGATATAAAATTAGGAGCAGTTTTGGGGGAGTAATTCAGTTAATACACTGTAAAGGCCTCTGTCTTCTATGTACTGTTTTATGCATCTTACCCTAATGGCTACAACTTCCCTAGACACTCAATTTATATACTACTTCTGAAGAATTTTTCTCCCAGTTTAAAAAATTGGACTTTAAGTTTATTCAAATGTCTTGGTATTGACAGTCACTGAAACTTCTTGTTACTTCCAGGTTGATTTTCCTGCATGTCAGTTTAAGCTTCATGAGACAATACACTACAGCTCATCTTCCAAGGTTAGATGGCAGAGCATGGGCGAGATGCGGACATCCAATGCCACTGCTACCCAAACCACTATGTTGTGTAAGTACCTACTCTGCAGTAAGATGGTATCAATGATGAGGAATCACTACATTCATATCTTTCAGGCTCCTTCTTGTTGCATTTCAGGAAGATATAAAAATCTTAGCTTGTGGGTATTTTATTTTTAACCATTACTTCATGGCTGAGTGTGTTTTAGGTGTTTAAAGCGTTAACTTCAATTGTTAAGTTTGAAACACCTCTGCCCAACTGGATTCTAACATGATGTTAAACATGATGATGGAACCCTGTAGCCCACAGTAATGTCGTATTGCCATTGTTAGTAATGGGCCATAGGCTTTGTACTCAGTTTGCAAGACTTCAGGAGGGAGGCTTTACAGGCTTGTCTGTCTGAACTTTTTTCACTTGCATGGACCTTTCTTTAATTATTTGGTTTTATCAGTTTTATTTAGTTTTCTTCTGAAAAAAAAAAAGAAAGTTTTACTTTGCTTGTCTTTCCATGATACAACCTGGTTTTATGCAGACAGTAGTAACAAGTGTTACTACTACAAGCAGTGACAAGATTGTCTGTGTAGAACAAGATATTTATGACTAATAATGATGCAGTGTAGAGAAATACAGTCCTCATATAATAACAGCAGCCTTGAGAGGTGGAGATGCAGGATGGATACAGAGGAGTACAGTCAGGGGATGACAAGAGATGGGGCACAGGCTGGACACTGAAGACCCCAAAGCTATGAACAACTCAGCCATGGTCATTAAAGAAATGCAGACCTAGAGCTTGACAAACTAAAGTTTTAGACGTGAGAAAGAGAACAAAGAACATATAGAACAAAACTCAATAAGTTAGCTAAAATGTACCATATATACTACATGTCGAAATACAGACCAATGAAGAAAGAGCAAAGCATAAAAATGTGTCAGGAAACACATAAAAATAACCTGAGATAAGAGGGAAGAGAAAAAAATGAAAGACAAAGGAGAGGAGGAAGGAGAAAACAATAGCATCAACATCATCCTCTTCCCAGAGAGGAAATAACATCGCTTTATACCCAATAGACTGAAGCCATGAACCAGAAAATAACACCGGAAAAAGAGACAAAAACTAGGAAGGGTGTATATACAAATTTTAGCTCCATTATTATTATGGAGATCTGGGTTGGGGTTTTTTTTGTTGGTTGGTTTGTTTTTCCCCCTGTGTAGAAGTATCAATTTCTTGATTAACTTTTTCTTTCTTTTTCTCTAATATTTAGATCTGTCCTAATAATGAGTCTTGCATTAAATGATTATAATTTCAATTGTACTAAATAATTGTACACATACACACTACATATATACTATATAAACACTATATATATATATAGTATATATATGCAGTGGACATATATATACTGTGTATGTGTATATATACTCTGTATATATTGAGAGTCACTGTAAATATTATATGCATATATTCACAGAGTTTATTTTCTTCATAGTAGATCCTATGGTGTTATGTTTTGGATTTGTGACCAAAACAGTTGATAACATATTGATGTTTTAGCTACTGCTGAACAGTGCTTACACAGCATCAAGGCCTTCTCTGTTTCTCATGGTGCCCCTGCCAGAGGGTAGGCTGGGGGTGCAAAGAAGCTGGGAGGGGACACAGCTGGGACAGCTGACCCCAACTGACCAAAGGGATATTCCAGACTACATGACTTCATGCTCAGCAACAAAAGCTGAAGGAAAGATGAAGAAGGAGCTAGGGGGACATTTGAAGTTATGGTGTTTGTCTTCCCAAGTAACTATTACATGTGAAGCCCTACTTGCCTGGACATTGCTAAACATCTGCCTGTCAATGGGAAGTTATGAATTAATTCCTTGTTTTGCTTTGCTTGCACATGCAGCTTTTGCTTTACTTATTAAGCTGTCTTTATCTCAGTCCACAAGGTTCCTCACTTTTATCCTTCCAATTCTCTCCCTCCTTCCTCTGTGGGGAGAATGAGTGAGCAGCTGTGTGTGCCTGAGCTGACTATTGGAGTTAACCTACAATATTATTGTAATTTTAAACATAGAAATGTTGCATGCAAGGAGACTTTAAAAAAAAAAAAAAATCAGGAGTTTGTCTAAACACCAAACACTGTTAGATTTTCTAATACATTGAGGTGATCTGATAAAAATCAGTCTAGCATAGCCAGAAGAATTCAGTGGACCTGAAATGTATATGCCTAAAAAATTTTTAATCTACAATATGAGTAATAGCTTTCTTCTCATACCAAATACCATATGACAGTACATGCCGAGTGCTTTCTAAGAACCAATTTAAAACTTCATTTTAAAAAAGTCACTGTGAGTTGGTATGTCTTGATTGCAGATCAAATACATAGATGAGAATTTCAATCTGAGTATTTAAAAATTATATTTATACATAGGTGCCTAGGCTGAAGTCAGTCAGGTTGTTTAAATAAAAGGTTTTCTTGTTATGGCCCATTTAAAATTGTTGTGCAATCAAATTCTAGTTTTGTAAACATTCCATTTTTGTTGGAATTTGGAAATGGAGCTGTATTGGGTCTGGCTGAGATGGAGTTAATTCTCCCCATGGCAGCCCTCGGCCAGATGCCCACCAAAGCCATTCTATCAGTCCCCCTCCTCAGCTGGACAGGGGACAGAAAAATATGACAAAGGGCTCATGGGTCGAGATAAGGACAGGAGACATCACTCACGAATTACCATCACAGGCAAAACAGACTCAGCTTGGGGAAAATTAACTCAATTTATTACAAATCAACCAGAGTAGGGTAATGAGAAATAAAACCAGATCTCGAAACACCTTCCGTCTAAACCTCCCTTCTTCCCAGGCACAACTTCACTCCCAGATTCTCTACGTATCCCCCCCAGTGGCGCAGGGGGATGGGGAATGGGATTTATGGTCAGTTCATCACACGTTATTTTCTGCTGCTTCATCATCCTCAGGAGGACTCATCATACTCTTCCCCTGCTCCAGTGTGGGGTCCCTCCCACGGAAGACAATCCTCCATGAACTTCTCCAATGTAGGTCCTTCCCACGGGCTGCAGTTTTTCATGAACTGCTCCAGCATGGGTCCCTTCAGGAGCAGACTGCTCCAGCATGGGTCCCCCGTGGGGTCACAAGTCCTGCCAGAAAACCTGCTCCAGCGTGGGCTCCTCTCTCCACAGATCTGCAGGTCCTGCCAGGAACCTGCTACAGTGCAGGCTTCTAATGGGGTCACAGCCTCCTTCGGGCACCCACTTGCTCCGGTGTGGAGTCCTCCCCGGGCTGCAGGTGGATATCTGCTCCACCACGGACCTCCATGGGCTGCAGGGGGACAGCCTGCCTCACCATGGTCTTCTCCACGGGCTGCAGGGGAATCTCTGCTCTGGCACCTGGAGCATCTCCTCCCCCTCCTTCTTCACTGACCTTGGTGTCTGCAGGGTTGTTTCTCTTTCATGTTCTCAGTCCTCTCTCCAGCTGCCATTTCTGCGTGTCCCAGAAACATTTTTTCCTTCTTAAAAATGTTATCACAGAGGCGTTACCACTACTGCTGATTGGCTTGGCCTTGGCCGGCAGCGGGTCTGTCTTAGAGCCGGCTGGTTTTGGCTCTGTCAGACACAGGGGAAGCTTCCAGCAGCTTCTTACAGAAGCCACCCCTGTAACCCGCCCCGCTACCAAAACCTTGCCACACAAACCCAATACAGGAGCCCATCTTTATTTCACCCTAATGTTGTGACTACATGGTGATAGGGCATGAATCTGGCCTGTTCATGAGACTCACATGGATTAGAGATGGTTATTTCTACATTGCCTCCAAATCATAGATGAAATTCATACAACATGGTGGTAGTAAGACAATCAATATTTATTAGCATTTTACATATTTTTTTGCTGTCAAGCAGAAAACGATAATTCCCACAATGTGTTAGAAAACAACCAATACATTATTGAAAATAAATCATGGTCATAAACTAATCCTCTGGAGATTCTTTGTCACAAATTTATATTTGAAATACACATTGACAAGGGCTTGGTAGGCTGGAATTCTCCATAAAATCTTTTCAAAATAGATGCATCCTGCCTCATATGATTGGTTTTTAACTTATTTTTTCTTAAAAGAGGATGTGCCCATTTAAACAAAGGAAGGCTGAAGGATCAAGTCATGCAGTGAGAGAGAAAAATGCTAAGCTAAGTCAAAGATAGCTCAATTTGATTGCGGAAACTAGAGAGGAGTTTCACCATGTGTAGCAAAAAGAGAGCAGGTAGGGATAACTAGCTGGTAAAAATAAGTGGAGTGTCTTGCCAAAGAAAGGATGAACTGAAATAAGGTACATTTGCCAATAATCTGCATTATTTTGTGCTTTCTCTTCTCAGTGAGAAAAACAATGGTATGTTCAGAAATTTGGTACAAAGCCTATGTGTTGCTGTGTGCATTTTTCCATGACCATTAAGTGTCATCTGAAGAAACATAAATTAAAAAAAAACCCAACCAACTAACCAACCAAAAAACCTAGAAAGTGCACAACTTCATTAAGGTGTGAGAAAACCTGTGAGGATCCTAGTAAGTGATCCAATGTAAATGCTTAGGACTGGACCAAGAGCTCTGTCTTGCAGGGGCACGCACTGTACTTCCATTATGGAGGGGAAATGTTAACACCCTCCAGAACCCAGAGATAAAAATTATAGAATAGTAGAATAGCTTCAGTTGGAAGGGACCTCTAAAGGTCATCTAGTCCAACCCCCCTGCAACGAGCAGGGACATCTTCAACTAGATCAGGTTACTCAAAGCCCGGTCCAACCTGACCTTGTATGTGTCCAGGGATGGGGCATCTACTCTGCCCATGATGTGGGGACTTGGTGGCTGGATCACCTGGCAGAAATCATCGGTGTCTAACAGCAGTCATTCAGCCAGCATCTGCCACAGATGACTTAGAACAGTATTTCCACCAGCCAGTGTTACTTGGATAGATCAGCTTGTAAAGCAATTTCCACCTACATATGGGAAAAGCTACTTTCCAATACAGCCCTGAAACCCAGCACTGAACAGCTCTCCTCTCAACACCTTTCACTCCAAGCACATTCTAGCATGCCTACCCCCCCCCCCCAAAAGTTACTCTGTTCATTGTCAGGTAAGCTCCCTTAGCAATCTTCCACTGCCAACAGTACTTTCTAAAGAGCAGTTTCTAAAGTTTCCTCGCGGGATACTTTTTACAAACCAGGAATTTTATTGGCAAAGCACAAAGAAACTTTCCATTTTAAATACAAAATTGTGAAGCATCTTTTACCTCTTTCTTCATGTCTTATCACTACTCAGAACTAGTACACTTTGAAGTGAACTGCTGGTCACATCCACACTGTATACTGCCCCTTAAAAAGAAAACCAGTTTGGTTTTTTGTTTTGTTTACTTATTTTTTTCATTTAAAATTGTCCAAATGAAAGAGCATTGCAGCAGTGGGTTTTTAGTTACCAAAGGGTGAGCAGCTGATAGTGGCTCTGCAGAGAAGTCCCTGGGAGTCTTAGCAGGTAACAAGTTGACCATAAACAAGCAATGTACCCTTGCAGCAAAGAAGGCCAACAGTCTCCTGGGCTGCACCACGCATAGTGTTGCCAGCAGGTCCATGGAGGCTTCCCCTCTGCTCAGCCCTGGTGAGACACATCTAAGTGCTGTATCCAGTGCTGGGCTCTGCAGTACAAAACAGGCATGGACTTACTGGAGTAGTCCAGCATGAGACCAAGAAAATGACTAAGGGACTGGAGCATCTTTCACATGAGGAGGGACTGGGAAAGCTGAGACTATTCAGCCTGTAAAAGAGGAAGGCTCAGGGGCATCTTATCCATGTGTACGAATACCTGATGTGGGACACGGACAGGAATGTAAAGAAGATGGAGCCAGACTCTTCTCAGTGGTGCCCAGTGACAGCACAAGAGACAATGGGCACAAGCTGAAATATAGAAATGACAATTAAACATAAGGAAGATTTTTATTTATTTATTTATTTAATTGATTGCGAAGTGGTGGTCAAACACTGGAATAGGTCACCCAGGGAGGCTGTGGAGTTTCCATCCTTGTAGATATTAAAACATGGCTGGGCACAGTTCTGGGCAACCTGCTCTAGCTGACCCTGCTCTGAACATGAGTTTAGACTAGATGATTGTCAGAGGTTTCCAGCCCTAATTATTCTGTGATTCTGGGACTGTAGGTGTGGGACCATATAGAATGCACAGCATATGAGTATAGTATTAGAACCAAACTTGGCAGAGAATTTCTTTTTCTTGGAATTGTTCTTGTACTGAATTATCGTCCTGAAGAGTACTTTCTGTTCACTCCAGAAGGTACCTAGGACTGGTCTGCAGGCAAATGTAGAAAATCAAAGAAACAGGGGACTGGAGAAAGATGTATGTAAACTAACCTGACAGTTCAAATAAGTTATTCACTTTCTTTTTTACAATAGCTTTTCTACAAATATGATCATTCTATTTAGACTAAACTACTTCAACTCTTTCTATAATTAAAGTAACACTTAGTATAACTCTGACCATTATTTATCATTAAAGGTGCACATTTCTTGAGAATCAATTGATTTTCCAAAAAGAAAAATGTGTTAAACCAGTGTCAAGAATAATACTGTACATAATTTCACTTATCAGAACTTTGATGGACTTTTTCCTATTATACTAGAGTTATGTAATTTGCATATGATTTCTATTATACAGTTCATTACCAAATTTCTGTTCTCATGTGATGGGGAACATTTAGAAATTATTTCTGTAGCAAAAAAAACCCAACATTTTTTCTTAGAAATTCCAAGAGTTCTACTTTTTTTGATACATCTCAGCAAACATTCTAGTCTGTATTTACTCTTTAAAAACAAGAAAGCTTTTAGCCATAAAAAATTTGCATTAATATTTCTCTGTAGTAGCTTGACAAAAATTCCAATGGAAAGTCAATGGAAGTATGTTCACTGAGTTAAGCGGGTTCTGGGATTAGTCAAAGTCCAGACTTCATGATTCTGATGAAAGTTGTACTCTTATTAAATATAAAACTGGTGAGATATGTTTAGAGAAATTTTTACTGTTTCCTCCTACTGTAACCTACTATATAATACAGTGAATTCATATTAACTCAGATCTTCTATCTAATTAACAAGAGTCAAAGATTAGACCTAGCTGACTTTGAAACACCTACACATTTTTCCTTGAATAATCATCAGGGAATTGTTTATATAATTTCATAAGTATATAACTAGTTGTTAGAACTCAATGGGGAAAATATTAACTGCCTGAAAGCACTATTACCCATGTACCATTTTTTTTTCTTTTTCAATATCTCATCTTTTAGCTTGAGCAGAATTCCACAGTGAAGTAGTTGCTGGGGTTTTTTTTTGTACATTCTTTCCTGTGCTTTAAATGTGTTTATTTTTTGTATGAGTGAACAGACTTAACTGTGGAAGAAAAGAAAGATTGAAGTTCAGGGAAAATTTCCCATAAATTCAAACATTCATTGCAGCAGGTGTAGCTGAATATCATCCACAAAATAATGAAGTAGGCATAAATCAAAAAATAAAGGTAGAAAAAGCTCTTGTACAAATAATGCATATGTAACAACATAACTGAACAAAAAAACTATGAGATATAAACTGCGATCCTACATTCACATATGGCTAGAAACAAGTCAGGACAGGTAGATACTGGAAAATGTCCAGTAAAATCTACCCAATAAAACTAAATTTCTTCAATCTGTCTCCAAACTAAAATTTATATGGACAGTTCAGAACTATGAAAAAAGCTATCTGCTAACTAGTGAACATAAGGTCCGCAGAGTTGATATCGTACAAAGGCAGAGTCAATTAAATTTTATTTAAAACTCTGTTTGATTCTCAAAGATCTGAAAGTTCTTCTACTGAAATGAATCTCAAAATTTTGAGCAAACTTAACAACACAGAAACAAATTCTCATGTAATAGAAGAATTAAGTCTTTTTTATTTACTCTTTCCCAGTAGGACTTCCTATCTTCCGGAAAGTCCATGGAAAAGTGAATCCATATCCTCATCAGTTTTTATATCTCTTATTACTAATTTCTGAGTTTGCTTTGAAGATACATAGTTTTTCTGGCAAAACCTTCCTTCTTATTTTTTACAATTTTTAAAAATCAAAGCAAATTTGTGAGGAGCATAGACACATAAATCTAACTCATTAAATGAACAAATCTCAACTCACTTCTCCCTACCCCACATTCTAGTTTCTACTTGATGATGAAAATCCAAAGAAGTATTTTTTTCTTATATAAAACTGCACTTATTTGAACACATGGCACTTATTCTGAAGATCAAAATTTGGTTTTATTCAGCTGGTTTATAATAAGAGAGGAAGAAACACATTATTGCCAATTTTACATGAAATGGCTAACCAAAACTCAGGGACTTTTTGGTTTTTTGAACTAGTTCCTATCAAGCCAGCCAATGCTATTAAGCAAAGTGTTCATATACAAAGAATATACGATGTTATTTTTCTCCCATTAGTAGAAAAATAAAAATTAAGCAGAAAACAGCTGGCTTGTTTATATTCCTGAAGTTGGTTAATGAGGTAAATAAAGTGCCAACAGATTGTGTTCATATACAAGGGTGGTCCTTACACTCATATTCAAAGACTACACTTTGTTCTCAGTAAATTCCTGATTACATTTGTACATGTCCCTATTTTGAGCGTAGGCACCTGTTTAACCCAAGCAAGACATTACTCTTAAAGACACAAGTCTCAATGAGATTTAAACAAATTGCAACCGTACAGCAGCTGTTCAGAGGTTCAGCAACCCACAAGTGTTTGTAACTGGCATGCAGGGTGTGATAAACCTTTCGGGTAGGAGCATTTCCAGACAAAATATTAAGCGTTGATACTATCAATGGTCTTCCTTGACCTGCTGTAGCTGATTTTACTTCACCTTTTCGGTCAAGGCATTATAAGGCGATAACTTGTCTTAATGGTCGTGCCTCTATAGATTCGACCCTGAGTTTCAAACATTGTCTGTAAAAGTTCAGAATAAGTTTGTTCGAGAATCTGCAAAAACTGATATGTTTGTTAGACTACCTAATAGCACAATATGGAAAGAAAGGGAACTAAGCTCTTGAAATAGCCATAGAAATTTTGGGATTCAATCCTCAGCCTCTGAGTTTAAATGGGAAATGGAAATGAGAAGTCTGGACAGTTCTGGAAATCTGACTGGATTCTTACCTATCCTTTTAAGTGTGTATGTGTGCAAAGATTCTTATAAGTATCTTTTCCAAAGCTGAATGGATATAACATCTGTAATAGTATATAAAAATTGGATAGATAAAATAGCTAATACCTGTAAAGGTCTGAGTCTGCAGTACATAAAGATGCTTCCAAACTTCTTTAGCTAGTAAACCAACATCTCATCCCTAATTACACAATAGCAACTTGTATTGGGTTTGTGTGGCAGGGTTTTTGGTAGCGGGGGAGGGGCTGCAGGGGTGGCTCCTGTGAGAAGGTGCTGGAAGCTTCCCCGGCTCCAAGTCGGACCCGCCTCTGGGCAAGGCCGAGCCCATCAGTGATGGTGGTAGCGCCTCTGGGAGAACAGATTTAAGAAGGGGAACCTGCAGTGAGTGGGGGACTGGAATGTGAGAGGAACCCCTCTGCAGATACCGAGGTCAGTAAGGAAGGAGGGGAGGAGGAGGAGAGGGGGAGGAGGGGACACCCCTGCAGCCCGTGGTGAGACGGCAGGCTGTCCCCTCCCAGCCCAAGGAGGGGAGCGGGGGAGCAGAGGCCCCCCAAGATGGCCGGGACTCTGTGGGAAAGCCCGCGCTGGAGCAGCCTGTGACTGAAGAACGGCCTGCGGAAAGCACCCAGGCCAGGGAAGTTTGTGAGAAACTGCAGCCTGCGGAAAGGACTCACACTGGAGAAGTTCATGAAGGACTGTCTCCCATGGGAGGGATCCCACACTGGAGCAGGGGATGAGTGAGGAGTCCTCCCCCTGAGGAGGAAGGAGCAGAGGAGACAACTTATGGAGAATTGACCCCGACCCCCATTCCCCATCCTCCTGTGCTGCTGGGGGGAGGAGGCAGAGAGAACGGGGAGTGGAGTTGAGCCAGGAAGGAGGGAGGGGTGGGGGAAGGTGTTCTAAGGTTTGGTTTTTACTTCTCAGTATCCTTGTTTTGTTTTGATTTGTAGTAAATTAAATTGATTTTGTTTTTTCCCCCAAGTTGAGTCTGTCTTTTCCCTGTGACCATAAGTAGTGACTGATCCCTCCCTGTCCTTGTCTTGACCCACGAGCGCTTCTTTATATTTTCTTCTCCTCATCCCACCGGGGGAAGGGGGAACGAGTGAGGGAGCAGCCTCTTGGTGTTTTGTTGCTGGCTGGGCTTAAACCACGACACAAGTGCTTTAGGCTGTGCTTACAGATTATCTGAAGTCAGACTTATTAAAACTACATTGAAGCCATGAAAGGAATCCATCTTAGAATACAATTCTGTGACAAAATGGAATATGAAACATTTTTAGTAGATCACTGTGATTCAAACTGTTGATTCAATGGCAAAATTAATTAGAAGACAATTTTTATTTTTTTTTATTTTGCTACTACCATAGTTTTTGTGGAGCCCTTCAAATGACACAAAAAATCACTAAGATTTGACCCAGAAATTCTGATGATCTGTACCTTCTATAAAAATAGTTCTGAAGAAAATGTGGGGGTTTTTCTGATGGGAAAAGGCAATAATTGCATTAGGTTTGACTTTACAGATTGTTCTTTCTTCTTTTATTCTCCACTTGTATTCTATTTTCATAGACTTTAGAGCAGTTAATGCCATATTTGAGACATGTCTTTCAGTTTTCACAGACCAAAGCTCAACTATCCTTTTTCATATCACAACAGCAATTGATAGGCACCCACTTCTAAAGCCAAAAAAAAAAGTCTTCTTGCTTCACATCTGTCTACAAGATTTACAAAAAAAAATTTACTGCTCCATTTAATGGGAGGCTATTTCACTGGTATCAAAATCAGCAACAAAAATGTTTAAATGTTTCTAGTGCAGAAAAAGAAATAATAACTAAACCAATCAAGTGCGGAGACAAACAGGTAAGAAATAATCACAAATTTGTGTGTTTTCAGAAGGTTAGCTTACTGTTGTTTTGGTTTCTTTTTAGTTTTTTTTGGTTTTGGTTTTGTTTTTTTTAATAGGAACAGTTTTTGTTTTGATTTAATTTCAGTCCTAGGGAACAGGCTTCTCAGACACCATACATAAAAAAAGGATAATCAAATTCTATAGACAATGGATGCTCGATCCCCTATACTGCAAGTACAAGATGTGAGGCAAACAAGGGTCTGGTGTGTTGGAAAACACTTTCAGACTTACTTTAGGTTCCATAGGAGTTAAGTCCTTTTTCTGGTCTCCCTTGTGGTTTCCCACTGTGCCTGCTAAATTGCAGCATGTTTTACTGAATGTCACAGAACAATAAAATAAATTAAATAAAGATGGAAAGAGGAAAAAAAAACAAACCCCAAACAAAACCCAAACCTCTTTCACATTTGATGTGAAGCTTTGACAGCATAACACAAAATAAGACAGGGACATATACCATCATCCTGAAGTGTTTCCTTCAACACCTGTTCGTAGGACACAACAAATCAGTTTTTGCAATTCAAGAGAAAGACCTACACATGAGTAGAGGCACTTAATGCAGTTTGCTCCAAACTTGTTCCACAACCTTAATTCAGAAATATTTTAGCAATCATACAAATTCTACCAAATTTAAAAATGTCACACATTGCTAGTTGGAAACTTTTTTTTTTTTTTGGTAAAAGAAAATAAGTTTCTGAAACAAACTTCGGAGTACTTGTGAGAGTGTTGAAAATCCTGTGTTAGCCCTGCTTATATTTGAGATTAACTCCACAGTTCCTTCAGCATGATTACATTGATTTGTCTGAAAAAATAATAAAAAGGAGGAGAATGGATTTTCTTGGAGCCTTTTCTGTAAAAAATATTTTTTTTATTTATTTTAAACACAGGCTGGAATAAATCTTATACATTTATGTAAACAAAGCTGTTGAAGCCAATCTTACAGAGACTTTGATTAAGAGTCAGTAGTGCCTCCTGACTCCCATGTGTTAGCACATCAGTATAGGTTGTTTAGGCTTGTATCTTTGGATGGCTTCAGAGGGGTTACCTCCAAGAAATGCCTATCAATTCTGAAGTACTAAATGATGAAGAAGAATGTTCCTGGGATTTACCTACATGACACCCAGCTGCTGTGATGAAGCAATTTCAGCTATTTATCTGGCCAGTATCAGTGGAGAAGATGCCTTTTTAGCTGTCCAGTTTTGAGATTTATGTGGGTCAAAGTATATTTTGAAAATATACTTTCAACATATTTTAACCCATTATTTAAGTTCTGAGCCATATCTTCAGAAAATCCTACCTTTGAAATATTAAATTTAAAGAATGTGTGCTAAAGTTCAGGAAAATGTGTGAGGCAGGCTAAATAAATCGTAAGAAAAGAGGAAATAATAGTACAAAAAAAGCAAAGGGTAATAGTAAGGAATTGGCAGTAAATGACAGATAATAAAACCAGGATTATTTATATATGTGTGTATATATCAAGAAAAATTCTGCTATAAGAAGAGGGAAGCAGAAGGGATATATGTGAAAAATATACAAACTGGGGGGGAGGGGGAGGACCACAACTAATAAACAGGAAAAGATAATGAAAATGAAGTAGCCATCAGAAGACGATAAAACACAGCAAAAACAGGATTTTACTAGATACAGTAAGGTGGGTAGGTTTTGGAAACACAGCTGAGTATCAGGGGAAGTAAACAGAATGGAAAGTTATACCTTAAGATGCTGAAAGAGTAAGCAAGCTTTTATATTAAAGCTCTTACTTCTTGGCAACATCTGTACCTGGCTGAGGTATCAGAGAAATGGTACATGCAAATTCTGCATTCCCAGGGTGCATGTTGATCTTGGTCACAATTCATAGGCATTTTGATTTTGTATCCTTGGGGTTTTTTATACCACAAGGATACAACTTATGATTTAAGTCCAAAGGTTATGAAGGGCTAGCCAATTATTCAGCTAAATCTGTTACTGAAACTAAACTAATATATATATTTTATGAATAGTGGACTTTTTTATTAAAATACTGTCTGTGGTGGTCTCCAGCAAATGGTTGCTTTTGTTTTTTGTAGTTATGCCCATGCTCAAACTGATAAAAAACCCCTTCACCAAATACTTTTTAGATATCATCCCCCTTTTGTTCAGGTTTTCTGACTTTGCTAAGAAAGCAAGTACTTTTTTCATATATACTACTTAAAGCTCCTGCTAACCTAATAATGAAAAAGAACAGAGTTTAATGTCCTTCTTTGTTTTCTCTTCGCCTTCAAAAATTATACCAGATTTTCTGAATATGTTTTCAGAAATCTATTTCAAATTATTTATAAATGGTGGTAGAACACAGAAAAAAAATTCTCATTGGATTTTAACATGTACTGATTGTAACCGTATTTTATACTATGAAGCATTCCTTTCTCTTTCCTTGGATGGAAAAGCAAAAGCTAATTTAATGCCTATTTCTAAAGTATTTTGTTGTTTTACATTCTAAGTGGTTCCGTGATTTTTTTTCAAGCCACTGAGGAATCAAAATATAACTCTAGCTAATCTTTGAAACTCACATGGAATGGCTGGTAATGACATCTGGATTTATGCTTTTGAATAGTGGGCTATTTCCACAAACTACCTTCAAGTTCCTTCATGATGAGACAAACATTTAGAGTCCTATCTCTTTGACAAGCAGAGTGGCTCACTGACAAGATCATATTAAGTCCTTTTAAATTAAGCTCTGCCATTTGTGAGGCTACTTGGAAGTGCTTGTTTAGGGAAGGGAAGCCCATAACCAACATAGTGCTGTGTGAAACAACAATTTAATTTAAAAAGTTAGGTGTTTTGAAGGTAGGCGAAAGCAGTACCACTTAGCGAGGTTTCTTAATAAGTAAATATAGAACAGCTTGACTGTGACAGGAAAAGTTGAACTTATTTTAAGGGAAATCTATGTTTTTGCAAGATATTTACAGAGAAGAAGAAAAGGAAAACAAGTTTGGAGGTTTTTGGAAGGTTTTTTTTTTTCTTTTTTTTTACATTTGTTAATGTGGTTTAAATGAAGGATCAGGAAATAGAATATTGCAGAAATTTAATACATTAAAGGCTTCTAATGATTTTAATTATATAATTCTGTGGTTGATGTTAGGTTTTGCAGAGTTTTGGAAAATGGATTTACTGGGAAAATAAATGTAGGGCTATTTCTCTTTTTCCTTAAATGGATGGATTTTATTGGATGATAAATAAATAAATGTTTACTTTGGTAATGGTTTCACCATGCTTTTCATTTATTTTAGGCTAGGGGGTTTCTTTCAACATAAGTGACTAGGGTTCAAATTCAGCAAGAATCCCACTGAAGTAATTCGTGCTGCCCTGTGCTTATATCTACCCACATTCTTGAGTACTTTGCTGAAGGGAGACCCAAAAAGCTAATTAAAAGTCTGGGGAAGTCTTGGATCATAACCACAGCTGGAGGTGTAGCTCCGTAACAGATGGATTTTCATAGAAACCAACCCTTACCCCACTAACACAAATCTGAACCACAGAATTATATATTGCAAATTGCTAGAGCTAGGCTTCCTTTATATTACATGCACAGAAGGAAGGAAAAGTGGCTTCTTATTTCTTACTTTTTTTCACCTTTTTTTCCTGAAACTATGTAAAAATGAAGAAAATTGTCCTTCTATTAGAAACTCTGTCTTAAATCTAGCCGCATTTCACCTAATTACAGGCATACCAGTTAGGAACATAATTACCATGAGCACCTTTTGTAATATTTAAAGAACTTTTAGTTTACACAGGGCGGTACAGCCCCCCCCCCTACCCCAAGGCTGACTGCATTTCTGAAATAAATCCTTACATGCATATGACCAAATGATGTAATTCTGAGTGCATTTAAGCTCGTTCATAATTACTTAACTTGATTTTCCATCTGTCTACAGACCAAGTACAATGTGATATATTGTTGAACAAAACGTCATAACATATTACCAAATTAAGAGTATAATATACTCCCTTTATCTAGAATAGTTACAGTATGGTCGATAATTGCACAGCATTTCTTACACTGGTGTGCAGGTATCTTGTGGTTTTCATTTAGAAAATTTACAGATAAGAGTGAAAAAGAGTCAACATTCTGAATGACTTGCCACAGAACTCAATGTACTATTGGATTGCCACCCCCCAAAACCAACATAAAAAGTAGTCCTTTTTGAATCGCAAGATTAATATAATTTAGAGAAAAATACCTAAAATTTAAAATTATGTGCATATAATACGCCTATTAAAAAGTTACAAAAGTGTCAAAATTACCCTTTGGGGGAAAGATATATTACTATCAGATGTCTGGCATATTGTGGAATTATAGATTGCCTTTGAACTACCATGTAGTTCACTTCTACCCTCTGTATACAAGGATCGCACAGGATAGCTCTAGAATCCTTTAAAGGGATAAGTATGTCACAGAGAATAAATGTTGACCCCTAAAGTGCATTAAATACCTACAAAAGTGATTTAAGAACATGTAAAATGAGTTTGCATCCATTAGTGCTTTATGTGATTAACACTGTATCAAGCTACAAGACAATAATCAAATTACTTTAGAAGATAACAGTGCTTTGCATTTTTATAAATCAGGGTTTTTTAAGATTACACTAAAAATATTACACAGTCTATCTCAAAAATAGACTTGAATTTAGTCCCTTCTACTTAAGGAAAAATACTGTTGAACCCAAGGAGAGTTTTAACTGATTACATTTTGAAGAACTTGGCCCAAGTTATACATAATTTTGCTCTCTATCTTTCACTGCTAAAGCAGAAATTGTTGGTGACTTCAGAACGTCCATGATGGTATTTATATTTTAGTTAAGGAACTAAAATTTAGCAATATGCAAAATATATCTGTAACAGAAGCTTCATTTTGCAGGCGTCTCATATCTTCCAGATACCATCTAGAAAAATCTTTTTGCATACAAACCTCAATCTGTCTTGTCATACTTCTCAAATTTTTAATCAATCTTTGAAAAAACTTATTTTTTGCTGGTT
The DNA here is from genome assembly GCF_947461875.1 of Haliaeetus albicilla. NCBI lineage: Eukaryota > Metazoa > Chordata > Aves > Accipitriformes > Accipitridae > Haliaeetus > Haliaeetus albicilla. The sequence continues at coordinate 60,754,495 of NC_091485.1, read as the reverse complement.
ACATTCTAAAGATTTTTGTGAGCAAAGAAACATAAACTAGCTCAGTAAAGCTAGACTCTTAGCTGATCATTCTTACTCTTCTTTGGACAGATGAGTAGTGTCCTAATATTACTCTGACTTTTTTTTTTCCCCAGGTAAAGGTAGTGGCTGAAATCAGACTTAGAAGAATATCACCACATTCATGTATATTCAAAGCATACATTCAGAGAATACATAGAGGACAATAACCACAATGAAAGCAAGACCTCTTGTCTGCTATGTACTGTGAATGAACAACTTTCCCTTGTGCTTTAAGCAATAAATCTGTTTATGTAACCTTTATTAATTTCTACTGAATTTTATCTGAATTGTTACTTTGTAAATTCTTCAACTATTCGTGCTACAAATTCTGCATCTTAGGTAGAGTATCGAAGATTTACCTGTTTGCTAGGTTTCTTTATTATGTTCTTAGTGATGTAACAAATTCTCTACCTACTAATTACCAAGAGTAAAGGAACTACAAAAAAAGGGGGACTAAATTTAAAAAATCTGTGCTTTACATCTTTTACACTCTCAGTCTCAGCAGTTCACAGACTTCACTGAAGTGAATGAAGTAATGAATTTTACCTTAAACTGAAAACCAAACAAGATAGAAGGATTAAATAATAAATTGGGGGGGCTCAATACAAGAGCTAACAGTTCAGCCCTACACTTAGCCAAATACAGAAATGTTTGTTGATATATAGTACGACTTGACGATCAAAGTATTCCACGATTGACCAACTGCAAACTCTGTACTGGAACACTGAGTTAAACCACAATGAATTTTTCTCCTACATTGTCACCAGTTTTTGTCTTTCTTTATTCCTTTATTCCTGCCCTGCTTTTATTCCTGTTGCCTATCTGATCTTAATTCATGCTGATAATGTACATTTAGACCACTGTGGACTTCAAAAGCACAGAAATTTAACTGAAGAAAAGTATCTGGCATCAAATGTAAGGCAAACAAAATGAAGCACTCTTTTTCCCAAACAATGAAATTGTGAATGCATTGTACAGGAAGCTAGGGAGTACAAAATTATAAATGGCCTTAAAAGGCGTGAAGAAAACGTACAGTAAGCACGTTCTTTCGCAACTATCACTATGATTGTTCAGTGATTGAATTTGTAGCATAGGATGTTTCTAAAACACTGGTGTGTATGGATTTCAGCTGGATCTATAAATCTATGGTTATTCTTGTGTTCTTTCTCTACATGATCTTAGGCTGGGGGTAGTTATCTAGGCTTATTTGTTAAACTATTAAAAACAAGTCTCCAATAATCTCTACTCCTGAAGCTGTGGGGTCATGGCTCAGTTCAGTTGATGATAACTTCTTCTACCAACTCCAGGTTGCTCCTATATGACTGTATATGCTTCATCTTCCTTGTTCGTGGCCTTTGGCCCTTACCCCCAAATCACTGCAATTATTCAAATCTTATTCTTCTGTTCCTGAGCACATAGCGTTGACTGCAGTCAGAAATACAGAATGGGGTCGGGGACCTTTTTATGACTTGTTCAGTATGGCAGTTCTTATGTAAGCAAAGAAACAAATTTAACTGAATCTTTACTAACAATGGTTGCATAAAATTAATATAATTTTGTCCGTGTTCACTGCACCTTGATTAAAGAAGTCCAGGAGTTGTTCTGCTGCATGTGAAATAGATTCCTTCAGGGGGAAATTAAACCAGAAGCTCTTCCTTGGTGTGCTTCAGATATGCTTCAGCCATCCTTCGAGAGGATAAAGATCTGAAACAATGACTAGGCTTTCAGATAGCTTTAGATCATGGGTGCTGGGGGAATATGTGTTACAGGAAAGCAGAAAAAATTCTAGCCTTAAATAGATGAACTGACCTGCACATACCATTTACTATGGTATGTGACTTGCACAAACAGTTTTGGTCTACTTCTACCAGATCAAACTACTTGGTAATGTAGTTATTGCTTGCTGAGAAAGGTGAAGGACATGGAAGAATACCTCACACCAGAAAGCCCCAGCTGGCTTCTGGCCAGTTGGCACCATAAGCATTAAGGGAACCACGACCTGCCCCACTCAGTTCCACTGCTGGGAACTGTGCAGAACCAAAACCAGGTGAGGAAGTCACACAAGACTCTGCTTAGTGCCCCTTTCTCACTACATCCTGGAGAACCTCACAACCTGCATCACAGCAGTGTGAAATACTTACTATTTTGTATCAATAACACTTTACATTCAACTTGCATCACAGAGTGCTGGATGTTGGGGAATCAAGTCCTGGAGATTTTATAAAAAATTCTTCATCTTGTCATGAACACTATTCTCATAGTTGCTCATAGTTGCTCATAGTTCTTACTTTAAGAAGACACACCTCTTGGTGTAATTAATCAACAAATTAGAAAATGGCTTAAGTGACTAAACTATATGAGTTAAAAACTCCAAGCAAGGTTTTTCTCATATAAACTCTTCTTAAAATAAGCTGGGGCTTATATTTAGAATTGAAAGGTCCCAAGATTTTTTTATAGTCTAGATTCAGTGGTGGATTGTCTTTCTTATTTCAGTTTATAACTTTCTTTTTTTTTTTTTCAATTTCATGAAACACATATGTGTAATCGTTCCAAACATAGAACACCTTCCTGAGCTGCAGGCATCATGTGTGAGCTACTGTGCAAATGCTACAAATGGAGAAACAGATAGATGGGTTTGATGCTCTCTCTGGGAAAACGTAGGGTGAAATCTAAAATGCTTGATATCCCTTCAATTCAGTTTGACATTAAAAATATGAACGGATTTCAAAAGACTTGAAAATGGTGCTCTATGTGTGGTAATTGCTTTAACTTTTGTGATTAATTTGCTGTTTTATGCTTGTTCACAGGACTATTCATTAGTGACATTAGCTCGTAGTTAATGCAGCATAGTTGTGCTTAGTCTATGAGAGTTAGTTTTGTGATGTGGGAAGATGAGCTAACCAGGGACTATGGTTGCAAAGCCAAACACGTATTCATGTCTGTCCCTCAGCTTTAACTAACATACTTTTGCCTCTGGCACTAGAAGTTTTCTTGTGAAGCCAAAGTACTTTGGCAGTCAGAAAAGTTCTGAGTGAAAGCTGAAGAAAGCTTTGAGCATTTCTTAAATTAGCTTTTTAAAGTCATAGCCAAAACAGAATTCACTAACTTAAAAAAACCCCAACCAACCAAACAAAAAAACCCCAAAACCCAAAGCATTTTCAATGACCTCATAGCATCTTATTTTGTAATGTTACTACTCAACTATTTTAACTTTCACCATGACTATAATTATCAGATAGTTTATCTCCAAACACATTTGCCATCAAATGGATTTGGCCTTTGTTCATGGTAAATTCTCTTTCCTCTCCCAAACATCATAATGAAGTGACCAGATTTCTCTTGTTTTAATTAGTGTTCACTTTTCTATTTGCAGTTTTTTCTTTCATATATTGGGAAATTTTGAGTCAATTATAGATTAGTGAGAGATTTTGGAATCAATTTTACTTATATTAAAAACTCAGCAATGTTGCTTATGGATGAGATACTGTTGGGATGAATAAGTGAGAGAAATTTCTGTTCCTGGGACAGAAAAATACATCACCCTAAGATTCAAAGAAGTTTGTCAAAATCATATGAATTACTGAGTAGGATTTAAATAAAAAAGAATAAACTCAGGGTATAGTTACAACTTCAGAGAAAATCAATAATAATTAGGTGCTTGATTCTTATACGTTTTTAAAAAAACCCAATCCATAAACTAAATTTGCATGGAAACTGAAGAAAAAAAAAATCACCCACAAAACAAAGAAGCAAAAACCTGGGAAGAGCTTAGTACAAGCAGAATAATATAAAGCAAGATATATTAGTCTCGCGTTAATTAAACACTTTCATCTCTATTTAGGTGCAAAGGGACATTTGATACCTCTGCACCTAACAATGTGAGTGCCTACTTCTCTCAGAGATTGGCCATTCCTGAAGATCTGAAAAGGTCACCTACTCCAGCTCACAGCCAAGTCACCTATCCATGCAACCCCTCCCTACCGCAAATATCTAATGATGCTTTTTCCAGTGGCCTTATTAATATAATAAGCAGTAATTAAGAGTACCTGTGTCTAACCAGCATTTAGGTTGGATTTTGCTGCTTCTTGTCAGATCTTGTTCATTTCTTTAAGCTTACAGATTAGCTTAATAAAAGCTGTTACCTCTCCCTACAAAATGTTAGCATGACCTCTATCAGCTTTCTGTTTCACAGGTCAAAGAACCCCATAGTTCAATTGCTCTTCATAAAATATATTTTCAAAACTTCCAGTGACTCATACTGTACCTCTTTAAAAAAAAAGCTGTCTCTCCTCATGTGTTTAAATTTGTTATCCATGCTTAAGAATTTACATACTGGGAAAAGGGCATGTGTTATCATTACATTCTATAATAAGTATCTCTTTATGTGGGGTAATTTCCAGCATAGCCACAGCAATCAAATTATTTTACTCTAGCTATGCTTATATAACTCCTCCACACGGACAGTCAATCACTGAGTAAATCCAGCTGTCATCAAGATTAATTATTTTACTTCTAAATAATAAAAGCACTTTTGTTCCAAAACAATTCTGACAGTGGGGAGTCATATTAGAATAGTTTAAAGTGGACCAATTATTCTGCCAGTTTTATGCCTGGAAATCACTCCATGTAGACAAACTCTTCAGTTGATGCAATCTCCTTTGCATACTCAGTCCCACAGTGGGAGCACAGTGTCTGTCTGTCCACTGGGGAGATCTCTTATGTGATAGGTGTCTGTGGAGGATGTCTGTAGGAAGAACTACCAGAAAGAATAACTACAGCATGATCATGAAACACCATGTTTTGATTTCCTGGTCTGTGTTTTTTATTCTCACTGCTTCAGCAGTTTCCATGACTGATTTTCTTTCCCTTCTTGCCACTCCCCCCGCCTCTCCTTTCAGTTTAATTTCCCCATTCACTTTAATTAAGCTCTCCCTAGGCTCGCATGCTTGCAAGCTCTTATTTATTTATTTTAAAGCAAGCTGACTAACTAGCCAGAATTATCCCAAATCTCTAAGCTCTCATTAAAATCTTCTGTCAAACCCTTCCACTTTATTTTTAGTGAAACAGAGCTAGGCATAAATTGGAACAAAAGAATTAAAAGGAGGATGAGTTACTCTATATAAATACAATAAACCTATTACTACATAGAAGTAGAAAAAATAAAATAGGTAGAAAGGTACACACACATTTTTATTTAGGTTACAGAAACAAGGAAGGCCTAATAGACCATTTCCTCCCTAGTCACAACCATCATGTTGTCCTTGTTCTTTTCACTCCATTCATGGACTAGAAGAATGCACACAGTCACCCAGTCTCAGTTTCTACATAATTTCTTAGCATCCTTCTTAAATTATCCACGTTTCATGTAAAATCACTACATTTACCCTTGCCCTTGGTATGTAGAGTAGTCGTGACTACCATGTTGTAGTGGGAACATCTGAGTAAGTATAAGGATTTAAGCACAATCCAGCTTAGAGAAAAATATGACTCCCATTCAAATCAGTAAGAAAATTGCTGGAGACTTTCTCTTACCTGCTGTCCACTCATGACTATAAATTTTCTTGGAAAAAATCAGGCAACTCTCCCCAAATATTACCTCCAAATTCTCCACCAAACTCCAAGAAAAAAGTTCATACCTAAGATTTTTCATAGAATTGTACAAACATAGGATAGTGTGGGTTGGAAGGGACATTTAAAGATTAGCTACCACCCCCCCACCCTTCCCACCCCTAATTAGCAGGGACATCTTCAACTAGATCAGGTTGCTCAGAGCCCTGTCCAACCTGACCTTGAATATTTCCAGGGATGGGGCATCTATCACCTCTCTGGGCAACCTCTGCCAGTGTTTCACCACCTTTGTTGTAAAAAATTTCTTCCCTTTAGGTGTTGAAAGGCCAAAATAAGTTCTCCCCATAGCCTTCTCTTCTCCAGGCTGAACAACCCCAACTCTCTCAGCCTTTCTTCATAGGTGAGGTGTTCCATGTCTCTGATCATATTTGTGGCCCTCCTCTGGACCCGCTCCAACAGGTCCGTGTGTTACCTGTGCTGAGGGCTCCATTCTGGATGCAGTACTCCAGGTGAGGTCTCACCAGAGCGGAGTAGAGGGGCAGAATCACCTCCCTCGACCTGCTGGCCACGATTCTTTTGATGCAGCCTAGGATACGGTTGGCTTTCTGTGCTGCAAGCACACATTGCCAGCTCATGTCCAGTTTTTCATCCACCAGTACCCCCAAGTCCTCCTCAGGTCTATTCTCAATCCCTTCATCCCCCAGCCTGTACTGATACTGGGGGCTGCCCCAAACCAGGTGCAGGACCTTGCACTTGGCCTTGTTGAACCTCATGAATTTCACACGGGCCCAGTTCTCAAACTTGTCCACGTCCCTCTGGATGGCATCCCATCCCTCAGGCATGTCAAAAAATTTTAAGCATATGCTATTTGTATCAGGTAAAAGACATGAAAAAAAGAGGGACCAGATCTTATCATTCTTCTCAGAAACTTCTCCACAGCAAAACTGGAATGATTGTCATGATTCTTTGTTCATGATTCTCCAACAATTTTTGTCAGGCTCTGTGGCAGTGTTGTTATCTGAGCCAAGTTGAATTAATTTTGTGTGGTATCACAACACAGCACATCAAATGCTTCAGTAAAATCTAAATATATTGCATTTGCTGTGTTCTGTGAAACCACTAATCCTGTAATTTTATCAAAAGCAGCAATCAGACTTGACTAGAAAGATTTAAACATCTTAATTTGATGCTTGTCATTTCTTGAATTTCAGTTATTTCTGTCATGAGTTGATGTTTTGCAGATATATATTTACACAGTTACTCAATAGTATTTTGATGAATTTTAAGTTTATGTGATAATTCAAGGGTCACTGCTCACCAGCACAGGTAATGGAAAGCTAAATACAGAGTAATCATAATTTATCTCCAATAATAATAGTAACAGTAACAGTAACAATAATGATTTTACTTTGGTTCAGCTATTTTTCATAAAGCGTATTTCATGCCACTGTATTTGTCATTTACTTTAATATTTTAAAGGTTAGCCTTTATCAATTACTTTGATAAGGCAAGTACTTAATTGCTTATTAATGAAACAGTTACTAAAAGGACTATTACTTTCAGAGTAAAAGTACTGTAGTTCTCAGATAAACCTCTTTTTTCACTATCATAAACAATGTAACTGTGTATTTGGACAATACTGTGTCCTAATGGAAGATCAAGACATAGCTTTAGAACAAAGAAGGTACATTAAGCAAAGTGGTCAACCTTTTTTTTAAATATAAAACATTGTACAATATGAGGATATAATACACACTTTATAATAAAATGATGCATATTTTTAAAAATAAAAATTGTAACTGGTCAGTCAGTTTTTCAGCTAGACAATCTTGATCACTTGATCATTATTTATGAGCACTGTTCTTATAGCTGGAATTTTCAGCTAAAAAAAACCCCTAAAACTTAGTTGACAATGTCATCAAGTTTTAATATGAAGAAACTTAGTTCCCAGATTCTTTCAAGACAAATAAAAAGTAAAATTACAAGCAGGAAGTTAAATTAGTGGTATCTTTTATGAAAAGTTTGTTTGTTCCCTGCCCACAGGTCATGTCCTTTTCCTCCTGTTCTTGACCATCATACATCACCAGTTCCAGCTGATGAACCTTGCTATCTTTCTAGTCCATTGACACCTTTCTTTTTTTTTTTCAACAGCAAAATACAACAGGAACATCAGCATGACAGTAAAGCTCCTTCATTCATAAACAGGCACAGCTTAGAAATCAGTAGAAATCAGATTGGATGTCCACATTCATACCACTGAAATAGAAACAAAACTGAGCAGTTAGAAGGTCTTTGGTAAAGAAAGATAAAAAGACATTTGAGTGAAATACACTAAGCTATGCAAGACACCAAAGAGAAGAATCATGGGAGACATCAGAAAAAGTTCCAGAATTAATTGAGATAGTCTTATGGTAACAAAGTAAAAGGAAATGTAGCTGCTGTCAAAGCTGCAGAAGATGTTCTCTCTCAAATCTAATGTTGGGAAATTACAGAGAAAGGTAGCAACCTGAGGCGATCAGAAGAATTTTATCAGCAGCTCAGTGAAGAGAACACCAGCATGAAAAGTATCACCTCTTCTTTCCTTTCATATAATGACATTTTTGCTTAGGTAGTGAAAAATTCTCTCAGTGCAAATGTATTTCAACAGAGATAACAGACATGCTTTCCTTTAGATCTTCTTAAACTGGACCACCTTTATGTGGCAATAAATGAACTTTTGGAACATGTGAACAAATACAAGCCACTATAGAATTGACAGTGTGCATCTATGAAAAAAAATGCTGACAAAGTGCTGAGCAGTCAACAACCTGTTCACCTGCAGAGAATAAAATTCTTATGAAATTTATGATTATATGAAAGATAGATGTCTATGGTGTTTGTGTAACAAAATGTAGGCATTATTCATGACATCACAGCCCTCCTCTGACGTGTCCCTAGTCTGTAAGAGATGTCATGAGGGAAATACAAATTTATGTAGCAAAAGCACTGAGCTGCTATTTCCTGTGACCAATTCTGTATGTTAAAAAGGATGGAAATTCTAAGCAGAAGTCTTGTGAGACATTACAAGTTAGATGAAAAAAAAAGAGAAAATTAAATTAAAAAATGGAAAGTGGAGAGAGGAAGATCTTGGAAAACATGTTCATATTTATGTGTGTGTTATTCTAAATAAATATATGATCTATTTGCATGATTAAATGTGTACAAAACGTTCATAAGTCTGTCAAAAACTATTAGCAGATGAAACAAGTATCCTGCAAACATACAGAACGTGAAAGTGCGGGGATAGGAAACCTTTTGGGTGAGGAAGAGACAGAGGCCAAAAAAGCCTGAAGAGAAAGCTTAGGAGACAAAAACTGTGTTACAGTTCAGGGCCCAGACATGGATGGAGAGTTAAATGGATGGATTTTAGAAATGGTATTGAAGAAAGAGGGAGTGATTTTATGAGCCCTTCAAGGAAGTTCTTGTGTAATGGAGTTGCTGAGGACAAAGAAGAGATTAGAGAAGCAGGAGTGATGACTGAAGGGACTAAAATAGCAATGGAAAATTCCTGTCTGGATTGGGGTTAAATTTCAAGATAAAATATAAGACACATGCCCTGAGAACTTTGGAGAGCAGTGGAATTTCACTGGTAAAAGTGACAAAGGTAAATGTTGCTAATGATGATAATTTGCATACATTTATAAACTGGAACAATCTTGTTGATCTTCTAAATATACTCTGCAACAAAAGCTTTGAATTTTTTTAAGATCTTAATGTTGTTAATGCTTAGTTTGTATTTTTTTATTTGTCATAAAATTCTGAGCATACACAGATTTTCTAGCTAAACTAAAAAAGTATGACAGTGCTTTAGTGACCCTTTGAGTGAGTTACCATTCATTCCATCCAAAGTCATACTAAACCAAAAACCTCATTAAGTGATAAATGTACCAAAACTGGATATGTTGTAAAATATTTCATCAGTATAGTCTGCTATAGGAAATTATGGGGATAAATGTCTGCAATTATTTTATAGCATTTGAAGATTGACTATTTTGGCAATAGTTTTAAAGTCTTTAAAACACTTTCCTAAATTCTTCAGTAGTGATAATTAGACTCTTGCAAATTTGTCATTGCTTTAGAAAACCGGCTGCAGGATATTATTCTAGCTATTCTGTCTCTGGTCATGCCCTCTAGCTCCTAGTTTGAGGCGCATGAAATTATGCAGAAAATGCCTTTCTACCTACAGAAATTACATACAGATTCACTAAGTGGCTTAAAGTTAAATTTTAGCATTTCAAAAAGGAAGAGACCAACTTCATAATCTTGAGTCAGAGATTAATGTTGCTGCTCTATCTGTGTATGATATTTCATACGTAAGGCAGAACTGACGGGATTTGACTTCTGAGTTTAGAATCAATTGGAAAAAGAAGCAAGAAAATAGTTTTCACACAAATGATGTTTTGCTCATTTCCAGAATAAGCAAGTTTATTTTCTCCTTAGTGATACTATTTCGTGTTTGGTGGTCTTTAGATATATGAAGAGAAATGATGGAGATATACATTACATTGTATTTCCTAAAGAGGGATTTTATAAGTGAACCTGTGGGCATTTAACCACAAAGACAGGAACTCCAGTAAGGATCGTGTAAAAGGAAAAAAAAAAACCCAAAACAAAACCATTTCCTTCAACACAGACAAATATAGACTGGAGATTTACTTTGACTCCAATGCTTCCCAGGATGTTTTTTCATCCCAATAAACATGGAGACAGACTGTTCAGAATGACACACATTGTATTTTTCAAACAAAACCAAAGAAGGGTGAGTTAGTAGCATTCTACTAAATGAGAACAGAAAAAGTAGAACCAACATAAACCATTCATTATTCAAATGGAACTATGGGGTATGAAAGCCATTTATTATGACAATTCTGTCCAAAGTATGCTGGCCTAACACCTCACCTTCATTGCATTTCTATTAAGCCTTTGAAAGTGCTGTGTACAGTTAAAGCTGTCTTACAGAAGAGCAATAAAATCAGCAAACTATGGTTGTTCAGGACCTTGATGGGTGCTTATGAGACTTGTTTGGCCTGAATAATGAATCTAAGACTGTTTCCAATGTTTTGGCTGACATGGTGTGCATGACAAAGATGAAAAGAAATTGAGTAAGGATATTTTCTTGCAACACTCCACTAGTCAGGCTGAATTATCTAGGCTGTTATCTATCAGTGCACACAGTGCTTTTAGGAGTATTGTAAAAGACTCTGACAACCATTACTACTTCTGAGTAACTCTACATTAGTGGAGGAAGAAAACATAATGTTTCCGTTTAAAGTGTCAAATGTTTTCTTCAAGTCAACTGTAGTTACAAGGAAGCAGTAATTGGTCATATAAAATTCCCATACCTTAACAGAAGACAGAGGTTTGGCAAGTACAGTAAGAGACATAAATAGTGACTTGCCATTATTAAGCTACAGAAAATGTGTGACCTATGACAATCTTTTGTAAAACAGAGCAGTGCTGAAGACAAATAATGTCTACAGTTATTGGTATGAAGCTGATGTTGCTCTCTTTTGGCATACAGTTGATGAATTAAATGCAGGTTAGGAAAAAAAATGATGTTGTCTTGCACTTTTGAATAATGAAATAACTAATATATTTTATGTGTCTTCACAGTGGCCAACATTGTGCCAAGAATATATTAATTGTATTTATTATTGTCACAATATCACTATCATCAAGGTTCAGATATTCAGAGCTTTTTCATAGCATATTTTGTACACTGCATATATCAATGTATATAAGCATGAATGCATATGTTGTATGTGTCATATTTTGAAATAGCGGTACTGTACAAGACCCTTTCCTTCCATTTAACTCTGTGAATGTCAGTAACTTTCCTTTCTTACCTCAGCAGAATAATATTACTCTTCAAATTACATAGACCTTATTGTATCTCTCATTACTTGCAGGCATAATACTTAGAAAGAAAAGCTGGTGCTATTTTCATCCAATCCTCAGAGAGGTTAAATGAATCACTGTGCATGTTTATCTAACTCTTTACGAAATACCTTATCCCTTACTGTAGAAGGATCTAATGCTTAGACTTGATTTTATAGCTTTTGAATGGATAAGACTAATCCTACTATAAAAGCATTGCTATTTTAAATAATCTGAGTTTCTAATAATCGATATACTGCTCATTAGGCATTTCTGTTTAGTAAACCAAAATTCATTACCCAATATCAGATTAATTATACAGAAATTTTACCTACAAAGGCCTGAAAACAATGCAATATTCTCCACAAGTTTAACAAAGCCATAAAATAATCACATCTGTACTTTGCATTACACAGGTATTGTAAATTATTAAGATTATAGTTTTTAATAGTAGACAGTAATGCACAAAAGCAAAAATCAGTAACAGACAGAAATACTTTGATATCTTTGACCACTGGTAGCACTATTTCATAGTGCTTTCAGAGAAAGCAGTGTTTCAGAGAAAGTGGACATATTTACAATCCTCTTAAATGATGTTATAAACATAATAGACTCTAAGAGAAGTCAGAGAGTATCTACCAGAGAAGCAAAATGTTAACAAAATGCCTAATCTGTACAGCATGTCTTACTATGCATCAATTACATGGTTTGAGTTTTTTATAAGTAACTGCAAAGTCATGTAAGCATTCCATTTCCTTACATAATTTCACTTGCTTGTCAATGCCTTGACTCTAAGATCTACTATTTTTCTCAACTTACTTTAGAAAATGTTCACACAAAGGACATTATGCCAAAATGAACGTGTAGAAAAAGAGACAGTGCTCAAAGTCACTGTTCCATATTGTCTTATGTTGCGGGATTTAGTACTAAACTAGTGCCTTTTCCCAAAGGGGTAACACATTTTACGAAACATATCAGTTTAAGACTTAGGACAACTGCTCTAGAATGCACACATCTGTAACTTGTCCCTTTACCATGAGTCTGTCTGGGAATAAAAAAAAATAATCAGACATTCAGCATTTGCTGCAATGAGACCATCATATTTTCCCATATGCTTATTCTAAATACAACTTTTACTCTAGGTGACAGAATCAAACATATTAAGGCAACAAAACGTTACTATACCCAACTTCCTAGGTTTCTTTTTTTTTTTTTTCTGTGAAATTAAGAAACAAGTATATTTATTGATGCTAAAATGTAGTAAGAAATTGAGAAAGCTTAGGAAAACACATTAACCTTGATTTTAGCAATGAAATTTGTATCTCTGAAATGCAGGGTCAAATACCTTACTGCTTAAAGATTTTTAAGTCAACAAAGCTATACCAGCAGGAATTTTGGTCCACTGTATGACCAAGTTCAACAACTGAACTGCCTTTGCATGGGCTGCAGGCTAAGTCTGTTAAATTAAACATACCTGGGACTGTTTTCTGGCACTGAAATCAGCCACCATGGGCCGGGTAGGAATCATATATTAAGTATCAGAGTCCAAAACAAGGACGTCACCTTTTCTACCTGCATGAAAGATTTCCTGGGCCATGGTGATTCCACAACTATGCCTGAGTTGTGGTTCACATATGTGTCACTGTGATTCTAAGAATTTAATAATATAGGCAATGAATTCCAGGAATGTTCCCAGGTACTGTTTAAGTCATTAGCAAAGTCCTATCCCTACAGAGCTGTTACATTGTCACAAGTAGATCACTGAAGCTTTTTTGCCCAAATCTTTGCTGTGGTTAGCCATATCTAAAGTAATTCTTTTTGGATTAGCTTAATTTTTAATAAAAAAATACAATTAAAAAAAGAAACCTCCTCTAATTTGCTACTTCTTTTGAGAATATGGGGTGTATGTTCATTTACTGTATTTAAGACCTATACAACATGAATTCCATCATGTTAATGCTTGTGTTTTAGGTTGGGTTTTTTTTCTGTCTTGTTAATTTCTTTACATTGCAATAGTAATAGATATTTGAATACTGGCACAAATCAGATGAAGATTTATAAGGGAAATTAGAGGACCTTAATTGTGTAAACTGACCTTAGAACTGTGACAGTCACTAGCGATACATTTCAGCTACTTTTTGTGCAGCCTTTTCTATTTCCTTCTCCCCTTCTTCTCACATCTATATCAAGTAAATTAGGACTGCAGGTTCAAACAATCTGCAGGATAATTCAGTTTTCATTTGTGTGACTTTCTAAGTGACAGCCCTTTAAGAATTATCTTGACAGCTAAACAGTGAACAAAGTAACTTATGCATAATTTTGTGCATTATTGATGGACAGATTTTCCTCATAGGTTGCAAGTATTCGGGAATAGCCATCAGAAGAAAGTAAGTGAGAAGTAGTCAGTCTCTATTTTAAAGTACATTAAGCATTCCTTACAATAATTTTATAGATTGTGTATCTAAGTTCAAAGATGATCCTGAAAATAATGAGATTCTGGGTTCAGGCTCTCAAACTCCAAGAGATTTTACAGACAAATAGTTCTCAGAAAGAGCTTCTCAGCAGCTGCATAAGTAGCTGTTGTACATTATTCATCAGAACACTTAATGCTCTTTTAGAACTTTGATTCCAGAAATGTATAAACTTCTATCATTTTATTCTCAGCAGTCAGAAAAGAAATTGATATGGAGAGCCTTGAACACATATAGAAGTTAATGGAAATCTCCTGCTGATTTCAGTGGTCTTTGCATCAGTCCATAAGTGTTCTGCTCTCTCCTTACAACTATTTTCTATGGCTCTGAAGTAAGAAAAGGTCCTACTGAGTTTTAGTCACCAATAAACTGAAGCAACCAAATTCAGTACAAACAGCTGAAAATACTGTTTTGATGCTGATCTGTGTGCGCAAACTGCAAACAATATGAACTGTGTGCATCTCCACTTAAAAGAAAAAAGTATGTCAATGAAGTGCAGAACTTCACACATGTCAGTTCAGCCTGATATATTAGGTAATATATCCCTGGACAATAATTCAAACTGAATTCTATTAGTTTTAAAGCCGGCACCCCTGGCATGTTCTACAGAACATAACTGACAGGAACAGCTTCAGAGTGGCTGGCCCATTGATCCGGTGACTTGGACATGTTTTTTAACTTCTATATTCTCTGATTTTTAAGTCTTTTAAAAATGTAGGAGCAGCTCTTCAAAGTATTTGCATTCTTAGAGTTATCAAAAATACAGTTTGGGTTATGTAAGCCTTTCTGCAAAGCAAAGTCCAAACGAGAGGAACGTATCTGACCTTGGTGTTTCCCTCCCCCTTACTAAAATGGCTAGAAAGCAGAGGACAAAGAGGACAGAGTATTAGGCTACAAGTTCTCAGCAGTAAGAGCTGGAAGCCAACTTTACTTGCATTAACAATTTGATAAAATCCTCAGACTCTAGCAGTTACTGGTGGTTTATTCAGGTCAATTTTTTGCTTTATTTTTTAAAGATCATGAAGGACTGCTATGATTATTACCATTTCTGATCTGTGTTAGTAGGTAATCCTTCCATTGTACTAGCAGCCTGTGGTTTCAGGCAGGCTGAAAGCATCTCCTGTTCCTTCTGTTGGAAGAATTTTACCCATTCATGCTGAAAATGCTTGTCTGTCTCAGCAGGAAAAGCCCTGGGCAAGAGACAGGAAGCTGAGAAAAGATGGAATAAAGCATTAAAAAAAAAATCAGTGTAGTTTAAATATGTCAAATTCAGCCATTAGCCAATGAGGATAATGAGCAATAACAGAGTGCAGAATTTTGCCCCTTATTGTTCAATATGTGGGTGGTATGTTCACTTTCACACACAGCTGCTTTTAAGCAAGCTGGATTTCAGGCTGCAGCTGCTGAAACAAACAGAAGAAATTGGTTTTGGAAAAAAAAAATGCTGGTACTTGCAATAGCAGTTTACTAACCTCCTTCTCTGTCATGTGTGTCTTGATTCACCACCTTAGTCCTCTTTAATAAGGGGCAGTGAAGCAAGGCAAAAAAATTCAGAAAACTCTATCAGTACAGGTTATAATTTTGATCGGTTATTTAAAAAAACGATGAAAATTCACAGTGCATGTTGTATAGAATGCATACTGGTTTAGCACTCTTAGATCTTCAGAGAAGTTTGCGTGCAAGAAAAACATTTGTTTAGTCATAATTAAATCTGAATTATGTAAATAGTTTAAAATAATCATGTGTGCTGATTCCACCTGCAGTATGTGTTTTACAGCATTATTTGTTGCAAGTTTGTTTTTCAAATCTTTAAATATTGAATTAATTTTATTTTCCTTTTTTTTAATAGGTGGATATTATTCATTTATATGCACTGTAATTGTGTGTGAGGGTATTGGGCTTTTTAATGTACTATACAATTTAGTCACTGAGAAAAATATCTTTGCCTCAAAAAGAGTTGATTTTTCTCATTTTACATTTTTGCTTTTCTGATGGTAAAAACAAAACAGCAGATGGTATCTAACAAACATCATAACAAATACCAGTATTCTGATAACTGGTTGCGTCTTTTACAAATCCTATAGTGTGACTCTGCTTATCTTGTGTTAAGAAGTGCCCTGTCTATAGCAGCAGCCATTTAAATCTATGAGGAAAAAGATATTTAATGACCTCCTTAGATCCATATTTCATTTAATACTAATATTCCTTTGAGCAACTGTCTGATCAACATGCATGGAACTCAAAGCAGATGCAGAGGAGCAAACATTGTCTTTCTACCAACCCTGTGATGAATCTGAAGAAATTTTACTACAATTTTGAGCCATGTAGTCCTGTTGTCAAAACATAATCAGTAATCATCTTCTCAGACCAACATATATAAAGATACAGAAGATACACAGAGCTTCAGAAAGTTCATTTCCATCCTCTGCTATGCAGGGAAGAAAAGAAAAAAATCTACCGCACCCCCTCCCACCCTCACCAACAGAGTAGCTCCAGAAGCTCTGCATAAAATGTTTCTGCTCCAGGGAAAACAATCTGGCCTCATCATGCCTAGTTGGAAAATGTTGTAATAACTTCCTTTTCTTTGAGGCAATTTCCATAATCCAGCTATCAGTTATTCAAAGAAAGAAACACACATTATGCTACTGTATAAAACACTGCATGTTTACTAATCAGACTGAACTCTTTGAAATGAACCCTTTTGTACATTTACATTTCCCTGTAGTGTCACACTACAGTAGCACTGGAATCCCTGTAATTGCAGAAAAACATTTGATTTCAGCTTCTTTTGCTTAAACAGAAATAAAAATATGTTATTCATGGTAAGCTTCGCTATGGTTAAATGCATTTCAGAAGCTGGGTATCTTGATATGATCTTGAAAGGTTAAATCATTTCCCTTGGAGTACCCTAATTTTCATATAAATTACATTACTGAGGGCATAAACCCTATCTTCATAGATCTTGGAGACCCCATTAGCTGAATTAGTTGACAATTTAGTAGTATCTCAAAGTAGCTCGATGAATCTACGAATGTCAGTGTTTCTTAAGATAAGTGCTGGCTGAATTTCCATGTTAACAGAGGACCACAAACGATAATGTCATTTGGGATAAAGTATATCAACATATCTTTACTAAGGTTAATGAGAAAAAATATGTGTAGTAAACACCATAGATCAGCATGATAAGATTTGTTATAACTGAATGAATATCTGTTGCTTAGTTGGGTGTTTTACATGGATGGCAGAAGCACATTCAGATTTGGTTATGTTGTGCTTAATGAAAAGTCTGGGTTTGCACAAAGATTGCAACAGAATTTGTAACCAATATAATTCACAAAGTCCTGCAGATTCCTTGACAACAAATATACATTCCAGAGCTTTAAAACCTTATCCTTCTTTGTTTTGTAATGTGCTACTTCTTACAGCCTCAAATAAGAATATCAGACCTGACCGTGCTAAGCAGTACACGTACTAACAATAAAAAGATTTTTCCCACCCCAGAGAATTTCTGATTTAAGTTCATACACTAGAACCAGTTAAAAACAGCACAGGAAACCAACTGCATTTTGAAATAAAATACAGATTTGTTGTTATTGGAATCAGGTCATATGCTAGGCCAGACAAGCCAAAGCTATGCTCAGAGTTCCTATAATAATCAAATGTTTATGAATCATAATTGATATAATGTAAAGTATATGCCTGATTTATTTTATTAAAAACAAAGGAACTCCATTACAAACATTCAATCACATCACAATGTTTTATTAACCCTTCTCTTTCAAGAGCGTTGGTCATGCAGATCCTTGTGCCTTGAGGTACAAGTATACTGCACTCTTGTGAAGAGATAAACAGAGACTATTTGTGAGCTCAGTGAGGTCAAGTAAATTTTGATACTTTCTGGGCAACACAAAGAGTTATGTTATTGTCCTGGTTTCAGCTGGGATAGAGTTAACTGTCTTCCTAGTAGCTGGTACGGTGCTATGTTTTGAGTTCAGTATGAGAAGAATGTTGATAACACTGATGTTTTCAGTTGTTGCTCAGTAGTGTTTAGACTAATGTCAAGGATTCTTCAGCATCTCATGCCCAGCCAGTGAGAAAGCTGGAGGGGCACAAGAAGTTGGCACAGGACACAGCCAGGGCAGCTGACCCAAACTGGCCAACAGTGTATTCCATACCATGAGACGTCCCATCTAGTTTAGGAACTGGGAAGTGGGTGCAGGGAATCTCTGCTCAGGGACTAGCTGAGTGTCGGCCAGCGGGTGGTGAGCAATTGCCCTGTGCATCATTTGTACATTCCAATCCTTTTATTACTACTGCTGTCATTTTATTAGTGTTATCATTATCATTATTAATTTCTTCTTTTCTGTTCTATTAAACCGTTCTTATCTCAACCCACAGGTTTTGCTTCTTTTCCCAATTTTCTCCCCCATCCCACTGGGTAGGGGGGGAGTAAGTGAGCAGCTGCGTGGTGCTTAGTTGCTGGCTGGGGTTAAACCACGACAGTTATTAACATTCATTTCCTCTCAAACAAGTTGTGGTGGTGTGCTCCCCCCCCACCCCCCGCCTTTTCTGCTTAAGCAATAACCACCAGTGGTGGTTGTGATGGCTGCATCAGGCTTAAGTTGGACTCTGGGGAGACAGACAACAACACAATAGCTAAGGGCCATAAATCTTGCTCAACATCTGAGGGCCAGTTGAGCATGCGCCAACTGAAATATGGCTGGTATGCAAATATGACTATAAGTCAATCATCTTACTGCATATATAGGGGACAGCCCAGGGCCTGCTGAGCACTCCCACATGGCAGCGGGCTGCACACCAGGATCTCCTCGCAATGTTACTCCTTGAGATTGAGAGAATCCTTATTGTGTCAGATACTCGGTAAGCTAATTGGTAATAAGAGTGTTGAAACTTCGAAATCTTAGCTAAGTGATATAAAGGATTGATTCTGCACATACAATCCTTTAGTCAAAACCCTTTGACCAAGTCTGGGACTAAGTCTGGATCCAGCTGCACAAAAATCCCCTCTGAGAAGGAGTTCAGAATGCAGGGGGGGCCTTTCTGAACCTCGTGACTCAGCGAGAGGGTCTCCCTGACATTTTTGCCTGACCCTGTCCTCTATGCAGGAAATAATCAAGTGTACTTTGCCACTGAATCTTGTCAACCACTGTTGCACTTACTACCAAACTTTGTTAGATCACTGTTTTCTATCAATAAACACATTGCTGCTTCTCTCTTACAAGTGAAGTGCATGACTCTGTGACACAAGTAGACAGTCAAGAGTAAAAAAAGAAGAATGTAAACAAGTTTGTCTGCAGACTGTCTAATATGATTCTTGATAATGTGTAAAGTCACATGTTCTGAGCAGAACCTTCACTGAAGAATATTCACACTTAACAGCAGTTAGTGTGAGCACTTGTTATGCGTTCATTACTGACTTATGTCATGCTACCAAGTTGGAACTGATTCTCCAGAATGAAAATCCACATCCAAAATATATGCTATTACTAATCACTGTTAGTTTTCATTAGATATATCTTACAAGATCAATCCCTCCTTGTCTGGAAACTCAAAACAGCCACAAACTCTTCCAAAGTAATTTCCACTGCCATTCACAAGCACACAACTACTTATGGACTTCAAAGGCCTTTTTGTGAAAGGTAACTCTGAAATTGTTAATTAAGACAGGAATAAATATGCTATTTTTGTTATTATAAATCCTATGAGATATTTATCTCTTCTTTAAAAGTATAATTTACTTCAGTTTTATATTATTGGTGCATTAACTCAACAGTAGCTGATTAGACTGCATGGTGTACTCAGGCTAACAAAACTGTGGAATATGGGTAAGTATTTGCTGTATTGATAACAGCTTGAGATTTCTGTGCTTTTTCTATGGCACCTATTACAATAACATCCAGGTGTGTTCAGGCAATTCCATTTCAAAGATTAAATAGCTCATACTGCCATACAAATGGACTCAAACTTGGCTAAATACAATCTCTGTAAAACAAGACTTCTGTTTTGGGGATTGTGAAATCCATCTATCTGGATTTAACTTCTTAAGCTTCTTTAATAATCAAAACTTACAGAGGCTCACCTAGTCTTTTAAAGTTAGGTAAGAGCATAAGGATCAGATCTGTTAGACAGCTTCACATCTCCAGTGACACCAAATCCAGTCAGTCAGTTCTCTTCTGGTTAGACTGTGAAGAGCATACTGCAAAAGACTGGTGTGGTGCTGCGCATATTCAACCATGGGTGGTGACAACCTGAGTCTTGAGTTCTATTCACCTTAACAGGATTCAACCTTCATCCCACTAAAGCATCACAACCAGCAGGTATTCTTGGCCAGCAATTCCTTCATCCTTTCAAATCAAGGACAGAAGATATTGAGAAACTAACTTTAGCTTAGTTGTTAATTATTTTGTTTTAAACTAGAGAGTAGATCTAGAGTTCTCTAACCAGAACTGTTTGTTTATCCAATCAAAGGCTAAGTAAAATGCATAGACATTTGCAAGAGCTGGGATGAGAAACTTGTGCCAAATTTTATAGCTGAATGCCCAATATACTAGGGCACATTTGGGCTTAGTCACCTCTTCACTTAAGTGAGGAAATAACTAATAGATATAGGTATAAGGCAGATATGAAAAATGGGTGGACTGGATTGCTAACTGAGTCTGAGACAGGCTTTAGAAAACAAAGACCTAACCAAGGTCAGACTGTATCTCACCTCAGACCACAGAATAAGATGACTTATAGAATTATCACAGCACTGATGTCTTCTGCTTTAAAAATAAATATCTTGGCTTCAACTCTACCTCAACATTCATGTTTGAAAAACGTCTTCTCCTTAGTATGACATTTATCAATCTGATCTTCTGTATTTCATTGATGCTGCCTGTTAGAGGTTTATTTTTACTGTGAAAATAATTCAGGCCATCCATGCTTTTTCTTTAGTGTTTATCACCACAATATGTACCTATTACTTCAGTTATTTAAGTTCAGAAAATAGCTTATCAACTTTTTTGTGTTCCTTTGACATGCAAAATTCCACCCTGTGGGGTTTTTTTGCTATCTTTTCTTTTATAATAAAGATGTATTATAGCTTGGGCCAAATTGCCCTCAGGTCTGAAGAAGCAAAACTAATTATTTTATCATGTTATTCAAACCACAATGTTGTGGAAAACTCTGTATATTTTTTTAAATTGATACAGGATCACTCAAAAAATGATCAAATTATGATTTTGTTGAGATGCTAGTTTTCTTTCTCGTTGTTCTGCACAAAATTTAGGTATAGAGAAGGTCCTGCTTAAAGAAACAACTCTCCTTTCTTCCCTCTGATTTTTTCTGTTTAAATATTGCTTTACTGATGTCATAGATGCTCACAGCATCTTGGCATAATATGAAGATGCTCTGTAGCAATTCAGAGTAATCTTTTCCAGTTTTAGGTGAGTGTTCACGTAAATAAAAATAACATAATTAACATTCCTTGTAATATTGAGATATTGCCAGAACTTTTCTCTTCTGGATCAGACAACTAATTAATGTTCTTACTGAGAAGCAAATAAAAAACTTCTGAAAAATATTACTCAATAGTGTTTTCAGGTATGTTTCCGATTAACAGATTAGAGACTGACAGTTCCAGAAAAATATTAATTTCTCTAATTTTTAAAAATTTGACAGGGCAGCTAGTTAAAATAATTTGTCTAAATTTGCACAGCAAAGAAGTAAACCCATCTTTTTTTCTGCAAAGCTTTCACAAGCTGGTGTTTGCTGAAGTACTTAAAACAACATAAAACATCAGCTGTGTATTCACACCAGCATCCATTATCTGCTTGCTGTGAAAGATTATATATGTTCTTCTTTTTGTTTCAAAAGTCAGAGGGTGGTTGAATTATTGTAGGAAGAGTTCTCTATGGCATTTCAGAGACTCCATAGCAACTGTATTCAACTCATGGCACCTGTGTCACATGAAACTCTTTAGAGCTCTACTTCTTTGAGTTCAAGGAAGGTGTCATATGAAGTCATGATGTCATGTAGAGATTGTCAAAGGAAAACACGTCCATTATAAAAAAGAAAGTAGTGTATATAGAAATATCTTACAAGCCTAGCTCCATTGAAATGGTAAAAATACTCTTTATTTGGAAGTAACAATGAACAATGGCATTTTGTCTCTTTATTTTCCCCAAACTGCAAGCATTGAAAAAACTTAGGCAGTAATGTGTTATTGGAAAAGAGGTCATGTTTACTCTTGTACCAACTGCAATTCCAAGTGATACTTTTTTACTTCTTTGTCAAAACTTACAAATTTTACACTCTTTTCCTCTAAGGAACAACAAAAAATAATACTATTGACATGTTTCTTCTGGAAGTTTCACACTATGTTAACATCACTTTATGAATAGAGTATAATTTTCCTGACTAGCACTGGCTGCAGCCACCAGTTATCACACGTGTAACAAGCATTATTATTTACAATATTTTACAGCAGCATATGTGTTTAAGGGCAACCTGGAGATAATTTTACACAAATTACTTCAGCCTTCTGCTTCCTCTCTTTCTCATTTTTAAAAAGGAGTCTAACATTTCCTTTGCTCATTACAATATGATCTTTCCTGGTTTTAACTTCTGCTTTATCTGGAATGATAAATTTTCAATTATAATCATTGGAGTAGAAAGGAAATGATTATTTAAAAATATAGTGAAAAAAAGTTGTCTGAGCAAATGAGTTTCTCTTATAACTGTTCAAATTTCTGCTTCTCACCTGCACTGGCATCGTAGTTTCATTAGTTCTGTATTATCAGCTTTTAGATTTTGTAAAATATAAAAATCAAGCTGGAATAATAATAAAAGTTGCACATTTCAGGTCAACTGTTTCCTAACAAAAAAATCAACAGAAGGAAAAAAGCCCTTTCTTTTCCGTTAGAAAACTTGAACAAGGCCGTAACAAGGTTTTAACCATACTAAACACTGTTGTCATTGCTTTTATAGTTGCTTTTATAATTATTTCTAATGTTATCAAGAGTCCCAGCCATGCACAAATCCAGAGCGGCAGCCTCCTGGACTGTAAGCTTTACGTTAGGACGTCTTCTATATGAACTATGGTTAGGGGATATAGGACACATCAAGTGTCTCAAATGCGTATCACACACCTAAAAAGAGGGTGAACTGTAACTATAATTCACAAAAAGAGACAAAACCTTAGCTTCTTCATTATGTTATTTGAATAGGCTGAGTGAGTAGGGAAACACAGCAATGCTGATCTCTGCATTTCTTGTTTACTCATTTTGCCAATAGCCAAGAATGTGATTCCTCCAGCAGCCCCTGAGCCAGCTTATTCACTATTCACATGACTTAGCCCCCAATACAGCACCTATATTTAAGCAAACTCCATGTAGCTCATGAGGTATGTCTTGGTTAGCCTTTGTTAAGTCCCGTGCAAACACTGAAAAAAATAATTTTGACAGAGAGAAATTACACGTATTTATTTAATCAATGTGTTTCTGGTAGTGTCCTAAAAATAGAAGACACTTCCTGAAAGAAAATGAAGTTCAATTCAGAGGTCAGTGAGTATCTATATTACTAGTATTAATATAAATAATTTTGTTTCTCAAGTTCTCTGTGATGCTGTAGCACCTTTTTCTCCCCTCAAAAAGTGAATGATCAATTTCTTTAGTAAAAGCAAACCTCAGCTAAGCTTCACTAACGATGTACTACCATAAGCTCTGAGAGTGCAAAACCATTCTGTAAGAAAATGGGTGAATATTACCAACATTTTATTCTTTTACTGTGCCTTCTGTCATTTCCTCACTTCTTGATCTGCATACTACTCAGTTATTCTCAGTGCCCAGTGCAGGTTTTAGATACATAAAGTAAGCTTATTAATTAGTTAATTACTGTATTTTTAATAATACTTTGGGTTGAAAACATCTACCATTTTAGAGTTGGATCCTTAACTGAACATCTTTATTTAATAGCTGTTTTTTAGCAATGTGTGAAAGAATCAGACTAACCATACATGAAGAATAAATTATGTTTTATTACCACTCATCTGGAGCCACACAGCACTCCACTGTATGCACAAAAAGTATTTCCAAAATCTGCTTTTCAAAGATTTTTAACCTTTACAAAATCTGATGTTATGTCAAATTCTCTCACTGCTGAAATTTTCTTTTCTTGCTCTGACAGATCTTATCTGCTTATCCAGAGTAATACTGAAATATAATCAGGCGATCTGAGAGAAGAAACTGCAGAAATGGTGTTTTCAAGGAAAAGATGATGCTTGGAACTTCTTGGTTTAATTCAATTGGTTAGAGTTAGAGCTTTTACTGAACAGTGTTACAGACAAACTCATATACCACCAACTAGTGATGCATTTAGAAAATGGGAAAGTTTGGCATTATGACAGGGTTGAACATGCAGAAATGGAAATATTTTCTTATGTAAAGGCTATAAGTCCCAATACCTCTATTTCTTGTCTAGCCTATTCCATACACAAAAGTGAGTGTCCTGCTGAATTCCAATTGTTTTTCTTTTCTATCAATCACCTCTTCTTGAGTGCAACTCATGTACTTTTCACTTCTGATGTTATCAAGTGCTGAAAGGCCCCTCCAAATCAGTGTCTTTTAAGCATTAAGCCATATATCTTTGCATCAAGGTTCACATATGAATGAGTGTCAACTAGGTAGCAGAAATATATAGTCTGTGTTGACAGACTATCTGAAGGTAAAGAACAAGTCTCAATTTATTTCAAAGTTCCGATTAGGGATAAATAATTGAAATATTTATGCCTTCACTGATTATAGCAGGAGATCGATTAACAGAATTGCCAAACAGGAGCGGACATGAATAGGATTGTCACAGAAGACATTAACATTCTCATTGAAAAAGTCTCTTATCTGGAAATTTATCTTGTACATACTTCATAAATAATACATAATCCACGTGTCAAACTTATTCTTACATTCTTGTACACTTTCCGAAGGAGAACACTGTCAAGCAGTTCCACGGTAAGTATTAAGCTTTTTACTGTTTTGAAACCCAAACCATAGATTTCTTAATCATTGCTTAGATTCTTTCACACCCTGGATGTCTGAAATGTGCAGTTACCTACATTTCTAACATTGTGTTTCTAGAAATTGCGTTCTTGCACATCCTCAAATGCCTCAGAGTTGACTATGCTGAGCTTAATTCATTCCAAGTCTTCATATTAGGAATCTCAAATGTGCAGTTGCTTTACCTCTGCTATTGAGTACATCCATGTCAGAAAAAGTAGACATGTGCCACTCAAATAAGTATGGAAAGATGAGGGTCTGGGATGCTGGGGGCAAGGGGGTAGGGTGTCAGTGGGACTATGCCAGCTGATGAGGGAATGTGCAGGGGAAGGGGGTCAAGGAGGAATAAAGGGAGTATAAAAAGGGCTGGTCACATGAAAAGTATGGATGGTCATTATGCCTATCTGACCGAGCCCTGCACCTGATCACTGCAGTCTGTCCCATGTTCTCATTAAATCTTTCCTTAGCTGTGTCTCTGCGCTATCTCACCCTCTGTCCCATAAGAGTAAGTGAATGTCTCTTTTTGCTAACAAGCACCATGCTGGACCAGGCAGGGAGTAGGAGACCTGAGGGGTGAGCAAGAGCGCCTGGGATCTGGGCAGTGGTATAGGAGAGCTGTGTGTGTGCCTGCACTAGTGACCTTCTGCCTCTGCCAGCCCAAGAGAAGGAGGGGACTTGGCTGCCTGTGCTTGTGTTAATTTGAGTCCTGTACATAGGTACTGTTGAAGTCAGCACCTTCCCTGTGTCAGTCTGTGTGACCAGCCATGTCAGTGTCCCGTGTGTGTGTGAGTGTCTCTGGGACCTGAGCTCGGCTTTGCTACTGGTTGACCCTGCAAAGGGGAAAGCAGCAGCCGCATCCCTCAGCCTGGGTCCCTGGGCACCAAGCTGGGCTCCAGCAGCTGGGCAGGAGGGTCCTGGGCTCGGGCTGCTGGAGAAAACCACCACTTCTAACATTGCATAGCAGAAACTACTCTGTCTGTTTAGATTTGATGGTCTTTTTGTCTCCTACCCTTAGGTGCCTAAATTTTCCCGTATAGAGGAAATCTGGGGAGTGGTAGGTTCCCTGGGCAATCATCCATCAAAATATCACACATAGATCAATGTTTGGGGTATTGCTTTGTTTTGGAGTCTGAAAAAAGTGTTAATTTTCAGTTTGATGCTCTTTTGTGCAAATGAAATTTTCTTCAAACTCAAGAGGCTGTTCTTGCATGTTCTGGGCTCTTTCCCTACACTATGCCAATCTTTGAAAAATAATAACATTTGTATGAAGAAGGCTCACTTGAAACTTTTCTTTATTTGGCTTGAAATGGATTCAGATAACTTATTACAGGGACTGTGTTTTATGTGATGATGCATTTCTCATAATGTGAGAAATTGAACTAAATGAGGAAAAGTGACTAAATTATTACTGTTTAGCTGAGAAAGAAGAAAAGTTTCATGTAGGCTTTTTACTCATTTTCACCCTCTAAGCATTAAAATGTCACTCATCATAATTTATTTAATGTATTTTTCTAATTAAAATGAACTTACTAAAGTTTGAATTTAAATAATACGAAGTTCAAGTTAATTCAAAAAGGAAAACATGCCTTTTATTGATATTATGCGTTCCTTAAAAATTACAGATTCTGACAATGATTCACACATCCTTTTACAAAGCTAAATGACATTTTAGGCATCTTGGATGCTGTTATCTTTGGGAAGATTACATTGTGTGAAAAATTCATATGTAGAGTTTTTAGCTTAGTTCAGTTCAGATCAGCTCTGTTCTGCTTTATGAAGTGCCATCTCTTTCATATCAAGAATAATAGTAGAAAAAAATTCAACATGAAAATAAAAGAACATGAAAGGGAACAAATTTTTTTTAGTTACAATAAAGAGAGGGAGCCAAGACAAAAATAATAATTTTCAGGTATTAAATAGGTGAGAGACATTACTTTGGTAACAATCTATATACCACCTCACAGTAAAAAGTAGACATCAACTGAAAATGCTAAAAAGATACAACAGACCCATAGAGTAAAAACTGATAGAAGTATTTAGAATTTGATACAAAAGGAGCAAAGCCTAGATAGAAGGTGAAGACTGACTGCTGAAGACCAGGAGTTCTTCAGAAGAATAGCTATTGTACTCTGAGGCTTAAAACATGTTCCTAGCCCTTCAGGCTAGGCTGCCACTGGAGGTGTCTCCAGACGTTTGTCCAGGAAACCAAACCCAGCTGGTCTCTGCATGTATGTGTGTATGTATGGTGGGGGGCGGGGAGGGAGAGAGAGAGAGAGAGAGGGAGAGAGAGAAACAGTTTGTATTAAGCGTAAAGGTAAAATGCGAAGTGTTAATACAATAGGGTATTGAAAAGAGAGCTGTACATTACAGCGTGTGGGAAACAAAAATAAAAATTACTTTTAAAAAAGGGGAAGAATTCGAGCTACTTATGGTTCTGGCAGATTCTGTACCAACCTTGTTTAGATCTGGAGCTGAAATGGCATTTTAGTTTCTGCAAGCCACCTGTCTCACCACCTAAATTCATTTCAAATTTTAACTGCAAAGATTATTGCCATTCCTTTAAATAAATAACATATTTTTATTGATTGTGATCTAGATCTTTCTGAGATCAGCTTGTTTTTATTGAAGACCATCCTTAAAAAGCTTTTGCAGCCTACAGGTTGGAAGAACATATAAATTCATAGGCTCTGTTTTTAGTGACATGAAAAAGAATTCATGTGTAATTGCAAGATTAACTGGAACATTGTGTGCAACAATAAGAAATTACATAGTATCATTATAATTGGACTATTCTTAAACAATAATTTTCATCAAATTTTGTGATGGGTTAGTTATCATAAAATCAACCTAAAATAAATAGAGAATAGACTGGGTGAGTTTTCAGTGAAAAACACTGAGATGTTGTATGTATGTATTAGGATACTTACAGGAATATATTATGCACATTTTAATATTTTAGACATTCATAGAGTATCATGTTCATACTTAAAGCTGAATCAGAGGAGAAAAATGCTATATATATGTTGTATTTCTTTAGCAAATTCATAAACTGAGGGCTTTTCCAAAAATTGTTTCACTCAGCTATTTGTAAACACCATATGTTCGTTTAACTGTGTGACTTGAAGCTTTATTATTAGAGGAGTATTTCTTAGGTCTCTCGCAAACTCATGTGAAAAATGTTAAAAGAGTAGTAAGGTTGCAAAGTCAAGAACACCAGAAAAAGGAATTTAAATAATTAAGCTACTTCCTGAAATGTGAAGTATGTTGCATTGTTCATACCAATCTTCGTATGAATGCAGTGGTAATCTTGAGTACACAGCCTGCTGAAGGTCTCCAGCAGAGCTAGTTGTGGGATTTGTTAGTTTTCCAGTTTTATGTTTTAACCACACATGACAGTGCACTGGAGGAGCAAGATCGATAAAATAAATATTATATACTTACATCATTTAAGTTGTGTCAGTATGCTGACAAAGAAAAGGATCAAATTAAGAATGTACATGTTTTTCAGAGCAGAGATTAGAGAAGATGAAAGTATGATCAGAAAAAAAATAGCTTTTTTCAGAGGTTGTAGAAGCAACATTATTATATTGATTTCTGAAATATGGTAGCTGGAGAAAATAAAAGGACAGATAAAAATGGCAGGTTTCTATGGATTGATCCCTTATTTTTACCTGTTAGGTTATTCTTTCAATATTTTTTAAAATAAATACCAAAATCCCCCCAAAAACCAGTTGAAGTGACTTCTAAAAAATCTGTCCAGATAATTTTAGAACAAATACCTGAAAATAATTCAAATAACATGAAAATAATTTGTATTTATAAAGAAAAAAAATCACAAAAAAAGGATCAGAGAAAATGTAATTTTTCATTTTTAAAATGTGTTAATATATTTAACAGTTGCTATTAAAACCATGGGCTTTTAACACAAAATCTTCATTATGGGCATCACCAGAGTTTCATTTGTCATACAATATTTAATCACACTTCAAGGTTACATGTTATAGAATAATTTATAGACTTACAATAATACAATGGTTTGTATCTGAGACTGTGGCAGTACATTCCCCCTCCACCCCCCATCCTGCCAGCAGGAAACAAAACTTCTCCAGGAAGGGAGAAGGGGAAGGAAACCCTGGAGGCTGCAGGTTGAAATTTGAACTGTCCAGTCGAGAAGCGCCAGGTACACCGAGGTGGCCCTCCTAGCCGATAGAATTAAATGACCACAGGTCAGATTCGACAGGGGTATAAACGGGGTCCAGCTGGAGGACATGTTGGCAGTCCTCCTCGGAGCAGCGGGTCTGCAGTCGGGGACTCCCCCTCGGGTCAGGCACCACCTGAGGTAACTCCTCGAAGGAGAGAGCCCTCAGCTTTTAGGTGAGTGATATGCGCATTTTGAGCCATCACTTTAAATCTTGGGGATTCTTAAGTCATCTGTGTAGTATTAATTCTCTTTACATCATTGAGACTGTGGTTTTATAAGATGTTACTGGACTTCTAACTTTTGCTGAAGAATAAATCTGAGTTTTAACACCTGTTGGATTTGATTAGTCGTACATCCGTAACAGAGACTATTTATCTCAATCTGTTTAAATCCTGACATGACTTAAAAGCAAATTAATCACTTAGCATTTTATATACTAGCTGTGTGACAGTTGCACTAAGAGAAATTGTTCAATTTAAGAGGATCAGAACAGGAACCTTAATGAAGGATCTTCAAAACCATCATCATATGTTCTCTAATGTTATATTACTTGCACTTAACTATGCACTTCTTGCAGCCTTACAGACTGCATGTTCTAGGGTGAGAGCTCTAACTTCCTAAAGAAGTTTGCAGCTATAAACATATTTGAAGAAAGAAACTGCGAAGGAAATTGAACTATAGAGGCATTTTTTGTCTAGATTTCAGTTCACACTTTAGTGCTGATTGTTTCCTAATTTTGAAGACATTAATTTCTATGGCAAAGCTTATTAAATGTCTATAAGGATGTGTCTGAGTGTGGGAATAATGTAAACAGCTCCTGTAGTGCTCATCAGCCTTTTTGAAGACTTCATCAGTATTTCAGAAGTTGTTTATATTATCCATATTATCTATATCTTACTGCCAGATTGTTGCACTTTTCTACTCTAGATCAGTAAGAAGACTGACTGGTTCCCAAAGCAGGTCCTAAAGAATTACAACAGTGAAGTCTCTGAACTCTGACCCAGGGGTCTGATGCTGACCTTGATGTTTTACACAGATTGCAATTTTCTTTATACACCTATTGCATTCATGTTTTTAAAACATTTGTCCTCAAAGCACAAACATGACTTTATGAAAACAAACATTAAACTCTTAAACCTCTTGTGTCTTCATAGACTTCTGGCACCTTCCAGGCATCTATTTCAAATCTTTCTAATTGCTTCCTCTGGGAAGTTCTATTGTGGTCCTGAAATATCATTGTTGGTTCAAAGATAGTATCTTCCATGATCTTTTACTTGTTCAAATAAGAACTAGAGCAGTGTGAATTTAAAGAGCTTGCTTATTTCTTCTCATACTCACTTGTAATATCAAGAAAACTCCAGGATAGAGTAAGAATTTAGTTTAGATTACTTTAATCCATTCATTTTCAATTTCCCTTAATATTATTGGGAAAACTGCTGGTAAAACTAGTGTGAAAGTGAGTTATTTTTCTTTTAATGTAAGGACTCATACCGTCCTAGTCTGTTTTATTTTCTTTTTTCTCTCTTCTGAGAATTTCTAAGCACAAGTCTTGGCCCTTTGATGGATATCTTTTTGAAGTAGTTGATAAAAAATGCTTTTGGTGATTGGGAATCCTGCAGAATTTTTTGCTTGGAGGGAGAAGCAGAAAAAACTTCTCTGAATTTTTAGAACTTGTTTACTTTGAAGTTAAAAGCCTCAGTAAAAACTTAGTGAAAGTAGTCAGGACTTCAGGTTTTCGCTATATGAAGAATGGCCTGACCAACAAGCTAGGCAGCTGCAAAGACATTTGACTCTTAGAAAGCTATTACTAGCTTGGTTGGAAAGTTGAAGTTGGACTGAGTCCAACTTTAGTTGTCAGTCATGATCAGCTGTCTGTAAGCCACAACGGACTTCATTCTGTGTTTTACCAGAGCAGGCTGCATGATCTAACACCCCACACTTCTCTCATCCATAGACTATTGCACATCTTCATAAAATACAGCTTGAACTTTTGGAACACTTCCCCGATCAGGCTTTCCTTTAGATCTTTAGAGAAATCTTAGTGGCTGCAAGAACAATATGTTCAGCCTCAACCTTATGACAGGACAAGTGCCAGAGGTATGTGGAGTGCCCAGACTATACCACAGGTTGTGCTTTTGTGAAGCTATTAGGATTATTAGGGAGTTGCCCTCTCGTAAAAGCAGGCGTGCAGTACACACAGGGAAGAGAGAAAACAAAGGGGCAAGGGAACAGATATTTTAAAATTTCTGGAAGAAAAAAAAAAGTAATTTAGTGATGCTGTGAAATACTTCAGAAATCCTTAAACTCCTATGATCATACTCAGACAGCAGCTTGCTCCAGTGCTGCTTCATGACAAATGACAATGCGATAAGCACAAAAGCCATACGTCTATTACTGTGTATTGAACCTACTAATTTGAGATACTCACCTGCCAGTGTACAATGTGCAAGAGGGAAGAACAAAAAGGACTTTCAGCAGGAAAATCTCATGTTTACTTTTCTGTCAGGGAGATTCTGTAGCCCATTTTCTTTTCTTGCTTTTAGCCTAACAACAGCATCCTGTATTACAAGGAAGTTCCAGAAAATTTACTTTAAATAATGAAAAATTAAGGGCAAGAACAAAGATGCATGTGCATTTTGCTCATTTAAAGGGATTATAAAAAAAGTATGTCTATTAATTTATTTTCAATATTCCATTTTCAAGATTGTTATTATTTCAGCACCTTAAACTGGGAAAAGCACTTCAGAAACCTCAACAAAAAAAAAGGTCCATTTTATACTTTGAGGTAAAAAATGAAAGGTAAAATGGATTACATAACTTCATGAAAGAACAGATGTAATCAATGAAAAGTCCCATTGATTAAAAATGGGGTTACATTCAGTCTTCATGTAGCATGACTAGCACATGACATACCTAACTGCCTATATATATCTTTTTAAAGTAAAACAAGAGAAGATAAGAGAAATATTGCAAAAGGGATGAAGAAGAGCTATGGTGAAAAAGGAAAGGCATTGGGAAAAATAAATTTTACCTTAATACTGAAAAGAATCATTAAAATACTTTTTCATGCCTCTAGTTTCAGCAACCTGAAAAGAAATAACTGAAAATGAGAAAGAAATCAGCAACTTTAATAGACACTTGCCGAACAGGTTTGATCTCCCAGAATAAAGTATATATCTAACATTTTTAACACCAACACCTTAAAGTCATCCTAGAAACAGATTCTGACTCACTATCTCCTTGGTAACAGCTTAAACCATTTCCAGTCTGTTTGCCTAAAGTATAACTCCTAGCTGACCAGAAGCATAGACCTAAATGAACAATTTATTCCTATTTGCAAACTTGAAGGTCAAGGAAAGGTCTGTAATTTTTTTTATTAAAAAATTTTTCTGTCTCCTGTAATTCGATACTAGCTTACAAGTAAGGCTGTGTGGAAATTTCAAAAAAATGTCTAATGGAGAGGGGAGAGATGAATCTATCCTCTTACAATGTGCGGACTATGCTTAGAACTGTTCAAGAAATCCATATCCTTAATGAAACGGCACTCTGAAGCACTACCCATCTCATTTCAGTTAGCAGAAAAACAAAATCAAAATCACATACTTGTTCTGAACCCTCAGAAAGTTAGGCTTGACATATCTCAACATTTTCAAGGGTCATTTACCAGGGAATCATTTAGATAATGAGTTTTGATTTTTAATCTAACATTTCATTATAAAATATTGCAATATCCCCCCAAATATCGTGACAATAAATTTCCAGCAAAGAAACATACATATTTGTCTAATGAAAAATTGAAGTAAAAAGAAATCTGTTAAAATAACATAACTTAGATATAAAGACAAAAAAAAACAAGAAAAAAAAAATCCCCAATCAACTCTTATGTCTACAATTAAAATAGCCAACTGAGCTACCAGGTGTCATTTATCTGATTTTCAAAGTATGACATGAAGTGCATAATTTTTCTTACAAATTCCAATTTAAATGACACTTGAAAGTGCAGGTCATTTTTCCAAATGTTATAGTGTTTTACATATAATTGTAAAACTTTCTTCTGAAGCAATAAAGATATGTTAAAAGTTATTCTTTGATTTCAAGAAGAAAGATCTTTTAAAAATATGAAGTTAATGTCAAATCTATTTTTGATCCTGCAATATGAACTATCACAGAAGTACTACATAACACAAGATGCTTTCACATCCTCAAAACTTGAAGCTGTTTCACTTTTTCTAAATTACATATTTGGTGGTTCTGGGTAGAGCTTGACTCCTAGTAATTAGGGCTTTTATTTGTCATGTAGGAGGCTGAGAGGGTCAAGACCTTGTTCCAGTTAGAATTCAAGTGTGCAAAGCGAATCAGCTCTATCAGGAATAATACCTTAGCAGAAACAGCAAATACACTGGTAGTGACCTGGACATGGAAGGATGGTAAAGCAAGAAGCTCAATCATTTTCTTCCTTATCCCAAAACCGTGTAAAACCGAAACCAATCCTGAGATATTTTTTCCCACTTTTTCTATGTTAACCCAAATTCTACCTCTGGGCTTAATAAATACAGCATGATATGTTCTTATAAAAAGTTTCCTTTTCCACTGTGTCATATAGTATCATCCTTTTTAAAAAAACATACACATAACAGTTCCCAGGAAGTACCATTTCTCACTACATCATCTACAGAAATGCAATAATATGTCTCTACAAATATAAAACCATCCATCTAGACTGGAACTATGGTACTTCCAGGTTTCCCTTCTTTTCAGAAATGCTGTCTAGATAGACTTTAAGGGTTCTGTGAAACTCATCCAGGATTTACAGATATTTGGTTCCTCTTCAAGCTGGCATTAATCTGCTGCAGGTCATTTATCTGCCACAGCTTTTCAAATTCCAAAAATGTTCATACCTCCTTGGCATGAAGTGACAATTCTAACATGTCTTGGAAATATCTTTAAACTTAAAATACACACTGCATATGCAGCCAGTCTGAAACTTCTCATAATCACAATTGCTGTGCACATTTGTGTGTAACATATGTACAGCAAACCTGTCCATAGCTCTGCCAGAAATCAGAAGATGACAATGCTATTCTTGGCCAAGGATTATAAGACAAGGTAATACCCATACAATTTGTGCCACTCTAACATTAATGGCATTTTCAATCAGTTAATTATTTTGTAAGAACATGTTCCCTTTCAGTTGACTTGTTCTGATGACTGAAACTGTTTAAGTTGTAGAGCATCCCCCGAGAGACTTTTAAGACTATGGAAAAATATTTAAATAATTATAAGAGGTCTGAAGTAGTTAATTTTGGTGGAAAACTGCTGAACTATCTTTTTTTTTTTAATTGTGGAAAAGGTTTTAATAATTCCTTTTAAGCTTTTACTGAGACAGGCCTTGAGCTATGACACTTTGTTTTATTCTTATATCAGATGCTTATTTCTTGTACAAAGAGATCAATTTTTGGTGAAAAATTATTTTATATATACTGCTTACTGTTGCTTTTGCTTTAGTATTCTCATATCATCCAGCTGTGCCAGTCACATACATGATACCTTTACTCAAAGCAGTGTGCAGGTATAGAGCACAAAGAGATCCATAGACTTTATTGAGGTCTTAATTTTTTTAAACTGTGTATAGGAAACAGGAGAACAAACATTCAATAGTAGGAAACAGATAGAGGAGTGGAAGGAAAACTGAGACACTAGTGGTTAATACAATAGACTGTGCTCTCTGCATTCAGGCCAAGGAAAGGTTCATGGAAGACTTTGAAAGAGAAATATGAATTACGTTGGTGCATGACTATCCAAGTCATGTCAGAGAGCATTGATGAAGTCACAAAAATACTGTTTTGAAAAAGTATTTGGTGCAAGAGGTGATGGCAGTTTGTACCATAGGTGACCAGTTAATTAAGACAAAGAAAACCCCAATAACGGGTTAGATAGACCTGTCTTCTCTATTTAAATTTAAAATCTTCTTTGGAGTAAAGCTTACTGTTTTATAGATTATCAGTGCTGATATAGTTACTATAATATGATGTGTATAAATTTTTGATGGTGTCAGAAACTGAACAGTAGCCCTTGCGGTACGACGTTTGCATAATAAGATGTACATTCTTACCAACTAATTCTAGTAGATTTCCAGTCAACAGTGTATGGGGAGAGGAATACCTTACCAAACAGTAAGTCAGAGGATATGAGTTAGGAGCCTATTTGCTTCATTTATTTATACAGAGACCCTAAAACAGGATGCCAAAATTTGCTAGTGTTATTACAGCCATCAAATTATGCTTATTTGTTTTAAAACCTACATTTTAGGAGGTGTGTGGAGAATGATAGGCAAAAATTGCTGCATATTAAGAAAAGGCTCTAACAACTCAGCTTATATTCCCATGCAGGCCCTGCTCTGTGTATAAAGTGGAGCTTTTGATTTTGAGGTGTTTCATTTAGCATCTTCTACAATATATCTTGTTCTTTCTTCATAACTAAAATTCAGGCATTGGATATTTTATAGAGCTTATTTGCATACAAAAGGAATCATTTAACAGTAAGACTGTTGGGGGGGAATGAAAGAGAGAAAAGGGGTTCGGATTGCTTAAAGTATCACCTCCAATTGTATTAGCCACAGGAAAATGATTTAATAGAAATTTATATAAAAGTGTGACATCCCAGAATTTGATGGCAAGGTTCACTCTATTACTTAGTACATGGGTGAAATGCACTCAGGAAAATTAAGTTAGAATCAGATTAAATTTATATATGGAGAGACCGAAAATGTAGTAAGTTAAAAAGAGGAATATTACAAAGAAAAATCAAGTTAGAATTAATTTGTTGTGATTTGTGCAAAGATCAGGCATGTGGAAAAATAGGGGATACCCTCCTGTTGAGTCACGAGGTTCAGAGAAGACCCCCTTGCTTTCTAAACTCCTGTTGGAGTCTAGATGCAGCTGGATTGACTCCTTGTCCCAGACTTGGTCAATGGTTTATATCTAAAGGGATTATGAGTGTAATAGCAGCCTAAAATTCATTCACAGTTGAATGAAATTAATGATAGTAATAAAAGTATAAATTTGAAAGTAATAATTTATAATATACTTGCTATAAGATGCTTATTATAGACTATTCAGGTTAGCACTCGCATGTGCATAAAGACACTAAGAGATATATACATAAGAGAGTAAAAGAGGTATACCTGTTAAAAAATCCCCTCAAGGTCAGTGAAAATGTTCATGTCGAATGCTTCGGCATTTGTCTCAACGGTTGAAGGGTCAAGCCTCAAGGAGCAAAGAGAATCAGCCCAGGTCATGTCAGTTTTCAGTGACAGACCTCCGATTTTCACAAACAGGAAAGTCTGTGAGCTCTGAGAGATGCACCACTCAGAGGGAGGTGCTGGTCGCAGCCCGCTGCGGTCCAGGAGAGCTCAAAGGGCCTCACTCAGTACTGCTGTTTCTAGGTTGGGGAGATGATTGACTTTTGTCATCAACAAATTTCTAGAATCCCAGCTGCGCTGGAAAATTCCGAGGCTGTTTGAGAGAAACTCAAAACATAGATAGGGGATGCTCCAAGACTGTCAGGGGAGGACTGTGGTGTCTCACGGTTGTTATGAGAAAGAGCTGGCTGCAGGTTGTTATGAGAACTGGCTATCTCTACTCCCGTCCCCCCTCCGCCGGGCAGCAGGAGTCCTTGAGACGCACAGCCTATCTCCCTGTCTTAGCTCCGTAAGAGTTCCTGGCGCAGCCAAGGGGCGCTTAACTGCCCGACTCATCACAATTATGCTAAGGCCTAGCGAGCCTTCCCGAGTTCGTAAATCAGCCTGGGGAGGGGGAATAAATGCACCACCACGAAGACCGTCACAAAGACCAGATTTTCACAGTATATTTTGATAATAGGTGTATTTAGAACAGCATGTAAATTGTTGTAACTCAAGCAAAGGCTCAAGTTTCACTGACGAGTATTCCTCCCAACAATTCTAAAAAAAGTTTAAAAATGGTCCCTCCTTTGGGGACCACCAGACATGCTTCAGATCTTTTCTCATGCCATTTTCTGGTCAATTCCAGGGCTAATTTTATATTCTTGATGAGATGGTCATCAGAATGAATAAGAATTTGAGACACATGGTACTTATGCTATGCAGAGAATAAAAAAACTCCTAAATCATTGAGCTAGAAGCTATATTTCCTGATATCCTGTCTGGAAATACAAATTCAACTATATCTGAATAAAAAGAAGGAAGGCACAAACTTGCCTCTAATCATGGTTTTCCTTTAAGCTGTATTCTGAAAAAGAAGTACTGTAAAAAGGAACAAACTCATTTAAGGATTATGGTATTTCTTAATAATTATTTTAATATTTTGGATATCATTATTCATTCATTTTTATTCTACACTTCATGATAATGTTTAAGAGTATAAAATACCTGCTATGCATTTTAGAAATATTCATTATATTCAGAATGGTTGTGTACAGAGTTTTGCTAATGGCAATAGTAAAAATGTTAACAGAGGAAAGAATTAATAGGTCAATCATTGAGTCACATATGCATTTGCAGAAGTAATGCAAACACATGTTCCCTTAATAAAGCATTAAGATTCTGATTTGAACAAACACATACTGGGCTTCTATGAGCATCACAAGTTATTGGCATAATTCATAAATACATATTTAAAATTTCCTAATGTACATTATTGATTCTGTGTATAATAATATTTGCTACAGGAAGATGTGGTCTGTTAAATAATTGTAAAATGAAATTCATGATGTTGAATAGTATAGCTGCTGTTTGTACTATTTTTATCAGAACGTATATGCAAGTAGTTTATAATTTCAGATCCAGACAGTTGTACAATGAGTTATTGGCAGAATCAGGACATGAAGTTATACAGCTTATCCTTTGTAGGAGGAATTTTCAGTGTATTTAAGCAAGCACTGAAGCTTCTAAGCACATAGAAGACATTTTTGGTGGAGGAATACAAGCCTAAGCATCCCTGTACGACGTGATTGGTTTCAAGAAGGTCAATGCAACAAAGCAGTTTCATGTTAACAATTAGAAGATGAAACTGTGAATAACTGGAGAATCTAAACCAGCATAGGGTAGTTTAAAGGGGTAAAGTACCCCTCTCTGGGGTCTTAACCAATCTTTATTTATTGAACAAGGGGAGAAAAAGTAAGAAATCATAATTTTTACCTCTTTATTGCTAGAGGAAGTAAGGAGCGATTAGTAATTACCTGTCCATGAAGCCCATGACAGAGGATGGAACTAAACCCAGACTGATTATCTCTTAGTTTAGTGCATTAACCAGAGTAATTTCTACAGTAACTCCCCAAAATTATTTTTCCCCTAAAGGCTCCCTCATTTTAGGAAGTCATAATTTAGACTAATTACTACTTTCTTGTACCAGCAAGTACCATTGAGCAGAGCAAGGCCATTGAGGAAATTAATGTCACTGCTAAGCAAAGTACATAACAGCTCTCAATTCCTAGTGCAGTGCTCAGACAACTCCAAAACTCCAGCAATAGTTGCTGCTGAGAAAACATCAATTAATTCTTTTCCAACTCAATCATCTGTTGACAATGAAATTTAAAAATGGATTTCTGTTGGAGGGACATGAGAAAGGGTGTCTTCCAGAGGGACAGCATAGTAGGGCATAAGGAATCCAGGTCAAAAGGGGAAGTGCAAAGTGCTACTCCTAGGGCAGAACTTCCCCTTTCACCAGTACATGCTGAGGGTGGAACAGTTGGAAAGCAGCTTTACAGAAAAGGACCTGGGAGTTCTGGTGGACACCAAGCTGACCATGAGCCAGCAATGTGCCCTTGTAGCAAAGAAGACTAATGGTATCCTGGGATGCATTAGAAGGAGTGTTGCCAACAGGACGAGGGAGGTGATCCTTCTCCTCCATTCAGCACTGGTGAGGCCACACCTGGAGTACCACGGCCAGTTCTGGGCTCCTCAGCAATAGGACATGGACAATCTGAAAAAAGTCTGGCCATGAAGGGCCAAGAAGTTGATTAAGGAATTGGAGCATCTCTTATAGGAGCAAAGGCTGAGAAAGCTGAGAATGTTTTGCTTGGAGAAGAGAAGGCTCAAGGGGG
This sequence comes from Haliaeetus albicilla, assembly GCF_947461875.1. Classification (NCBI taxonomy): domain Eukaryota; kingdom Metazoa; phylum Chordata; class Aves; order Accipitriformes; family Accipitridae; genus Haliaeetus; species Haliaeetus albicilla. Next base: position 60,715,145 of record NC_091485.1, on the reverse strand, counting down.
AAACTCATCAAGTATAAAAATAACTGAAGGGATAGTGCAAAGAAGATGGTGTCAGGCTCTTTGCAGTGGTGTCCAGAGACAGGACAAGAAGAAATGGGCACAAACTGAAACATAAGACATTCCATCTGAACATCAGGAAACATTTTTTTGCTCTGAGGGTAACTAAGCACTGGTACAAGTTGCACAGAGAGGTTGTGGAGTCTCCATCATTGGAGGTATTTAAAAGCCATCTGGACATCGTCCTGAGCAGCCTGCTGTAGTTAGCCCTGCTGGAGCAGGGTCATTGGACCAGGTGTCTTCCAGAGGTCCCTTCCAACCTCAACCATTTTGTGATTCTGTGATTTAGATTAACCTATGGCTTTTACTGGGATTAAGGTGAAAAAAGCAAAAAAATATATCAGAGTCCTGTATTTCATTAATATGGCAAAACACAGTTTACAGCAACAAATAAGAATATGAACACTAATGATCAAATCGACTCCTGAGAAACAGACTAGGCAGGAGCTACATCCTCATCATTTATTTGTGGGTGTGAAGGATGCTGGAATAGAAACTATTTTTTTACATTTTAAAAAATGCTATGAAACTGCAATTTTATATAAACCCAAGAGAGACATTAAGATACAGCAAGGTCATTCTGATGTTCCTACCAGCACATTTGCTATTGCTGTAACCAGCACTCCTCAGAAACAATTTGCGGGAGAGTCTTGCTACAATAGATCACTCTCCATTTTTCTTGAGCAAGTTCATGTTTCCCTTAACTATGGAGAGCTCTGTGCTCAGCTGTGTTAATATTTGCTTCAGAAACGTAGGGACTAAGTTGGCTTCAGACTCCTAGGTATATACAGATTTCACCCCAGACACATATAAATTTCACCCCAGATACTCTTTAAACTAAGCTCATTATTATTGTCCAGTTTCTTCATGATACTCTTTTGCCAGACATTTCATGACAGAAATTCATTGTTCCAAGGAACCATTTTATCTTAATAAATTTATGTAAGCTAACCTGCAGTATCCTATTCCACATAATGTTTTTCAGGAAGGACTGACGCTGCCCAAGAGTTTAGGTAGTTATTTATTTGTCTATCAGGAAATATGTTTGTCCATTTAATCTAGGAGCAGATTTTACCATGATAACTACAGGAACAACATCTAAAATATGCCTTTAACATCACTCTAAATCTGATATGCTCTTATAACTACTTTCCTGCACATGCAGTTTTCTTACAGGGCAGTTAAAGAAGATATGGATGTCAATATGTTTTGAATGTAGACATCTGTGCAACTGACTATAATCTTGAAAATGGTTTAAATCAATCTGAAGAATAAGAAGGGGTGTGTGCCAAATTCTGCTGGTTTGTTGTGTACAATTGCTATGGAGAAGACAAAGAAATGCAGGCCAATATTTGTGGCAACAACTGAGATTTTACCACTCTTTTTTAAAAACATTTTGAAAGCAAATTTATCTTGGTGAGACACAGGAAGAGAATGAAGAAGGTTATAATGAAGAAATACCATTCTACCTCTGACCAAGGTATGTGTCATAAAGATAGAATTTAGCCCCTCATGAAGTCACATAACTAAAAGAAGCAAGACTGCCACAAGAAGTGTAGATTGTTTTATGGCTTGTCAGCTCATTTTTAAAGAGTATCACTGTGGTGGGTTGACCCTGGCTGGATGCCAGGTGCCCACCAAAGCCGCTCTATCACTCCCCCTTCTCAGCTGGACAGGGGGGAGAAAATATAACAAAAAGGCTCGTGGGTCAAGATAAGGACAGTTTAATAAAGTGAAAGTAAACGTCGCACACGATAGCAAAGAAAAACAAATGATGTTATTCTCTACTTCCTGTCAGCAGGTGATGTCTAGACACTTCCTGGGAAGCAGGGCTTCAGTACGAGCAGTGGTTGCTCTGGAAGACAAAAATGCCCCCCTTCTGTCTCCCTTTACTTAGCTTTTATATCTGAGCTGACGTCATATGATATGGAATATCTGTTTCGTTAGTTTAGGTCAGCTGTCCTGGTTATGTCCCCTCCCAAGATCTTGCCCTGCCCCAGCCCGCCATTGAGGGGGGGGGCAAAAATGTTGGAGGGACAGCCTTGATGCTGTGCCAGCACTGCTCAGCAGTAGCCAAAACACTGGTGTGTTATCAACACCTTTCTAGCTACTGATGCAGAGCACAGCGCTATGAGGGCTGCTATGGGGAGAATTAACTCCATCTCAGCCAGACCCAATACAATCACTTGTTAGAAAAATCACTACATTTTAACCTTCTTATCTCTGATAGCCATATTCATGTTCATATCTGTCAAGTGACACAAAACACTTTTACTGTTTTTCATTCCTCCTAGTGCTTCAGAGCATAGCTGTATATGGATGAACTGTTTTATAATCTACCATGGTCATTGCAAACACAAATGTTAAATAAGGATTTTAATGTACTGTAAAGGAAGAGTCCTGCATTCAGAGAAAGTTGGAACTCTATATACCTCTTCTAGAGGGGTTTTTTTCAGGTTTTCAGGCACATAGCAAGGACATCTCCTTAAGATAAGTGATTTTCTGTTTTTCCACTTGTACTCTGTGGACTAACACAGAAGTAAATCTGGCATGCAAACAAATAGGAAAGAAAAGCGGGAAATTCTCTGATGTTATTATTCCCCAATGTACAAAACCCACTACGAAAACCTCACATCACTTAAAATTCATTGCTCACATAGTACCTGGGAGAGATTTGATCCTGGCCTTACAAATGCTGCCTTTACAGCTTTGTCTGCCTCATGCCTAAGAAATCCACATAACGAAGGTGAGAGAAAAGGATATTGTCACACTAAAAACAGCTTTTCTGTGTTAGATGAGAGTGATTTCTTCCTTACTATATCACACAGATGATTTTCTTAGCGTAATCCATAAGAAGTATTTGTACTTTCAGATGAATGTCTGAACTGGTGCATTGCTGAATCCTTGGCTTTGCCTGTCAATTGTTACTTGGAGTTATAGGGCAGATATTTCTTCATGGACATGCAACGGTAGCAGCTGCAGCACATGTTTTCATCACTATGCACCACATATAATAATTTACACAGAATTAAAATGGCTAGTAATTCCTCCCAAACATATGTGCCCATTTCAAGCTCCCTTTTCACAGTATAAAAGACTACAAAACAGTGGAGTAATAGCAGAGTCACTATCCTTTGCATAAAATGTACATGAGTTTTCAGTTGATTTTTTTTTAATTAATTTCTATTTTGACCCTGAACCATGGGGTCATTAGTAATGAAAATCTTAAAAGCACAAGTCATCTTATCCTAACAATGAACATTTTTTTTATCTGAAGCAGCAGTAAGAGAAGACTAAGCTGTATGTCTCTATGATCCCTGCTGTTTTATGATTTTTAGAGCTTTACTAATGCTTAAAAATTTGAGACAATTGCTTTAATTGTGTGACTAGTAATCACTGAGCAGTTCCTTTAGGTAAAACCTCCTCATTGCATTCTAGTCAGTATTTAACAAAAGCAAAGATCACTACTAATGGCTGCATAGTCACATATGTCTTTGTTTTAAATTGTTTTTCCCTGAATACAAACAGCCTTTAATTTTCATCTCTAGATAAAGTTAACAATCTCTCTCTTGGACCTTTCCAAGTGAGTTATTTTGCTAGTTTACAAAACTAATTAGTATAATAATCCTCTGTATTTATGTAGCATATCTAATCTCAATGTCTCCAAGTGGTTAAAGAATATTCCTTAGATTTCATAAGACCCTTGTACAGGAGGTGATTTCTGGGTCAAATCTGCCTGTGCAGCTACAGAGCTCATGGGAGTTTGTTCATCTTCACAGGCTGTGCAATTGCAGAATTGCCTTGTAATTGGAGAGGCTGCATCTAACTCACAGAAACAGAAGCCAATTCTAGGCAACCTCTGTACTTGATAATAATTAAGAAAAAAACCCAAAACAAACAAACACACACACAAAAAACCCAAACTCCCCAAAAACATTTTAAAAAAGCACAGCTTTTTACATTTCCCTGATTCTTAGAGATAGGTCAATTCTCCCTATTTTTCTGTCAAACACCTGGGGGAGAATCTTTAAAAGCATCAGCAGGGTAAAAGATGCAGTTCAGAAATTAATTGTATAACCTGAAATGGAGCTACTTTTTCCCACCTTAAGCTTAATGAAATGTGCTTAATACAAATGGCATAAGCTGGTGTGATTTGCATACAAAGAAAACAGAAAAAATATAGAATGTTAGGGCCTCCTTTTTACTTCATGTCACCTGTTTTCAGCATCCTCTTAGTTGTCCTTTTTTCTTTTCATGTGGTTTTGATTTTTATTTCTTCTTGCCTGGTTCAACAAGTGGGTCCAGAATCTGCAAAAATTTCTGAACATGTAATTACTTTTCTTACGTATGAAATGAAATTTATACATGAATCTTTGTAAGACTGGGCATTAATCTTACAAGAACTGTAAGGATAATAAAAAGTAAATGTTTTGGAAAATTATAAGTCATGAAGGCAACAGATGAGATGAAAATACTTTATTGCTATCACCAGGAAAAGAGCTACCTCCGTAAAGTTTAGCAGTTTCATTCTTATAGATGTATTTAGACTGGTAAAGGAACTAAGCTGTGCACTGTCACTATACCATCTTTGTGCTTCTCTAGTTCCTACAGGTTGTGTTAATATCATGTGGATAGGACGGGTACAGTTTGAGGGAAAGGTCATGGTGTTTGATGATGACTCATGAACAGGAATTAAAAGGAATGTTTTAATATATTCTATAATATGTTATATATTACACATTACATGTTATTATATACATGATATATCATGTCATGTATCCCATGTCATATATATATTATGGAAAGATAGAATCAGAGAATCATAGAATCATTTAGGTTGGAAAAGACCTTTAAGATCATCGAGTCCAATCATTAACCTAACACTGCCAAGTCCACCACTAAACCATGTACCTAAGTGCCACATCTACATGTCTTTTAAATACCTCCAGGGATGGTGACTCCACCACTTCCCTGGGCAGCCTGTTCCAATGCTCGACAACCCTTTTGGTGAAGAAATTTTTCCTAATATCCAATCTAAACCTCCCCTGGTGCAACTTGAGGCCATTTCATCTCATTCTATCACTTGTTACTTGGGAGAAGAGACTGACACCCACCTCGCTACAACCTCCTTTCAGGTAGTTGTAGAGAGTGATAAGGTCTCACCTCAGCCTCCTCTTCTCCGGGCTAAAAAACCTCAGTTCCTTCAGCTGCTCCAAAATTACACTTGTGCTCTAGACCATTTACAAGCTTCTTTGCCCTTCTTTGGACACACTCCAGGACCTCAATGTCTGTCTTGTAGTGAGTGGCCCATAACTGAACATTGTACTCAAGGTGTGGCCTCACCAGTGCCGAGTACAGGGGGACAATCATTTCCCTTGTCCTGCTAGTGACACTGTTTCTGATACAAGCCAGGATGCTATTGGTCTTCTTGGCCACCTGGGCACACTGCTGGCTCATATTCGTCTGGCTGTGGACCAACACCCCCAGGTCCTTTTCTGCCAGGCAGCTTTCCAGCTGCCCTTCCCGAAGCCTATCAAGCTATCTTGATCCCTCAGAAAACTGATGTTTGCTTTAGCCTTACAGAAATTGGAAAGATAGGATATACATAACTCCATAAGCAACTTTCCAGTCCTCCAAAGCATATTCATTTGCAGGGCAGTTGGAAAACATTTCTTCTGGCAATGTAGACTAAAGACTTAGAGCAGTTAGTGTCAAGTGCCAATGAACAGAAGTAAAAGCACCAGCTACAACAGCCCAGAGCAGTGATTCTGCTTCTGGATGAACTCCAAGTGCCTTGTTGAGTGGAGCATCAGTAGTGCAACATTTAGTGTTTTTCAAAGCAGACTTGCCTTCATGCTGTAGGGAATGCTTTACACTTAAATTCCTTGAAATTTAGAGCCATTAACTTTTTCACAAGTTTCAATACTTTCTCTACCTGCTCTGTTAATTATCAAGGTTTTGTTCTTCCTCACACACCTACATGATCCTTCTCCATGATCCTGCAATGAATTCATCATGTTGACATTTTGTCCGGGCAGTAGACTACTGTGTCATAAACATAGTGTTATGATTTTGCTGAAGAATAAAGAATAAGCTTTAAGTGGAAAGAGAAAGATCATTTTTATTCAAACACAAATGTCAACAATAGTGGCTGAGGGAAAATAGAACATTTCTGGCAAAGAAAATTGCTTGCTTCTTCCTAACTTTTTATATATCTTTCCACAGATACAGATACATATTACATGTGAGCATCTGCATACATAAATTAGTGTAATTCTTTTAACACCATGTTCCATTATTCTTGCTATCTTGCTGATATTTACTCAAAAGAATAATATTTTTCAACAAGTGCTTATTTTATAAAAAAAAAAAAGTCTCAAATTCTCTCACATATTTGACAATTTAGTATAAAGTCTAAGTGTAAACAATAAAAAACAATATTCCTTTACCTTCATATCATGGTATAGTTTCCAAATTGCTTCTGTGACTATGAGGAACCCCATAGGCTGTCATGCTTCCAGCCCTAATAAATTCGTTAATATTCAGAAATATTTTGTAGATCACAAGAGTTCCAAATTCGTATTTCCTGCACAAAAAGTTTCTGAGAAGAGTTGTTGACAACATTTGTAACCATAAAAAGTTAGATTAGTCATTTTAGATTTTAAAGAGAAAGAAACACACATTGCCTCCTTGTATATTTCTTTCTCTATGGTTGTCCAAAGAGCAATAAAATTTATAGACTACTGTTACAGGTTATTTTTTTCATTAGAAGTGACCAAATTTTGAGTCATTATTCAGTCCGGGTCTTTTCCTTTTCTTTTTTTCTCTCTGTCTTTATGTTTTCATAACATTTTCTTAAATATTATGATACTTAGCACAGCCATTTCTTCTTATAGATACTTAATTCAAGATATGTGGTACCAGCATTCTGGCTGCCACTAAGTATGGATGATTATAGTGGAATATAAACTGCACTAGATGCCAGTATGATTTAACTCAGCTGGAGTGTTGAGTTCTTGGACTTTGGATCAATTCCCCAGAGGACTGATGTATAGCACTCAGTTCAGTGTAATGTCTAGTTTTAAATAAAGTTCTATAAATGTCTTGGATTTTCAACAATATTAAAAAAAATATATATATTCCCAGATTTCTTCCAGCTGGTAAAATTACTGGTATAATACTTCTGTCTTATAAACCAGTATCTTTACAATATTTAAGTGCATTTTTCCATTAAACATAAAACGGAAGGTGTTTTCCCCCTTCCAATCTCTCTTCTGTTTATTTTCAAAATTTGTCTCTTTTCTGTGTCTATCCAACACTCTTCTTTCTGTGGTAGACCATTTTATCTGTTCCTTCTAAGCCCATGTTTATGAGAGAAAATCATAAACTATCAAATGCAGACACTCTTTTAGAACTTTTCGAACTTCTGACTGAAGTATAGATACAGAGAAGACAACTGTAGAGGATTTTCAGACATCTGAAAATCTGAGATATTTGGAAAATTTTTATCCTCCCATACCTTTAAATCCTTACCAATTTTGCATTCAAAGTATCCCATTCTGGATATCATAATGATAGGTAAGAGCTTACTTTACCAGACATTTTATCCAATATTTCGTAGTTCCGCTGTCCAAAGAAGTTCAACTGGTTCTGGAAAACGTCTTTCTTGTTGAGTGACAATGTCTATTTTAGATTTGAGATATCTGACTTGTTCTATTTAAATCAAATATTCTATTTGGTTTGTTTGTGAGAAGTCACTCTTAACTTTGAAATGATATGACGTTGCTTACTTGTTACTTTTTTTTTTTTTTTTTTGGAACCAATAGTATTTTTAGGCTTTTAAACTCTGGATTTCTTATGCCATATAAATTCTTTTTTGCTTATATATTTATTAAACATTACCAGAAAGTAAAACACTATCATCATGGTGACTGCAATGCTTAGCTGATGTGAAAAGAAAGAATGTCGTATTTGTCTGGTTTTCTAATCTGCACTTCAAGAAAATCTTACTTATTCAGAGTGCCAGATTAAATTGTTAAGAGTTTAGTAATCTTTTAATCTATGTAAACCTGTGTAGATTGTTTACTTTTGCCATTCAAAAAATTATATTTTGGAGGAACTCAATGCATCTAAAGATCAGGTTTTAATGTCTTATGCAGATTCTATTTCAGTAATCACATCAACAATAATTTTGTCCCTGGTTGAGAATGTAGCAAATACCATATAAATATTCAAAAACCACCTGTGTGAGAATGATCTGTATCCTTTATCAAAAAGAGATAGTATGTTTTCAACAACCTCATTTCCAAAAGCAATGACACACCTCCAAGGGCTTGTGAATCTCAGGCGGAAAAAAAAAAAGAACTAAAGAAACAGCAACAACAACAAAAACACAACTCTGATCCAATAAACCTTAATTTAAAAGTGGTTTCAGGCTATAATCAGAAGCATGACTCCAGTGAAGTATGTGTGTATCATATTTGAAGGGAGTATGAGTAGGAGTACATAGTAGCTTTCTTATGGTAGAACAGCTTAACCTGATTATCTGACTAGCATGTGCCTTTACAAAAATACATGCAGACTTCACAGTGAAATCGACACAGATGGAATAATATAATCAAGATATTTTTAATTTCTTGAGTCATTTTGGATTTCATTTCTGTCACCTAGTTTCAAGGCTTCTCTATCTTTCAGATTGAATCCCAGAATGTGTCTACCTTACAGCACTTCAAATATATAACAAACCAAACAAAAACAAACAAACCAACCAAACAAAATGCCCCCCTCCCATCCACTAAGCTAGTCTCTCTCTCAGTTGAACTTCTGTCATATGGTGCAGCACAGGTCAATGTTATAACCCATTCTGAAAAGATTCTTTAAATTTAATTGAAATTAAAGTTAACATACATTATTTTATATACCTTCATACTCTACACTGAAAATATTCCATCAATTTAAAGACAGGACATTGAAAACCAGATCATAATGTTTATCATGTCCTGCTGATAATTATCAGTCCTCCAAGAAATGTACCAAGAAGCTAGGAATAGATGATGAATGTTCCACTTAGATTTCCATACAATTAATTTTTGAATGACAAGTTAAAACTCTTAGAAAAAATAAAAGATCTTTTAGAAATCTGAGTCACTAAAATCCACAGTTCAATGAATAGCTTTGGAGTCAGGAACATTATTTTGATCTGTCCATTTGCAATACCTTGCACAATGAAGTTTTTGTCCATGAATGGTACTCATAATTGCAATGTCAATAATCCTGCAAAATAACAATTACTTTCCTTTACAAAATATTTAAGGAAGAATACATTTTTCTCCATAAATCCCAGTTGTTAATAGGTTTAATAGTTCCATGAAAAAGTACAGATTCACCAAATATCTTTAAAATAAAATTGATATGTCTGAAAGTTTTACAGCATTTCACATCAAAGCATTTTTTTTCTGAAAAAAAGACACCTATCTTAGTTTAACAGTTATAAAAAAGAGAGAAATACATTACTCCAGTTAAGGTACATCAATACAGAGCAGCTGCCTTAGCTTGTAGGAAAAGCTAGGTTTAAAATTATGCAAAAGAAATTTTAATTAAAGTGTCCACCTAACACCATTAAAAATCGTTACTATCTTTATAGGTCGGTTACATTTTTCTATTAATTCTCCTCTAAGATACTACTAAACATCCCCAATAACACTTTTTCATTCTTCAGAAAAGACTTTGTTAATGCAAGAATAGAAATCATTAAGAAACATGGGATAAGGTAATCCCTTGTCTTTATTAAGCACTGTGTGTATACAAGCTCTTACTCCTATCATAGGCAAGCAAAGGAAGCAACAGTTCTTGGAGGGACATAGGACCAGCTATAGGGACAAGTGAAGGAACAAAACTCCCATAGAAGCAAGATAGTTAGAAATTTCACCTGTACTGAGGAGCGAATTTCAAATTCAGAGAGAGTTTAAGTTCAGACATGCCACTGCTTGGCTTGATACCTTACTGGAAACCAATGGCTTTTCCTAGCTTGAGAAGATTTGTTTCAGAAAGAATTTTGTACGCTATAGAATGGATTTAATGGTTATGGCACAAGCTGATTGTTAAGGTCTAGGTACTGGCTGTACCACAAGCTCTGTTTCCATATTGCCATGATTTCTCAGGCTGATAGTCAACAAAAATTCTCTGATTAACCAGCTGTCAGCAAGGCAGGTCACATTTTTGTCCAGTTTGGACTTTGTGAACTTATTCCAGGGAAAGAAATGCAGGCCTAAGGATTCTGGTTCATGACAAATTTTCCCTTAAACTGGGGACACAAGTAGCTTGAACCATGTACCTTTGCAGCCTTGAGCTTAACAGCTTAGTCACAATCACAGCTACCAGATGTGGTGCTGAGGTAGCCTTGGGATCTGGGGTGAAACAGCTTCTTTGTGTTTCAATTCCCTGCGCTATGGTGTGGAATAACAGCACTTCTGCAGTTTATAGGAGTGATGCTAGAATCCCACAATATCAGAAGTCTTTCTATGCTAAAATATTATGCTAGAGAGAACCATGCATAAAAAAACACCTTAGCAAGAATGAGAACTCTAGGAGTCATAAACACTGCCATTAGAGTGGATATTGGAGACTAGGGATGAATAATTTCCAGTTCTCTGGCTATCCTTAGGGATAGGAATTATGTATGTAGCATGACAAAGAACTTTCTTTGAATCAGCAAGTGGGTGTCTATGTCTTGAGATAAAAAAAAAAAAAGAGAAAAAGTAGAAAATTAAGCAAAAATAGCATTTTGTACATTCAAAATGTGGGTTTTTTTCCACTTTGTTCACTGTAACTGTCTTGTCTGCTATGACGGGAAATCACAAGAGGATGTGGAACAAGTTCAAACCACAGGTACATAATTGTTTACTAACTTTTTTAAAACTGTTTAACTAACAGGCAGTGCAACCAAATGGAATAATAATACTTAGCAAAAATTATGCAAATTCCTACACCAATTCTGAATATGTTGTCTTGTCATGACCAATACAATTTTGTTTTCAAACTCTGCTTTGCCATCATTAGCCCCAGATACTTGCTAATAACCAGTACTGAGGTTGAACAATTTAGTATTTAGCAAATTGATTTGTACCATTAAATAATTCATTTGCAACTTAGGCATTTTACCATTTGACTTATTGAAATAACAAGGTTCGTGTGAATTTCTAAGTCTGAATATAAAAAAATCAAAAAAATCTCCAGTTTTCAAATAACTAGTAAAAAACAGACTAAGCTCAAAACATGAATTACTCAAATACCTCTGAACGAAGAATGTATCTGAAATGTGTGTGAACTACTCTCAGCAAATGTAGCAATATACCATTTTGAGATTTGTTTGCTCAGGTCCACTAAAAAGCTACACATGATGTTTACCTTAGTGCATCTTTTGGACACCTGTTCTTGGTTTCCCTGATGCCCCAGGAAATTCACAGATAAATCACCAGAGAAATCAGAAAAAACATCAAAGGTAAAGATTTTGTTGTTAAAAAAAGGTTCTTTAAAGAAGCAAACCCAATAGTTGGTCACACCCATTAAGATGCCTGAGACAGATAATTTCAACCCTTTAATTTTTAATTTAAGAGACTTATGTGGGAGTTTTTACAGCTCACAATTAAATTGCTTGTACTGAAAGTAAAAGTTGAAGGAAGACATGAGTAAAACTTTAACGCAAATCATAGCTTCATCATTAAATATGACTTTAAAACCAACTTACAAGTCATCTTATTTTTGCATGTGAATATCCATGTATATATTGAACATGCACCTACATATTTGAGTGAATAGCGTATATACAGCACCTCAAAGAAAAACTTGTGTGACTAAAGAGACGTATCAATGTCCTGGTTTCAGCTGGGATAGAGTTAACTGTCTTCCTAGTAGCTGGTACAGTGCTATGTTTTGAGTTCAGTATGAGAAGAATGTTGATAACACACTGATGTTTTCAGTTGTTGCTAAGTAGTGTTTAGACTAATGTCAAGGATTCTTCAGCTTCTCATGCCCAGCCAGCGAGAAAGCTGGAGGGGCACAATAAGTTGGCACAGGACACGGCCAGGGCAGCTGACCCAAACTGACCAACGGTGTATTCCATGCCATGGGACGTCCCATCTGGTATAGGAACTGGGAAGTGGGGGCAGGGAATCTCCACTCAGGGACTGGCTGGGTGTCAGTCAGTGGGTGGTGACCAATTGCCCTGTGCATCATTTGAACATTCCAATCCTTTCATTATTGCTGTTGTCATTTTATTAGTGTTATCATTATCATTATTAGTTTCTTCTTTTCTGTTCTATTAAACCATTCTTATCTCAACCCACAGGTTTTGCTTCTTTTTCCCGATTTTCTCCCCCATCCCACTGGGTGGGGGGCGGGAGTGAGTGAGCGGCTGTGTGGTGCTTAGTTGCTGGCTGGGGTTAAACCACGACAATCAATCAGAAATCTTATATGCATGCAGCTGGAAGAGCTCTTCCATCGAATTTAGTTTATTACCTTTCTCTAAGATGACATCTAGATTATTTCTGAAACATTTGTTATGCTGTTCCCAGAAAACCTTTAGTCACAGGAGTTCTTCTGACTCCCTAGCTAAACTGTTCCAGAGTTCTACATTAAAAATTTTGGGGTTTTTTTGTTTTTCTAATATGCAATTTAAATTTTTCTTTCTGCAGCTTGATTCTTGTGCTCCTCTTAGTAGATATGGACCAGAAAGACACTCAAATAAAAATTTGCATTTGGAGGTTAACAGTCTTCATATATCCTCTCATTCTTTTCTCCAACCTAGACAACCTTGTTATTTTGGTTTTGTGAAAATCTTATTTTCAGAACTTCTTACCATTCTTGTAATTCTACTTGGCATTATAATCCAATTGTCTTTTTCTTAAACTAAGGGGCCAAAATCATTGCAGAACTAAAGGCAGAGAAGAAATTAGTCCCAGTTTCTTACATCTGACACTTGCCTTAATACATCCCAAGATAAGTTTTTTTTCTGCAATAACACTTCAATGTTAAATCATATTTAATCCCTTCACCCACCATAGTATAAGCTCTTCTTCTGAACAATATAGTTACCTATTAATTTAACCTGCTTTTCATATTTGTTAACTGGTTTTTCCCCCAAATTCTTCATTGAACTGAATAATTCTGGGAGACCACCTCCTGATATGTTTTGGAATTTGAAACAAATGTATTGTCACTCGTTTTTGAATATATTTTTTGGATTGACTTGATAATATGGCCTTGAAGGTTTTATTTCACTATGCCTTTTAGAATGTTATCTATCAGAAGTCTAAGAAAGTAAAGATATTTCACACTGAATTCTTCTTTTCTGTCCAGTAAGCCATGTACATGTCAGTGAAGGAATTTTCATTCAATTAATTTCAAATTATCTTTATTGACTAAGAACCTGTATAAAAAATATATCACTTGAATACATCATAAAACTCTGTTTTTGTTTGTGTGTAGGCTATTTAATCCAGACCTGTAACCCCTTATCAACTGATTTTCTATACACATCGTAAGTTTTGCATCTGATAATCAATATTTTCAGTTTAAGTCCTTAGATTGCAATGTCTGTAGGCCAAGGCTATAATTTTACCACTAAACATATGACAGTGTATTTTCTCTCTAGGATTGTATACCGCTTTTGTTGTAGTAGTATCAAAGGACAAAGGATATTGCAATATTGCAAATCTGTTAACTTGAAGCTATATATTTAGATGAAAAGCTGTGACTGTAATAACCCTTCATACAGATAATTTTATTTGCATTTTGTCCCCCACATCATCACTAAAGGTTAACTGTTGCATTTTCTTATTTCATTTCCCTGGTCAATTATACTCCTTATTGAGCAAAGAATCAGAAGTTACAGATGATCTCTCTGAGAGACAGAAGTGATCATTTATATGTCACTGAGAGAATGACTTAAAAATGAAGAGTCACAATTGACTCATACCTAGATTTAATGAAATTTTGGAAGTGGTGCTCAAAGAATATTGTGATAAAATTTAGCTTCATTTTTAAAAATTGTCCATAGAAGCTTATTAATGTTGGTTGAGTTTCTCAGCCAATGCTCAGTCTGTGCTGTTGTGGTCATTCTTCTAAAAGATCTCTGGTTTACAATTACCAAAGATAGTGAGTCTGTGGAAATCACCATCATGATGGGAGTTCTAACTAATTTTCAGTCTTCTCATTGATTTCTCTACCAAGAGAAAAAAAAGTGAACATGCAAATCAACCCATATATATTATTTTAGACCTAACCAGGAGATTTACAACAAATTCTACCTAATGCGTTCTGTTAGGTTATGTGATTAAACATTAATTTGCATAAACACAACAGAGCCCAGAGGAACGTCTTTACCCCGAGTCAGAGACATGAGCCCCTGCTCCATCCCCACCAAGGGCTATTCCAGGAAAGTATCAGCCCTATGGGCTGGGTGAGACCCAGCACCATGAGTCCACAGGGGCAGCTTTCTGGGACACCAAACAGATAGAGTCCCTCACATGGGGGATTGCACTCACTGTGGGATGCCAAGAAAGAACATTCTGGGATTGCACAAGACTTATTATGGGTTGTTTAGGGGAGTAGCCAAAGGTGGGGAAAGGGAGGGACCAAAGTGGTTGGAAGAGTTGGAAAAGAGAGGGATAAGGAGATAAAATGGGCTGATCTTGTGTAAGAAAATGTTTTGTATACTCGTCCAGCCATGACCTGTTCCTGGTCAACATAGTCAGTTCTGCATTCCCATTAAACTGCATTTCTATCTACTTTCCTGAGTGAGGGGCCTCTTTTGGGCATGCATGTGCACTTGTGGAGGTCTGAGTGCAGCAGCTGGAGTGGGGCTGCGAGCAGCAGGAGCTCACGTGTCCATGCTGTAGCCACCAGGGAGAGTGAGGATCCAGGGCCAGCTACCATATATATGTATATAATTTCCACTGGTGTCTTCATCTTGATCACCCAAGACAGGAACAGGATCAGGTCATGTGTGCTTGTTGTATTTCAACGAGTATGGTGTGTTTTGTATCTGTATGGTCAACCATGCAAATATATACATACACACATACATACAGAGAGAGAGAGAGAAGAGAGTATACCTGTTGGGAATACGTGCTCAGCCTCACTACTGTCTGGACCTGGGGTTATGAAGCTGCAGTAGCCTTGCCTCTGCTGGGCTACCAGAATTGGCCATTCCGAAAAGATTCACTTTTAGGCAGTGAGATAATCAGGTGCTATAATCAGCACAGACAAAATACAGCTTATTACTCAGCAGCACAAAGTAAACGTAATTGGTCCAAATGGCTATTCATTGCTTGTTGCAGGTCATGACCAAACACAGTATAAACCAATAGAACTTTTTTTATTTAAGATTTTCAGTCTTGAATATGCAAGATTCTGAGCTGGACATCTTGCAGTGGCAAATGTTGAACTCAGTAACTCTGTGCTCCACTGAATACTATGTTTTGGGCTATTTTATCTTGGCTATTGGATAATTGTCTAGCTGCATGTTGAACTGACATTTTCTGGAATACCTCAACTTTCAGCTGTGTAGCAAGTACAAGAATTAGAAAAGCAAAAGCTTTTAAAACAGGTGATTTCTGTGCTGTTAGTTATTTTTAGAGGCATGCTGCTTCACTAACCAAGGTAATCAGTGATTCCTTTCTATCCAAAACCTGAGATATACAATTGCACTTTCACCTCTGTATTTCCACCCTGGTGAATTCACACATACACACACAAATCTGTATTTGGGCTATGTAGAAACTTTCATATAAAGTTGCTTCAAAATACTCCACAGGAGTAGAAACCAAATCGAAAGTAAGTTGCAAATTTATCAAAATATAGAGGTCATGGGGTTTAAACTACACACTCAAGAAACTGAGTATTTAACTCTACCAATATAAAAACCAAAACTCAATCCAGATTTGTTAAAAAGGTCATGATCCATTGAACTGGATTTCTGCTTGACTCAAACTAAGGTTTTGAAAAACTCTATTTCTTCCCAGGGGAGTAGTGAAAGAGAATTGGATTGGTTTTGGATGTTCTTTACTTGCTGTCAGCAGGGATTCAGTAGTGTTTGAGCAGTTTTGCTTTGAATTTTCTTATTTGCTTACATGCATCCAAAGGAATGAAAAAAGCCCATTTTTCAGCTTCATAAAGATTTATCACGTTCCCTGGTAAAGATTGGATAACTGATATCAAAAACTCTAATCTTCTCCAAGAGGTTACCATAGATAAACCTTTAGCACCACTAACTCCACCATTTGGCTACTTCTTTCTGAAATAGCACAATGACAAAGCCAGTGTAAGAGTCAAAACAGCAAAAGCCCATATGCTGTAGAAATAAAAAAAAGCATTAAATTATTTAAAAAGAAGCTGAACTCATGTACCGGAGAAGAATCTTCAAACAAATGGAAACCAAAGTGTATCTCAAGGTATCCATTTTAATCAGAATATTGGAACATCCTTATATAAACATGGAGGTTAAGTCTGTCTTCCAGCTTGGATAAAACAGTTCTATGTATAACAGGCAATATGTGCAAAATTCTGCAAGGCTTAGACATTATAACAGAACAATATAAAAAATGGCAATTATCTTCAGCTCATACATTTATACAGAAGCTACAGCTGGAGTGACTCCTCAAAAAGTTAGTAGCAATGCAAATACCAAAACTGGGAAGAGGAAAGAGTTCAAAGCAAATGGAAATAGGAAGAGGTGATTTCAGCTGCCCCTAATTATGGAAAAAAAAAAATCTGAACGTTAATTGATTATAGAATGCTACTAATTATATAAAATTATGGATTCCTTAATGTTTGAAATGAAACCTGGAAACTTATTGCAAATCTGGGAAAAAAACCCTGCAAATATAACAATAATTTAAACTTGAGATGTGTTTCAGGTATATGTCTGAGTTTCATCTGTGGTGCATCAGCTGTCATATTATGGAAAGATCACTAGAAGTAAAGCCAAGAATGTAACAGTTCACTCAGCCAAGCTGAATGTCAGCTGTTTTCCTAAGTGGGAAACCTGATAAAATTATTTCAGTACTGCTAGCAACCAATGCTGTCAGTGAGCATAGTTGTAGCCCTTGGTGACATTTTATAACTTGGGTTTAATCCACAATAGGGAAATTAAAACTCATTTAGTTATGACCTTTTTTCACTTGAAACTTACAGATGGCTCAGAAAGTTCCATTCCAAGAAAACCCAGATATACATTATTATTTGGAAAGTTTCCAGATTTATGTATTTTTAATCATGTTTTTTAAATAATCAAAATAAATATAATTAATTTTTGCTGTTGTTAAATTCATCACCTTAAAATGAGCTAAATAACCCTTTGTTCTGGATCTATTATTCATTTTTCAGGACAATATTTTTTATCTTGGAGGATGAAAATCCTTCTCCCTTGATAAGTGATCGTCTAAAATGATAAATCTGAAAAAAAAAGTAAAAGGAAACCTAACAAAAAATAAGTGGATTGCCATAAGATATCCAGTAACACATGGGGATTTCTTAGCTAGTCATGAGCCAGAAATTCTACTATACTGTTAACTTTTACAAACCCTATTTTAAATTGCATTTATCAATATAATATGGTAATAGTTATACTTTTAAGCATAATCACATCATCTATTAAAGGTAGTACATATAGTAAAACCAAGCAGTCAACAGAGAATATGGAAAGGTTTTAAAATTAAAACTACATTATCACTTCTCATACACATGTTGGTGTGACCTACTAATGCATAGTTTTATTCAAGAAGATATCTGTTCACAAAGTGTTATTAGATTTTTCAGATGTCCTACTCTTTGATTTCCATAGCAAACTCAGCATTTATAGAATGGAATTCTTTTACTGTGGATTAATTGTCCCATTCTGCCCTCACCTTTCCATGAGCCTTTACTTGAGGAAGATATTTTTGAGGTGAACAATCAGTATATCTCCTGCACGTAAAGAAACACATGAAGTGTATCATGTGTCAGAAAAAAGCAGAGTTTGTCTGTGACACATTTGTGTATGTTGAAAATAATTTTCATTTCATTACCACCATGCAGAAATTGGTGGTTAAACAATGGCAGAAGGTGAAGTATTAAGGTTGAACAGCTACCCTTCAGCACTGAAGAAAAAGCAGAAATGACAGTGACAAGTGAAAGAACCAAAAGAAAGAGTACAGTGATCAAAAAGTAAAAGCTCAGAGGAAATAAGTTTGCAGGGTATATTTGAAATTCAAAAAGACATGAATGAAATGTGAAAGAAGTAGAACTTGTATGGAGAAAGGTCCCTTTAAGACATATGGTTAAAAATATATTACACCATTCTGGTTTGGTTCTGTCTATTGAAACCCAGTTGGCATACAGAATTTGTCACATGTATCTCTCAGTCTTTGTATATTCTGTCTCTCAGTAATATTTTTTAATATTAAAAGCTTCATAGGTATAAAGTTAAATGTTCCAATACTACCATTTAATCACCACCTAGTTTAATCACCACCTAAGGACACTACAGAAACAGGATAGACAGGGAAAGAAGAGAACTAATACAAGACTGCAGGAAGAAGATAAGTAAGTAAAAAGCCCCAATATTTAATTTAAAAAGTATAAATGCATAAATTCATTCAGTGCATCTTGTTATTATTCTTTTACAGTGGGTGGTACCAAAAGCATTCAAGACTTTTATCAACTTTTCACAATCTCTGGTTTTATTAGCTTGTATTTTCAAGGTAGAGGTGAAGTATCAGCTGAATTAAAAGGGTGCTAAAATGGTAATGTTGATATAAGAAAATGCTATACTGCAAACCATTCATACTATTTTGCCATATTTTATGATAGATCTATGCAGCAACAGTTATACTACTGGGGTATTATTTAAAGTTGGATATGAGTGTTGCATCATGATGACTATTACCACATAATCATCACTGTAATTAAACTAACATCAAGCTGGAAATGTTTAATTTGTATGGGTGCAACATATATATCTTGTATTATTTTTCTGGTTTATTAATATTCACAAATGCATGGACATACAGAGGTAGAAACTGGGGAAAAAAGTAATGATATGACATGCAAAAAGAATCCTATGCAACCTAAGCAGACAAATGATTAAAAGCCAGTCACTGAAGTACTAAAAAGTGCCAGTTAAGCATATCAGCATCAACCACCGTGTACCTTACACGCATGTGGTGAATTTTACACTGGATTACTGTGGTTGCTGTGCTGTATACATGCACCACAGGATTCTCTAGAAACCTTGCCTTGAGGAGGGACCTTCCAGGAAAGCTGCTGACCTCTCAGCTGAGCTAGACCTGCTCAGACCAAATTACTGATGCAGGTAACACATCCAAATCTGTTTTAGATCTCCTAACACTAAACCTATATTGTCCTTTAGAGTGTAGGCCATGAAATGAAGCAAAGAAGCCTTCTCATACATAGTATAACATAGATGCTGATCAAACCAAATCATGTGTGAATAGTGGTGGAGGTGGTTACATTGAGATGTAATGTTTTTTTTTTTATTATTTTCAATCCTAAAGAGTCACTGTCTTCAGAAACTGTCTTCCAAGGTAATTGTGTTAGGTTCAGCACTGGAGTGTAAACTGCTGGAGTATAAAACAGTTTCAGGAATTCAAACATTTATGATCTTTCTGGAAAGTTTCATGCTGGTTCTTTATAGATCTTCTGGAATATTCTTTGGAATGAACTGGAATTTTTTAGTTAATGGTCTTCTGCATCATGTCAAGGGTTGTCAGAGTTGTTTAAATCATTTGTCCATTCACATACTCAGTGGGTGTGCACACAGTACAAGGCAGGAAACTGTATTTCCCATTTTTGTTTCAGAAAGAGTTCTAAAAATGTATTAAGTGACAATTACGTTACCTCATTCTTTATTCAGGAGCATATGTTTTCTCACTTTTCTTCTTTCTGTGTCCAGGTCGCTGGTTCCACTCCTCAAGGCTTCTTTAACATATCATGACTATGTATACTTAATATATTAAAATATAATACAGAAGTTTCAGCTGTCAAATTAGTTAAGCACTAGATTAAGACCAAACCCACTGAAATTTGGAACCTTTCATTTTCTACACATAGAAAGTGCAGAGACAATTTTGTGAGTCAGTAACAAACAATACTGCCTGATCCCAAACAATTAGAGAACTACATTTGGGTTAGCTTTTCTTCTGTGAGCTGAATGGCAGCATGATTTCAGTATTTGAAATCATCCTTTGAGTGTACCTTAGTTCTACTGCCGTCTCCTGTAAGTGCACCTCTGAACTTACTGGATATCTTTTTCTTTCTTTTCCTTCTAGAGATTATTTTTCTCTTTATTGTTTTACATTTTGTGAAAGTGCCAAAAGGCAGGATGCTAAGGTTGTATATTACATGTACATCACAAAATGTAATGGAAAAATTTAAAAGAAATGGCCTAACTGGAACCTGGAGAACAAAAACCATTAAAATTTAGAAATCTATTTTAAATTTAAACTTAAATATAGAATTAAATATTTTGTTGTTGACTATGATCCTGAATGAAAAAAGAATGAGAGGGATTGTCCTATGAATGAAAAAGGTATTTAGTTCAACAATCAATTTTCATAAAAAACAAGTATTTTGTAATCATCTTTCATTTTTTTAACTCAAATTTTAAAGATTAATATACTGAAGTTTATAATATTTTGGAAATATATATCCTCCACTATCATCCTCCTTACTATTTCTGTCAAAAAATTCTACAAGGTAAATGTAATGTTATCTTTATGCCTTAGAGTTTTCTAATTATGTTTAAACAAAATAGTGCCAGAGAAGATGCATAAAAATAGTTTGTTTGTATAACCAGTGTCAACAGCTATTTCCAATCATTTTAAACAATTTTCTGCAAACTTTTTGTTCATGAAGTGCTTACTGAATTTCAATAAGTAGACAACAATCTGATGAACATGGGATGGCTGTGTTGACAATAATAGTTCAGCAAATAGGACTTAGGAAGGAAGTACTTTGTCATGTAATTTTATTGTCAGAATACTCAAAAATAAAGTGCATTTGAAGACAACAATTTCACAGGAAAGACAAGGCAAGTCACAAATATGATATGACAGGCTTGTTTTTGGCTTGTTGCCCTCATCCTCTTTAACATCTTAAATCAGCCTCCAGTTTTTCCTTCTGACTAAAAGTTTCAGTTTGTTCTTTTTTTTTTTTTTTTTAAACTAGTTATTCATGAGCTTTTTTTGAGCTTTAATTTGAACATAGGCAGATACACTCTTTCTTCAGGCAAGAACCCTAATTAAGATTAAAAGGTTTGCAGCGAATGTAATCTCAGTTCCACCAGAAATTTAGAGCTCAATCCTACAGAGGACTTCAATACCTGAAATAGAATGTAGGTGGAATTGAGTTGCCTATATTTAAACTTGCTATCTTAAAAGCTTGGCAACCCGCACCTTAGCCTACTCAAGGTGAAGGAATGAGGTGTACTTTTGTTTAGCTCCACTGTGGGGGCTGCACTGCTCCTCGGCACATCAGTACCTTGACAGGCTCCAAATGGAATGACAACCTTTTTTTTAGCAATATGGTGCTGGTGCTACCATCCTCCTCTTAATTAATTACTTCATGTCTAAAGCAAAATTTTAAATCACATATTGAGGATCAGCATCCTTCTCAGTTTAATGAGCTCTATGAAAAGGACTGGAGATTAATTCTATTTTCTGCAAGACTGATCTACTCACCAGGTATTATTAAGAGTGTGTAGCACTCAACTCCTGATAAAACTGTGCAGCAAAGAAACCAAATGATGTAAAATAGATCAAGCCCTTTACTTTGTCAGAAGAGTAAATCCTGGGATGTTTAACTCAAGATTGTGATTCCTGATCCAGAGCTGTTTGTGCATCTCATTCAATGGATATACACCACAGGAACAATTCCTAAGCAAGGGTTAGAGCCCAGAACTTTTCCCTTCTTCCTAAGTGGAGAAGCCACTAAGTGGAAGAATCATGTACCCTCTAGTCTGGAGAAGAAACCACAAATTCTCTAAAAATATTTGGATTCTTTATTGTACAGTGAAAAGGCTACATCTGAGGGAATAAAGAGTCTCTCCCTACTTCTGATACACAATCAATTAGTTTGAACATACTCATAAATATCAGTAACTTGGGATTCAATGTTCATCTTAGACATCACAGTTATCACATTGCTTTCAGTCCAGCTCCATTCTGAGTCCAATTCTTAACCATGTACCTAATAATGCAGAAAAGTGCTGCCGTTTAGTCTCAACTATGATGCCAGTTTGGGAGGTAGAGCTGAGTGAATCACAAGATATTAACTGGCTGAAGGCTGACAGTTCCCCGCCCTCCCCGCCCCCTTTTTTTTTTTTCCTTTTAGGTCTTGCAAAACATAGTAGAGGTATCAAATGAGAAGTACAAATGTGGCAGAGTTTTTACAATGAGGTAAAAGCTATGTCTTTAAAAATATAAAATTAATTACAAAGTGTACTGACACAATGCAGTGTTAGGCTTGGCATATTTGAAATGAAAATACATACATAGTATTTTCATTGCTATTAACCAGAAAGTTTAGAAAGAAATGAAGAGTAATGATTGAACTGTTATTATCATATGTTCATTTCTACAGTGCTTTATCACCACAGACTTTTATATTTACTGTGAGCACTCTGAGAATTGTTTTCTTTATAGATTCTTATTTCTTACAGTTATTGCCTTGTTTTATGAAGATGTGAAGTGGGAACAGTCATCCATTTGTGAGAATTGTTTAGTGAATGCCTTTTGAAAATGAAATTTCTATTATAGGTACTATTTGTCATGAAGTGCATGTTTGTTGCACTTGCCATCACCCATCTTATTTTAAAGGGACATCTAAATGGAGGTTATAGATATAAATTTTCTTTCAAATTAATTTTAAATAATCTGATATAGGATTTGCCTTGTAACGAATAAATTATTTCTGAATGCACTATTGATTATTTGGAAGCACGTGTGACTTCAATTACCTTAAAATATATCTCTTTGCTTTGAGGAACTAGAGCTGTTCTCTGTGATCTGGTGTTGAGAATAAAGAAGTATTTATTACCCAACAGAAAAGCTCCTCTACTGAGCAGTAAATTGCAGTTGAAAACTACATTTATTCTCTTGCCAGAGGAGCTGAACTTTTGAACAATACCACCACATCTACTCTAAGGTTCGTTTAGAAGTTGTTTTCTATGTGCATCTGTGCATACTTTTCAGCATATACAGGTGGGTAGCTCTCTAGCCTATGTAATAGTTTCCTTTGTATTACTACAACTGCAGTGTATATAGCTCTTCTCAGAGAAAAGTACAAAATCTGTTCAATCTTTCAGTGAGGACTACACTCCTAGTTTCACTATTTCTCTCTTTGTTGAAGTGGAATTATGGCAACAGCAGTAAAAGTGAATAAAAGGCCAAGCACTAAAAGGTGAATAATAGGATGATCACTGCCATTATCTGGATGATGAAATTCATAGCAGCAATCAAAGGACAGTAATTAGGAAAGCAGCACATAACCTGATATATTTTTTACTTATATTATACGTATCATATTTAGAACATTTTTTCATGATCATTCTGCTTTCAACAAGTAAATATAGCCATGAAATAAAAAAACTTGTCTATGGAAAAATCTACCATGCATTTACAAAATAGTAAATGACGTGCACGTGCTTGTGCATGTATCACGAACCATGCTGGACAGGCCAGGGAGGGGTCATGGTGAGTTTGGAATTCCCTCAGGTTAAATTAAGGTAAAACAACACCAAATGATCAGTTGAACATTTTATTCATGGCAGAAGCAAACTCAACTTAGAAGGTGTAACATTAGGTGGCTGAGTCTCACAACAGGAATTTGCATGAAACTACCTCAGAAAACCATGTAACCTGTGGTAACCATATAGATAAATTCAGGGAAGAAGGAGAGCCCTGCCATTGAGTCACGAGGTTCAGAGCAGACCTCCTTGCTTTCTAGACTCCTTTTCAGAGAGGAACCTAGGGGCGGCTGGATCCGTTCCTGGTCCCAGACTTGGTCAACAGTTTTATGCCTAAAGGGATGAGGTGTAGGGACTATGAAAAAGCAGAAAGAAAGAGGAAAAGAAAGGAGAAAGATTTCACCAGTCCTGGGTCCAGCGTTGGTCCAGTCAGCCTAGAGGTCCAGTTCCAGTGGGCACGTGCTTGTGGGGCTTCGGTTTGTGTCCTTTTATCATCTCTTTGCCCCTCCTTTGGGCGGGCATTCGAACTCATTAGGCTAATTAGGTGTCATGCACGGTTTGTGCTTTCGGAACCTTCAGGAAATGGGTCGGTGGGCTTGGGGGTCGTTTGGGGAGTAAGTTCTCCTCCCCTGCAGACATGACCATTGTTTGATCTTTGGCCATGCGTGGTGAGCTGCCCTGCTCAGCGTATCAGAACAAGGACCTGCGGATCCTCTGGCAAGCCCTCCCTGTCCTGTTGCTGATGTCCTGTGCTGATCTGTGCTGATCAGCTTCTTTTCACCTGTGTTTGTTGTTATGCAGGGTTCCCTGTTAGGCAGAACTTGCCCTACCACAATGTTTGAGACTCTTTCAGTCTGTCACAGCATAAGAGACAAAGGAGGAGGTAGAAAGAGAATGTGAATGGTTCCCACTTCTATTGTTTATCAAATGTAACATATGAGGTGAGACAGAAAAAAATAGTGACCACATTTATTGTTGCTATTGTTTTTCAGTTTGGTTTTTTTTCCATGCTTGACTTCACTAATTCCATTGAGTTGAAACTCACCTCTAAGCAGTCAGCTGCATTGTGCTCCTCTACTATAGCCCAATTTTACATTCCATGAGAGGAAAGACTAATGTTTCCATAATGGAAACTGTACTGACACACACTGAAGTGACCACATATCCTGGTTTCGGCTGGGATAGAGTTAATTTTCTTTCTAGTAGCTGGTATAGTGTTATGTTTTGGGTTCAGTATGAGAAGAATGTTGATAACACACTGATGTTTTCAGTTGTTGCTAAGTAATGTTTAGACTAAGCCAAGGGTTTTTCAGCTTCTCATGCCCAGCCAGCAAGAAGGCTGGAGGGGCACAAGAAGTAGGGAGGGGACACAGCCAGCGCAGCTGACCCGAAGTGACCAAAGGGGTATTCCATAACATGTGATGTCATGTCTAGTATATAAACTGGGGGGGGTGAGGATGCAGGGGATTGCTGCTTGGGAACTAACTGGGCATCAGTCAGCGAGTGGTAAGCAATTGCATTGTCCATCACTTCTTTTATATATTCCGATCCTTCTATCATTATTATTGTCAATTCATTGTTGTTATTATAATATCAAT
The DNA here is from genome assembly GCF_947461875.1 of Haliaeetus albicilla. Classification (NCBI taxonomy): domain Eukaryota; kingdom Metazoa; phylum Chordata; class Aves; order Accipitriformes; family Accipitridae; genus Haliaeetus; species Haliaeetus albicilla. Next base: position 60,689,747 of record NC_091485.1, on the reverse strand, counting down.
TTATATTATTGTTATTACTTTCTTCCTTTCTCTTCTATTAAGCTGTTCTTAACTCATGAGTTTTACCTTTTTTTTTCTGATTTTCTCCCCCATCCAACTGAGTCGGGGGCAAGTGAGCAAGCTGTTGCTTGGTGCTTGGTTGCTGGCTGGGGTTAAACCACAACACCACACAAAAGGGATGTTTTGCTCTGAATTAGTCTCTTTTCTCTATAAGTGGAGATAACTCTCCAAACCATGAACATAGACCCACAAATACAGTACTGATAGATACTACACTGTGCTTTAGATCTGGTTTGGGGTTGGGTTTTTGTTTGCTTGCTTGTTTTATTTTGTGCTAAAGCAGAAAGAGGCTTTTAAACTACAAAATGTAGAGTTCATTTTTTTAATAAATTTTTAGTATCTGTTTTTTGTTTCTGTGCTAGCTGGGGAGAGAAGTTAGTCTTCGTTTCTTTCCTCTCTACTGATGTGCATTAAGCTCTCCTGAGTCTCAGTTGTTCTGAAGTTCTCATTCAGCAGTATTTAGTAGTTTACAGGTAAGATTTGAGAATATATTTGATCTCAACACATGCTGACAAATATGTATCTTCATCTTTATTTGTGCAAGTAAGTAACATATGAATGATAAAACATGATAAATATGTATTTGTGTGTTTTATATACATTAACTTTACTTTTAATATGAAAACATTGGGGTGTAAGTATAAACTAATTTGTTTCAAAAATGCCTGCTAGCTAGACAGTATTTTCTTATATCAGGTATAGCATTATTTCATTGTCATTGAAATAAAAGTTCACTTTTCGTTGCCCAAACAGTCGAAAAATCTATTGCAACCCCAGGTACCCAGAGTTATGCAAACTGACATTTACATTTGCCATATCTTGGTTAATAAATTTCAGATTCTGACTTTCCTGACATTTTCTCATACAGTTACTTTCCTTACTCCATGAGTTTAGCAGGTGTGCATTGAAGTCTAAGAAACTGTAGGTGTTGAGCTTGGGGTAAAAAAAAAAAAAAAAAAAAAGAAAAGAGAGAATGCATGACTGAGGGAGAAAAACTTACTGTATGAACATAAATTAATAAAATGAAAGGTGGATTTTCAGTTTATATTTGAAGAAATGTACTTAGCTTTGAGCTTATTTTAAAAAATAATGACAAGTAAAAGCAAAAAAAACCTTTTTGGCAATTTTATTTGTTTTACCAAATAATTATAAATCTGCTGATGAGATTTAAAACTTGTGTTGTTTACATTGATGTAATCAAAAGCAGCCTAAGTCAAATGATGTGCTATATAGCCTAATGAAGAATGTTCAAAGACACTTCTGAAGTTATGGTTAACACACGGTCTAACTTGGGTTGTCATATTGATTATGCCTCTACTATGAAATATACCCACAAGCAATTGTATTTGTTTTAGCTGATGATTCACTTTTTAAGCATGTGTTTTGTTGCATAAATATTCACTTTACCACTTTGATCTCACTTGATTCATTTTCCATCTTGTTGAAACAAGCATGCATTTCAAACTCTGGAAACCATCACTTTTGAGGGTCTTAGAGCAACAAGAAACTGCGTGACCACATTTGGTTTGCCTACGTGCATTGTAAGATACATAAACTGCAGACAGAGTATTTCCAAGTTCATTTGAATTCCCAGATTAAATTAGTGCTTACCAAAACTTTAAGTCCAAAATGTGTCTTTGCTTTTATATGCAACAGCTTATTCAATTCCAGTTACAATTTCAGAACTCCTTTGTATCTGAATGTTAAAAAAATAAGATCTGATTCTGATCTGACTTGCATTTGCATGATACTTTAACTGAAACATACTTAAGCATTGATCTATACTGGTAGTTTTGAAAATAAAATCAAGTCTGATATACTGGACTATTTTCCTGACAACATTAGTTACTGTTAAATCAAAGGTTTCATTTTTAGCACACTCTTTGCTCTCATTGAAAGCATTTTCTCTCTAGGTAAAATTCTGTAGGCATACCAATGCTAACAGGCACTTATAAATCTCCTGGGGAGCTTTCATGGTCATATTACAAAAATGAATGGTTCTCATATTGTGCCACAAAGTTTAATGCTCTTTAAACATCCTATGAGAGAATTTAGCAATGTATGTGCAATGTCTGCTTCTGCTGAAGAAACTTTCTACTGCTCCTACCAGATTCCATGCCATCATCATCACCAGTTAGCTTTGTCTACCTGAGCTTTTTGACATTTCTACTGCAGTCTGCAATCAATTTTCAAGGTCATGTGGCCCTGTAATGGAATATTAACACCCTGTGAGTAGGCTTGCCAGCAGGAGGTGTGTCAGAGCAATTTGACAAACAGTGCTTTGAAGGACTATGACCTTGGAAGCCTCTAGCAGGGCAATCTATGAATTTGGAGTAGCTGTCAGATTGAATTGTAAAAGGGTGTATATTAATACAGAGGATTACAAATGAAGACTCATTCACTGACATCTTGCCAAAGAATGGCTCACACAAGAGTTTAATAGAATATCTATTCTCTTATTACAAATACATAAAAAGCAAAAATTATCTATCTGCATCCTTAGAACACCACAAATTGTACCATAGTTTCCAATTCCTTATTTTTTACAATTAAACATTTTCCTTATAACTTACCAAATCCTGCCCCAACTGGATACTGGCACAGGTCCCACTGATTTTAGTAGAAGTAGACCTGTCTCCAAAAGACAGTTATAATAATGCCCACATTAAAATTGGGAACCACGGCACAATCTTTTAGGCCACAGCTAAGCATCTGAAATTAGATTTTTTAAATCCATATTGATACATCTACATAAATTTGGCCTGCTTTTCAAAGACAGTCAGTGGCCATGAATCAACTGAATAGAGCTAGAGGAATGAAAGTTAGGTCATATTTATTTATCAGCCTTAATATGGATTTAAAGACTTAACTGCAGACATCCAGGTTTGGAAATGTTGGCCAATGTTTGCAGCCCAAATGTTTCCAGTGTTTTCTGGGAATGATCAGACAATTGTTCAGCAAAGACCATGTACAGTACTGTTGACTATGGCGTAATTAAAGAGAGACAATGAAGCACTGAGGGCTAAGCTTAAAAAATATTGTAAAATCACTTGCAAACACTGAATAGGATGATGATTGTTTTTTGGTTTTGTTGAAAAAAGCCTTCTTCAAGAACTGAAACTACAGAAATAAAATATAAATTATAATTACACAGCCTAAGTATAGATTTGTGAGGAACTATTGTCAGTAATTTTGCATTTATGATCACCATTTAAAAGGCAGATTCACACAGCAGTGAATTCTCAATTACAAAAAGAAGCTTCCCTTTTGCAAATAGAAATGTGCTGCTCTTAGACAGAAGTACTTATGTTCTTCATGCTCAACATTACAGTTTGTCTCCTCATTAAGTGTTCAGAAAATTTGTGAATGCTAATCCTACCAGCTTGCACTGTTACTCACTGCAGTATAGTAAGAACTTGAGCAAGTATTGTCTGCAAAAAACTGGAACCATCTAACGTGTGCAAGTGGCATAAAGAGTTATATCCTTTTAGCTGGTTTCCCAGTTCAGTACAAAATGGCCTGACAGCACATGCAAGTTACGCAATTCTGAAGCCCTGCCGTATCCACAGAATAAAGCAATAACCACCCTAAGCCTGATCCAAGGCCAGCCGAAGTGAAAAGGAACCATCTCATTACTTTCTGTGGCTTTTGGATCATGCAATCCTTGACAAATTTAGCCTCCACTACACCCTGACATAATCCTCATATCACACAAGGCAGTTGGATGCAAAAAGTACTAAGACATCAGCTGGCATAAGATTTATTTCTTCAAGAAAGTTGATGAATGATATTCTTTGCTTGTCAAGGTCGATCCCCAGCCAAATGCATATAACTTGCTTATTACTTGTCATATGTCCACTTTTACTAGAAAAAAAATAATTCCTTTTGAAGTAGAATGTTGACTCCACTAATGTTTTCAACAATTTTTTTAATCTTTTTTTCCCTCCAGAGTTCATTTCTTGCAGTTCTGTAAACTCTGGCGCACAACCACATAGGAGCAGAGGCAGGCAGTGGCAGGTCACTCGACCTCCACAGTTCTCCACTAGCAACATAAAATTTTTTTTCTTTACTGTATTTTTTCAACTCAATCTCTCTGTATATCTTTACGTTCATATGATGTAAACTGAACGGTTAGAATTTATGATGAACTTGTCTGTGAAATCTTTGTTCTATTTACTGACATGAAGGCTCTGCTATTACCCTCAGCTTTTCAACACAATAATGATGAGCTATGTAGACACTTCTAGGCTAGCATTAGAACATCATTGCTCATAACTTAAAAAAGCAGAGCCAAGGTATTTCTTCCTGCCACTATACCAATTTGTATTCTCATAAACTATACACAGTTGAAGCTATTTTTTATTAGATTATAATTCAATAGGTGGCACCCTACAGTCAGTGAAGAACCATTTTATCAAATAAATAATTTTTAATAATGAGGTATAAAATAAGAATAGTTTAACTGTTTCATTTGTAGGCATACAGTCCTTAGACAAACTACACCACCTTGAAAGACGGTAGAACAAGTGAAACAAAAAGAAAATATGTCACATCCTTCAATGGCCTTGAGTTACATGTTCTGCAATAGATTTATCCTTCACTGCACCTCTACTCCTTATGCTGGAGTTTTATGTGAAAATAAAGCCAAAGATAACCCAAATAAGAATTGGAAGCAGAATTATAGTGAGAGGAGCTATTGAAAGAGAGGAAACAGAAGGTTGTGGGGGATAAAGGACAGTGAGGCAACAGGGAGGAGTGTGGAGGAGGCTGCATATTTTCCATCACACTAACTGAATATTCAGGTAGTTGGCACCAATCTCTATGAACTGTAGCCATGTTTTTATGCCTAAGAACATTTAATCTGCAGATTGTAAGCATGGAAATGCAGTACCTGGGGACTATTTTTTGAGACAGAGCTGGGATTTCTACTCCCTGCCCGCAACCACACTTTCAAGCTTATTATTATCAAAAAAAAAAAAAAAAAAAAGGATCTTTTTTCTTTCTACAGCCTTGCTGGGACTTATCACCTATGATGCTGCAGTGTTGACTATTTGAAAGCTGAATATATTGAAATTTTAGCATTAATTTTTATCTGGCAGATTTTGAAAGAGGCCTTTTCTTGGCATACTGTAAGTCTTTTGAAGCCAATATATGTAATAAGCAGCTTCACTAGAGTTTCTGTTAACACAAAAGCCTCTTCCAATGTCAAGTTTAAATGTTATCCTTGTGATAATGTTGTACTTTATATTATATACCTTTTCTCCCTTACTATGTTTTAGTTCTCATTTCTGTCACCTTGCTATGGAGAACAACCTGATAAACTTCTAAGATGAAATGACTGGCTTGCTAGACAAGGGGACAGCAGTCAATATTGTCTACTTAGACTTCAATAAGGCTTTTGACACTATCTCCTGTAAGATCGTCATATGAAGTTGATGAGGTATGGGCTGGATGAGCAGAAAGTGCGGTGAATTGAGAACTGGCTGAATGGCCAGGACCAGAGCGTGGTGATCAGTGGCACGAATTCTAGTTGGAAGCTTGTCACCAGTGTACACCAGGAGTCAATACTGGGTCTGATCCTCTTTATGATCCTCATTATTGATCTGGATAATGGGGCAGAGTATGTCCTCAACAAGTTCGCTGATGATGCAAAACTGATACACCAGAGGGTCATGCTGCCATACAGACGAACCTCAACAGGCTGGAGAAATGGGCTGACAGGAACCTCATGAAGTTCAACAAGGGGAAGTACAAAGTCCTGCACCTAGGGAGGAACAACCTCATGCACCAATATATGCTGGGGGCCACCCAGCTGGAATGCAGCTTTGCAGAAAAGGACCTCAGGCTCCTGGTGGACACCAAGTTGACCATGAGCCAGTAATGTGTCTTTGCAGCAAAGAAGGCTAATAGTATGCTGGGATGTATTAGGAGAATTGTTGCCAGCAGGCTGAGAGAGGGGATCCTTCCCCTCTATTCAGCACTGGTGAGGCCACACCTGGAGTACCATGGCCAGTTCTGGGCTATCCAGTATAAGAGATATGGACATACTGAAAAGAGTCCAACCATGAAGGGCCATCAAGATAGTTAAGGGACTGGAGCATCTCTCTTATGAAGATAGGCTGAGAAAGCTGGGACCATTTAGCCTGGAGAAGAGAAGGCTCAAGGGGGCAATCTTACCAATGTACAAAAATATCTGACGGCAGTCTGCAAAGAAGGCAGAGACAGGCTCTTTTCAGTGACAGAACAAGAAGCAATGGGCACAAACTGAAACATGAGAGGTTCCCTCTGAACATCAGAAAACCCTTTTTTATACATACTGCCCAGAGAGGTTGTGGAGTCTCAATTGTTGGAGATATTCAAAAGCTATCTGGACATGGTCTTGGGCAGCCTGCTCTAGGTGGCCCTTTTTGAGCAGGGATGTTGGACCAGATGACCTCCAGAGGTCCCCTCTAACCTCACACATTCTATGATTCTATGAGCAACCTTCCTCTAACTTTCAGAGTTTAAAAAGTCAAGAGTGAATCTATACAAGAATTTTAGTTCACATGTGCCTTTGAAATGAATCTCCTTGTTGTTTCCAAGTTTTTGTTTCCCTTTGCAGAATAGTCTCAAAGTGCAAGAAATGGACACCTCCTAAACTAGAGTATGAGCCCACCTGACTCCCTCAACAGCTAATTTTCTTTCAAGCCAAACTAAAGCAACCTTGAAGTAAAACTCCTCAAATACCTGTAGTGTAGACATTGGGTCCTCAGCACCATGTTATTCTACAAATGTACTCCTGTTGGGCTCTGCTACTTGCTAACATATAGCTTTCTATCATCAGATGGAAATTCTTGCTCATTCTCTCTCATGCCCCAGGAATATCTTCTTCTTTTCTTTTTTTCTTTTCTCTTTTCTTTTCCTTTCTTTTCTTTTCTTTCTTTTTCTTTTCTTTCCTTTTCTTTTCTCTTTTCTTTTCAATATGGATTTTATCACAACATGATTTTTTTTTAAAGTTGCTTTTAGTTGAGTTTCTCTCAAAGTGGGATGGTGAAGGCAGTGTCCTGCTAGCTAGCAGGTGGTGGGTCTGGACCATCCTGGGCTGTGGAGTAATTTCCATTTTATGTTCTGAATACTTTCTCAATAGGGTACCATACAACATCAGATATGACTCCCTCTACTTCTGAACTAAAATGATCCTTTCAGTTGTATATTGGGCTAATTTCAATGCCACTGGGCTTTAATGTGAGGCATCAAGGAGCTACAGTTCTTTCAGGAATTTAGGTGTCTTTCTCTCCCACTGCTGAAGCATGTGTGACTGATCTGTCCAAAGAACAAGAAACCTAGCTGTTCAGATTGGCAGGCTGTATGTGAACAAAGGATTATGTTTCTGCACAAGGGAATTTTGTAATAAGGCAGAGGCAATGGAATAATTCTCTGAGATTTAGTGTAAGGTCTAGCATCTCTGACCCTTTCACTTGCCTTAGTTCATCAGTCTTGGGGATATGCACCATTCAGAGGACTATGGAAATCTCTTCAATGTGTACTGATGCCTGTTCAAGATAGCCGAGTTACTGGTTTTTTCCTGGATAGTCACATACACTTCTTGACATAAAAAAGGCTCAGTTACTCCAAAACTGCTATTCAAAAGGTTATTGAAATCCCACTCTGCTTTAAGTGGTATAAAACAGGCACACATTCTTCTTTGATCATGAGTCTATTTGTATGTCCGCAGGGGACAGACTAACCTTATGACACACATTTACTATCAACAGCCTTTGGGCAACAACACATACCGTGACATTGTCTCAGTCTACAGCCAAAAATATCTACCAAATGCAATCAGAGATCTATTCTTTTTGCCCTCTCTTCTGTCTTTTCTTCAGTATATTTTTGTTACCTTTGTCACATGTTCCTTAAATAAATCAGGATGCAGACTTTCCATCTTAACACTTATCTCCTGTGATCCTGTCAAGGTCAGCATCAGTTTTGCTCGGTAAAGCCCACCAGGGACTACTGGAGAAGTTCTAGTCCTAACAATACAAATGGAAGAAGGCAAATTACCTTCCAGTTATCTGCAATTTAATGATTAATTTGTTGCAAAATCCAAATGCCAAATGTTTACATGAAGAAACATTCACTTCTGTTATTTAGTACCGTGCGGCACGTACAGCCTAATGCTTTAAGTAATTCACTACAACAATCTCCAAGTCATATCCAAGGCTGTCTCATGGTAGCTCTCACTTATAGCTTGTATAAGACAGCAAGGTCATGCTGACACCCTGCTTTGTCACTGTAGCATGACTTGTCTGCCACAGGAAATATGCCCAAAGCAGCAGGATCATAAAAATCTCAGACAGAGTCTGCTTATTTGTGTGACCCATGAGGACAAGAAAAGCGTACTTTCTGAACAGCAGAAGGGCCTTATGAGAATCAGAAACATACAAAGAAAGACAAAACAATTATTTATTTTTAAGTAATAGCATTAGGTTACTAAATGAAGCTTACACTGAAAAATCCATTAAGGAAGAGAATCCCTTTGTGTCCCTTTTGTATAACCAGATGGCATTACCTGTCTAATTTTTAGAATTGCTGAAGCACATCCTATTTCTTCCAAATGCAATTGTGACAGATCAGTTGTGATAGCAGACATTATAAATTTCTTATGGCCAATATATTAACCATTTTTCAGCATTTATAAAGGCACACATTGCCACAAAAGTATTAATGAGAATAACAGCACTTTGTATTTCCAAAATAATTATATTCTACAAGTATGAAGCCTCTACTTTCATGTTAGGTAAACACAACTAAAGGCATGTTTTCTCTCTTATCCCTGGTGTACATACAGAAACTTTGTGGCAAGTGATGTGAAGTGGTGTGGAGCCTTAGGAAAACACGGCAAAGTTTGCACTAGAAGTGACAGTCTGCTTCCTGGTCTTGTATTTGCGCTTCTTTCTTTTTCTTCTTAAGTATATTTGCAAACTTAAAATATTTTGGCTACTTTAGTAAAGTGCTTAGCAGTGTCACAAGTTTGGTTTTTTTTTAAATTTCATTTGCTATTTGGGACCACATTGTTCCATAAAAATTAAAGTGGCTAAATGGAATAGTTTATGTTTAAGCAACCTTTCCTTCATCTCCCAGTATGTGCACACTTAGATCTCTAAAGCACAGACTGGTCTTTATGAGTAGAATGGATACTCAAGTCTGTTAGCTTTTTCCTTTCTTTGTCCTCTCTTCTCTCATAAATCCCTTCCCATGTTTCCCAGATAATGCACCTTAGACTTTTCCTGTCTTTCAATTCAGCACGTACATATCTTGAGTGTCACTTCACACAATAAATTAGGTCTGATCTTGATGAAGCCAATAAGAGTTGTGCAATGGAGTCATTGGAATCAATTTGTCAATTAATGTCTTGAAGCTGTTAAAAAAACCCAACGTAACAAAAAACCCCTTGGTTTTCTTTTTCCAGGTTCGGTGGGATGGCCCAGTACAAAAGGACAGAAAAGTAAGACTCATAGTACTGTTTTCCTCAGCACTCTTGTGGCTGGATGGAAGTATTCAATGTCCCCTGTAGTTAAGGAAATATGGTCTCATAAATTTGCACAAGTAATTGATCTTTTTAGGGGAAGACTTTGTGGTTAAACCAAAGATTGCTACACTTTCTGAGATCCTGTAAGAGGGTGTTCTCCCCTCAGTTTCAGTGCTAACACTTTATATTCTGTCCTTGGGCTCATCATATAAACAGTCATTAAAATTGCCATCGATCATCTATCCTTCATGTCCATTCATGTCAAATGACTGCAACACCAAGGTACATTGCACAGTTTCTTCATCTTCACATGACTGTGTTACAGATGCAAGACTAACCAAATCCAACAGGTGTTAAAACTCAGATTTATTCTTCAGCAAAAGTTAGTTAGAAGTCCAGTAACATCTTATAAAACCACAGTCTCAATGATGTAAAGAGAATTAACACTACACAGATGACTTAAGAATCCCCAAGATTTAAAGTGATGGCTCAAAATGCGCATATCACTCCCCTAAAAGCTGAGGGTTCTCTCCCTCGAGGAGTTACCTCGGGTGGTGCCCCGACCCGAGGGGGAGTCCCGGACTGCAGACCCGCTGCTCCGAGGAGGACTGATTCCAACATGTCCTCCAGCAGGACCCCGTTTATACCCCTGTCGAATCTGACCTGTGGTCATTTAATTCTATTGGCTAGGAGGGTCACCTCAGTGTATCTGGCGCATCTCGACTGGCCAGTTCAAATTTCAACCTGCAGCCTCCAGGGTTTCCTTCCCCTTCTCCCTTCCTGGAGAAGTTTTGTTTCCTGCTGGTGGGCTGGCGGCGGGGATGTACTGCCACAGACCGTTGACTAAGAATGCAAGAAGAAAAGTGTCAGGGAATCAGATCATGTGGTCTTGCAGCATGATGTTGAGAGAGGCTCACAGCTGCGCCAAAAAGCAATGATCATGGGGTTGTCTGTGATACAACTCCTTGCCTTTCTCTGACTGATGCCCTTTTGCAACAAGAACCAAAATCAAATTAGATATGAATGCTTTCTTAGTCCCCTCTGATTGCCAACTGATAATTTTTTATTTTTTCTTGGTTGAAGAAGAAACAGGAAAGATGAACATGGGATGAGGATTTTTTTTAACAGGGATCTAAAAATAGTCTACTTTGTTTTCAGAAAATGTCTAGTAATCAGTTTGGATGCAAAAAGCAGCACAAAGTCTGTGAGGATCGACCTAGTTCTCTAGAACTTTCTAAAGTTTAATATCCAACAGACCGTATAAAATCAGGTTTTAGTCATAACTCAAGAAAATGGCATGACATTGCAGGCATCATCATCACCATTAAGTGAGGAAGAAATGCAAGTCTAGCATGAAGTTTCGGGCTTCATGGTGGTTAGGGCTGCCTTAGGCCAACCATCATGTTGCCTATTGTGTAAGTTGGATATGAGTAATGGGCCTTTTTTATGCTGAGGAATTTAGAAGCTGTGACAAATGTGGTGCTTCAGATAAATCCCCTTCATGCAAAATTCAAAAGGTTTGATGAACATCTATCTTCTGCTACTGGAAGAGCTACCAAAAAAGACAAGGACTAGGGATTGTATACAATTGGATATACTCAGTGTTAAGCAAGGTGAGAGCTTCATTTCAAATTTCATCTAAGGTAAATGTAACTTCATTGTGGTCAGCAGCATTTTGTCAGGTGCAAGTAGAGACAGAATATAGCCTAGCCCACAGTTTGCCAACTGAAATATTGCTGGATTAGAAGCTAATGAATGGAAAGTATGATTTTAAGAACCACTGAGAAAATAGTTTAAAGATGTGCTTTTGTATTTTGGTTATCCCTTTGATGAACATAATGGTTTCCATCCAAGCAAGTTAAGTAATGAGTGCATTTATGCCAATTTCTTATTAATCAATACCTTTCTCTTCTCATTAGATTAATTCATCTAAATCTATTTTGTAGACAGCACTGAGGAAAGGCAGGTGAGTGAAATCAAGCTTTAGTTAACTTCAGCTGTGTTTCTGGCACTTGTGTCAGTTCAAAGTGAGAGGAGAAAGAAGTATGAGAATGCAGAAGTGAAATGTCTCAAATAACTGAGTTTTTTGTCATATGAAAATCTAATACCTGTTTCTAAAAACAAATTAAAATTTAGAGAATGGATCATCTTGTCTCCAGTAGACTCCAAGTCTCTTATCCCTCTCAACTGCATAACTGTAAAAAAACGCTACTTTTTTATTTCCCCACAACTGCATATAAAAGCCTGAAACAAATTCCATTTCAAGCTCTGATTTTCAAGGATCCAGTTGCACTGGAACAATACATAATCTGCAAGTTGTTAGCCCAAATATTTGTGGGAAATAGAAGAAATAAACAATGGAAACTTGAGAAGATTTTTTTTTTTCCTTGTTTTCCTCAGAACAGACATGAAGTCATGGATTTTAGGACATAGATGGCAGAGGGAAGGAATCATTTAATTTTTTCTTTTCTTCTCTACATCAAACTTGAGGACTTCAAATTGGAGTTTTAACAAGACTAAACAGAGTGCGTGTATAAAATATTTATATATAGAAGTAATAAGGCTACTTTTGTGCTTTGTTTTCACAAACTTTATAGGTCACAAAACACTGAACAACATCTACCACATATTAATGTTGCATAAACATTTTTCATGTTGTTAGTAATTTGATTTCAAAGAAGGTTTGCAGAGATACATATACAGTTACATTACATAGGCTCTGAAGGAGTTATTAACACTGGTAACACCACTAACCTATACCTTAATTACAACCATGCTCTACATTGATGGTAGCACAACAGCTGCCAGGGAGCTGTTACAATGTCAGTGCAATTAAACTGAGATTTTGTTGTGTCCTCATTTTAATGTGAAGTATTCTTGCTCGTCAAAACCCTGTCAAGAAAAAATTGGCCATTCTTGCATCACTGTCTTTGAATAGGAATAGGGAAAGAATAATATGGCTGAGTCCTTTATGGAAGAAAGAATGGGTTACTAAGAAATATGTCTGTGGAAACTACAAAACAAGTCTCTTGGGAACAGGTAGTACCACATTTGAAGAACCCACCATGGCTCAGATGTTACAACAGAAGGTTTAACTTGGTTTATGATTTTTGGTGACCACAAAGTTTTGCTTACACTCTCATTTGCAATGTTGTTTACACTGCAAGAATTTTTAGTCATGATGTATATTCATGTGCCTATATACATATATCCTTACAAGTATATACACACACACGTACATAGATGCAGTTTCTTTAATTTCTGTTAATTTATATTGAATGTTTAACACAAAAAAATAGTAAAAACTCTGTTAATATGTATCATACTTTTTTCTTGCATAAAATCTGTAGGCAAATTTTGATGTACATATAAGGTACATAGTCTTTTTTATTGCTCCTAAACACATCTCTGCCTACCAGTACAGAATTCTAGTATCTGTGGCATTCTAGTCCTCTAATAATCTGTTATACTTTCAGGAACAATTGAAGTTCTGTTTTATTTATAAGCTCTTCAAAGCATAACCAGAATCCTATATTCAACCCGTGTTTTACTTCCAAGGCATCCTGCTAGCAGGTATAAAATTTTTCCAGCCCTCTGCCTTCTCACTTTTATTTCAGATTTTTCTTCTAACACCTTTTGCAAAAGAGACATTTTTCATACAAACTTCTGGTCAATGTTGTGTGATGTCCTTCTTTGAATAAATAAAATGAATACATAAATACAGCACATGCCATACAGTTAAGCTTAGATCTGAATGAGAGTTTGTGTTTGAGAAATCCAGTAGACATTAAAGACTAATTTGTTCATTATTCTCCCAAGACCATACAGAACATTTAACATTATTTGATATGTTCACCTTGGTGGACACATCATAGTATCTGTTTTTTAAACAGGAGCTTCTCATAGAATTCATTGGAAAAGCAAGAAGAGACTAATGTGTGAAACAGGTTCAATTAATTAATGATGTTGAGTTCTTCTCCCTGATGAGATCACTGTGATTGAATGGTGTTATCCATGGTCAACCTGAAATACAGTCTATCTCCTAACTAGTCTAGCAATGAAACATTTTAGAGAGGAAAAACTTAATTCAACCAAAGGTGGTGAATCATATCCAAAAGATTTGGACTTTTTTTCTACTACCTAAGTAATAAATTGTTTAAAATTAAGTGGTCAGAAATATTCAGCAAATCCACTGGCTAGATTGTTTGTATATCCTTTAATTTTGTGAAAAATTAAATGAGTGGCTTTACGCAGGGAGTCACTTGGATTTGTTTTTAAGCCTTGTTATTGTTATTAAATTTTCAGTGCATTTACTTCAGTAGAATCCTCTTTGTTATTACTATATAAGGAGAGATTACTTTTACAAATGACTGTGTCAACTTTATAAATAACCCCACTATATTACAGTTTTCCCCTGGGTGTCCTCACTACTGAGGAAATTGACCTTACACAGGGCAATAAGTCATTCATGACTGGGAACTTTAAACTACAGATAGTGGAATAAATTTTGGAATCACTCAGTCCCTAACTAGACACTCTGTTTAGCTTCATCATAACCATAAATATGCTGTACAAGGTATCCAGCTGAGCTTCTAATCCAATTGGTGTCCTAGTCAAATCTGTATTTCTTACATTTTGCTGAACTGTGCTTCCATAAATACACTTTCAGTGTGGAAAAAGTACCGGCAGAAAAGATGTTCAGAAGTGTAACCTTTGTTATGTGGAATCATGTGGTATTTATAAAAGCATCCTCACAATTTTAGTAATGAACTCAAAGTTCATGGAAAGATCATATTCCAGTAACAGCTTAATTACCAAATAGCTGAAAAATAAGCATAGTTTACCTTATCTGCACTTGAAGAGAACAACTAAAGTTAAGAAAGCCTCCAAATTCCTTCAGTTGTTTGTCTGGTGAGACTTTCAGCATGAACACTAGCTACATGGCAGCTTTGTGATGTGTGCTTGGCTTGAAAGTCCTGGTCTTGACAAGGGCTTAAGTTGCCAACAGGCTTTGGGGTCAGTACCAATCTGAGAAGCGTTGACTGTAGTGATGGAAAAGGATCACTAAGCTGTTCCTAGACCCCAGAGTCTAAATATCATCTTGCTGAATGTGACTTTCTGTCTATTCAGATTTAGAATTGATGTTGCTAAATGAGAAAGAGGAATGTGAAAAGATGAGAGATTATCTTCAGTAATATCTCAGCTCCCCCTTTTGCCTCAACATAACACTACTAAATCACTCACAAATGAGGCCACGGCATATAATCACCCACAAATATTTCACTCTTTAGGCTCTGCTAGGTAAGATACAAATGACCCATAGGGATAGAACATTTAGTAATATAAGTCTGAATTCATTTTACTGCATATGGCTCTATAGGCAGCCTATATTAATCCAGACTATGTTGAAGTGCTTGGTGGAACACTTACTTAGAGGGAAAATGAGGCTCTAGCTCCTACTTCCTTTGTTTGAAGAACTGCATTTATTTTGCTAGATATTACTGACTGCGGAGATACACCAGTGTTGGTGAAACTGCTTTGTGCCTCAGGCCTCTTTTCCTTCCTTTGTATACAGGACTGAAAATGACAAAAACAAAGCTCTGCACAGAATAAAATGCAGTCACTTGATACATAGCTGGGAATGTTTTATACCACATCTCAGGGCTGGTTTAACATTCTTCAGTGGTATAGGCAGAACTGTGCTTTTCTGCCCCAGATATCAAGAAAGGAGTGGAAAAGGATAGATTAAAGGAAAGAGTCAAAGAACTCAGAAGAAAAGAGGGGAGAGGGTATATATTGCTGGAGTTTCTTCTGCTGAGGAGATGGATGTAGGGAAAGGACTTTCCCATCAAGCAAGAGTTACCCCTCTGACATGATTACACCCCCTCAAAACAGAACTCTAGAACTGGTTCATCTAAATCTTTCCAAACGAGGCTGATGATAGACCGAATGCAGCATCCTCCCCTCAACTGATTTACACTAAAAGAACTGTCAGAATAGTTCTGTTATAAGAATCCATTATTTAGGTCATTCTACTCTGCAATATCAGGCACAGACTGAACAAGGACTGTGTTTAGCACATGCCATCCCAACATTTTTCCTTCTCCTCTGTCTTAAAACAACCCATATAAACCAGATGGAAGAGTGATAATTTCTGTAACAGAATTCCTGACTGGACATTATCCAAACTGCCAGAACTATCTGAGTGTGATATCAAGTCCACTCTAAACAGATTTTAGTCACAGTTTGTGGTGTGATAGGTAGTGAGGGCTTCCCAGGAAAGGTGAAAAGGTGAATACGATGGGTGGTTTGATAAATAGGTTGATGGGTAGAAGAAACAGAAGTAGATATTCAGAGTCAGTAAACGGGGTGGCAGATTTCAGAGTTGTGCAAGAATTATGGCAGTTCTGCTTGTAGGCAGAATGACTGGATGCATAACAAGGTGGACATCATGGGAAGGTTATTGTCTTTTTTCCTATATTCAAACCCGTTTCTTAATGTAAGGAGGCATATAGTCACTGCAGTAAAAAGATCATAGTCCTTCCCATACTTTAGCTTCTCTAATCCCAGGTCTTGGGATTTCTGTAGTCACAGAGGCTCCCATCTTCTCTTGCTATGCACCAGAAATCTCTCTCTTCCCTAAATTTGGTCTCATACTGCTGTTTGTATCTGCTATGGAACACCATCTGCAGTGGAGATGAGCAGGAGAAAAGAAGAGAGGATTCAGAAAGATGCTGACCCATACAGAGATCTGACACTGTTGCTGGGGTCTGGATTCCTGAACTGCCGGTACCAGCATCAAGATCTAACAGCTTGTCCTCATCTCATTTGGAAAAAGCAATGAGATGGAAGCTCCTCCAAACCTGGCTTGTGCAAGATTGATTCAGTGGAATTCTAAGCCTCAGGGCAAGTACATCTTCTCTTCTGTGCAGACTGTTAAACTGCTCCCAAGGGGGTTCTGTTCTCTCCTTCTTCAGAGGAAGGGACTGAAAAAGGGGGAGTAAGTAACCATCACAAGAAACCTGGAAGTGCTTTAGGGACACATAACCTTCTCCTGGAGCAAAGTCTTGGAAGAATGGAAGAGGAAATCAGAAGCAAAACTCTGACCATCAGCATCTACCGATGCTGCTAGGAGTTTGAACATCTGCAGTATGCCACTACCTGTTCAGAGTTGTTTCCATCACTTCACTCAGATCTTAGAGGAATGCATCCCATATTGATCACTATAATAATGTGTAATGGGTAATCCACCACTAATCTTGAAACCGTACTCTTGGCACCCCTTAAAAAGTGGGGAGGTTGTGGGTCTTTTCCATGTTGTGAGGGGACTTTCCCTGTTTATAAGATTTTGGCTGCCTCAAAAAAGGGGAAAAAGAGACAGGATTGCCTTTATGTTTTTCATCCCTGCAGTCTCCCACTGCAAGAGTGACCAGAATTTTGACTGTAGTATTTGAAATCAACATCATGCTAATGGCTCCAGAGAGAGTATAATATTACCTGCACTGGATGAAGCACAAAGTTACTCTGTGGAAAGTAATTTAAATCAATACAAAATACCTCAGAATGCTCTGGGAGACTTTGCCTTCCAACCTGCTCTCTACTTTATTGATGTACTACTAAACCAAACTAAGTAGTACATCAATACAGAGTTTTAATTAGGATACTGGGGCCTGAGGAGATGTCTGAGATTTTTTGGTGGGAGAAGAAACTATCAAGTCTAGCAAAGAAAAAAACAGCTAAAAGAAAAATCAGCATCAAGGGAATAACAAAAAAGCTAACAAAATCACCAGAGCTTGAACAAAGCAACAGAGGATAATACAGGTGAAGATCAATGTCTCAAAGCAAACAGTAGGGAGAAAATAGACTAGTGTTATTGACAACAATAAAACTTTGTGTTTCCAGTTATTTGCTAGGTTTGTTGAAATTTTTATAACACAAATGCAAATGTAGATTTAAAAAGAGAAAGAAAAAATTGTTGATTGGCAGAATAGAGGTTTTTCCCCGTAAGCCTGGATGGCAAGTTTTATTCAGTGAATTGTATCTGAAATCATTACTTACATTTGGATTGTAGATTTTCCTGCTTGATGTAAAGATCTCTGGGGCAAAAAGGAGAGAGAAAGAAAAAAATAATCTCAAAGCAAGCAGTTAACTAATAGTATAACACAAGCTAGTAACTAAATTATCATTAAGACTTCCAAACTATATCTACTGACAATAAAAATGACCAAGTTTTATTTGTGTGTGACCACAAGCATGCTATGGATGTTACCACTGTTATGTTGTTATTTGAAGTGGTATTCCAAAAGAAATAAATACATTGTATTTTATATGAATAAATAGAAGAGGCAGTTTTAATACATTCCTAACCACTGTAAAATGTGTGCATGTATATATTAAAAAACAGAGAGTGTTTCAATAGGTTACCTTTTCTTTTCAGCAATAAAAGGTTATCTAAATCTTTTGTGAAATAATTTATATTTAGATTAACAGAAACTAATATAGAATAGCAACATGTTAGTTAAAGAATGATTCAAGGAGACAAATTCACCACTAATGCAGTTTCAGTGACTTAAAAGCAATTTTACTTCATTCAGCCTGAACGCTATGATTATGTGTCATTGAAAAAGTTTTCAGTTTTAAGAAATAAAAACTATGGAAAAGGTACATTTTTTATTTTGTTTTTACAACAATTCTGTAACAAAAGGATTAATTTCCTTGTGTTCTTTTCTGAGTCTGTTAAAATTCTGGTGACTTCTGCCCTATTATTCTTGGCCTGACAACGTACAAATAGACTCAAAGGCATTTTATTCCTGGAAGTAGTATATAATGAAGTCAATAGTCTTTCAATATTTTAATGAAGATTAAATTCCCAAGCCTTTTACTTGAGGAAGACAACAATAGCAACAAGCAACAACAACAAAGAATCAAAATTTTAAATTAATTCTGTATTGTCAAGGTACAAGATCTTTTTTTTTTGTAGTGACTTCAGAAATCCATTAATTTTGTGTTACGTATCTGATGTTTAAATCAGGATTTCAGAACATTCCAGAAAAGCTGTGAAATTATTAGACATTTCAAATTCCTGAACAAATATATAATAGGGATATAAGTTTAAAGACATATTTTGAGAGTTCATAAAGAAACAGGAGAGCAAGCAGGAAGTACTTGAACTGTGACTTGCATGGAGGAAATACAGTTTAAAATATCAAGGCTGTGTTTTGTGACAGACTCTTAGGTATGGAAGAACTTTACAGCAGGATAAATACTATCACTTAATTATCATCTTGGAATTACAGCTTTTCATTCCTTGTTGACCTTTAAAGCAAGCTACCTTTCTTGGACCATTTCACTTGGAATGTGTGAGTCTTTCCAAATATTAACAATTTCCTTATACACAGTGTAAAAACTCTGTAAAAATAATGTTTGATTCTGGTCTGTGAATTTGTGTCATGAAGATCTTGAAATGTTGCTTCTTTTTTTTACTATTATTTGCTTGTTTGTTTGGTTGGGTTTTTTTAATCAATATTATGTTTTAGCATTTTTCTCACCAGGGTCACTGTAGATTTGATAAAGGCTGTAACTGACATTTTAAAAAATATTCATCATTTGCCCAATTCTGTTCCTATAAAAGTATGTAATAAAATTTCTTTGGCTTCAGGAGGAGCACCAGGGTAAGGCTTTACCTATTCTTTTAAAAGTCTCCCTTTTGGCTTCTGCATTTTCTTTGCCAGTAGAAGAAATAGCAGTAGAAAACACAGTATAATCAGAAAAAGTGGAATTAGAAACATAAGTAAGACTGCGATATTATTTTTTTAAGAATCTTACTCTTAATCTTTAATAAATCTACAATAATTGCAAAGATGAATAGATTTGTTGTTAGACAATGAAGGACATAACCTCAAGAGATCTATCTCTCCAAGCCTGGATGGGTTTCCTGTGTAATTTTGGACAGCTTGTTAAACCTTTTGTCTCCATTGTCTATTACAAAACAAACAAAACAAAACAAAAAATCAAAACTTCCCAAGAACTATTATAATATCTATTAAAAAGGAGCAGTGCTAATAAAATTCATTAATGTCTTTGATATGGTCAGATATTGCCATAAAGAAAATACAGGCACAGTACAGAACATGTAGTTTCCAAACCAACCACAGCAAGTACTGAGGATGCCTTGAAGTTCCAGAATTCTGTTCAGTAATTCGTTCCTCACATGGTTGATGATTTGATGACTAACTTCTCTTAGGTGTTCTCACAATTTATTACATCAACTATTGGTTAAACTGGAGATAGATCCAATGATTTTATAACATTTGGTTCAACAAGATTATAAGATCCAAGAACAAGTTACCTGCACCATCAAATAGTTTTAATTTACCATTAAAGACTCACCCAATGCAAGTCTACAACTGCAGATGGTCTGTGTTTAATAATTGATGACATCTGTATGCAACACTTAATCAGTGGGAGAAAAGGAGAAAGAAATGCTACCTATAATATGGTGGTGGTGTCATTTTCTTGGAGGCTGATTTACAATCTGATTCCTTTGCATTAATCTCTGTCATTATCTAAATGCCTCTTCAGAGTCTTGTTTATAAGGTGTTCTTAGTGTCTAAACGTATGGCTGTATAGATTTGCTATTGCAACTAAGCCAGTATTTTTATTCAATATTGCTTAAAAGAGAACCATATTTATAGCTATTATTCTTCTATAAGTTTTCACCTTATTATGGAGCTTTTTTGCCCCCTTCTAGATTTCCTTCTGCATTCATCATCCTCCAAACTCGTATGCTTTTTCTGCCTTGTTCTGAGCAGAAGTCTAATAACAATACAGGATAAAGTTTTGTCTGCAAGGAAAATATTTTAACTTAGAAAAAAAAAAAAGAGTGAGGAAATAATTCACAAAAGGAAACTGAACAAGAAAAGAATGGAACTTTATACTGAAATAGCAAGCACATCCTCAGACATTTACATTTTCCTTCACATTCATGTTTACAGAAATGCTAGAATCTGTCTCAAATCCATTCAACCAATGAAATCCTAACACTGGACTGTAATCAGATTTTACACATATCCACTCATGCTTTCCTACAATATGTTTTATAGGTTTGATGGTTTGTACAGGTTTTGGGTGGAGAAGCAGAAAATCCTTAGCTTAATGAGTTATTTTTCCTTTGCTTCTTGGTCCTCCCTCTTCAGCCCTGCTTTACTGAGTCTTCTGTAAGGCTGCTTTTTGGATCTTACTTTTCTTCTGTTTAAATGCCACCAAGGCCTTCCTTCAAAACAGTTAACAATTTTAGCAGAAGAACTGTCTGACAGGCTGACCATCCAAGGAAGAATTAGTTACAGGTAAGCTCAAATTCTTTTCCTGATAGTTTGTTTTATTTCTTAGAATACAAAAAAAATCAATTGTAAATTAATGGGCAACAATAACACAAAGCTGCTTTAGCTTTGGCTGATCAGGAGACTGGAAGACGTCTCCACCTGAAAACATCTTTCTCAGCACCAGATTACCCTTCCTTTTGTGACATTCTTATTGTAACTCATTATATCTTGGAACCAGGGAAATTATATTATTTACAGTAGTGGCTATTCTATGGACCTGGAATGTCTGCATTTTGATAGCTTGCATACCTACATACAAGGCTGGGAGGTTGAATAAGATAATGAATTTGCATTTAATCAAAAGAGCCTTCAACTGCCTAATAACTTCTTCTTTTCCACCCCTTTTCCAGGTGCATCAGAAACACCAGCAGATATTTATCACATACATAGCAACAATCTTTTTATATCTGTCAGTAGCAGAAAGTACGGATATGTGGAATATTACTAAGAAGAAACCCAGTAATTAAATTGAGTTTCCTAAGATATAATTTTGCTTTTTTTTTTTTTTTTGTATAAAATATGGACATGTTTATTAGCAGACAAAAAAGAATTAATTTAGTGTGAAAAGGATTTTAAAATTTTAGTTATTTTAGCTGGAAAAGATACTATTCTAAAGTGCTGTCATCTCTATAACAAACAAGTTTTGCCACTGTGAATTCTGTTGCTGTGATCGACGAGTAAAAACTGAAACCTGAGCTGTAATTGCATTTCATTGTAATAGCAAAACATGGTTAAATGAACCATCGTTGTTTTGCCTGCTTGTTTTTCTTTTCAGAAAGTGTCAGAAACATTACTAGTAAATGTTTTTACTTAAAAACATGATTTTTGTGCCAAAATTAATCGAACATGGCATTGCTTGAAAGATCCAAAGGAGTATTAATGCCTGATGTGGAGGAGCGTGTCCCCACGTCACAGACATCCTCAATGATGAGTGTGATGGAGAACTGAGGGACAAGCTGCCCCATGAGGGGTTCAAGCCAGGTGCTGAGGGTGACGCCGCACAGGCTGTGCTCTCGCCGTTGATGCACAGTCCTGCAGAGGCTGAACATGGGGGCTGGAGCCGGGGATGGGTAGCAGGGTCCACTGGCAGTCCCTGACATGGCAAGTGATGAACCAGGTCTGGGATCCCTCCAGGAGCCGAGCTGGGGGCTAAAGGACAAAAGGCCAGGAGAGGATCTATAGGGTAGGGCCAAGAGGTCCATCCAGGAGACAGGGACAGGGCTGGAAACTGGCACTCCTACAGTGTTGATGGGGCAGGGTGGGGGGATGCCCCAGGTGGGGCTGGGCAGGGCCAAGAAGGATTGTTAGTGTCCTCGGAGCCCTGAGAAATTTGACCAGTGTGCATCTGTCAACATCACGTTGCAGAATCAGTCCTATCTTCCTTTCAGCTACAAATACAGTAAAAAAGCTGTTTATGTGGAAGGTGTCTTTTCCTTAAACCCATGGAGTTTTTCACTGGAACACTATAAAACAATCCCTAACAGATGTTTGAAGTCAGGGCACATTTGCTGTATTTTGTGTTCTCAATTCCCTTGCTAGCTAATGGATTTATATTCAATTAAAGGTAAACTACCAGCAAAAAAAAAAAAAGCCAAAGAGCAGCACAGCGTTTCAGTTTTCAATGAACTCTTTAAAAATACTGTAATAAAAATCTCATATACTTAAGATCATTGGCTTCTTAAAAGAATTAATAAAGGGAATTTCTTAGTGCAGTGGCTTGGCTGTTTTTCCTCTGAAAAAGCAGAGCTTCTGTCAGTTGCCTTATCGTTTCATAAACATAAACAGCTGACTCCATTTTGCTGCTCCGTTGGCATTAAAGGACCAGTTTTCAGGCTTGACCAAGTAAGATGCCTTTTTGCTGCAGTAAGTAAATCACTAAATTAATGCTTAAAATGGTATTTAGGTGACTAAATAAGGATTTATGTCCAAAATTTTTATACTTGACTGCCTAAAATTAGGAAGGGTAAATAAATCCCTAGTTAAGAGTCAGTTACTCAGGCAGAAGTGGAATGATCTTCAAAGCTGGAAAAAAATCAGTGAATGTCCCTGAAATGGTTTGGATATGCATGCACTTTGAAGGATTAGGCCTTCAGAAAATCAAGAATGTTGTTCTGCTGCTTACATTTGGCTCCTAATCTTATCTTCCCTCAGACATTTTTTGAAAATGGTAACACAAAAGACGTAAATGCTGAAAGATGGAAATAATATGCAGTTGCTATAATGCAATTATTTTAATTATTTTCTTATGACATGGAAAAGATATATGAATTCAGATTCACCTGTGGGTGGGATTCATTTCACTCAAACCTGGGTATCAATAAAGTAGGTGCCTTCCTTTGGAATTAGTTGTCTAGTTTCCCATTACAGATAACAGATCTAGTCAATATATTCACTGGGGTTTAGGTTTAAGTCTGTTGACCAGATGTAGAGTTTTAATTTAGAATTAGGTGAATTACACCTTAGCTTCCACACTGATCAACTCTTTGCCAGCAGTGAGGGACGTCAGGTGATTTTAACATTGCAGTCACCAACATTTAGTCAGATTAACCCAGTCAAATCATAATATTTAAAATTTAATGAAGTTACTCCTCAGTGGCAACAGAATGAGAAAAGAAATTATAGTTCCTTGTCAATGTATAATGTAATACTGGATCTTTTCCCTTTATTTTATAACAGCTTCTTCAAAATCAGCTGAAATGAAGTCCTTAAAGAAATCAACTTCTGAATTCCACTTTTTCTTTTTTTACCCAAGTGTACTCTCAACAAGTGCTGAGCACATTTGGTTTTAAGAGGAACATGAAAAAAGCAATATTAATTTGTTCAGATGTTTTTCCATTTTTTAGCAGTTTTGTGATGTGGTCAGCATACTAGACAGACATCATTTTCTATTCATCTCTGTACAATTGTTTGATTGTTAGATCTTGCCATGGCAGGAATTCACTACTATATTCAGGCATGAAAATTGCATTTATTTGTCCTGTATCCAATACTATAAAAGAAAAATGGTGTGTTGTAGGGCAGTGATGAGTGATATCTATGAGGATAGAAAAGCTAACAGTCATTTTTGCCTTGGCATTTGATTTGCAGAGAGAAGAACAGGTGATCTCTGGAGAATATTTATGCCATCTGGTGTTAGTTTCCAGGTTAGATAACTTCAACTTGTGTAAATAAATGTTTTTCTGTGGTTCAGTCTTCATTCTAGGATTATCAGCTTTGTCTTCTGGTTGGGCTGTACGTGTTGTCGTGTTGATGTACTGCATACTTTTTTTTTTTTTTAAATACAATGTCATAATGTCTTTCCATATCACAAGCCATGGGGCAGAGGCGTACTTCCAGTCCCTAGTCTCCATGATAAGCTTACAGCTTCCTTTCCTGCTGGCTACAGTGGCAATATTCCAACAGGGCAAACGCTGGTGATTAAGATTTTCTGCTTCAGGAAACATGTTTTGTTCACTAGTTGTCAAAGGGCTTTCTGAAGGCAATGTACAGAAGAAAGGCACGGTGAGGAGCCTTGTTAACAAACCCGGGTCTTCACTTCTTAACTGGAAAAATGTTTATGATGATCTATGTTAACAACAGTTGCTGGAAGGATGTGTTTTCTTACAATGAGGTTTGCAGCCTGCTTATGACAATACATTGAATATTTGATTGTCAGGCAAAGCACTCCCCAGGTTACCAGCCCATGTAATAAGATTGCTGAACACTGAAAAAGAAAAACATACTGAACAATATTATCTTCCAACAACAGAGGGTAGTTTGTAAGACCTTAAAATCTCAGTGCAAGAGTAAACAGTGAGTGCTCATATAGTATTTTAATTTTAGGTAAGGACAAATCCAAGCTCACATATGAAAAAAAAGCTCCTTAAATGTGTAGGTGTAAATACAGTGCAAATCCCACCTCATTGTTTTGCTACAAACTGTCTGAAGAAGATAGCTTCTTCTTTGCAGTCAGAGGATTAAATTGCACAGCAACTATAGGACACTACAAAGACTTTTACATGGAAGATACCAATACATTTTTGTCCACACCTGTGAGACAAACTAGATGGCTGGGCTCAAATTCATCTGCAAAGAGCTTATCATTCTAGTATGATTCAGATTAGAGTTGCTTGTGAGAAACAGGTATTCTTTGCAGTGCTGTACTTCTGCCTCAATTTAGACATCAGTAGCAAAATGTGATGAATCTGATTCTGAGTAGCCTATTTCTCTGCATGGACTAAGAAAGGAGTCTTGAAGATTGGGTCACTTCTAGGTGCCTACCACGTAGAGGTGGATCATAAAAAAATTCCTACCAGAGGGAATTCCAGGCCATAGATTATCTGATATGATATACCACAATTATGCTTCACACAGAGATATCTGTGTGACTATTTTACTAAATCATTGCATGAACATTTTGCGTGCTAGTGGATATCTTGAATGCAATAAAAATATAGTACAAATATAATCAAAAAGACATTTGAAGCAGAGATCCAGGTTTCATTGCCACAATATTTATGTGATTAACCTCTGTGTTTATGTTTATGTTATGTGAACCAGATTTTCCCAATTAAGAAATGCATTAAGAAATAGGGCATGAGTTTTTACCTCTGCCATTACTATGCAGCAGATTCTTGCTAGTTTTTGAGCAAGAACTTCCCTGTTAAAGGTATCAGTTTTTCAAAAGCCCATTCTTACTTGTAATTAGTTACTGTGAGTTACTATTTTTAATCCCTTATTTTCTAGTTTAATGCCTAAAACCTGAGAGTTGCTCAGCAATAATAACCTACTTGAATCTGTATGTGTGGAACTGAAGCCCAGAGCCCACAAGAGATGGTCCCAGTCACTGCTCTTTGTGTTGATAGAAGCTTACAAAGAAATGCACTACCTTCTAGGCTTCAAAGTTATGGATCTTTTCCTTACAGTTATTGAATTTTACTTAGAGTTTTAACTGAAGAGTGGCACAGCTTCAATGGGAACATGGGAAATGTCTCTGTTCCAGTTTTGTAAACCACATGAAGGTTACAGCAGATCTTCTCTGAAGTAAATGCTTTAGCTCTGTAGGCTAAAGATGGCCAAGAACTTGGACCACACTCTTTGTGGCCATCTGTGCTAACCTCTAAGTTACTGTTGAAAAGGTAGGCAGCAACCCTTCCTCCAAGGACTGTGTTTTTAATGAAAATCGTTGTGACTATGATTTATGCTATAAGAGAGTATTAAATGTGCAAAGAATGTGCGTATCAATTTAGCTCCCCTGGGGCCTGAAGCCCAGCGATACTGGTTTTGTGAATCATAAACAACTTAAGGCTGGATGGGGTCCTGAGCTGCTTGGTTCAGCCAAGATGGCAGAGCCTCTAAGTATGTACATTGCCAAACTTTGGGCATTAACATTTTTTCTGGCACAACTTTGGTTGCCTGCAGACTGTTAGGCACCTAAGTAGTTAGCTGGGAATTGCTGATCAGTTTTTGGACTTTCATGTATAGATCCCAAGTACTTTGTATTTTGCATATAAATGTTTTTTGGATCTCTCCCTGAGCTCTTCAGAAGACACCAAAGAATGGTTTGGTATAAGCCACTTAGTAAAGTGATCTATAACAAAGAAAAAAGAGAGAGAACAGTAAATATTATATGTAGTGGTTTCACTTTTTTGTTTATTGGTGGTTTAGAACAGAAAAGAAACCCTGTGGGGGATTGAGTTGAGTTCTCTGCCTATTGCATATGACTGTTTCATATCATCTCCTTTGGAAACATATTAAATATTATTATCAAATTAAAATATTTGATGGTTTTTTTTAATGTATAGAATGATGTATGGGAACATTATGTACTTATGTGGTTTTTAATCTGTGAATTTGTTTTGAAATGAGGTTATAAGCTCTGCATTTGAAACTGTTCACAAACACAAACGCATTTAAAAAAATCAGGAGGCAAACTTATTTTTAAAGTTTTTATCCCAAGGGAAACTAGAAACCTTCTTTAATTTCAAAATCTTGACAACGTTAGTGATGTTTAGATAGTTTCAAAGTATCTGACACTCTAAACCAATTCAATTATTCTACTTCTTTTGGATTATGCATTAACTGCAGTGTAAGTGTTATTGGAAGAAAAGCTCTTAGAATTTAATAAGATTTAATTCAGTGATTCATATCCACTGATGTTTTGTGCTGATGATGAACAGGAGAACATATCTTGGCTGAACTGCATGTACTGAAAGGAAATTATTTGATCCTGCAGTGCTTTTCATGGTAAAGAAAAAAAAAACTTAATAGCACTAGTTAGATTTTTCAAGAATGAGCACTGTTGTTTTTAAATTTATATACTCATAGGAACATTTGATTGCTATTTTTGTCCAGTAGCACAAGATTTCCCAAATAAGGTGCATAATTCCAATACAAAAAAAGTAACTAAACTGAGATGTTGCAAGAGGATTCTCTCCTCGCAGGTGTCAGACAAAGAATACACTAAATTGTATCATGGGCATAAAATCTGTGCAAACCTACATGCCTCAATTTTTCCCACAACAGACAAGTTTGGACTTTAAAATAAATTCATGGGTACAGAAGCTCTCATAAAAGTTTTGAGCTGAATGTCTCTTCATGCAATACCTGAACAACTTGCCAATGAACAGTGATCGATCAAGACATAGAAAAAAGCAAGATGGCAACTTAAAGAAATATCTAAGTATATATTTTGAAAGTCATCACCACTTTTTGACAATAAAGGTAAAGTCTTAAAAATCATGTTGTTTCAGATTCCAGACTCTGATGACAAGAGTGTGAGAAAAATGAAGTAAAGAATCAGTGCTTTAAAATAACAGTGCAATGCTCTCTAGAGGTTTTAAAGTTGAGAGCCTTTGATGGGTTACTCTCTTTTCTGCTATCAGTGCTAGAATGTCTACTAACATGGTAGATACTGGTGCAAATTAACCAAGGTTGTTTAATAGATTCATTAACACTGTTCACTACAATACTGGTATTATTAATAGGATAACTAATTTAATTTTTTTTTTTTTTTTAGAATTTGGGCTCATATTTGTATATTCGTAGTTAGCTGAACTTTTACCCACAAGAACAGTAGTTAGTTGTGGTGCTTCTTAGGAAATGTATATCAGACAAATGTAGAATAAAATCAGATCAAAGCCTTAGACTGGATACTGAGGTGGAAAAAAATGTTATAGTATCTCTGGCTAGAGTGAAGATAAAACAAATTGTGGTTTCATAGCACATAAAGAATGAAAAGGATCTGCATATTATATCCAGCTTCCTGTTAATTCTGACAACCACAAGACAGAATGTAGCTTATATATTTATCATACTATAGGTGAAAAATCAGTAAGTTTCAGTACTCTGTGGGAAGGTTGTTCTGGAATAAATGTATTATTCCCTAAATTTATTAATAGGCAGTCTATATACATGGACTCTTACACCCACATTATCTTCAGTCTTAAATAAATCTTAATTATATGTGTTATTTTATATTTGTAAAGATTATCTGCATTCAGATTCTCTCATATCTCTCAGCCTTCAATGGACAAATGAGCCAACAGGAATCTCATTAAATTCAAGGGAAGGAAAATGCAAAGTTCTGCACCTGGTAGCACCAGTTCATGCTGGGAGCAACTGACTGGAAAGAGTATCTACAGAAAAGTGGAGGTCCTGGTGGACAAGTGGACCAGGAGCCAGCAACGTGTTTTGACAGCAAAGAACACCAACAGCTTCTTGGGATGCATTAGGCAGGTTGAAGAAGGTCATCCTTCCCCCCCCCCTTCAGCATCAGAAGTGCTGTGTCCAGTGGGACTTGTGCTGGGCTCCCCAGTACAAGAAAGGCAGGACATCCTGGAGTGAGTTCAGGAAGGGAACATAAAGATGATTAAGGGACTGGAACATTCTTTATGTGAGGAGGGGCTGAGAGAGCTGGGACCGCTCAGCTTGGATAAAAGAAGGCTCAGAGGGCTCTTATCCATGTATATATAAAACTAATGAGTGGAGCAAAGAAGATGGAGTCAGAGTCTTCTGAGTAGTGCCCAGTGCCATGGCAAGAGCAAATGAGTACAAACTGAAAGACAAGAAATTGCATTTAAGCATAAGAAAAAACTTCTTTACTGTGAGAAAGATCAAGCAGTGGAACAGGTTTGCCAAGAGAAGTTATTGAGTCTCCATCCTTGGAGATGTTCAAAACCTGATTGGACGTGGCCGTAAGCAGTCTGCTCTCACAGACAGTACTTTGAGCAGAAGGGTTGGACTAGATGCTCTGCAGAGGTGCCTGACAACCTCAACAACCACTCTGTGACTCCACGCGATCCTGTGACTCAGCAAGGCAAACTGTTATGGACTAGGTCTAATTTTGTCTAACTTCACTAGGAGGTACATGCTGGGACTCTATTTCTCTACTTAGGCTGTAAGAAGAGTTGGCTGGCACTATTGGACGCTGCCTCTGCCTTCCTCTGTGAAAACCAGGGACTGGCAAGCAGAAGTGAACTGTGTGCCAAGGCTGTACTCTGTTCTGAAATCTAGCCAGTGCATGTATTAGGAATTTTAAAGCACTCTTGGGTCATAAGAAAATAAGAACACTCATATAGGGTGAAGCTAAGTCTTAAGCTAGATCACTATGCCATCTCCAGCACTGTCTATTAATGGATGTGTGTGAAAGACTGAAAGGGTTAATGTCTCAAACATACTGGTGGGCAAGTTCTGCCTAACAACAAACGCTGCATAACAATGAACCGGCGTGGAGGGCATGCTGGAGGGTGTGCAGTTCCCTGTTCTGATACACTGAGTGGGGCAGCTCACCATGTATGGCCAGAGGCCATACAAAGTTTATTTGAGGAAGGGGCTCATGGCCGTCTGAGGCACCCTTCGCAACCACCACCCCCCAAAGGCGCCTGCACGCAAGATCAGGAGTTACATCGGTCCTTACGGGCAGTGTGCAGGCAACTAAGAGAAGTGTGATTGATGTGAGGAAAGGCGGGAACTGGGCTACAAAAGATGCAGACATGAGGAACCCCATGTGCACGCACGCCCACTGGAACTGGACCTCTAGGCTGGCTGGACCAACGCTGGACCCAGGACCAGTGAAATCTTTCTGTTTTCTTTTCCTCTCTCTCTCTCTCTGTCTTGCTCTCGCTCTCCTTTTTCATAATCCCTACACCTCATTCCTTTAGACATAAACCATTGACCAAGTCTGGGACTAGGACTGGATCCAGCCACCCCTAGGGTGCTCTCTGAGTAGGAGTCTAGAAAGCAAGGGGGTCTGCTCTGAACCTCATGACTCAATGGGAGGGCTCTCCTTCTTCCCTGAATTGATGTATATGGTTGCCACAGGTTACATGGTTTACTGAGGTAGTTTCATGCCAGTTCTTGTTGTGAGAGACCCCACTACCTACTGTTACACCTTCCAAGTTCAGGCTGCTTCTGCTATGAATAAAATGTTCAACTGATTGTTTGGTGTCACTTCAGCTTAATTTAGCCCAAGGGAATTCTGAACTCACCACGACCCCTTCCTGGTCTGTCCAGCACATGTTGTGACAGTGTGTAAGGAAAAGTATAGCAATGAAGCAAGCATAAATTAGTACTTCCTTAGAATATTCTGCTATCTTTCAGAGTTAGGCATCTCAGGGACTCCCTGAGCTAGAATTGATATCTAGTAGTTCATAGCCCTCTCAACATTTTTTTTTTTTTTTGCATGAAACTATCCAGCTGCTGTTTGAATTATGTAAAGTATTTAACTTGAAAAATGTCCTATGGCATGAAGTTTCAGAGCCTAACCAATGCATGCTGTGAATGACCACTGAACTGTTGTAACGCTTACATCCATTCTGTTCAGATAATAGTGATGTCCCCTCTTCCTTTTAGCTTCGAAAGAAGCTGGTACTTCACCCCATACTTTACAAGTGACAGCGAACTTGGCTGAGTATGTGTTTGACAGGTCCTCAGGTTGTTACTATTTGTCACACTTTCACTGCAGTCAGTGGAGCTCTGACAAACTGTGCAGGCTTTGGGATCAGTTAATTTCATTCAATTGCTTTTGGATAAAGCTTATTCTAGTTCTGAGGAAAAAAGAAATGTTCATTTATATGTATCCAAGAAGATAACTTTATCTGTAAACTTTTTTGAATAGTGTCATAACATTACTGCATAATTTTACAGGGCTCCACATAGGATTTGCTTATTCTGCTACCATCTAAAGAAGGATTTAATATTATATTCAGATTTTGTAAAAGAGTCACAGACCAGATATATTATTCTTCTTCATATATTATTTAATCTTTAAATAAGGATTTAATAGCTATTAAAGTGGTTTAGAGAATGTGATTTTGAAAATGTAATTGTAATTTGTAATTCAGTCCAACTACGGAGAATGATTTTCTTTATAGATACCAAAGTCTTGATTGTGATGTCAGTTAAATTAGATTTATGAGTGAAACTTCATTTTAAAAAACTGCAACTGATATCAGATCCAGTCATTGATATCCCTTGAATAGGTAAATATTAAGCCTTCACAGCCTCAATAAACTTTGCATAACTAAACATCTAGAAAAAAAGATTTTTTTACTATCTAATAGAAATGAACAAACCCTAACAATTCCATTTGTAATAATAAAAGCCTGTGGTGAAAATAATATGGTTTCAAGGGTGTTGCTTTGCACTGAAATTATGACAAGCAATGGAAAGAAAAACACTACATCTGTAATGCCAAACCCCTCCCTCCTTGCCAAACCATCACTACCCCAGAACGGTCATAATACAGAGTTTAGTTCATGATTTAGAACACAAGTAACCTAGCTTCAAATTGTTGCTCTGCCTTACTTAAACTTGATATTTGAACCCATGTTACGTTCATCAATGGAGACTGTCCTAATAATTATGGATTGGCCATAGGAACTGAAGAGGAAAATGCTTGCTTGCCATCATCCAAAAAAAAAAAAAAAAAAAAAAGACTCCTATCTTTCATTTACTATTTTCTCATTTTTCTTGTTAAAATCAATATATCCTTGCTAAACATTTATTTATTGACAGCTTTTTTTGTCTTGTGAGAATCATATTTGAGAAGGTTAAAAGCTGTTCCCCCCCCCCCCAATTCAATAGCAATGATTGGCTGCATACACTTTTTGTGACTTTATAGATTTCTATAACGATTACATGAAATACCATACTATATAGTCTGATTTCAGAAACTAGCAGTCCATGAATTCCTGTTATAGATGTGCAACAGTGCACTTTTTCTTCTTTATAATACATACATTTATGATTTTAAAATACAACTTTTCATGCTGAAATGTGAAAAAAATATTCTGGGTCTAATAGATATTCATTAAGCTTGACAGAAAATTATTTTCCCTTTACATGGCAAACTTTGAGATTTTTAATTTAGTCAGATCTTTAAATGGAACTTAACGAAACTAAACGAAAAATCTCTTTCATATATCAAAAAGATGAACAAAAATATATTTCATTGTGGATAATACATAAAATTTTGATAATAAGATGCTTTTTAAATTTTATTATACATTTTTAATTTAAGTTAGGTCTTATCACTTTTCATAAAACATTGAATGCTTAATTAATTTTGTTTCACCCCTTTTTATGATATTCAGATGTTGTTAAAACTATTCCTGTGAAAAAGTTATATTTAAATAAAATGCTATTATTATACTAAAACAACCCTAATAAAAGGTATTATTATAATACAAATAAAGATATCACTAAATTTAGAATTAGAAAAAATAAGCTCCAGTTTTCCCACTGGATATCAGGGGTAAAGGAATTTTGAATTCCCTTTTTATCTCTGATATAGACCTTTTGTGTAGCATTAAGTAAGCTACATAATCTCTTAAGCAACATTTCATTTGCAAGAAATGCAGTGAGGATTAATGAGCTGCTATTTGCTAAGGCTATGAGACTGAAAGTCATTTAAGAGCAGGACCACATTTGGGTCTGAAAAAAATCTTAATCTGTCCTAATTTGCTTAGGACAGCAACTGGCCTAAAGATGTCTTTTGGCTTGTTGTGGTTTAACCCCAGCCAGCAACAAAGCACCACGCAGCTGCTCACTTACTTCCCCCCACACCCAGTGGGATGGGGGAGAGAATCGGAAGGAAAAAGGTAAAACTCATGGGTTGAGATAAGAACAGTTCAGTAGAACAGAAAGGAAGAAACTAATAATTATGATAATAACAATAATAAAATGACAATAATAATAAAAGGATTGGAATATACAAAACAAGTGATGCACAATGCAGTTGCTCACCACTCCGCCAACCAACAGCCATTTAGTTCCCAAGCAGCGATCCCCCCACCCCCACTCCCCCCAGTTTCTATACTAGATGTGACTTCACATGGTATGGAATACCCTGTTGGCCACTTTGGGTCAGCTGCCCTGGCTGTGTCCCGTTCCAACTTCTTGTGGCCCTCCAGCCTTTTTGCTGGCTGGGCATGAGAAGCTGAAAAACCCTTGGCTTAGTCTAAACATTACTTAGCAACAACTGAAAACATCAGTGTGTTATCAACATTCTTCTCATACTGAACGCAAAACATAGCACTATACCAGCTACTAGAAGGAAAATTAACTCTATTCCAGCTGAAAGCAGGACATGGATTTTGTTTACAAGTAGCATATTCTGGACTCAACCCAGCAGAGAGTAAAATACTCAGAGGTTTATGAGAAGTTGATGAGAACCAGAGTTGAATTCTGCTCAGGTCTCCCCTGTGGACCATATGACTCCAAATAAATTTCTTCCTTAGGCAAAACATCACAATTTTTAATCTGTATTATTTTTCAGTTCAAGACCCACTAACCACCTACTCTTCTGTTATAATCCAGCTGGGGAAAATATCAAAACCTACATCTCCAGACTCCAGCACTCCTTTGGGAAAATATCAGTGTCTTCTCCAAAGGCTGAATATCCAGACTGGAAGGAGGCTTAGTAGAGGACATTCAAGAGAGATTAAGACCTCACACCAAAGAATTTGCCATTCATAGTCTTCTCTCAAAGCTTGCTCAGTCACAGAGTAGCAAAGTTAAAAATGTTTCTTCCCTTTCAAAACGGACATAACTGTAAGTTGTGTGCCTTTTTTCTTCCTTTCTTTCTTTCCACTCTCAAAATAAAAAGGAATATAGAGGGGATAAGTTAACATCTTCTGTCTATGGGGATACTGAGAGGGCAGAGCAACAGATTTTCAGGATGAAAAGGAGAAAATCTGAATATTACCAGACCATGCATTCTGTATATATTGATAATGAACAAAGGTTGAGAAGCTTATTCTGTGTGTGAGCAATAAGTGAACTGTAAAAGGGCAAAGGATTTGGGGTACCATATTTTCTCTTTATAGTTTCTTTCCCATCTAGACAAGAGTGCTCCTATCATTTAGGCTTCATATGAGATGAAAGCCCACCATATTTTGTACTTTCATAAGTCTTTAATAAAAAGAGGGTCAGCATAACATTCAAAGTGCTTGGATTTCTACTGGAGTAAATGAGAGAACTACCTACTTTTCTTTTATTGGATCTTTGGATCCCAAATGTTTTAATATATGGTGCTTTGGTGGAATACTGCTAAACTTTATCATGGTAAGCTTCCCCCCTTGACAAACTAAATTCTGAGCTGGCATCTAATCTGGTTTCATTTTAGACTGTATTAATTTTCTTTTAAAGGATGTTTTGTATCAGAAAGTTAAACCTTTTTTCATGGCCTGATTTGACAGTCACACAAAACAAACTGCAGCCGTTAAAAGCAAATCAATCACACTTTATAATACGGACATCTTCTGCGGCAAGCCATTTAGATGGAAGGTTGGAGCCAATCTGCACAATATACAATTCAAAACAGTCATAGTAAAGCCAGTCCAAGTCAATTTTTTACATTTGTTGAAGGATTATCATATTGAACTGTTACTTTACTTGACTTTGGTTTTAAAACTATATAATTAAATCAAATTACAATGGAAAAAAGGGAGGCCAAAGGAGGTTGTGTTGTATTTGTTAGCATTTAAGCACTATTTATTAACATACAATATGATTTGCAGACAAATGCAGGATCAGTAAGGAGAGAAAAATGTGAAACAGCCAGAAGCACTACACACAGTACTTTTAAGTGAATATAAGTCAATGTAAAAATTAGGCATCTCTAATGAAAAACAAGAGTCTGAGCAAGAGTTCCTGAAGTTAGTATGAGTATTTTTATTGACTACAGAAAGATTTTAAACATGCCTCATACTATTAGTTTTTGTGTCCTGATAGTGCCTCAGGGTGCAGTTAGGATCACTGATCTCCATTGTGTTAAATATTTTATGGATAGGACAGAAAACACAGTTCATGCCCCAAGAACCTGACAACTCACTTTTGATATTCAGCTAAAATTCTGCATAATTTGGAATGACATTGAATACAACAAGAAACAAAATTAATTTTAAGCCAAAGGTTGAATATTCCTCTTCCTTACCCTAACTGAAATAAGTGGAGCTACTACAAATTTATCCAGGGTGAAGTATAATGAAAAATGGTTATATAAAGACAAATCCACATCTGCTTTTAAGCAAAATGAGACAGGAATAAACACTGATTCCAAGAGGAATCCAAAATGCTGCACAGCATTACCCAAATTTAAGCAGAGTTAAACTAAGTCTATTGTGCTTTGAGTTTGCTAGGAGTATGATTGATTCTCAAAGAAAGTTAATTTGGGAAGTACACCAGAGGGACTAAGGAAGGGGAATCTTTGCAGCTGTGCTATTTCATGAACTAGTAGCCACATATCCCTCCTGGGTACACAGATATAGGGAAAATGTGTTGTGGGACTTCAACTGGAGAGAAACAAATGCTTCGTGTCTGTGGCACAGTGCTATATCTTTCCTGCTCTGAAAGTTCCCATGCCCACGTAGCTCATCAGCTAGCTGATCTCCTGCATTTCACACTACATCTTGAAAAGCTGGAGAAAAACTGCAGCACTGTGATGGGAATGTAGGGGCTGGCAGAAGCATAGCAAAGAGACAAGGAGGTAATGCCTGCAGGAAACCTTGGTGTAAAATGGCATCTAAGAACAATAGTAAGTGTCTTTCTGTCCTCATACTGCCATCACTCTCCTAGCCACGGAAGCCTGAGAAACCTTGAGACCATCAGCCTCTTGAATCACAACTGTGGTGCATGAGACTTTCAACATCACAGAACATGCCAGCAGCAAATGATGCTTTAAAAGCTATTCATGTTACAACATTTTCTTGATTATTGCATGCAAATTTCACATGGCAGAAAGCATGTTGTAGAGACATTCCTCAGTTCTCTAAGGACATCTACCCGTCCATTTCCTTTTAACACTGTCCACTTGGCAAGCTTTATTTATAAAAAGCAAAAGTGAAAAATACCTATAGCAACCCTGCCAAGTAATTTGTTTTTCTCTTTATCAGTCATTCCTAACTTGAATTTATTTCTCTTTGGATTTTACTCTCTTCTGACTAGGCAAACGTATGTACAGGTTTCTCACTTGTTGTATAAGATGTAGAAGAAAATAACCAACAATATGAACAAATACACATTGAGCTAAAACACGTAAAACTTTTGGCTTGAGCCCAGGAGTAAAGCTCAGCACTACTGTAAACTAGAAATATATTGTTGATGTTGGCATGCCAAAGGGCATATGACAGGATTTTAGCTCTGTTTAAGAATTCCTTTGGGTATTTCAGTCCCCAAAAATATAGTTGTTAATACTGCAGCAGGCTTTCCCAGGACAAATCTATACTCACAAATGTGTTTCACTATTGTACAGAAAATCAGCTTGGTCTAGGTAAAGCTCATTGTTTAAATCTAGAAAAACAGGACATAAAAAGAAAAAGTCTTCAGTACCTTGGCCTAGGAAGCATATAGTTTTTCATTTTCATTAGTTTTTAGTCCTAAGACCTTGAATAACCTAATCAGTGCATATTCTCATTTATACAGTATATAGCTATAGAATCTTTCCCCTCTCTGACAGAAGCCATCCTTGATTTTCCATTTCCTGAGAAGAAGCACTATGCATTTTTCCATGTCTTCTCAGAAGCATGTAAGCAAACATCCAAAGAGCTATTATGCTGTTCCTTTTTAAATCTCTTTGCAAGACACTTGTGATACAGCCACAAATCAACTGTCCATTGCTATAGATTCAGTAAAACTGAGCATAAAACTTATTTCAAAATCTGGTTGTATGATACTCATTATCTGTCTTAACTATCCATTGCCTGTTGTCTAAAGAGTAGGGAATTAGTTGTTCTCTGCAAGGGATATTTTTCTTATAGTTTTAAGTAATGTTTTCTACAAAAAAGCACTGACTTTTCTAGCACAACAGGATTGTACAGTCAGACTGATATTACTGTTCCATTCCTAATGATAACCATTATGTCAGTGACAATAAGTACTAATTTTAATCAAAATACTCCATGCCTGAAGGTGAAAATACATTTGAAACAAATTATTTTGTTTCCATTAGTTCACACAGGCTTAGCTCAAGACTTCTCAGAAAGATTGGCAAATGAAATGTTGCCATACAAAAAATGACAAGGGAAAAAAAAAAAAGTTATTCTTAAGGGTGGATAGTTCTTCCTCCTGCTTCTCCTGTTGCTATGCCTTCTTCTCTTTCCCCCATCTGTTACTAGCTTTCCCTCCAAACTCTATATCCTCTTTAGTCCTACAGCATAGGACTTCCTTTGAGGTACCACATCAAAGTAGTTGGAGAGTGGACAATGCTGTAGCCCTGGCTTAAAGGAGCAATAGCTAAGCTGCTTTATACAGGGTACTGCTGGGACCAGCAGTTAATGTGGAAACAAACTATAGAGCACCAAAATTGGAGTGAATTACAAGAGCATCATCCTGGATAACTAGAGCTTGTACTTCTATACTGTTTTGAGTTGTACCATGAGTTGTACCAGATCAGCTTTATACTTTCCACTAGGTTTAAATTGATAATTAAATAATTAATATGTGTATAAATTTACACATATGTGCACATATATACACATATATACATATATAGTTATGTACATATATAATTATATACATATAAACATAAAGGACTATGAATAATGATTTACGTCCACTGTTCCAAGTAAATACCAGATTCAACCTTTTCCTTGGCTGTTACTGAGATTTGAAAATGATGTCCCTGGAAAAATAACTGTTTATAGGTTTGTAGTAAGATGAAAGTCTCAGTGATGGTGTAATATGGATGTTCCACACACAAAATATACATGCATACATATAAAAAACCCAGTGTCTTAGGAATGTTGCTTTTACCAGTTAATTCTGAAAAAAAAAAAAAAGACATTTTGTTGAAGTGTTTGGTCTTACAGTTAAAAAATACATCAAACATTGTTTTTAGTACCACCATCTTATAATAATTGTAGTCAATGTTCAGCAACAGGTGGCATCAGAGACATATTTCTGCTTATGTCTATAGTTACAGGTTATCAGCTACTTCAGACATAAGTAAATTAATCATGTTTCCCTATTTATAGGATAACATTGTACCAAGGTGATGACCTCAGCAAATGCCTTTATCTCAGCATCAGTACTGCACTAGACTTCTGCATCAATGTGCCCTTGAAGCACAAAGCCTTTTTGTTTCAGTACAGTTTTCCAAGTGAGAAGCTTTGGTCTTGCATTGACACAACCTTAAAGTATTAGGTCAGGTGAAAAGAGTAGGAAGAGGAATAATTTTCACAGTATATAAATAATAATAGTGTTTATTTATAAAAACTTCTTGGAAAATCTCAAATAGAAAATTGTGTTGAATTTTTAAAGTGCCTTGTTGGATCAATGACATTACTCTCCCTTCTTTTGGTTAGTAATAATGAAATTTATTCCAAGTTCAGCATCTGGCTTACTGGCACAGTTAGTTGGAGCGTTTTGCATTTTCCACAGGTTATTCATATATTTCTAACCAGGCCCTGTCGTAGTTTCCATTTCAATTTGAATTCATTGTGCCAGATCCTCTGTCAGCAATGAACACTCTATCTAAAGCCCCTTGAATACAGTGGAAAGTGTACTTCTGATTTCTGTATCAGGATCAAAGCTTATATACCTTACAAATTGCTCTTGCAGGCACTAGGGCAATCTCCTAATTGAGTGCAGCCATCACCTGGTGAATAGAAACACATTTGCCGACTGAAACCACCAGCTGCACCTCACTATAGAGAGCACGCAGGTAAGACAGGATAGTTTTAGGAAGTTAAGATGGCTGTAGACAGATCTCTACATATGGTATCTATCATCCAAATCTGGTACAGCAATTCCTTGTTCAGTGTGAGAATATGGCAGTGTGTAAATGTTTCATAAATTCAGGGTTATGTTTTCAGTGGATTATACTGCATGAGGTGTTATTTTTTGGATTTGAATGTCTGGGAAGTACTGGCTGTCAGTATGCCTTTCATATGAATTACAGCTGGCTAGATAACAGGAATGCTACATCATGGGGAAAAAAAACCCACCCCAAAAACAAAACCCGA
Source organism: Haliaeetus albicilla (assembly GCF_947461875.1). NCBI lineage: Eukaryota > Metazoa > Chordata > Aves > Accipitriformes > Accipitridae > Haliaeetus > Haliaeetus albicilla. The sequence goes on along the minus strand of NC_091485.1, from coordinate 60,650,352 downwards.
AACCAAACCTGGTATCACAGAAAATTCTTTGTTTTTTTCAATGGCACCCCAAAAAACAAACAAGCAAATGAGACTGCCTCCTCTGCTCCTTCTTCTTCCCCTCAGTCACTAGCTCTGTGGTTAAGCCATTTTTCTGGCATACAATAGGCGCAAGTTCAAAGCCCCTCCAAATGGAGTGCTTCCACCAGCAGTGTCCACATCTGCAGTGCGGAGGGCTGCACAGCTGCATGCTCTGGAGCTAGTCCTGGGAGGTGAGGACTAAATAGCCCCCACATCTCCAGCTGTGTAATGTGAGAGGGGTGGGAACACAGCGCTGCAGCCGGGGGCTTCCTTCCTGCTCCATGGCTGGTGTGCCAGGGGCAAACACTGGGCTGATGGGAGCTGCCAGTGACAAACTGGGCAGAAGGCCCACACCCACATGAATACATTGATGTTAGCTCTAATCATTAGGTTGCTGCCTCTTCTAGACTAAGGAGTCGTCTCCTCTGTTTCTGCTCTAAGATTTGACTCCAGACCTGTGAAGTATTCTAGTGACATTTTTGTTAAAACAGACATATTGCCGCAAAAAGTTAGAGTTGACATTTCAGTGCTATTTAATGGAAAAACATTTTTTTTTCAAAAATTCCTTTCTGTTTTCACATCACACTTTTAAACTGTTAGAGGAAGTGGTGGGTGTAGCAGGACAGCAATCTCAGCAAATGATCAGAGGAAAAGCAGTGAAATAAGCCTGGAGCCAAAGTAAAATCACGAGCAAGTAAGGGAAGTTTTTAAAAAATAAGCAATAGGAAGTCAATGTGACTTCTCCTAAATCTTGTAGTCTGCTTGATACTGCTATCTTAAATCTTTTTTCAGATCAGCTCTCTGTCATCCAAATGTTGCCTATACTGATGATGATTTCATTTCACTAGGAAATATTATTCTGTTGCTAGGAAGTAAATGTGGTAACCAGGATGCTATAAAACAACAAGAAGTTTATAATAACTTCCTTAAAGTATGATATTCAAAGAAGTTAACATCGTCTGCTCACATGGCAAGTTCATGATCATGCAATAGTAGAACAGCCTGAAAAATTCATCTCCAGAAATGAGAAACTGCAACATTTTCTTGCAAAGTGATTACAGAAGAAGAAACATCTGAAACATTGGCAGACAAATTAATGTGTTGGCTCATATAGTAGGTGATTCTGAGAATAAAGTGGATGATATACAGGAGAAACCTTTAAAGATTAAAGGAGAAACCTGTGGAGATAAGCCCTGTTAAAGGTATAAGGATTCTAATTCAGGTACTGTACTTCCTTAAAAATCTCAGAAAATGGTGCTGATTTAGTTGTCCCTACAGATAGAAAACAACAGCACAGGAGACATGTATGGTGGTTTGATAATTCTCTTTCTTATCCTCTGGCTAGTAATCATATGAATCAAGAATAAAATACCATTGAGTTGGAATGGAAACTTTTTCACAACCATTCTGGGGAAGTGCCAATAACTTCACAGGTATAGGCAATAAAAATATCACATGCAACTTCTGAATCTAATCTCTTGACCACTTTGCTGAGAACTGTGGGAAAATTGCAATTGTTTCTAGTTAGAAACTTGCATGGTCCTATGGGAATGCCAAGACTATTTATGTTTTATGCTTTATTATTATAATATGCAGAATTATTTTTTTCCTGGAAGAATCTTGGGATAGGGATTTGTGGTTATTTGCTGTTAAGTGGAATGTCTAAATAAAAGTATTGTGGTTAGACAGAAATAATGGAATATGTGGTTTACCGTATAAGGATTTCTTTTTTTTCTCTCTCATTTTCAATAGTGTTGTAGCTCTATTTCCACATTTGTGTTTGTATTTTTAAATCTGTAATTAATTGAGGGCTCATTTTATTGTACATTTGAGTCTAATTACTTCTTTGGTGGGCCCAATCTGCTATTTAGACATCTAAGTGCTTGAGAACATCCACCATTATCTGCAAACATAATTACTTGCGGTAACAAAAAGGCAAGTGAAAATGTGGAGTTCTCTTTGGAACTCAGTTTTTCTACATTATCTCCTTATTTATACAATACACACAAGTGGCCAATTCACTTTTGGAAGGATAAAGTGGAACTATTGGAAAAACCCAAATCACTCTTTCTCTTTCCTTGTTGATGCTATAAGAAGCAGTTAAAAGGAAATGTTCGGAGTAGGCAATAGTGCAATGCCTTTATGTATTGCAAAAAGTCATTATACGCAGCAGTACTGAAGATTGTATTTAAGTTCTAGACTTTTTTTCTGAATGTTTGACATATATCAAATATTCATAGAGAAATTAATAAATAGAAAAATCTTACTGAGTGTTTTTGCAGAAGTGGCTGTGAGGAAAGAAGAGATTTTGATAGATATTTCTTTAACTATCCCATAAAAATGTAATATATAATTATATATATTTAAGTAAAGTTTATTTTCAGAATTCAGCAATTATCTCTGAAATAACTTTGTCATATATTGATTTTTATTTATTTCTTATTGTATTATGGAGCAGCTTTCCTATTTTACATATAATGACTTCCATTTAATCCACTTATTCGTAATTTGATCTGCTGTCAAAGTATCTGGAACTGGATCATGGGAATAATAAATAAGTATTTTTTAACTGTGTTTACTTTGAGAAAATATTTCTAGAAAATTCAAGAATATTCAAAAGAGATTTGGGCTTTTTTAAAACGAAAAAATTAGTTGGGGAATAAGAAAAAGAGAAAATACTATGGCAGACACAAAAGAAATGTAGCTAATACAAAATACATGATTATTTCAAATACAACATTATTATGCAGAACATAATGGTCCTTTGGATAACAAGATCAGTCATTTATTTCAATTTAAGGAACAAGAACAGACTTAATGTAAGTAAATGAGGGGGCATCCTACAGATACATTATTGTTGTAGTAATTCTGTAGAAATTAATGCTAATGAAACTTAGATAAATATTACTACATGTTAATCTTTGTTTGCTTTTAGTGGAGAAATTTGATATGCTGGCACATGACTGGGTCACACATACAGAGGACAACAGCAAGCGAATAATGTCTCAGAAATATTTATGAGCAATTAACAGGGGATTAAAGACAGGAAAGGCCATCCAAGAGTTTTCAAAGCAGGGTGCAGCAAAGTGTCAGATAGAATTAGACCCATTGTGTATATCTTGAGCATGCAGGTGACAGATGAGAATCCTGCATTTCCTCTAGAGCAAAAATCAGGTTCACTTTTTCATCGTAGGTTCTGAATATCTGGCGAGGTGGTCATCCACACCACTTACACTTGCATCAGTCTCTGGTATTATGGACACACAATTCCCTGTGAAGACGTTGGAAATTACCCAGGAGCATTTCAGAGAATGACCATCCAGTGCTTTCCATGACATTTACATTTCAAACTCACTGATATGATTCACGGTCTGATATTTCAGTCTCTCTGTCTGGAGCCAAGAACAATTTTTAATTTATACTTTCAATGCTATTTACACAGGATGGAAAAGATAGGATAATTGGACATAAATTACAGCCATTATAAGCTGAAGACTACATTATTTACAAGCTGTTACTAGTTAGTTGATCACTGAGCTATGGAAGAACAGTTCAGAATTTAGCCCCTATTCCCTATCCATTCCTTACTAGAAAGCAATTTAAATAAAGAAACCAAAATAAGAACACATTAAAGTTCCCACCAATATCAGTCTGACAGTCTTGACCTTCTACTGAAAAAAACCAAGACATGCTATCAGACAGGGTAAATTCAAACTATAGCAGGGAAAACCTTAAATTCTTAGAAATCTTGCTGGTTTTAAGTGTATTCCTTTTTAACCAGTATCTCACTATAAAGCACACTGAAGCATTGCTGCTTGAGAGACATTGAGGAGGCATTACCTTTCTGGCAGAATGTATCACTAACTGGGTCATTTTAAGTCCTGGAATGGGTTAAGTGATCACCCCACAGACAAGAATGAGAATCAATCCACAGATGTGGTGTTAGGGCCTAACATGAAACATAGGGAGACCTTATTCTGAAGCCCTGTTTTAAGTCCAGGAGAAAATGGTTTTAAATCATGGCTTTCTTCCACTTCTGAGAATGTCTTAATTTTTGAGTTACATTATTGTTGTTTATTTTGATTGAACCAGGATACTGATCAAAGCTGGTGTAAAGGTGAGTTTAGAAAGATTTTGGACCACTGCTCTGGCAGAGAAAGAAAGAAAAGTAGGAACTGGGTTGGACCAGGCCATATTCTTCTTTCAGGTACTAGTATTGTCTTTGAAAATCTTAACACGTCCCAAAGAATTTTCTTTTCATAGTGAGTTTTTTCCTCCTATGTGAATCTAAAGTGACAGCATGATGCTGGAGTTTTTAGATTATTTCCCTGTGAAAGTTATGCATCTCTCAGAAGAACTGTGTTCTTACTGTATCTGGTTAAGCAGTGAGCATACTGTAGGAGATAGAAAGCAACATTAAGTAACCAAGAATTATTTCCTACTATGTCAAAAAAAAAAAAAAATTTATTTTGACAACAATAGCAGTTCTTCAGTCCCTCATATCTCTAAGAAATATCTCATGGAGGCAAAATTAAGACTGGGAACATCAAATAATAGTAGCATAAATATGTGGTTACCACAGCTTGCTTGGGTATGAAAATTCCTTTTCCCAAATCATTACTGAGCTGAGAGATGTTATCAGCTAATAATTGTTTGTTTCCCTAGAGCTGTGGTAACTAGTGCTGTATGACTTTAAAGGAGCATAGATAACCAAAACAGTTGATAACTGTTCCTTTTAAGTAAAAAATAGATACTTGTTTTAGAATAGGTACTCTGGGAATACTTTTGCTTGGCTGAAAAATAGGAGCAAAGGAACTGACAGATGTAAGAATAAATCCTCTTCGTAGTTGACTCACATAATATTTAGGTTAGATTTAAGGTTCATTTTGAGAATGCGGAGAGTTTCAATTTCATCTTCTCTGCCTCCAGACCACACATTATTGCACGATATGAGGCATCACCTTCAGATTTACATATTTTTTAGGTATGAGTGGGGATGCTTTAGTGTGTGATAACATGTAGTTTTAAATTAAGTCTGGATAGCAGCAGAAATGCTAAGATTAGGAACAGCTGTTGTTTAAGTTTATTTGCTAGGTTTCCTAGGCTTCAGTGCCTAGCAGAGAATAATACATACTTTCCAATTTCGCTATTCTAGTACACTGATTTTTTTCTTCCTTCTTTTCCTCTTAGCTCGTTTGTTCCCTCTCTGCATCCTTAAGTAGCTCATCATATAAAATTTCTCAAGTGAAAGAAAAAGGATAGCTGCTTGTCTTGCACAGCTGTTGAAACTAATAGTCTGTCTTTTCCAGCCCAGGCTTTCTCGTTTTGGTGGCCTGACTGTTTTAGTTTAGACTTCCTTGAATAATTAACTAAGAATTGCATACTGCACAGGAATGCTCTGGATGCACTGGATGTAATTTTATTGAGTTCAATCAAATCAGCTATTAGAATGATAATTGCTTTCAAAACCACTTGCTGCACTTTTGAGCTCAGCTCTGTTGCCTGCCTCCAGGCTTAATACACTTTGACACTGTTGTCATCTCTCACTGTCACTAGCTTCCTACACCTTTGTGCTAATACAGCATATAGGAAAGATGTCTAAGAGCCTTAGAGGACAGGGAAAGGAGGAAGAAAGGAGGACCATAAGTTCCTCCACCTGTGTGGAACTTTGCAGCTGGTTCCTTCTCCTCTCCTCCTGACCAAGTATGAGAAAACTATTATCAAGTAAAATCTTGTTTCTGGCATGGTGTTAAAAATATATATTGCAATTAGACATCAGTGAGTAAAACACTGATCTAAATAGGGTGAAGTCTGTTTCACATCTTACATGGTTTGCATTGTCTGTTGGGATGATCTGACATCCTTGCCTAGCATATCTATTAAGTTTGGCATGAACAACTTTGGACATGGCAACATCTTTACCGTATTTCTTTAGGACTTTGGTTGCACCAGTGCACACAATGCACAAAAGACCTTTGCTACCTCAGAGCCAAGGAGGACAGCTGAGAGAGGCAGTTAAGACACTTACATTAGTAGCAAACGTTTTACTGTTTTCATCTAAAAGGGACTGTCCCAGAGGTTATCCAACATACAGCTGTTATTCTATTCAGTGTATACTGGTGCCTGGGGTTATTTCTCCCCATGTGCAAGACTTTGTACTTCCCCTTGCTGAACTTTATGAGACTCCTCTCTGCCTGTTTCTCCAACCTGTCAAGCAGGTTGCTGCTCTATATGGCAGCACAACACCCTGGTGTACCAGCCAGTTCCCTCAGTTCTGTATTATCTGTGAAATTGCTGAGGGTGCACTCCATCCCCTCCTCCAGGTCATTAATTAGAAGTTTCAACAGTATTGGCCCCAATATTGACCCCTGGGGTATACCACCAGTCACTGGCCTCCAGCTGAACCCTTCACCACTGATCACAACCCTCTGGACCTGATTGTTCAACGAGTTTTCAATCCACCTCACTGTCTACTTAAATAAACCATACTTTGTCAGCTTATCTATCAGGATATTACGAGAGAGTTTGTCTAAAGCTTTGCTAAAGTTGAGGTAAATAACATGAACTGCTCTTCCCTTGCCTATCAAACCAGTCACCTCACTGAGGTTGGTCAAGCATAATTTCTCTTTCATAAATCCATTCTGACTACTCCTGATCACCTTTGTGTCTTTCATGTGTTTGGAAATGCATTCCAGGTGGATTTTCGCCATCATATTCCCAGGGACTGAGGTTAAGCTAACTCCTTTTAGGATCCTGAACTCCACCATCTCCTGGTTACCACAGCCAAGGCTGCCCTGACTTTCACATCCTTGAATAGTTCTTTCTTGTTCATAAGTATCAGGTCTAGCAGAGCACTTTTCTTTGCTGGTTCTTCAGTTACTTGTGCCAGGAAGTTGTCTTCAATACACTCAAAAAATTTTCCAAATTACCTGAGTCCTGCTGTATTGTCCATCTAGCAGATGTCAGGGTGGTTAAAGTCCCCCATAAGGACCAGGGCCTGTGAATGTGAGGCTTCTTCCAGCTGTTTGAAGAAGGCCATATCTACTTCTTCCTGATCAGGAGGTCTATAGCAGGTAACACAATAGCACCCACGTTGGTCTGTTGGCTAGTCTTTACCCATACGCTCTTGACTGACCCCTGGAGGCATCATGGCTGCAGACCTCCATGCATTCCAGCAGTTCCACATAAAGGGCAACTCCTCCTCTTCACCTTCCCAGCCTCTCCTCCTAAAAAGCCTGTACCTCTCCACTGAAGCACTGTCATGTGCACCTTTCCACATCTTCATGTAGTCTCAATGTAGCTGTAATGGCAGAACTGTAAAGAAAAGGAAGATTCCTTTGGTTTGGTTGCTTTAATGACAGGAAAGAAAAACATCCTGGCTTGAGGCAATCTTTTGCTTTACTTATTTATGTGATCAAAATAAGATTTCAAAAATGGAAACAGCTAGTGCCTGTTTCATATTAGTATGACAGGTTTAAGATGTAGGGAGTGCAAGACTTTGGCTCAAAACTGACTGGCTGATTAAATTTGATAGCCTTGTAATAGAATTTTATAAGACTTTGCAGAGGTGTATAGTATAGAAATGTGACTGCATGCTGAATAAGCTCTTATTCCCCCATTTTTTAATACCAATATTGTGCAAACCAGGCTCTGAAATGTTTTCCTTAACTAAAAGATTTACTATATTTAATTTATGTGGAGGGACAACCACGTGGGAAATATCAAACTTTTCAGTTATTAGAACCAAATTAACTAGTAAAATGTGCACTTTACAGTCTGTATAGATGCTTGTATCTTATCTTTTGAAAATTACTTAGAAGAGATATAGCTGAACTGCTTCCTGCTTTCTTCTTTTTATCAGCAGACTGTCTTACTCCAGTATTACCAAAACATAAATCTAATTCATTTTTATCAATCGAAGTTCATTAAAAGGATATTTCAGCTACAGAGATAAAAGACCAAACTGAGGCTAATCGAATCACTTCTGAAAGTGAAACATGACATTTACAAAATTATTTTCTGTAGGTATAAGACAATTCTTTCTTTTTTTCTCTTTCAAATCTAATACTTCTCTTCCATTCCAAACAGATTTTGCTATAAAGGACCACTGAAATAAAAAGAACATGGGTTTTGGTAACACAATGGTTTCTATAGCAACATATTAATGTGATGAACACAAGGTAATTAGGGACAAGGAAAGAGATACTTTGAGTGACTTTGGAATATATTCAGATATAAAATGAAATGCAAAATGGTGTAATGCAGAAACTTTATTCCTGATTAATGTATGCTGTTGTGTGTTTTGCAATACTAGAAAATTGAAGATACAAATAGAGAAACAATATAGTAAGCAAAACTGAAATCCTTTCTGTTTAGATTGAATTATCCACAAAGCAAATATTTTAGAAAAAAATACTTGCATATAGAAATTAATCTTTATCAAAACTACTGGTAGGAGCCGTGTATTCCACAAAGAACAGAGTAGTACATATTGAAGGATCTAGTAGACAGACACCTGATGGATCTGGGCAGTTTTCTTTACACACATTTATATAGATGTATTATATAAATGCACACATATATGTCAACATCTTTCTTACTGGAATTGCTAATACAAAATAAAATATAGTAACCCAACACTTTTTCCTTCACTTGAGTGTTTTCTAAACTTCCACTGTGCTATACATATTTAGCCAAATTTGAAGACAATGACGAAACTCCATTCACAATTCACAACAATGGGGAAAATAATCAAGTGAGGGGAACACAGATTTAGAGGTTCCCAGGGAATATAGGGTTGGTATGTATCATACAGAATCAAAATGTTGTTCTACAACAAATGTTCTTTTTACGTACAGAAAGTCTTTTGTAGGTCTACGTGACCAACTGGTTTCGATTGTCTGGTTTCAGATTCATGGCATAGGGAAAAAATACTGGGGACTGGAAATGGGGGCCATTACTTACAGATAAGGTATTGGTAGAAGCTCAGGAATATGCCTAAAGCTCTGAACTTCCACTACTTTGTGATAAAAGCCAGAGAGAAAGGCATGATGGGAAAGTTTGAATAAACTCAAAGGACAGTGAAAGCAATTTCTATTATTGAGTTCTAACTTCTCATTGTTTAGATACTTATATTACTAGTTCCAAGTAGTATAGAGGGAAATAAGCTATGGAATGAAAGGTTATTTTTAAAAATACTATTTGTTTCTTGGCCTTTGTAATGTAACACATATCATACCTATAAAAAAGTTTATTTATCGCAAAGCTAGGAACAAAAATATTCAAGATACTCAACCACTAATCTGAAAAAAAATCAAAGTCACACTTACAGACACTGAATACTAAGGCTGGGATAAAAAATCTGATTCCCCCACAGATTAAAGGATCATGCTGCCTCTTCTTGGCCATCTGCCAATAATTAATAACTTTGAACTTCAAGAGACTACAGATCATTTCTTGTAAAAATGTGTTTCCACTCTTCCCTGGAGTTTTGCAAATGTGGAACAGTTATGTGAAGGCTGAAAATTTTACAATCAGTATTTAGCTTTCCTTGATACATATAAGCCATATTTGTGAGAGCTTTTTTAAGCCTTGCTTACAAGGTGGGCCAGCTACCAAATGCCCACCCAGCTGCTCTCTCTCTCTTACTACTCCTCCTCAAGAGGACAAGGGGAGAAAATGAGACTAAAAAGTTCGGTGTGAAGATAAAGACAGGGAGATTAGTAACCAACTAGCATCCCTGGCAAAACAGGCTTGACCTGGGGGAAATTAATGTAATTCATTGCCAATTAAAATACAGCTGCATAGTGAAAAATAAAGACAAATTAAAACAACGCCTTACTCCTGCCCCCAATTTTTTTCAGGCACCACATCACTCCTTCACTCCCAACTCATCTGCATCCTCCCCCACAGCCCGAGCAGCACAGAAGGGATGGGGATGCGGTCGGTTTATAACTTTTCCTCTCTGCTGCTCCTTCTTCTTCACACTTTTCCTTGCTGCAGCGTGAGTCCTTCCCATGTCCTTCAGGACAAACCTGCTCCAGAGTGGGCTCTCCACCGGCCGCAGTTCCTGTCAGGATATATCCACCTAATCCAGCATGGGGTCCTCCATGGGCTGCAGGGTGGATACCTGGTCCGCCATGGACTTCCCCAACGTCTGCAGGGAAACATTGCTCCACCATGGTCTCTCCTTCAGGCTGCAGGGGACTCTGCTCCAGCGCCTGGAGCACCTTCTCCCCCTGCTTCTTTTCTGACCCTGGTGTTTTCACTGTTCTGTCTCACACTTCTTTTCCTCTCTGCTTTCTAGTGTTTAGGCCCTTTCTTAAATGTGTTATCACAGAGGCACCACTAGCTTGGCTGATGGGCTCAACTCTGTCCTGCAGTAGGTTGGTTGGAGCTGGCTGGAACCAGCTGTGTCTGGCATGGGGCAGGCCCTGACCTCTCCTCAGAGACACCACTGCAGCCTCCCTGCTGCCAAAACCTGGATACGGATATCCCATACAGCAATGCAAAAAAAGTTGCTAAAAAGACTTTAAACTTCCATTGTAATGTTGCACTTGCATTAGAAAGGCTTCAATAATATCTCAAACACTGAACAGCTGGCAGTCAGACCGAAAGCTTCTGAGTTTGATATAGCCTTGATATACTTAAAGAGACTGTGAAGGCAAGACATCAATCCACAGTGGTGAGTCTGAGGCTACTGCTGTGTTTATTGCAAAGGCTGGCCCAAGCTTGTAACTGCTGAGCTGTTGGGTAAGGAAACAAAGACCCCGATGGCCCCAAGTATAAATACCATTCCCTTCTCTGCTAGGCATGTTTTAGCCATGGTGCCTAATGATCTGTGCAGGCTTAAGAAAGACTTTGGCTGTTATTTATCAGGAATAGAACTTTAAATAAGTTTTTCAGGCCATCTGAAAACATCTGCCAATAACTTTTAAAAGTGTAGCTCCCATGTGTTCACAAATACCATGTATTTTACAAGAGGGTGTGTGCATGGGAGAAGCTATTTAAGCAGTGGCTTTGATTATTCTTGCTTACACATTTTTGTATCTCGCCCCAGCAAACCTGTTTCCCTGCTACTTTATGCTGTATTTCATGGGTCTTATAAAATAATTCACTACCCTAACCTGTACCCCATTGTAGCTTCTCCCTGTGGTGTGGGAGGACTCGGGGAGAACAGCGTTCACAGTGACGGTACTGGGTCCAGCTGGAAAGGTGCAGTTCTCCCTTTTCCAGGACATAAAGGTCATGGCTGAGTATTACAAGACTTCATACTTTCAGCCTGTCACTGGTCTATTGCTACCGCTCTCCTGAGCTTGCAGATAGAGTGGCAGCGATGTGTAATTCCTTATCAGAGGGGAAACAGAAGGGTAAGGAGGAAAATAACAATATATAAAAGAAATTAAATGTAATTGCCTTCTGCTACATTCCATTGACTTTTAAGTCATTTTCTTAGGTCAGGTTTTCACAGAGATTTGATTAGGAGGGCTTGGGGAGTTTCTGAATGTGACTGACAGGGCAGAGTAAGAGGAAAATATTAAAAAAAAAAAAAATTAAAAACTTTTCCAAAAGAAATTAATATGTTAATGTCTTTTTTTTTTGGGGGGGGGGGGCAAGGAAACAAACACACACACAATCAATATACCAAAAAAAAAAAAAAGACATCTTTTGGGTTTTGGTATTCAGCATCAGGCTGAAAACATCAGAACCTGATCTGAAACCAAACTGATAGCCTTCTGACCAATGTTAATCAGTTTGGTTTTGGGAGGTTTGTTATTTATTTACAATGACAGCTTGAAGATAAAGTACTTCAGAAATGAAACTTACAACAGAACATTGTGGTCAGCATGGTTTTATAGCATGCAACATATACAACAACTGTTTTCACAGTGAATGTTGTAGCTGTACTCACAAAGAGCAGCATCATTAAACACACTTTCTTTCTGTCTTTCCTTTCCTTTTCCGTTTTTCCTCTTCTTTCTTCATTTCTTTCCTCCTTCCTTTCTTTTGTATACTGGATGGAAATTCTGAAAAAATGTATTGTGAGTTTATCACATCAATGAAGATCTATTTCTTCATAAAACCCAAATAAACGTGAACAAAAATAATGAAAATATGCCATTAATGTCTTATAAAATTCATCCTTCTAGTCAAGCTAGTTTCTTTTGACTCTTCTCTGATTGCTGGACTACTTTTTCCTTGGGAACAGTGAAATCCATCCCTAGCATAACACTATAACTCTCTTTGAAATTTTTCTTAATCTCATTTTCCTCCTGCACTAAGCAGAGAAAACTCAAATACTAGTACCAACTCTGGCACCACACAGACAAAGAGAAAGTACACACTGAGTCAGAATAGATATCGCCATGTGGGACTTCCACCAGCTGGAAAGCAGTGGAGCTGCCACTGCACAGTCAGTACTGGAGGGTTAAATGAGTTTATTGATCATTATATTAAGTTTACTGCTACTTTTGACATAAATTATGAGCAAAGCATTACATGAGAATCTACTGCTTGGGCCAAGAGTGCTCAAGAACATGTTGTGCATGTACATGAGCACGGTATGTAAATATAGAATAAATACTATACAGAAATAATATAATAATTATATATGTAATTTATTATATATATTATATCAGTATCTAATGTAAACTTATATAAGTATAAACTTATTATAAATTATATTTATAATATTTATGAATATTATGTATTCATATATGAATTTCTAGAGAAAATAGAAACATCTTCTGAAAGATATGAACTTGTTGAGAATTCACTGGAGGTTGGCACAAGTTGGATTTGCAGCAACTGTAAGTCACTTCTATTCAGCTGATGCATTTTACTCTCTTTAACTTATATATCCTTAGCTAAGAAACAAGTTTTTTTCTAAATGTTGCTCTTCTCTTTTGTTATGGACCCCATGAAGAAATTTCTTCAGACAGTCCCTGGTTTTTCTGTAGGTGCATTAATGTCAGTAACTGTTACTTTGTTTATGATACAGATTTTGTTTGTGAGTAAAAAGACCAGACTGTTTTTATACTTCCCATTAACTTCCTGATGTCAGCTCTATTTCACAGGAAATTCTGCTTTTAAAACCCCAAGATCTGATAAAAACTAGGTAAAAACTTACTCTTACAGTTACCATGTGTTTAATTTCCTCTCTTTTATTCTAATGTAAAGAGATAATCTTGTGAGAAGAAAATTGGGTCCACGATGCAGCTCTCTATGTACACTGAAAAAAAATCCTTCTTTCCTTATATAAGACCATAATGCATCAACATCTTGAATATCAAATGTAATTCTGATTATCCCATCTCCCAAGGTCACCCAAGGACAGAGAGACAATGGAACTGTGAAAGGCAAAGAGAAGGGTAAGGGAGATAACTGGAAGTATAGGATAAGTAAAGATTAAGATTAAATAGGGTAGCCTGAAAAAAACAAGATGAGTAAAAAGGGAGATGTGGCGCTGGTCTGCAAAATCAAGAAGGTTACAGAAAGTTTGAATCAGAAACAATCAGTATTTCTTCAAATGCAAGAACCAGCACACACCCAATGAAATTTATAGGAGAAAAAAATAAAGTGAAAAGAAGTGGGTTTTTTTCACATAACACGTGTTTCACATGCTTAGAGTGTCTTAATTCTCAATAATATAAATGAAATTAAAAGGGAATTAATGGGAAAAAAGTTCATCAAGATTATTAAGCATGATGGTTGCTTATTGCAAGCTGTTGAAGTATGCAGTGGGGCATGTATCCTTTTATATTTGTCCTCTTACACTTTTTAGTAAGTACATCTGCTGGTGCTCTCAGAGAAAGGAGACAAGGTTAAATCTTTGGCCTGACTTGGTGGTGCCATCCTTTCACATTCTTATACAGAGCCATCACAGATTATTTTCATTAACTAGAAAGGTGTTGATCAATGATGATGTAATTAGAAGGCCTGAAATGCTCTGTAAGCATATTTTATTAATGTGGGAACTTAAGCAAAAGATCAGACTGAACTTGTGTAAGCCTGAAATTAGAATTTATTTGTTTTATGGGCACATGCTATTCTGCAGTCTTATAAGTATGCACATTTTTAAAATATCAATGATATTTAGGAAAATGAAAGGAAACTTAGAGAAATAAACCACAATTTTTTGGTGGGGTGCTGTTGGCTTAAGCTTGCTTTTCTGCAACACACAGAGTAAAATAACCACTAACTACTGATGAATCACTGGGAGAGCTGGACTTTCTGACAGTAGATCTCTAGCCGTGTTTTACTGTTGTCCTGGACTTTCCTAGGTGGTGTGCTGGTTCTTCCTTTGACGGTCACGTGTCCAAGCTTCAGATACTTATGATTTTAACAAGCTGTTACCATTTTCCTGAGGCGTGCAAACAAGAGCGGGAGAAAAGTGGTTTTTTAACAGTTTATATCTCAGCAAAAGCCATACAAGTGGGTGACAGTACAAGTAATGACATTTACTCTCTCTAAACCTCCGTTGGTGCTACAGGTTTTATTTTACATACATTCTATCACATCAGTACCTAAAAACCTTAATATCACATGCAATGTTTTATTATTTGTCCACTCTAAAGGTTGTAGAATAGTACTGGAATCAGGACTCCAGTGCTTGTGCCAGATCACTCTTTGTTTTTCCTGCTACATCTTTTTCCTGAGAATTTTTCCTGATCAATGACAGAATCAAGATAATTGTGCTGGTGGACATTAGATCTGATGCTGTAGCTGCTATATCTTTATTTGTTCTAGGCTGAGGAATAGGAATTCCAAACAGTAACAGTGACGTTATTTGTCACCTCCAGTTAAGCAAGTTGCAGGCAGGATGTTTCAGCTTGATGCTGTTTTTCCTGCATTCTCAGCAGAAAGAATGAGATGGAGAGACAGCTGAGACAGGCCCTGGTCTAAGATAAACTCTTTATGCTTCCCAGTAAGCCTACTTGTACAAACACATATCTGCTTCCCTTCTAATTCAAATATAAATAGATTAACTAAAAGTACCTGTGATTAAAATTTGATGTTAGACTGTAAGAGGGGAACAATGAAGCTTCACATGGCTAGTAGGAATTATGGCTAACCAATGTGAGGTTAGTCCAGTGCCTGCCATCCCTTCTTTAAGACAAATGCCCAAGTCCTAATTTAAAGACTGTTCTGGTCAAGGCCTAAAACTCATACCTGGATGACTATGAAAATGCACAAGCTACCTTTCCTTTGGAGTGTCTAATACTATCAGATCTAACACTCCTTTTTTTTGAGTCCTAACTTGCAGGTCAGTGTTTTTCACAGCTACAGATGCCTTCCCCTTGGTTAAGCAATTTTTCTCCATAGCTCAGCATATTGAGCAAATAAAGAGTACCTCTGATCATCCAGAAGAGATATGTAGCTCTGCCTTAGAGGAAAGGGCAAACTCACTGGAGAAATGCTTTTGACCTTAAATCAGAACAGTATAAGGGCTTGATGGAGTTTATGTTTCTAAAGAGTTCAAATTATAGAGTCAGATTACTCCATGTGAAATTGCTAATGTTTGAGGCTGACCTAGAGACATGATGTCCGCTTAAATGAGGTCCAGGCACTTCATGGAACAGAAGCTATTATAAGGATTATACCTATGAACATTACATTATTCTACGCTCAGAAGTCTTATCACAGCTGTCATTGGACACACTTTGAACAAAGCATTTTAGAAACACTCCAGCCATAAAAGAATGCTTGCAACATTTCAAGTATCAGCTCATTTTTATGTAGATCCACAAATGTAAAATATAGCAATTAGGCTGGCATTTGTTATCAACCTAGCCCTCATACTGCATAACGCCTATCTGGAGGAAGATCCTGACCTCAAGGAAGTGCATGTAAGTTTTGTCATAATGGCTGAAATTGGTACAGGGATCTACTCAGTCTGCGTTCTGAAAAGCTTACAGTTGCAGAAGACAAAGAAGATACTCTTCAGAGGGAATGTAGTATTTGACAACACCAGTAGGAGTTCGAAACTGATGAATAGGTCAGCTGCCCTCATTCAGGCTAAGCAGAGGGGCCAATGGGTCGCTTTGTAATGTTGTCATATTTTGAAAGAGGAAACTGTTGCCTTTCAAAAAGGAGCCATCAGTTCAAAGTTACAGTCAGAGAGTAAGAAAACTTTCCCCAACTGGAATTACCAGCACAAGTATATTCATTGCAGTTCTTTGCTTTGAAAGAGAGAAAGGAAAAAAGAAAGTGTACAGAAAGAAAGAGTGAGAACTAAAAGTGGTTCTAGGGAGAGTGTTCTTCAGGGTAACAGCAAGGCTGCAAAGCAGATGGGAAGTTGTGAGCCAGGAAACTGTGTTCAGTGCTATACCATTGCCTCTTGTAATTATGTCTCCTTTTACCAGGAAAGGTAGTGAATGCCCTAGGTACTGATTACATAAACCTGTATGCTTGTATATAGATTTTTGTACCTAGACCAACTTTCTGGTACCTCCTCCAAATACTTTCTGTGTTCCCCCTATAATGTTTCCGTTAGTGTGTTCTTGCTATTTTCTCTTTTATGTAATTGTTGCCAAGTAATGAGAAGCAGAACTTATAAGTATGTAGTTCACACCCAAAGTATGACCTTTGCCACCACTACCATATATTAGTCCATGTATTCTTTAAAGAACTGGTTGATTCTTTAGTAGCTTGTTCACGTCTCGATCTTTTACTAATTATTTGCTTTATTACTATTAATAACACAAGTATCCATCTTGTAGTTTCCCTTTTATTGTCTTGAGTTGGTTCTCTTATTGCATGTATATATATTTTTTAATATATGCATTTCTGACTGTCCTAACTCAGATCAGTCACCGACTAAGACACTTTTTAAGTCCTGATTCCACCTCTAGTTTTGTTCAACTGTCTCTCTAGTTTCTTATGCTTTCTTCCCCTGCTCCAGCATGGGGTCCCACCCACAGGAGACAGTCCTACATGAACTTCTCCAACATTAGTCCTTCCCACAGGCTACAGTTCTTCACAAACTGCTCCAGCGTGGGTCCCTTCCATGGCGTGCAGTCCTTCAGGTACAGACTGCTCCAGCGTGGGTCCTTTCCACAGGGTCACAAGTCCTGCCAGAAAACCTGCTCCAGCGTGGGCTTCTCTCTCCATGGGGTCACAGGTCCTGCCAGGAGCCTGCTACAGTGCGGGCTTCCCACGGGGTCACAGCCTCCTTCGGGACCCCACCTGCTCCAGCGTGGGGTCCTCCTCGGGCTGCAGGTGGATATCTGCTCCACCGTGGACCTCCCTGGGCTGCAGGGGACAGGCTGCCTCACCATGGTCTTCCCCACGGGCTGCAGGGGAATCTCTGCTCCAGCGCCTGGAGCATCTCCTCCCCCTCCTTCTTCACTGACCTGGGCATCTGCAGGATTCTTTCTCTCACATGTTCTCACTCCTCTCTCCTGGCTGCTGTTCTGCAACAGTTTTTTTTCCCCGTCTTAAGTATCTTATCACAGAGGCTTTACCACCGTCACTGATGGGCTCGGCCTTGGCCAGCAGCGGGTCCATCTTAGAGCCAGCTGGCATTGGCTCTGTCGGACATAAGGGAAGCTTCCAGCAGCTTCTCACAGAAGCAACCCCTGTAGGCCCCCGCTACAAAAACCTTGCCACATGGACCCAATACAGATACAGGGAGCTACTTGTCACTCTAATTTCATTGTATGCCTCCATTGTGGCACAGTAAACTCTCTGTTATTCATGGGAATTATTATTACGCTGGATGGTTCAGTGTGACAGCATACATGGTAGGTCAAAAAAGTAAACACTCAGCCTGCATGAAACAGGTGTTATGTCCCAGATCATAAGTAATGGAGAGCTAAACTATGATTTCTTTTCAATGTTCCCTTCAATGGTTTTATCTTTAGCAGATCCTCCATAATATTCTTGTTAAGAATTCCTTCAGAATTAATAGAACTCTTCATTTTAGTAGCCTTACAGACTATGAGGAGGCTTCTATTTCCAATTTCTTTTTTTTTCTTTATGTCTAGTTGTCCTTGTAGTATGCAGTATGTAGTTCTTGTATTGTGCTGGAATGGTGTCCAGGTCCAGAGTAACTGCATTCCCTCTTTCAAACAATTCCATTCTCTAACTTGTGCTTGTGTGCATCTAACCTATATTTTGTACTTCAAACAAACAAACAAACCAAATACATAAATATCATGTTAGGCACCCTAAATTAAACTTTTCAACTACTGTATAAATGTTGGATTCTACTAGTAGTTCTGCTCCAGAATTCTTCTCCTGCAGGTTCGATACCAGAGAGTCTGGCACAGATGCAGTGCTCGGCATTGGTTATTTCTTCAACTCTTGAATGTTTGTTAATGTTTCTTGACTGAATGATTAATGACACTGAGCCTGTTCCAGTATGAAGCTTAAACTGTCTATGATTTATTTCCTTTACACCTACTCAACCTTAAGTTTCTGTCTGCTTTGACATATTATCAACAGTTCAGAGTGTACATACAAAAAATGCAACTTGAACTGGGAAAGCTAACTCTTCTCCACTTTCTCACTGTGAGGGTTTCATGGGCATGATTATAAAAGACAAGAAGAGACTTTAGGAGGCAGAATTATCATCATATGAGGGGCAGTCCTCAACAGAATCCTTGAGGTTGTGGCAGTACATTCCCCCCCATCCTGCCAGCAGGAAACAAAACTTCTCCAGGAAGGGAGAAGGGGAAGGAAACCCTGGAGGCTGCAGGTTGAAATTTGAACTGGCCAGTCGAGACGCGCCAGGTACACCGAGGTGACCCTCCTAGCCAATAGAATTAAATGACCACAGGTCAGATTTGACAGGGGTATAAACAGGGTCCCGACGGAGGACATGTTGGCAGTCCTCCTTGGAGCAGCGGGTCTGCAGTCGGGGACTCCCCCTCGGGTCGGGGCACCACCCGAGGTAACTCCTCGAGGGAGAGAGCCCTCAGCTTTTAGGTGAGTGATACGCACATTTTGAGCCATCACTTTAAATCTTGGGGATTCTTGAGTCAGCCGTGTAGTATTAATTCTCTTTACATCATTGAGACTGTGGTTTTATAAGATGTTACCGGACTTCTAACTAATTTTTGCTGAAGAATAAATCTGAATTTTAACACCTGTTGGATTTGGTTAGTCGTGCATCCGTAACAGAGGTAACTCAGTGAATACATACTGGCTATTCCTCAATGGATCAAGATCAAAGGGTGATTTGCTCTTTAAAAAGTGTCAGAATGCATACATTTCTAGGTAACTGGAAGAGCAATACATCAGTCTTGTGACTGAGGTGGAAGACACTGGGCTCATATGTGAAGGTTACAGCTATATTCTGATGTGCAAGGCCCTGCTATTCCAACCCTGCCTATGTCTTGCAAACACACTGGTCCTTATCCATTATAATTACTCCATTAGAATGAGCACATCAGCTGATAAAGTACAGAAATTTTAAGACATAGCACACATGTAGTCCCCAAAAAGTAGTTAAAATGTGGGTTTCTTTTCTTGGTGATGTGTGGTGAAAAGTGTTCAGATACTGAATCAGTATTCAAAGTATGTTTTTTTAGAGGTTCAACTCTACATGTCAAATTGTGTAAAATTTGATAGGCTAAAAAGCTAAATCTTCTGTGTAAAACAAAAACCTTGATAGGACTAATTTATATTAGTGTGTTCAATAGCAACTGTCCCTTATACACCTAGCAAAATTAATTCTCTGCTACATGCTTCAGAAGACCAGAAGAGAAAAAAGTGTACAGTTACTGCAGTGTAGTGTCAGGTAGAAGAGAAGAAGAGGAGGAAAGTAAGAGAGAAAATTGTAGTAGGATGAGAGGCCATGGAGGATATAATAGTAAGAATAAGATTATTTTGGGAAAGAGAAGAAGCTTACAGGGACACTACCTTTTGATTTATTGCCATACATGATAGAAGAACATGCAGGGTTAACTAAGGTTACGTGGCATTTGAAACCACAATACATCACATGTACTGTTGTAAGCATATTTCTCAAACATTAGCAAGCCACAAATCTAAAACACATTGTGTGAGTGAAACTGAAACTGCTTTACAGTTTGCAATACAAGAGAAAGTGCATCGTTTCAACTGACATTTGGACTAGCTGTCAACCAGAAAACTCCTTATGTCATTGCAACATATTGGATCATCCTTTATTGTCTGCAGCCAGGATGATAAAGTGTTACAGGCAACAGCACTTAGAATATGCTACTGTATATCCTGACCAATTTGATGTCAGACAATATCCTGAAGGAGGTGACTAAAAGTTACTAGTTTGTATCATGAAAATTTGTTCAGAATTTTGTAGTTGCTACCAAATCTGTGCATATATGTAATATAGCCATACCAGTTGTTTTAACTTGCTTAAGCTTGCTTGAAGAAAAGAAAAATCTCATGCTGTTTTTATCAGAACATTATACCACTATTTAGTCACCACAAGTAAAAAATTACACTGACAGATAGAAAAGAAATAAACTTGTAAATGCCAGTATTGCTGTAAGCACTGACATCCAGTCTCTAATATATCACAGAGCTTTCTTTATATAAAACTGACAATTGCAATGAGATTGGTAGCATTGTGAATGAACGGTGATGCAATCATAGAACTCTTCACAGAAATCTCAGCATAAGGCCACAGTTTATGGAACTTTAATTTGCTGTTAACTTAACCTTAGTTGACCTGAACTCTGAAAGAAAAAGAAACAGCTCTTTATCTAAAAGGTATATCAGATATTGTTTTAAAATGATCACTCTAAAATTCTACATTTAGAAAGCTAAGTTACGTAGAAATTTTGAAATACATGTTTTTCTTCTACCAAATGCATTCTGTCATCTTCATGTTTTAAGAAAATTTTTCACAAACATTTGGAATAAAAATGAAGCTGTTTTCTATGTATTCAGTTTCAGGTTTACTTCAGATGTCTCTGCCACACCCAGTACCTCAAGTAGCTGTGTATATTTTCTTTAGTATTTTCTGTTCTCTGTGTGTATCCATGCTTATTCATTAACTTATTTTATTTACTTTGGTATCTCATTCTTAGATAATAAACTCTATAAATGAAACTTGCTTCCATTCTTACTGTTACTTCATTGTAACATAGATCTATCTACAAGTGTATGTAAGCATTAATAAAGGTTCTGTATCTGATTACTAGTCCCCATTCTACTCCCAATACCACCCCCTTTTTTAAAGATAGGCAGTTATTATTATAGTCACACTGCAATTGTACATGCCTTATAATTTATTAGTATATTCTCACAATTTATTTGAATGAGTGAAGAGTACTTGAAACCAGATAAAAGGAGAAAAAATAAAGAAGCCATTAGTCAAAAAATACACTCCGGTGTGATTAATAGTTCTTATTTAGCTACTTATAGATTCTCTGAGTGTGACCTCTGGGCTGTCCTAAATTATTGCTGGTAGCAGTATATGTCAGGCAGAATAAATGCTTTATCTGTGTGCCTTATGATTTGTCTTGAACATCTCTATACCAATAATTTTCTACAGGGTTGAAAGACTTTTATTATTTTCAGTAAAATCAATGAACAAACAAAAATTTTTGATCATTTTTCCTTTATTCATTCTCAAGCAGTACGAAGACTTGAATTATGAATGAGTTTAGGGTTTATTTATTATAATATTTCTGTCTGATGAATAAACCCAAAGTGTTTCTTCCCAGTGCATGGATGATTAAATTGAGTACATGAACTTTAGACACAATTTTTATTTAGGATAAACCACATGAAGTTTATTCAAGCCGTCTCGTACTACAGCATGGCTGAAGACTAACATGAAGGCTAAAGAATTCCTCAGAAAATTTGGAAGTTGTGATAAGTTCATGGACTGTGTCTGAACAATTGGCATGGGAAGAAGCTCTGTTGATTTCCTTGTCATTCCTTCCACTTCAACTCAGTTCAGCGCATAAGCAAAATCTGATTGTTTGAGACTGATTTCCAGAAGTTATCTTCAATAATAAGTACAAAATACTAGTGGCATTTTTTTTATGTTTCTTGGATTAGTTGGTTGAATATTACAAGTTAAAATAAATCTCTAGTTGACTTTGAACATAACTGAATCTTTAAAGTTTCAGTCTCTTTTCCCTGCAAGGTAGGTTGAAGCAATTTCTTACATTTAACACTAGTCACCACTGTGGGATACTTGCACTGCCCACCCTTGGCCTGGCTAATAACAATTGTTAAGACAGCTATGAGGACACTGGCTATGAAAGGGACATCCTAAACTGCCTGAGAGAGCCTTTGCCCAAACTGATCAATTTACAGATGAAGATGACTATTGGACAGCTTAAAGAGTAGCCTGGGAATTACATTGAGACTTTATCAATGAAGAGGAATTCAGATAGAAAAAAAGTGTAAAAAAGGCATGAGAATTTGAGAAGTTTTAAGTTGTAAAATTTGTGAGGGTGAGACCTAGAAGTGAAAACAGCAGTAATTAAAATCTGGTTATGCACTGCTAGAAATCTCCCAATATCATCAAGACCTTTTCCTTGGCCAACCAGAGCCATCGGATGCTGTGACAAGCTTGAATTCTGGCATCTGTGGGTGAATGTGGACTCGTTGAGGGGCAGCACAGGTGCACATAAAGCTGGGGCACACACTTCTCTCACAGCAGGTGAGTGCAAGTGGGAGAATCCATACATCCAGGAAAGGGACGTGTGTGGTTCTAGCCTGCACTGCCTGTGAGACTGTGTGCACATAACTCTGCGTGTACATGTGTATGGGTGTGAGGTTACAGTATTTTGGAATTGGTTATAGAGGGGTGTTTCTTAGCATTTTATAAGTTTCTAATATGGAGGTTTATATGTTGTATTGCTGATATTGATCCTGAATGAATCACAGATTTCCTGCTAATTATGTGTCATTAATAAATCAATAAAACATTTGTTCTGGATGTGGTTTAAAACACTTGAATTGAGCAGTTTTTCTTTATAAGAATTTTCATTACACTGGTTGCATCAATACTTCAATAATTTCATGGACCCATGTAGTCATTACAAAAATGCATACCAATTTTTATATATATATAACATAGTTCATCAGTTATATGGATGATCCTTTATGGAAGGATCAAAAGATGTGCAACAGTCCCCTCAATGCTTTACATTTGATTTACAAAAGGAATATACATCTTAAAAAAAAAGGAAGGAAAAAACAAAACAGCATTGTCACGCTTCCTTGCATCCTAGTTTATGCACATTATATCATCCTGACAACTGCTGTAAGTACATTCTCTTTATTAAATTTGCAAACCCTTTGAGACAGGAGTCTTTTTTTTTTTTCTTTTTGTTTTTAGGATACTGCTTAATGTTGTAAGGGAAATGTAGTGCAGTTTTAGGCATTCCTACATTACAAATAAACAGCAATAAAAATACTAATCCTAGAAATGTATACAAAGTGTGATAAGGATTAATTCCAAATCTGGTAACTTACAAGTCAAAAGGTTAATTAAAGTCCAAGTCTAATCAAGCTAGGCAGTATTGATTTTCATGCCCCAAGTGAAAATTCTGTGTAGATAACAGAACTAAATTCTCTATTTGCTGTAAATGCTGATAAAGTTCACGGAGATCTTAAAATATTTCTGAAGGCAGCTCAAAAGATGAAGGCAAAGCACTTAACACTTTCAGATCACCAAGAATTGGAATGTCTACTCGTTCTGTAGGATCACTTGTGGTGTCTAATTTATATACATGCCAGAAGGAGTAAACTGTAGATGTGTGCAATTTCTTTCTAATCCCATCTTTGTCACAAGAAATAGTCATTCATTTTATCTTTAATATTTTTATTATCAATATTGGTTAGAGTTCTCTCTTGATTTCTTGCTACAAAGCTGTGCTACTCGTCTGTACAAACTATCCTCATTAGCATCATGATCTCTTTTTGATCAAGTCAAGCCTTTTTCAGCATCCTCATGTTCTCAGTCCATTTATTTCAACATTTTTCTTTCTGAAAGTTGTTAGTTAATTCCTGGGATTTAGGGAGTCTCTTAGTTTCTTTGCTTCCTCTGACCTTTTTTTCATCTCAGAGAGAAAGCATAAGAAGTGGACAAGCACAGAATCTCTAAATCTGAGCTTGTTCCTCTTACTCTGGTGTTCTCAAGCATCCATTAGAATAATGTCCAGCCTTTATTCTTTTTATATTTACCTAAAACTAAATAACCATTGACCAACAAAATTATTCTTCATTTATTTCCAAAGAACAAGGCTTGTAATTTCTTCCTACCTGGAGATGATCCAGTTGAAATACAGCTTCACTTTTTTTTTTTCTCTGCCTAAAACAATCAGTTTCCCTATTTGTTTCACAATGTAACAACACAAAGTGTTCAGCACAACAGAAGCCATGGATAGCAGAGAGCAGCTCACAACTAATTTTACCCCCCCTCCCCCCCAAAGTTATAATCTCAAACCATAGTAAAAAAATTCAGCCAAAATAATTGATCTTTAAAATGTCATATGGAAAAGTAACAAAGATGTGAGAAAACTATGAGGGAACAGAAGGGAATCAAAGACAAATCACAATCTATAGAAAAGTGATCCTACCAAAAGTGGTGTAGAAAAAACTTGTAAGTTTATCTCTGGCTTATACAAAAGCCACTCAAACCAAGAACGTACTCCTGTCAGATAAGTGCCTCAGCAAAGTATTTTGTTCACAGTACCTAGGGAGAGGGCTTGGTGTCCATGAAGATTTCTCTGTTTTTCTCTTCCAATCAGAGGAGTTAATCTGACAAAAGCTTTCCTCAATTTGGAACATCCCTTTTCACCAGTTCATTCAAATGCTTTCATCTTACTCACCTCTCATCTATTTCTAAAACTTTATTGAACTAAATCTACTGAAGTCAAGTGATTCTGTGGTTCTAAAAAAAATGATCTTTACTTTTGATGTTTAGTACAATATAGTAATAAAAAGTATATTTTGGATCTTTGTGAAAATATGTGGAACCATAAAAACATACTTAACTTCCTTAATTGCATAAGGGTTTGCTTCGTAGGTTGATTGTTTCTTTACTTGCCTGTGTTGTATTTGCCTAAATTTTTGTATTTGCCTAAATTTTTATATTTGCCTAAATTGTTGTATGTATAGCAAATATACAGTACATGGGGATAAATGAGAAAAATGATTAGTCTTTCTCCAACTTCCCAAGGAATAAGAAAGTTTCAGATGTACAATGTATCTTTATATTTCTACACTTTTTTAGATAAATTGATAAGGCTTAATACTGGGCATCAGACATTTTACTGTCTGTAAAATATGATTATAGCTTTGAAAAAACATGTTTTTGCAAATGTCTTGTCACATGACACAGTATACTGTAAATTTAGCATTACCTTCCTTGATAAAGCATGTCCACTGTATAAAGATGAATGAGAAACTGATGTGATTATGTTGTGCATTGACCCTGGCTGGATGCCAGGTGCCCACCAAAGCCACTCTATCATTACCCCCCTCAGCTGGACAGGGGAGAGAAAATATAACAAAGGGCACGTGGGTCCAGATAAGGACAGGGAGAGATCACTCACCAATTACCGTCACAGGCAAACCAGACTTGACTTAGGGAAAATTAACTTAATTTATTGCCAATCAAACCAGAGCAGGGTAATGAGAAATAAAACCAAATCTTAAAACACCTTCCGCCCACTCCTCCCTTCTTCCCAGGCACAACTCCACTCCCGGTTCTCTCTACCTCCTCCCCTCCAGTGGCGCAGGGGGATGGGGAATGGGGGTTGGAGTCAGTTCATCACACCTTGTCTCTGTTGCTCCTTCCTCCTCAGGGGGAGGAGTCCTCCTCATCCCTGCTCCACCATGGGGTCCCACCCACAGGAGACAGTCCTACATGAACTTCTCCAACATGAGTCCTTCCCACAGGCTGCAGTTCTTCACAAACCGCTCCAGTGTGGGTCCCTTCCATGGCGTGCAGTCCTTCAGGTACAGACTGGTCCAGCGTGGGTCCCCCACAGGGTCACAAGTCCTGCCAGAAAACCTGCTCCAGCGTGGGCTTCTCTCTCCATGGGGCCACAGGTCCTGCCAGAAGCCTGCTACAGTGCGGGCTTCTAATGGGGTCACAGCCTCCTTCGGGACCCCACCTGCTCCAGCGTGGGGTCCTCCCCGGGCTGCAGGTGGATATCTGCTCCACTGTGGACCTCCCTGGGCTGCAGGGGGACAGGCTGCCTCACCATGGTCTTCCCCACGGGCTGCAGGGGAATCTCTGCTCCGGCGCCTGGAGCATCTCCTCCCCCTCCTTCTTCACTGACCTGGGCGTCTGCAGGATTCTTTCTCTCACATGTTCTCACTCCTCTCTCCTGGCTGCAGTTTCTGTGCTGCAGCAACTTTTTTTTCCCCGTCTTAAGTATCTTATCACAGAGGCTCTACCACCATCGCTGATGGGCTCAGCCTTGGCCAGCAGTGGGTCCATCCTGGAGCCGGCTGGCATTGGGTCTATCAGACATAGGGGAGGCTTCTAGCAGCTTCTCACAGAAGCCACCCCTGTAGGCCCCTCGCTACAAAAACCTTGCCACATGGACCCAATACAGATTATCACAGCTGATTCTGGGTAGCAGTAGCTTCTATTTTGCCAAGGGTAATCTCCTAACAGTATTTTTATGAAGGTACCTATGAGGACATGTTAGGAACTTAAACCAGACTTCAGACTGACAACAGCAAAAATAGTCACAGAAGAGGGAAAGAGTAGCCTACCATACTAAGGATTTGGTGACTCTTAGTGTTAAGTGCAATTTAGAGATTCTCTGTCTTGGAGATAGGACCAACAAAAATATAAACTTCATTCTGCTTGGTAATCATGTTTCTTTGTATATTTTCTGGAGCTATATGATTGCAGGCTATACAGAAAAGCTATAGGGAACTTGGCCTTTACTGAAAGTTTCAGTACTTTTTGCTTCCCTTAAGAGGAGAAGGAACTGATGAATCATTTGGTGATTTACACTAATCACGTTTTGAAGATTTCTTTTTTTTGATAGTATAATTTTAAAATAAAAAGAAGCATTGTACCTTACAGATAGCTTTTGTTTCATTCTTACACAAAACAGATAAATGTTTTTATGCTAATCACTAACTTTTTAGTGGAGAAGAAAGGAAGAGAAAGAGAAAAGGAAGAAAGGCCACAAAGAATTGTCAGATGCTGACACTGAGTATGTTATATTCATATATGAATATTATATGCATATCTTCATATGACACGTGAATAATCAATATTCCATTGAATATATTGAAAAATATATTCGGTGTTATGGTAGGAAAGCTGAATGAAACTAGGGGTAGGATTTTTTTAGGAAGTGAAAATACTGCTTGTTTAGAAGTGAGAAAGTAGCTTACCTGAGAGGAGAGCTTCCAGCATTGGAAGATCCAGACTGAATAGGACAAAACTTACTGACCAATAGAATAATTGAGTTTCTAGAGAAATTCAGACTGTCTAACTGACTGGCCAAAGACAAAGTAACTGGACTTACTCATAAGAAGAAACAGCTATTAAACATATGTACATTGCTGCCTACACTCAAGATGAACAGAGTCTTACTGATTTCTTACACGTGTTAAAAATATTCTTACCCACATAGTGGAAAGGCTACCAAGCATAGTTTTAGATAAATTCTCATGATTTCTTAAACGTAGCTGTTATTTTCATATAAATCTTAGAAATCTCTTATTCATATATAATCATATGTCTTATTCATCTCTTACTCATACGTTTCATATAAATCCCTTATATGTAATGTTTGTTCTCTTCAGGGCAAAGGGTACTTTTTTGTAAGGGAACTTCAGTTCCACTGTAGTACTCTTTCACAGCACACTTGTTTTCTGCATGTTGAATGATATACTAGATGGTTCCTCTAGGTCAGTAAATGAATTCTTAATATACCAGCATCTAATTCTAAGTTCCCTGACAATTACAGGGTAGAAAAAAATGTATGAGAAAAATGAACCCTAGCAAGAATGTGTGGGAGGGCTCATACACCATAAAAAGACCATAAGATCACAGCTGGTAGGGAGACAGAAGTACTGTATTAGCATTAAGTGATTAACTTGCAGAAGATTAAAATGAATAATATGACACTAGCAAAGAAAACATTGTTCTGTCACTTATATTGTGTCGAAATGTGCTTGATGTCTCATAGATGGTTCTTATAAAGGAAGCTTACTGACCTATGTCAAATATTATGCTCTTACATATCATTAGGATAGAAAATCAGCATAAATTTCTCACTAACTGTTTTTGGATGAGAAACTGTGGAAATGAAGAAAATGGTATCTTTCTCAACAGTTGACTGAACTAAACTTTTGAATGTATTATTTCTGATAGGGATGTGAAAAGAGCAGTTATAATATTAAGAGATTTTGTAGAATCACTTGATATTTAAGAAAGGTTATGGGATAAAATTTTCATAATATTAATTCATTGGGAACCTGTGGTGTAATCCAGTGAGATAATGAAGATGATGAGAGGGTAAAGCCAAAGGGATTATTAATTTTTTTTTTAAATAATGACCTACTTTGTCCTTTATATGCATATTGTACCCCTGCTCTGAAAAGGAGACAAGTTTAGTTTCTTACAGGAAAGCAGAATCCATTTTTTAAGAGAAAAAAATACCAAATACAGTTTTATTTTTATTTCTTGTGGAGAATTTCATACTACCTTCTGGTACCATGTTTGCAATCATTATGAAAATGTTCCATGAATGCAATGGGGATGCTTTTGAGGGAGAAGATACTACTAAATATTTCCTTAGGTAACTTTTATTTCTTTTTGTACTTCTATCATTTCAGTTTAAGTTTGACTTAGTTTCTCATCCACTTCACTCATTGTGGTGGGTTGACCTCAGCTGGCTGCTAAACACCCATGCAGCTTCTCTCTGATTCCCCTTCTCAATATGACAGGTGGAGAAAATAAGATGAAAAAGCTCGTGGGTCAAGATAAAGACAGGGAGATTGCTTACCAATTACTGTTGTGGGTAAAGCAGACTCAACTTGCAGAAAATTAATTTAATTTATTGCAAATTAAAAATAGAGTAGTGTAGTGAGAATCAAGGACAAAACCTAAAATACCTTCCCCCTACTCCTCTCTTTTCCCAGGCCTAACTTTACTCCTTCATTCCCAACTCCCATCCTGAACAGCACAAGGGACATGAGGAATGGGAGTTGCGGTTAGAGAAGGTTGGAAGGCTGTGGCACCCTGCCTGTCCCGTGATTTTGTTTGTGAGGAGAATGGTGAGAAGTTATGGTGTAGTTGTCTACTCCATTTCATGATGACATTAGTGAAGCAGGCTTTTCAAGTTGAAAAGCATGTTCAGGAAATGTATTGCAGAGTTCTCGTGCATTCATATATCTGTGAGTAGCCCTCAGTGAAGATTTTGCAGGCTGTCCTCAGGCTCGCATGGATAAGCTTTGTCATCTTGTGTTGAGTGTAAAAAGACTTGCACAGGAGCAAGTTACAAAGCCTTGTGCCAGTTTTTTTACCTTTTTTTCTGTTTTCCAATGTATAACTACTAAATATTCTTCTCTTGTTAGTAATATGTTGATACTGAATAACTGATAATGACTGATAATGTTCTTTTTATGTATGCTATTGTTCTTTTAAAACTCCAGTGCATCAAATGCACTTGTGCATGCATGCAAGTTCACTGCAATGTGTCATGTTGTGATCCTCCCCAGTTAAACAGTGTTAAAAGCACCACTGGATGCACTAGAGCAATAGCATTCTCTTTATTTGCTGAGGAAACAAATTTGTATGATACATAAACTTTGTATGATTCATAAATACTGTGGTTCACATCAAATGATGACTCTATAATAAAACTAACAAAGGCTTATCAGAACCCTATATAATCAAAGGAGGAGAAATACAAGTTATCATGCTTCACCCCACTGCTATAAATTTCTGCCAAAAGCTAAATAATGTTTTGTAAACAGCTGCAGAAATACTCAATATATGTCATAGTGATTAAGAGGATAACTATCTGAGTGACCTGAATTGTCTCAATACAATTCCACACCTAGTCTTGAGATAGATTTGAGAGGGCCTAGGATCAGTGATTGCTAACATGAGAAAGAATTTATTTTAATTTCCTGCTTAGTACAGGCAGCACAGTTTTGACAAGTGAACATCAGTTCCATAACTCTGGTAGAAAAATAGGTACTGCATTACACAGACATTAAAGCTGGATTCAGTAAATGAGTATTATGAGAAATCCAGTATAGCCTTAGCAGAACTGTATCATTAATTAACACCACTGATATGGAAGCCCCAAACCTCATTGTCTCGCTTCTCATAAGTAATGTCTAGTAATGTCTTTTTTTTTTTTTGCCTTTTTTTTTCGCCCTAACTTCACATTCCAGCTAGTTTTTAAACCTTTTTTGTTTTATATCAGAATATTAAAGAAGAGTAATTTCTCCTTGTCACCTGTGGTGTACTGACCCTAACTGGCAGCTGAGCCCCCATCCAGTCCCTTGCTCACCCCCCTCCAGTTGAGATAAAGTTGAGATAAAGACAGTTTAATAACTGAAGGAAAAAAAAAAAACAAAAAAAAAAACCCCAAAACAACATATGATGCAAAGGCAATCACTCACCACCTTTCACCAGCAAACCGATGTACAGTCAGTCCCTGAGCAACAGTTACTTCGGGAAAATCTCCCTCCCCCCTGCCCCTGCCACCCTATACTTCACACAATTTTACTGTTCAGCATGGTGTTATATGGCATAGAATATCCCTCTGGTTAGTTTGGGTCAGCTGTCCTCGCTGCATTCCCTCCCAGCATCTTGCACACCCCCAGCCTACTCACTGTGGGGGCAGAGTGAGAAACAGGTCACAAATCTAAACCACACAGCATACAGGCTGCTATGAAGAGGATTATCTCCATCCCAGACAGATACAATCTCCACCTCTCAAAATTTCTCTTTGCTAAACTAATTGAACTGACCATGTAGGAGGTCACAATAGATGGTAGGTTGTGGCTGCTGAAGAGGACAAGGGTTATCGTAGTCCATCCAGTTGCAGTTTTACTGAGTAGCCCCACTGGATCAACCCTATAAACCACCCTGATACTCTTTATAATCTCACTAGGGAGAATAATACTGGACAATCAGTGACTTCTCCCTTCAAGTTTTCTTGCAGCATGCTACACTAATTATTTTACTGAGTATGAAGATGCTCCTATGTGACTCATTGATTTGGTTTGTTGCTAGAGGAAGAAAAAAAACCACACCCAAATTTCTCCTCTTTCCATGCTGCTCTGACTTCACACTGAAGTTGTTCTGTAACTTGCTTAAATACAATCTATTAACATTTCATTAAATAAGTTAAGATGATTTTTGTACATGATCTACCTGAGAGATGGGTTTTTAAATGAGCATATAGTTTTACATACGCATGCATGTGTAAATTTATATATACATAAATATAGTGTAATTACAGGACCCCTGTTCTCAGCTATTTTTAGGCTTTCCACATCATGTAATTGATAAATGTTGGCAAATTAGTAGTGGAAAAATCAAAACATGAAAATGAAAGACATTTTAAAATCAATTTACTAATCAGATCATAGACAGTTAAGATATTTTATCAGTACTTGTGAAGAGAAAAACAGCCATTTCAAAACTTTTCATTAGCATTAGATGTTTGCACTGTATTACTCGGTCTTCAATATCTATTCTGACTGTTCTCAAATTTATTTTAGTTGTTTTCTGCCTAAGCTGTTCCAGAGTTGATAGATGGTCCTCTGATGAGCAATTTGAGAGTCTGCCAAATAAAGACTTGACTTAGCCAATGTTATCTTTCATAAAATTATTTACCATATCATGGCTTTAATAAGATTAAGAAATTCAATATAGCTGATTTACATTTCCATGTCGAAGTTTTATTTTTTTGAGAATGGTGTTTGAGAAAGAAGGAACAGATAAGAAAGAAGAGAGAAAATGGAGAGTTATTAGGCTGACATTTACCATAGAAACTGGAGAGTCTTTACAAAAACTAATATTAATAATGAAACCTGCATGTCATTGTAGAAAATGATTTATGCAAGTAAATTGACAATAGTTATGTCTTTAACTGTGGGAAAAAAAGTCAAACTCCAGTATACTAAAAAGGTACCTCAGGCTTTCCAGCATTAAATAGATAAAAAAAATACTAAGAAAGAAGAAAACTGAACAAATGATAATTTATTGTTTATGGGTTTTTTTTAAGAGCAAGTAAAAACTAAAGAAATGTGAGCTTAACTTATTTCACATTGATGAGGAAGGCTGCTGGTAAATCAAAGTGGTTAATATCAAGAAAAAAAATCAGAAACTTTTTAGTGGTTTTGAATTTTTTTGGTCATTAATTTGGAAAAGTTTTCATCTAGATAGACATTCCTGAATTTGTATTTACATGGATACCCTAAAATAGTGCTTTTCCTAAGTGCAAACAAGAGCTTAGAAACAGTTTTGTGGTGAGACTATCTTTTCTGTGTAGTCATTAAAAAAGGAAAGGCATTCCTGAGGTTGACTAGCATCTTAATATGCCAGCACCTTTGAGAGATCACAAAGGTCTTATGATTGAGGGAATCACACTGAGGTGCAGACATGGGATCAGCTGTAATCTCTGCCATAGGCTTCTGATGCGATCTTGAACGGGTCACTTAAGGTACATGTGTACCAAGCAGTACCAAGTCATAACTGAGCTAACTTGAAAATCAAAATTGACATAGCTGTTAGGGACATATTGCTAATTAGCTGTAACACAGTGTTGCACTGTATAGCTATATTAGCTAACACCTCTGAACAGCAGTACTTTATGTTATGTGAATGCATACAGCAATGTACAATGACTAAGGCCGTTCTCCATATGCATGGTCCTGCACCACTTTTACAGTAGCAGTCACATCACTACATATCTTTCTAGTTCCTCATTTCTCCTCTGCTCCTCATTTAAGTAGCATTTTTTCTTGTCAGCTAATTTGTAGCTAACTTAACTAACCTGTCACTGACAGAGCACTGTACAGCAAGTTGTAGACAGAATTAGTTGTTCTGTTCCTTAACTATAACAGTGGGAACACACAGACTTTCTTGTTCTTCTCTCTTTCAGTCTTTTCTATCCTTATTGTAAATTGTTTGAACTGTAATTTTTACAAATTGGTTCTTATTATATGGACATCTCTGGACCTAATCTGTCATGTAGCTGGTCTGCTGTGAGTGTGACAATGCAGTCAGACTAGAAGAGACATGAAGACAGAAGAGGACATAAAATGTCCAGTTTGGAAAAAAGGTGGCAAATATTTCTAGATGTGAAATAGCACTGACATATTTTTGCTTGAAAGATTTGTTATTGGATATGTACCCAAACAAAGAATTTCATAAATCAGTTTTTTTCCAGCAGTTTTTCATATTCTTTACGAATGAATTACATCACCTCAACATTAGAAGGTATGCTATCACAAATCTACATATTGTCTAAGAATAGGAGATACATATTTTTTGTTCGTCACATATTGTCCAAAAAGCTTTATGTGTGTCTGAAATCGCTGCATAGAGAAGAGGAATAATCTTACCAAAGATTAGTTGAACAAAACCAGGATAGATCACCCTTTGGAGTTTCCCACACCACCATGGTAGGTGGTACTTGCTTAAACTAGATGTCTACATTTTAGATGGATAAGATTGGTTGAGATGAATCTTATCCTGTGGTACTATACGTCAGACTAACAACCAGTAATACAAAGATTAAGAAAAATTAATACTATGTGAGTTAAACAGGAAGATATAAATTTCTTTCATACTCCATCTCTGGTAAACCCATTTCTGTACAGGCAATTTCTATTAACCTCTTTATCTCCCACTCATTCTGTCTAACAAGAATCTGTCTTCCTTTCAGTCACTTTTTACTGTACTCCTTATTTTCTTTCTTCTTTTTCAAAAGAAGAACCTTCCTCTACGTCATGCTAGTTTTGAGTGTACCACTGCCTGTTTTTCTCTCTTCATTCTCATTCCAGGCAGTAATCACTGGAGGGTCCCTTGAACCACTTCTTTTTCTTTTTTTTTTTCCCCTCCCACTGTTTTCTTCTGTTTGATTCTTTCACTCCCTCTTTTTTCTGGCTGTATTCTAGCTTTTCTGCAGAGAAAATCCATATCACCAAGCTTTAAGAGCTAGAGTGGGATTCAGCTACTTACAGCTGTAAGAGTAGTTTAAGCTAATAAGCTGTCTAGATAGTTAATCAAGATAAATAAACATCTTCAGAAGGTGAATTTTACCAACATTAATTTTCTCAATCTGTAGTAGATGGGTAAATTCTACTCAGATACATGTTGTTGTTAATAACAGGAACCTAGACCCTTAACTTTAAATAGACGCCTTACTTTTAGACAGCTTTCTGGATGGTCAAACCAAATCTCACACGATTCCATGGGATTGAGGAAGAATACTGACAAACTGGGCCTTGGATCAATTTTGATAGGAATAAACCTAGGAAGTTTGATTTGAGACAGGGAAAAAAAGAGAGTAATTTTAAGAAATTACTTTTTACCTGTGCAAGTGTCTATAAACTCTCTAGTTTCACTGTAAACACCTGCAAATTGTCACCATAAAGATCTTCAAAGGGCTGGCAGAGAATCAGCTGATTTGGGTCACAATGGAGTGAAATCAAATATATACAGTGTTAATAGTATAGCACAGACCTGGCAGTCACACAGTGGTGTGGTGTGGAAACCACCTTGTCAGAGGCACAGACATTCCTTGACTTGTCCATGTTATTTTAATGATTAAGCAGTAGGCACATCTGAGAATATCATTTGTGAGTGCCTGAATGAAAACTAGCAGAACACCATCCCTGGTCAAGCCAAAACCAAGTCTTCTTTTCCACAGATATTACTTTTTCACAGATTTGACACTTGGGGTTCCTAAGGGACAGTTTCCTTACACCATCAGAAAATCTAGAATGTTGTTCTACATCCACAGGAAGGCCTAGGGCTTTTATGCCTTTTTTTTTTTGGTAGGTCTTTATGACGATGTAGCATGGCTTCCTCACACAGCAAGAGAAATCTGGTATCGGAATTAATTCTCCTTTCTTATGCAAAATGACATTGTACCCTTCCTCAGAGAAAATATCAGAAATTTTATATTATTCATTGTAAGCAAACATATTGCTGGGATGGATATTTCAATAACCACTTCACTTTTGTAGAAGGTCTGACAAAGCTATGTGTTTTTCTGGTAGCCCAGGTATTTACTTGAGCTGTACCTCACAATTAGAGCTTGCAGCAGTACATTTCCCCCCCCCCCCCCCATCCTGCCAGCAGGAAACAAAACTTCTCCAGGAAGGGAGAAGGGGAAGGAAACCCTGGAGGCTGCAGGTTGAAATTTGAACTGGCCAGTCGAGATGCACCAGGTACACCGAGGTGACCCTCCTAGCCAATAGAATTAAATGACCACAGGTCAGATTCGACAGGGGTATAAACGGGGTCCCGACGGAGGACATGTTGGCAGTCCTCCTCAGAGCAGCGGGTCTGCAGTCGGGGACTCCCCCTCGGGTCGGGCCACCACCCGAGGTAACTCCTCGAGGGAGAGAGCCCTCAGCTTTTAGGTGAGTGATACGCACATTTTGAGCCATCACTTTAAATCTTGGGGATTCTTGAGTCGGCCGTGTAGTATTAATTCTCTTTACATCATTGAGACTGTGGTTTTATAAGATGTTACTGGACTTTTAACTAACTTTTGCTGAAGAATAAATGAGTTTTAACACCTGTTTGGTTTGGTTTGTTGTGCATCCGTAACAGAGCTTTAACAATATTAAGGAAATGATTTCCTGTGTAACGACAGCAGTGCAGTTAATTGTAAATTAACCTCACAAATTTTGCTTTTTATTGTAGAAGGAAACACAGGAAAAATAATGTCTCTGACAGTTCTACAGCAACTGAGCATTATGTTGATATCAGGGTCACCTATGGGAACATTTCATTTGGGAAAAAATACATATGTGTGCATCCGTATATGTGTGCATGTGTTTTTATCTACATTGAAATGCTATGCCAATACTTGAACACATATTTACATTTCCAAGTACATTTATGTATATCTATAAAAGATATAGAGAGTATATATTTGAATTAGCTACAAACTAGTCTAAATTTTAGTTCTTCATAACCTAACTGATATTTCCATGTATTTCAAATTCCTTGAGTATAAGGAAAATTAATGCTAATAATAATTACTGATAGGAGCATCAATTTAGTAATTCAGAACATCCATGCCAATTATCTTATTACTATATTATTATATTACTTTATTACATTATTGTCAATTATTGCAATTATATTACTGAGCAAAGCTGATATTGCTCAGAGGAATTTCAAAGAATTTAGGTTAACATAGCAACATTTATCATTAGCACCTTAATAAGAAGTTTTACGTCAGGATTAAAACATACAGCTTTATATATAAGTGCCTGAAGAAAATAATTAAATATTTAAGCATGCTTTTTCATGATAAAGAATGTATGACATTGTTTTCAGAAATGGGAGGGTATAGTATTGCTGGAGGATTTGTTAATTATTCCAAAGAGTTTCTAATGCTTGACTCCTAGTTACTAGTTACTGGTGAAATTTAAAGATTTGAGGGCTGGCTTGTGCACATCCTTGCCACCCATGCTCTGAATTTAGCTAAGAGGAAAAGCAGGTGCTTTTTGTCAGCTACTGTGAGCTCAGGGTGGATAATTGCCTCTGAATTTGTTATTGCCTCTTGTGGTTTTCTTCATGCTTCAGCTTTGCAGTGGTTTTGGCCACTGTAACTGCAGCAGGTAAGAGACACTGATGTGCCCTCATTATGCTTTACCTATCAAAGATAATTCAGGCTGGAGTGCAGTGGAAGTATGGCTACTAGAATGATCAGGAAAATAGACAACTTATTTTTTTAAGGATACTAAAAGAAACTGATTTATTTCGTTTAGTAAAAGAAGATCAAGAGTAGGTATGGTTCAATTCCTTAGGAATTCTACTGGAAGAAAAACACATAGAACAAAAAAATCTCATGAGAGAAATATATATAAACTGATCAGGATGGACTTTAAGATGGAATCTGGAAGATTGTTCACCACTAAGGTGAAACTTTAGGACAGCATTCTAATAGGAACAGAAGGAATAAAAAGACTGTAGAAGCAAGTTTGATCTGTAAAAGAGATGATATGTAAATATTCACTGCCATAGCAGAGAAATGAGCTTGGTATGGTCTAGTGTTTCTAGATTTATTTCCTTCAGTTATACTAATGCAATGCTTTCAGTTTCAGTGGATTTGATTCTTATTTATGGCAGCAAAAGGTAAATTTGCGTGCAATATTCTTCCTGTGCTTGTACACAAGATGATGAAGGCTCTCCTTCATCTTCCAACTTGCCTACCCCACTAGCAGGCTTCCTTCTCTGACAGTTTTAGACATAATATATTTCTATGTCTTGACCTGAGCAATTATATAGAATACTTGGACTGGCAAAATACTGATGTTTAAACAATGGCACTTCCATAATTGCTGGAGAGTGAATGCAAAGCTTAAGCTTCCCTTCTGCTCACTTATAAATTGAACAAAATTCTAGAAGTTATGAAAAAAATATACCCACAAACCAAATCTTTTCATTATTTAATGAAATATAATTTTTTTATTTTATAAAAGATAACTGTATAGCTCAACTTTTTACCTCTAGCAAAGCCGCCTTCTACACTGGAATCAGATATTGTACTTCTGCAGTGTAAGAATTATCTAAAGTTGAGGGTTATAATAACTGCCCAAGCTAGTGTGTTGGTAGCTGTTTCTTTGTCTTTTGCCAATGATGTTCCTAACTAAAGAATTTTTTGAAACACTAAAGTGTAAATGTGAATTGACGAGAACATGAGAACATTTTAGAGACAGAAAAGCCAAAAGCTTGTTTTCCCATATTTAACTGAAATAGAGTACAGATAGACAAGAAGAAATACAGCAGTAAAAAAAAAAACAAAAGCACACATTGTAAAGACCAAGTACTATAAAAAATAGCTGGACAGGGAAACAATAGATAAATGAAAAAAGGGGAAAGGAGGGAGAGGGGGAAGACCGTGAAACCTTAGATCTTTAAAATCTTCATGGCAATCTAAGTTTTTCAGAGCTTGAGGTAAAGGAAAATTTGCACAGAACCTTTTATTTTCCTTCAGTTGCAATCACATTTGCATTTAGCCACAAAGTGTAGATATGTGTGGCCTGTAACCTGCACTGATCTACAGTGTGTGATTCTGATATACAGCCTCCAGCAACTATCCTGAGTAAACGTGTACGTACAGATAACGTGGGCTCTTAGCTGACATGACTGAAGTGGAGTTTGGTTCCTAAAAGAGAATGATAAAACAGAAAAGGAAGGGAAATCTTTCAACTGCTGAGGTCCACTAATGTGGAATATCAGAGAGGAATGAATTGTATCGTAACTCAATACAGTAAACTGTTTAAGCCTAAGGATATGACATGAAGCAGGCTCTGTTGGCCTGGTCCAACATATAATTTAATCAGCTTTATCTGAATTCCTACTGGGACAATAAATGCCTACCTTTTAAACTATGCAAATGAGATAGGATAAATTTATTATACCCACATTTATCCACAGACCCACAGACTGACTAAATGTGCCATTTGATTTAGCTAAACATAGAATTAGTTCTCAGTGAATGAAAAAAGATTAGATTCATAATTCTTTTCTAAATTTTGATTTACTTTTTGCTTAAACTACAAATCATTTCGACAAGCTTACCTAAAATTTCACAAAGAAATCAGTACCTCTTCTTTAATTTCATCTTATTCTCTCATCCACTCTCAGTGTTTGGCCTTCCTGTAAAATGATTCACTCCTAACAAGATTTCTCTGGGAATGCTAGTTCACGACCTGTATTTGAGAACAGTAGTTTTCTGGCAATTGGCACAGATTGCTCAGTGCTTCTCTACTCCTAGATTCAGGTTGTGCATTCTCTGAGGTTTCCAAGGTATAGTATGCCATGTTTGGAGGGTCAAGCAGTGAGGTCCTAGTATGTTACAATACTGAAAAACAGGCTGGAGCACAAAACAACTGAAGCAGCTGCAATTTTCAAGGAACTATTGATTTTCCAATGAGCCACTACATTTTGTTGTATGGTTTCCTTTAGATAGTACATGTAGGTTGTATTCACTGGTGGGTGAAGTTTCAGGACAGGTTTTATTTTATCCACACTGTTAATCCATCATTCTACTAACAATAATCAAAACACATGCTGGATACCCCAACATCACGCAATATCAAGATCTGGTAGAAATGCAGAATTTGCAGATCTCATGACACATACATTTAAGAACAAAGTGATAATCTTTTCCTTTTTAAAATATAATTTTAAAGCTAAAATGATACTTAAAGTATTTGGCCATGTATCAATCAAGAGTTTAATAAATAAAAACCTTTAAAAATAACAGAATTTATTCAGACATTTGGGGTGCATTTCAGGCTTACAAACAGTAAAGTTATTCTGTGTCCTGTCATGGTTTAAGCCCAGCTGGTAACAAAGCACCACAAAGCTGCTTGCTCACTCCTCCCCGCCAGTGGTAAGGGGAGGAGAAAGTATAAATAAAAGCTCATTGGTTGAGACAAGGACAGGGAGGGATCACTCACCACTTATGGTCATGGGCAAAAGACAGGCTCAGCTTGGGGTAAAAACAATATCATTTTCATTTACTACGAATCAAATCAAAACAAGGACAATAAGAAGTAAACCCAAATCTTAAAACACCTTCCCCCCCCCCCTCCCTCCTTCCCAGGCTCAACTCCATTCCCAGTTTTCTCTACCTCCTCCCTTCAGTGGCTCAGGAGGATGGGGAGTGGAAGTTGGGGTCAGTTCATCACACCTTGTCTCTGCCGCTCCTTCCTCCTCAGGGGCAGGACTCCTCACTCTTCCCCTGCTCCAGCATGGGGTCCCTTGCACAGGAGACAGTCCTTCACAAACTTCTCCAATGTGAGTTCTTCCCACAGGCTTTAGTCCTTCACAAACTTCTCTGGCGTGGGTCCTTTCCATGGGCTGCAGTCCTTCAGGCACAGGCCACTCCAGCATGGGCTTTCCCATGGAGTCACGGCCATCTTCAGGGGGCCTCTGCTCCCCCGCTCCCCTCCCTGGGCTGGGGGGAGACAGCCTGCCGTCTCACCACGGGCTGCAGGGGCATCCCCTCTTCCCCCGCTCCTCCTCCTCTCCTTCCTCACTGACCTCGGTATCTGCAGAGGGGTTCCTCTCACATTCCAATCCCCTACTCAGTGCAGGTACCCCTTCTTAAATCTGTTTTCCCAGAGGCGCTACCACTGAGACTGATGGGCTCGGTCTTGGCCAGAGGCGGGTCTGACTTGGAGCCAGGGAAGCTTCTAGCAGCTTCTCACAGGAGCCACCCCTGCAGCCCCTCCCCCACTACCAAAACCCTGCCACACAAACTCAAACCACCTTCCCATATATATATATATTTTAGCCACTGGGAAAGATATTATAGGAACAATCAATATTTTAATTAAGAAAATAAAAATACAGACTGCTTTTCTTTACTGTCCTTATTAAGCTAGGACATGCTAGGTGTGGAAAGTCACACAAAAACAGTGCCTCAAAGTATGTTCTGCCTTATCAATATGAATTACACTTTCTTGGGCTTCTTGTTCTATATCTCTGCAATGATGCAACTTAAAGAAGCCTATAAAAAGTATTTTTTTTCTTGAGGACTACACAGGACAAGAAAAACATAAAACTCACCTGGTCTTGGCTCAAAATATCTAAGTTAAGTGGCAGTTACCATGGATGAGGGATGAGAAAGAAAACCTTAGAAAAAGTCTTAAGAGGAAGAGGCATGAAGTAAATCAAAGCTGTTGATAATCTGTATGATAAAATTTCTGATTCCACTGATCATAGAACATGCACACAACAACCACCTCTAATCACTAAACATCAGATTTAAAGAAACAGAGACAGTAGGAAAGTACTTATGTTTGAGATACCACCTAAATCACAAGCAACTGTAACTGTTTGATATTTTCCCATAATAATTTACTTCTGATTTTGAAACAGGTTTTTGCTCTGGTCCCATTAATATTTAAGCATATAAAACATGTCCTTATTCCTAGCTCTGAGATAATCTATGTACACAACTCCTACAGGTAAAAAAAATTGAATTTTCTTTTTGATGAAGCAGCTGTCCATCAAGAAAAGCTGTTTTATCTAAAACTTCCTTTTTTGCAGGCATATGTCAAATTTTGACAACATGATTTACTGGAAAAAATTACATGATATGTAGTTCATAGATTATATGAACAAAATCAAAATATTTTACTCCAGTGTTATCAGAATTTTTCACTGCAATTTATTTTTCAATTCTGTTGGTTTATACTACACTACATTTAACAATATAAAGACATTTGAG
Source organism: Haliaeetus albicilla (assembly GCF_947461875.1). NCBI lineage: Eukaryota > Metazoa > Chordata > Aves > Accipitriformes > Accipitridae > Haliaeetus > Haliaeetus albicilla. The sequence continues at coordinate 60,608,899 of NC_091485.1, read as the reverse complement.
ATTTTGAAACATTAGAATACACTGCGATCTCTTCTGAGATATTTAAAGGTTTTTGCCATGCCACTTATGTAGACAAAAGACAAAGTAGAAAATACTTCAATTTTCTCAGGTGAAGTTAAAAGAAAAACTTATTTCAGGCCATTATTTCTTTTCTGTGTTCATTTCCCCTTTCCTTGACTTCGTATAACTCTCAGTTCCTCAGCTATGAACCCTCTTTTGGATTTAAGAGCCTAAATCAGACAACCAGACAATCAGTCTTGTAAGACAGAATTGGCTTCCATCTCCTTCATCTGGTACATAACTCACTTTTCTTTTGCCCTTTGTGTTTTGTTTATTGCCCTCCCTGCCCCCCCCCCATCACTTTCACACATATGTTGCTTTTCTACTGTTTGGTAACCTTCTTTCAGCCCTCCTGTTGCAGAGATTGATAGTTCAGAGAGGTTAATCAAATCCCGATTATCCCAGTTCAACTGGGACTTGTTGGTATTTAGTCTTGAGAACTGCATGGCCTCTCTGGTCATCGCCATGAGCTAATAGTACCCTTTTTGCTACAGAAAACATCTCAGTTTAGGTAGCTTTATGAAAGACAGCAGTGAGGATCTTTGGTATCTGAGAGATTTTTAGAGCCCATGAGGTTAGGCTGCAACCAAGTGGTAATTTTGAAAATGTTGATATCTCATAGATGCTAAACAATGAAGTCTAAAGGATTTCAGTTCCAGGAATGGAGTCCTGAGAACGCTATTTTAGTTGTAATTTCTTACAACTTAAAACCAGCAGAAAAAACAATTCTAAGCACAAAAAAAACCATTGTGCAAAGTAAAAGTTGTTTTTCTTCCCGTATTTTTTTCTTTTTTTTTAGGTTAATAAATAATAAAGTGTAGGTCATGTTATTTGTCTAATTTTCATACAAAATTAATTAGAATCTCTAGAGATTTCTGTTAACTGCTGTGCTTCCTTGCTTTTCAGCATGGTAATTAATCCAATGAAGAACTGTACAGACTTTAGATATACAATATATGTGAACAGTTTAGCTATTGAATTTAAGACTCAAAGAATAATTCTATCTAGCTTAGACCTGGGAATACCCATGACAGAAACAAATATCAATTGTCTCATCAAAATTCAATTTATCAGATGACAAAACTGTACAAACCACAGAAGGCTAACAAATAGGCAAGAGCAGTCACAGGTTATCGTGACCTTTGCTCCTTAGCCTGTAAGAGCCAAAACTGATATCACATTTGGGGATTCACTGCTAATAATGTCTCTTCCAGCGAAGTGACTGAGCTCTCCAGGCTCCTTCAGAACACTTAATATGAAGCAAGGATGTAACAGGGCTGAGCTGCCCTTTGTAAATTATTCTTGAAAGTAAATAAGATACAGTAGTTGGAGATATGCAGAACGTGCAGAGACGGATTATCCAGCAGCCAGCTGCAGTCTGTGGAAGGAATGGGGACGTCACTGATTGTTCCCTTGAATGTATGCACTGTGCTCTATAAGGATTTGGCCAGAGGTAGGAAGGAGAATGGATCTACTGTCAGTCCCTCTGCAGAGGCTCGAGAAGTGCATACTCCTTGAGCAGTCCCTGGTGAAGGAACTGCCTGAAGGAGAGTGTCTCAGGCAGCCTTTAGAATTAATAAATCAAAGGCTCTGAAAATGCTGTCACTGACCTTAGGGAATTTAGCACAAGACTTTTTTTTTCCCCTGCAGCAAGAAGCAACCTATCTACCAAATAAAGTAAGAAGGTTGTAGTCAGCCTCCAGACGTGTCTGCTTCAGTCAGACCTTCCCAGCTATGCCTGTGGTTTGCTCAGTCATTCCCCTGTGTTGGTCACTTACCTATTTGTCATGTACCTTAACTTTGTATTTGAACTTTGAATTTGAATGGGATTTTTTCCTCTTTTTTTTTTACTGTTTCCTGAGGGAATGTTTTCTTACCACTTTTTTGTTATAGAGAAATTATGTAAAGAAATGCTATATGCATATATTCATAAGTGCTTCTTTTGTTTTGAAAAAATATTAATATATCTTGTACTAGCAATGGTTCAAAAACTAAATGTTTGTTCTTTTTGCATATTGCAATAAGTCTTCAGTAAACCTAAGTGAAAATCCTTAATTGAAAAATATAATAGATTACTGAAGTTACATTAAATGTTCACAACTGTTGCAAATATAATTAAACTGAAACACCAGCATGCATAATATTGAATTCTTGATTATTTATAAAATATGTCAACAGTTTCTATAAATATACAGACTTTGGACTGGCTTTGTAGCAGGCCCTTGCTAGTTTGCTCACAGAATCACACAAGAAAAAAAAAAGTTTTACACCTTTATATAAAAGGTTATGAAATAAAGTCAATATATTATCAGTAATATTGTTATTTTTAATTTTATTAACCTCACAGTTTCATAGAGAGCACACTATACCCAGTGATAACTGCAGATTATAAGAATTAATTACTGTTAGACCTCTATCCTGGACTTCTTCTGATGTCTTTACTTGTAGCCAGAATTCATCACTTTGGGAAATTCAACCTCATATTTTGATGGCTGTACAATGACTTTGACCAAGACAGTGTTATGTTGGTTCTCTGCAAGAAGCTGGCATATATAACATAACAACATACTGACGTATTTCTGCGTGGTGCATTTGTTATAATTTCAAAGACCAAAAAACACTTTCAGTTCAGATTGAGTTTAGTAGATGGTATCATGAGCCTTTCCGTAATGCCTAGTTCAGCTGAAAGAAAAGTTGCAGAGTATAAGGATAAGCAGAATGAAGAAGGAGAAGTAATTTGGACAGGAAAGGGTTTCTGTGTCTGTGTGGACTAAAATAAGGGGATGTCTGTGGAGCCTTTACACTCACAAATGTGGCCATACAAAGTTCTGGAGGGTACAGTGGGCTTGAAATGTCTGGATACAAGCCAGATTCAGTCTGGAAGAAATATAGCTTCGTTCATACCACCCTGCACCAAAATACTAAATCTTTCCTCTCCAGACTGCAGTGGTTATGCAGCTATACTGACTCTCATCTCTCCAAGCCTTGGAAACTCTGCACTGTGCTCCACTGTAGGTCTAAATTTACCCTAAGTGTTTGACTACAGGGTACCTTCACTTTCAGTACACTTCAAAGACAGAAGTTATGTCTATACTGTGTATTGTGTCAGGGGCATTTACTGAAAAGGATAAAACTAGGAAGCAGTGCTTTTTAGATTTCACTGTGCTCATTTTCATAAACCTGCATTTTAATGAACTGAACTTTTGTAGCACACTGCAAGATATCACCTAGAAATTGTAACTCTGTGTTAATGAATGACTGGTATTTTTCATTTCCAGTTAATTTCTTTAGGGATTTTTGTTTGATTTGTTTTTTTATTGAATTGAGACATTTTTCTTGTAGGAAGCGACAATTGTTTACATAGTTAATATTATTACCTAGGCTGAAGTTGAGATACAGCCATAGCTAGGTAAAGATTCTGGATGCAGTATGACTCCTAAATATTTTTCCCCTAACTTGAACATACAGGTACAAAAGAGCATGTTATGCTTATGATAGAAATGAGCCAGCAACAGGCCCTTGCTGCAAAGAAGGCTAATGGCTGCATTAGCAAAGTATTGCCAGCAGGTTGAGGGAGGTGATCCTTCCCTTCTACTCAGCACTGGTGAGGCCACACTTGGAGTACTGGGTCCAGTTCTGGTTTCTTCAGTACAAGAGAGACATGGACACACTGGAGAGAGTCCAATGAAGGACTATGAAGGTGATTAAGGGTCTGGAGCATCATTCCTAAGAGGACAGGCTAAGAGCTTGGACTGTTGAGCCTGGAGGAGAAAAGGCTGAAGGGGGATCTTATTAGTGTATATAAATACCTGAAGGGATGATGCAAGGAGGATGGAGCCAGGCTCTTTTCAGTGGTGCCCAGTGATGGGACAAGATGCAACAGGCACAAACTGAAACATGGGATGTTCTGTCTGAACATGAAGAAACACTTTTTTACTGTGAGGGTGACTAAGCACTGGCACAGGTCACCCAGAGAGGTTGTGGAGTCTCCCACCTTGGAGATTTCAAAAGGTGTCTGGACATGGTCCTGGGCAACTGGCTCTAGGTCACCCTGCTTGAGCAAGTGACCTCTAGAGGTCCTTTCCGACCTCAACCATCCTGTGATTCTGTGAAATCTCTGGTTCTATTTCTGTTACTTACTCATATAGTGCAAAAAAGGAAATTATCACGGTTATGTTTGCTATGATCCATTATCTCTCCAAGACTTTATTTCCACATTGTGTGTGTAGATGCAATGGAGCTTGCACTAGATGCTGCTTCTGGGCACACACAACTTATGCAGAGAGCCAGTTACTGGAAGGCCTTGTGTCTGCTTTGCCAGGGGGTGCTCCAGATGGTGCCCCAACAAGTGACTTTTGACCAGGACATTGAATGCATTGCTGATTGTGTGTGTACACACTGAGTGTGTACCGCAGGACTCCCATATGTAGACAGAAGGGAAATTTGCACCAAAAACAACCCCTCCCACTAATTTGCTAATGTAGAGCACCCATAGAGCTTAATCTGTATCCCAAAATAATGGCAGTGTTTAGAGTAAATTATGAATATGAATGAAGACACATCTGTTTATTTCTTTCTCCATTTGGACCTTCCTGAAAATTGAACCACATTTGTCAGCATTTCCAATTTACTCTAATTTTATTTATTCTTATGACCCAACAGGTCAACATCATTAAAATAATACTAGTGTATGAAGAGTTAATTGCTCTTTGCTGCATGACACCATCTGCTGCTCTATAGCTTTATTACAGACAGGAGCATGTTACAAGTTAGCCTAAGTCTTAGATACTACAGTGTTCATCCAGACTTTCTTTTATGAGCTTAACCTAGCTGGACTCCCTGCGTTTGCTGCAACTGGACCTTCCCAGCTAGGCCTAGGTCTTATTTTCTCAGTCCCTGTGGTGGTCCCCTACCCACAACCAATTCCTCCACTCCTTGTATGAATCACATGTGCCTAGCTTTGCATTTGAACTCTTAGATGTTTCAGATTTTCAATTACTCTGGACCTAGTTGCTGCCTTTTCAGAGGCAGAAAGTATCTTAGGCCCACCCCAAATGGTAGCCCTGTACAACCCTTGTTTTACTTCCACAGTCTGGGAATAGAGGAAGAGGCTCAGTCTCTGGGACTCCCTAGAACCCATGAGGAAATACAGTCTGTGCGACATGAAGGAAAAGCAGTTTAGCTGGAGCAAGGGAGCCCATTTTTCTCCCACAAACCCCAATATTTAGGCTTTTGGTTACCTACACAGTCTGAATTTTTTGTTCAGTGCCGTGTTAAAAATTTTCCCAAAGGAATAACAAATGGCTAGAATACACTGAGATAACTGTGTTGTGACAAGGATTTGTGGGCCAGTCAGTGACATGGACTGAATGTGCAGCATCAATCACCGCTGACCTTCAGAAGCACTGTATATCCAGAGGCCTGTGTCAAATGATCTGTTTTGAATACTTACATCTTACTCATGAAATACATCAAATTTCAATGGAATCCAAATAAAAAATTCTCTGTTACTACAGTAGAGATCTTAATAAGATTTTCAGCTCAATGAAATCATTCCGGAGAGATGAAGACACTGTGAAATCATAGGTCTGAGAAGTTGACATCATCTGTGCTAGTCTATGTGCTCCCTGCATACTCCGAGCACATCCATTCACTTATCACACAAAAGCACAGGACTTCCAAGGTACATAGGGAGCGAAGTTCAAACCCCTAACATAAATAAATATTGGAAAGAAACCCCCTTTCCAAAGGGCTGAGATACCTTCCAGTTTCCCTCTTCCTGCTGCATTCTTCACCCCCATCTGTAGGAAGAAGCCTGTTCTGGAAGAAGATTGCAGGAAAAAACACATCCCTTGGTTTGCACTATACACAGAGAAAGCAAAAGGGCTACTGCATACCTCTGTAAGGTACCGAATATTTTCAAATGGTAGGATTTTTGTTCATTAAAAAATATTTCTGCAATTCAGTCCCTCCATGAACAGCATAATCCATCTAATTTGTAAGACTACATGTGCACACAGCAAGAGCTGCATCTAGCTTGTTCAAGGCTATCATTTTAAATTCCATTTTCTCAGAAAAATAGTGGTGCTATGTAAAAGCCACTGATGATCTGATCTCAAACACTATTAGCTTAAGGTTTGAGTAATGATCTATTGACCTCTAAGAAAGCTGCTTATTTTTCTCTTCCCAAATTCCTGTATTTCAGGAACCTTTTACCTGGATTTATAGCATGGAATCTATGCACTCTTAACTTCCAAAATAATCCAAATAGATATATGGTTTCTTGAGCACCAGACAACCTTCACAATGACAGTACCGAGCCCTCTCTGTGGGAGACTGCTATGCCACTGTGCCAGAGAGAGAGAGAGACAGCGATGACACAAATACAGCAAGACTGAGATGGCTGAAGCGGCTGAAGGATGGCCAGTGCTAGATAAATATCCCCACGGTTCACGTGCAAACGTACCGAGATAAACTAAACTCGCCCAGAAGACCTTCCAAGGCTCCACTAGGTGGAGCTACAAAACTAGCCCTCAGGTCACTGGGGTGCTGGGGCTGGCTCCGCTCCTGCCCATTACAGGTGTACACCGGCTTTTTCCTCCTGACCCCATCTCAAGGACACTAAGGCAGGTAGCTTCTTGGCTAACCCAGCTCTGCTGCCGTAGCACACGGCTCATGCAGCCTGGGCTGTTTTCAGAGATCTAGGATCTGGTCAGAAAGTTTGACACCTTCCCCCCCCCCCCCCTTCCTGGAGTAGAAAAAATTACCTCTTTTACTTATGTAAATGACACAGAACTAATTTTTATGTAATAATTTTTAGAATAATTTCTAGAGAAAATGTCCAGGAAAACTGTACCTAAAATCTCATGAAGCTGAGGGCCACTTAGTTTGTCTATAGCCAATGTTGCATCCTCTGTTATGAATATTGTAACAGCTGTACACTTACTTGCTCAGATTGGGGAGTCTCTATACAAGCATTGTATAAGTATAGACAGGAACTGGTCATTGGGTAGAACAAATTTACTTTGGAAACAATCTTTTTTTTTTATGTTACAAAGCATCAGAAAAGTCTGAGAAAGTGGTATATTTAAGGGAGACAGCATGGTTTTAAGTAAAAACTATTGTTGGCATGGGACACATCACATCTGAGAACTCAGTGGTGTTATTGTATCATCTACTGATTGTGCTGCTACTTCAGAAAACAATGCATGAAGGCTGGCTAAATTGTTTTTGAAATATCATCTTGGAGACCATTTTCCTCTCTTAAGACCTCAAGCGGCAAAAGCAATTGAAGGTAAAATAACACAATCAGATAGATGTAATGTAAAAGCAAATAGGCAGGAGAGCCTATAGTTTTCTCTCCAAAACAGCAGGACATGGTAAAAGATTACAGGAAAAGAAGAAAAAGAAGTTAAATAGAGGTGTAATAAAAAGTACTGAATCCAGTGACATAACTTGTAATTGCAAATCATAGACCAGTGGGACAAAATCAAGGACCAATTTTCCAGAGACTAAGATGAAACTGTTTTTTCTTTCATAAATGTTTTGTGACTTTGCACAATATTATTTTATATAAGTAAAACAGGAGGAAAAAAATGAAATTGAGTGATTTCTTTTAAGTTTATAACTCAGTCAGCAATTCTGAAAACACTGGAGTAGCTAGTGTTTTACCATTGCCTAAGATCCTCTTCCACATTATCATATTTGATTCATTAGTGTCATGGTTTAACCCCAGCTGGCAACTAAGCACCACACAGCTGCTGGCTCACTCCCCTTGCAGTGGGATGGGGTAGAGAATCAGAAGGGTAAAAGTGAGAAAACTCATGGGTTGAGATAAAGAGAGTTTAAAAGGCAAAGCAAAAGCCGCACACAAGCAAAGCAAAACAAGGAATTCATTCACCACTTCCCATCAGCAGGCAGGTGTTCAGCCATCTCCAGGAAAGCAGGGCTCCATCACACGTAACGGTTGCTTGGGAAGACAAACATCATCACTCCAAACATCCTCCCCTTACTTCTTCTTCCCCCAGCTGTATATGCTGAGCATGATGTCATATGGTCTGGAATATCCCTTTGGTCAGTTGGGGTCACCTGTCCCAGCTGTGTTCCCTCCCAACTTCTAGTGCACCCAAAGCCTACTTGCTGGTGGGTGAGAAGCAGAAAAGGCCTTGGCTCTGTGTAAGCACTGCTCAACAATAACTAAAACATCCCTGTGTTATCAACACTGTTTTCAGCACAAATCCAAAACATAGCCCATACTAGCTACTATGAAGAAAATTAACTCCATCCCAGCCAAAATCAGCACAGCTACCAAATTGGTTCAGAATGCTGGAAATTCAAGCATTTTTAATACTCAATTGTGGGCCATTTCTTATATACTGTTCCTTTTCCCTCATGTCTTTTTTTCCTTTCATTCCGTTTTATTCCTTTTTTCCTTCTACCAGTCTTCTTTTGAAGGTATTCTTTTCATTATTTTTTTCTTCATAGTCTTTATTTGAATGTATTGAGCAAAAAGAAAGAATACTTATTTTCTGAGTTCTTTTAAATGTTTTATGTTCTTTCAGGATAAAAATTTTGATGTATAGTGCTGATTCTGACATTCTGTGTGTCAGTTTCTTACCAAAACATTGACTAGTGTGGCTAGTAGGTAATGAGTGGAGGCTACACCCTTTGGAAAGAATACAGATTTTATACACAACGTGTAGCACAGAATTTTAAAGAATTTCATATAGGTGGATACAAACTACTACAAAGTAAGAATGAGCCATAAGTTTAATAGCCAGAGTGGGTCAATATTCTCTCCAATTTTTATTTCTGAAACATCTTCATAAAAATGTGAAAATTGATCATAACAATCAGTATTTTTCAAATAAATTCCCAGTTTCATCAACACTAATTCTAGCTATTTTACTAATGAATGAAAGACCTGATCTGTTTTCTTTGGAATCAGTGGAAAACTGATTTTAATGCACAACAAAATACCTCTCAGAAAGCAGACACTCTTCCAGTGTTTGACTGAAAACTTTGTTAACTGGGTGAACACTTGTAGTGATAACAAAATTTAAACAGAAGAAAATTCACAGATTATCCTAAATGAATATGAAAAAATAAAATGCTTTTGTATTGGAGGTTAACAGCTGCTCTTACTCATTTATCTCAGGGCAAAAAGGAAGAATATACTTCCATTAGCAAGTGTTCTGAATCATACTGATGATCCTTTTGATTTGTAGAGGAAGTGATTTTTTGGCAGTTAACTTATTTATTCCACTTCTAGCCAGACTTGTATAGCGAGATACAAGCTCATAAGCAACTAACATGTTACCTAATTACATTCCAAATTTCTTTTTTCTGGCTTCTCAAATCACATTCTGTTTTTCTGGAATGGTGCAACCACAGAGAGAGAGCATTTTCTTCTTGCAGTGACAAAGCTGCAGAGGGTTTAAGGGTGAAAATTTAAGAACAGTATCATGAAACCAGCCATTATTTATTGCTGCCCTGTGGTGTTCATTCTTAATGACAAGAATTGTGTAGTTATCATCAAGTTTACTAAAAGAAATAAAGAAAGAAGAGAAAGCAGGCTATGAAGTTAAGAATACTACAGACAAACTGTTGAGCTCTGGAGAATAACGTGACAAACACAAGGTCTGTGTTAAAATGACTTTGCCAGACACTGTGATCACAACTCCTGCCCAGGGAAACTTGAAAGTTACATTGCTAACTAGGCAAGAAATTGTACTGACCTTTTCACTGTATTACAAGCAGACTGCTATAACGTAAATGATTGCTGTTGAAATTGATTTTGGTAGCAGCACAGAAGACTCGTTTTTGTTGTTCATTGTGCGTTTGTCTTTTTAACAGTTTGAACTCATCTTAGTGCTGTGTAACAATATACCTTCGCTCAAACTGATTAAACTATATTGATTAATCATGACCTTAAACTCATGTACAGAAAAACAAACCAAAATAATCCCTCCTGAAAAAACAACAAAAGGTTCATATGCTCACTGCTACTTGCGCTGTTTTCTCACTTCAAACACTCTTACCTTCTACAACGTGCTGTTCACAGACAAAATAGGAAAATGCCTCAGTGTAAAATTTATAACATCATTCTTTTAATATGACCATAAAGCAATTCTGAAAAAAAAACAAACAAAAACAGAAAAACAATGTGCCCTTAAAGCTTTTTCAAGCAGCAATAAGAATAATTTTTACTGCAAATTATGCAGAGGTAACTTATCATACAAGCAACTATTGAAAGAAACCAGTCTTCCCATCCCGATGGGAATTTGGATGATGTTAAATGTAATTATCGCACGTAGTTCTACTATAGTAAGTAGTGTGGTAGCCTGGAGACATAATAATATGCTTTATATTTGTTTATTATAAAAAGAATTAAGCAGAATCCCTTTATAATGTGATTTTTTGGTCTTTCTATTATAATTAAAGTACAAATGGCAATGAAATTTAGTTCAGCAACTGACCTGCATCCATGTTTTCAAATCTTGTATGTAACAGAATAAAAAGAAAACATACAATGGGGAAACCTCATGAAAGTTTCACATTTTAAAGCTTTCTCATGAGAAAATTCGTATCTCTCAATGAAAAAAGATCTCTCAGGCCCATTCCTAACCCTCCACTCCAGCCACCACTACCCTGATGGATCCTCATGCATAAAACATTTAGTCTTTTTATCTTAAGAACACCTACAGAAGACTGAGGACTAAAACAAAGTAAGTGCTAACCTTTTTTGCCTTATTAAGAGGTGAGGTGCAGCATGATATTGAATGAGTATTTCTGAGACTCTGTTGCTATTCATCTTAAATCGTTTAGTGTAGCTATACCAGATTATGATGTATTCACTGTGGAGTCACCTATTATGATATATCTAATTCACGGTGTTACAGTCAGGAAGAAAAATAATTCAGCTTACAAACCTGAATGGTGCAGCATAACAGTAGCTCAAGATAAAACCTACATATGGATTTTGCCATTAGCAGAAGAGATAAATTCTTATGCTATGAGACTGATGGGCTTAGTACTAGTAGTTTACTAAATGAATAGCATTACATGATGGCTAATAAGTTTTATAAAGCATTAAACTGCCCTAGATGTTGTTAAGACATTCACATATCAGGAGATACCTGGAGTACTTTCACAAAGAAATATACCTGCCTATGCAAACACAGCTACATGGCAAGATACAAAAGAGTATTGGGAGGGATGGAGAAACAAAATATTTTGTGACCTTGCAAGAATTATGTAGTAATATTAATTTTTATTCTTGGTTTCCACTCGGATCTTGCCTGCTACTGTCCCTATAACTATTTGATTTAACAAGGATACTCATCATTTTCCTAAATTATAACAACAGAATGGGCAGATTGGGCATTAATGACAGAATAACATATGAATCAGTCAAGAGCTTATAAGCAAGTATTGCCAGCACTACTTAATTTGCAGTGATGGAAACCAAGAGATGATGACAGCTTCTGCCTCAGCCATAGGGTGAAATTTCCTACAGCATTCTTTTCAGAAGCACCAGGGAAAAAAAATGCCTATCAAAGGAATATAACAAAGAATTTGATCCTCCTCTCCACTGGAAAAAAAAAAAAAGTTCTCATTAATTGCAATACAAATCATAAATGGGCTCTTCAGGTTGCTATTGTTGATGTTTCGGCATAGGATAAAAGAAATTCAAAATCACAGTTTATAAACGTAATCTTATTAGGCAACAGTAAATGGGGGTAATACTGACTACATTAAGTCTAATGACTCCATGGGATCTAAATTATATCACATATCTTTTAAATATTTTATGGGTACCAAACACTTGGCTTATGCTAAGCAAATTTAATAACAATTGACACATGACTCTCTACAGACTAAGGAAGGATATTTCAAAGTTCATACTTTGGCAAAACATGCCCAGGAAGAGGGCTTTGCTTATTATGAGCATATTAACTTAACTTGAATGTAGTAACTGTAACTCAGTTTTGATAGTAATACAGAAAAGTTATTTGTCTTTTCATCAAGCCTTAGCTTTTGCAGATAGAAAATCACACTTACAAGGATTTCCCAAAATAATAACTCTATTTGGGGGCAACTGTAGATGCATTGAAATTATCAGTCTATGTTTACAAATCATGAGCCTAAAACATATTTACCATTTATTATCAGCAAAAATATTCATTTTCTTTCTTGATACAGAGTTGTATTAGTAATAAAAATTAGTCTTTCTGTAGGAAATTTGAAGAAGCTGTATAATAAAGGTTTCTTTTTCTTAACCTAGGCAAATCATACAATGGCATGCTAAAAGAAACAGTCTCAATCTGTATAAAACAGCAACTAGATGTTCTATTTTAAAAGGCCATTGTAAAATTTACTGTAGTTATTGGCTTCCTGCAGGTCTTACTGTTTCTGTAGTCAGTGGAATTTTTATCTCTGTACTAAGAGCATATAGGGAAATGTTTGTATTACTATATAACTGATTTGAGTTGATAGAATGTGCAGAAACAGGACAATGTAGTAAAAAAAGAATAATTTTAAACAGTGATTCTCTCAATGAATTAACACTACTCCTTAAGATATGATATAGGCTGCAGTTTATTTTTTCTGTTTGGTTTGGGTTTTGGTTTCCCCAGGCCCTGTGCCATAATTTTAGAAATAATGTGCCATTAGATTTGGACAGGTATATTTAAAAAATCACATTATTTAGGTTCCTATCCTCCTCCCATTGCAATCAAGCAAAGGACTCATAGTGATTTATCTGGCAACTGAGTAAGGTTATAATTACATAATAAATCAAGAAGACAACATATGTGTTGACCTCCACTATAATCAGGTTGACCATATCACTGGACTTCATTCTGCAACACTCAAATGAATCAAGCAATTTCCTGTTGCTTTTTCACGGTATTAAGTTCTATCTTCACAAGTCATTTGGAAGGGAATTAAAGATTATTCTCCACATACTTTTCTAAAGAACAGGATTTTTATCCTCTTTAATCATATTGTTTTCTAATGTGTTCCCATTTTTTTCATTCTTTCAATGATTGTAATCTTGAGCATTTGTTCCTTGTCTAAAAGTTTTTTAACTTTTTTTAACTCTTTGAGAAAATGACACACTTTTTTTTAAGGAGTCGAGTAAAAATATCCAAATCATTTTAACTAATCTGTAATAGAATAGACTCAAATTCTGACAGTTAAGTTGCATGTAGCAGAAATAAGTGTAGTCTAGATTCTGTAAGAATGTTTTATATCTTTTACTTCGCTTGCAGATAAAATAATTCCGATGTGATTTATATTGATTTCCTAATTACCAGGCTGACTAGTAATTTCTTTATTTCTGTTGTTCTTATAGTCCCACTCTTTCTTTATTAAAGTGTATAATCCAGTGTAAAGGTGCATAAAAACCCCACCACCAACAACAAAAAACCCAAATCCCAAAGTACTAATGAGAAAAGAATCCTGTTTATTCATGACTTATGAGATGCTTAGGAGCTTTTTCACACATAATGTCAGCCAATCCTCCTTAGACCAGAAATTTAGGAGAGATTTTGTTAACTTCTAATTCATTACATTCAATTTAGGAACATCTGTTTTTTTGTTAATGGATAATTCTATTTAGCACTCCACCCCCTAAAAAATCTAGCGGAAAAGAAGTAACTTTCTCAGACTCTTATATGCCCCTATTAATGGGAAAAAAACCAACCCAAAGCCACATATACTAATTATAAACTGCAGTGTGGGACAGGAAGTGAGAACAGAAAAATCTGTTGATACTGAGAGTGTCAGAAACAGGCCAAATGTGGCTATCCAAACTGCACTTTAACCATGAACCTAGAATAACGATTAATAAATTGCTCTGTTTTATCTATTTTCAAATTCATGAAAGCCTTGGGTGTACATGAGTCAACTTTCATCTCCAAAGATTCAGCAGTAGATAGCAAAAGTTGAATTTACTTCATTTTTTTTCTGTTCAGTTGTTCATGATTCCTGCTGTCAGAAAACCTCAAAAACCAGAATTCTCAACTCTAGATGATTTTTTATTGTGTGTTTTTATCTTCTCGCCTGCTTGAATCAATTCTAAATAGTTTTCCTTAGATTTAGAATCACAGCATTAAAATATTCATCATTTTTAACATTTAAAAACATTAATATTTGGTAAAAGATCTCTACCAATTTCAAATAAATAGTTACACTATATAACTGCAGATAATGACTTTTTTTCTTTCTTTCTAGGACATAGTTGTTTCAATGAAAATGGTGGTAGCAGGAAAACAGTTTCATTAATCTAGAAAAAAACAGTAAGAACACCATGGTTTCCTTTTGATTCATCAGCACAATGGTTTGCATCCATACCTAGGTTGTGGAAAACTGTTGCTCTTCTCTTACATCTGAAGGTATTTGAAGCAATGCATGCCACTTTTTTGAAGAGTGTTGTGCATCTGGCTATTGTTTTTTTGAGAAATTATCTTCTGAAGTCCTCCTGATAGAGACATTAATTTAGTGTGTAATGTTTAAATATTCATGTAGGGAGTGAAAGTAAAGAAACCAAAGCCTGTAGTATGGACAGTTACTTGCCCTAATGGGAACTTCAAATTGAAACCTTGTAAAACCAATGATAGAAAAGTGTGTTTTCTACAGCTGCATTAATGGCCAATTGAGTGATGGAATTAGATTTAATTTTTAGCAAAATAGATGATTTGGTTCTTTTTTTTTTTTTTTTAAACGCAAGAAAAGAGATATGATAAATACATTCAAAGATGCATCTCCCAGAGTCACTGGTGGATTTGAAACACTATGGTCTCTAGGGATTACACACCTGGACTAAGAAAAGAAAGAACAACTGCTTCTGAATATGGTCAAGGACTCATAACATGGGAAGGGATAGAAGTCAGTCAGTTGCCAATTTCCTATTTTCTTTGCTTGTTTCAAACCATTAAAAGACATTCTATCAATTTCAGTACTTAAAAAAAGACAATAATCGATTGAAAGTCCTCTCTGCCTGAGATATATTTCCAACAATTATTGATTATGATAATTTCATTATAAGAATTCCTAATCTCTACTGCTGTCTTTGAATCCCAGTTCAGCACAACATTTACATTCTCTGTTAGTTCACCATGAATTAAAGTGGTTGAAATACATGAGCACTGATCCACAAGAGGTTTCCCTTGACCAGTATTAAGGACAGTATTTCTTAAATAAAATTTAAGATCATGTTAGTGGGTAATAAATTCAAGTGGCTGTAACAAAAGAAGTCAAAAGGAGAGATTTTGTTTCTAATGTTGGACAGAATGCACTAGTGATACAACCTTGGGAAGAGTTAACATACTGGAAAACAAAGTAAGCTGACAGTAATACTTTGCTCTGAAGCTCTGACACAGCATTACACATTGCTTGTTCTGGCTCTGTGAGTACCTCTGGCATGCAGGAGAAATCACATTTCATGATATGGGCCCAAAATCATTCCTGGTATACATTCCGCAGTACATGCTCCAATTACTTAGTGACATTTCTCACCATAAGAGAGTAACAGACAAGTGATACAGTAATGAAACAAGGCTTTTATTAAACTCATTCAAATATGCATCTACTGTCACTGATGTAAATGAGATGAATAAACACAGGTAGAAATATTCAGGTTCAGTGCAATGTTAAATATGAACATTTAAAATTTCTCTTTGTTGACATCCACCATTTTCAAACTAGTGTTGGCTTTTTTATTTTTTCCCCATCCTAGTCAGAAACACTTCATTAAGTTAGAGTTCATTGTAAATACATTTAAATTAATTCAAGGCAGAATTAGAAAGTCAAAACTATACAAACAGTACCTGAAAGTTAGGACATTTGAAAATCCCCATCACTTCTTGTTTCTTGTTTCTCGTAGACTGCTACAGACATTTAGAATTAGTCTTATATTCGCAGGCTCTGGTCCTCATAGGGGACTTCAACCATCCCAATATCTGCTGGAGCGAAAACAGAGCAGGACATAAGTAATCAGGAGATTCTGGAGAGCATTGAAGACAACTTCCTGACTGAGGTGATAGAGAAGATAATGAGAAAAGATGCTCTGCTGGACCTTGTACTCACAAACAAGGAAATGCTCATTTGGGATGTGAAGATTGAAGGCAGCCTTGGCTGCAGTGACCATGAGAGTCAGGAGCATGAGATGAGGTAGCAGGGCAAAAAGCAAGATCACAGCACAGGACTTCAGGAGCACAGGCTTTGGCCACTTCAAAGATCTGCTTAGAAGAGGCCCACTGGAAAAGGCCCTGGAGGAAAGAGAGACCTGAGAAAGCAGGTTAATATCCAAGGATCATCTTCGCCCACCTCCAGAGCAGTCCATCCTACCAGGTAGGAAGTGAGGCAAAAAGGCCAGGAGGCCTGCATGGATGACCAAGGAGCTCCTGGCCAAACTCAAACACAAAAAGGAAGCATACAGAAGGTGGAAGCAGGGACAAGTATCCTGGGATGAATACAAAGCCACTGTCAGAGCATGCAGGGATGAGGTTAGGAAAGCCAAAGCCCAACTGGAATTGAATCTGTCCAGAGAAGTGAAAGACAACAAGAAGGTATTCTATAAGTGCACAGTTGACAACAAGAGTGAGGAAAATGTGGGCCTGCTGCTGAACAGGCCAGGGGACCTGGTGACTCAGAACATGGAGAAGGCTGAGGTACTGTATCCCTTCTTTGCTTCAGTCTTTACTAACAAGCCTGGCCTTCAGGAATCCCAGGCCCACGAGACCATAGGGAAAGTCTGGAGCAAGGAGAATTTATCCATGGTGGAAGAGGAGCAGGTCAGGGATTAGTTAAGCAAACTGCATGCACATAAATCCATGGGTCCTGATGGGATTCTCCATCATTCTCCTCAAATTTCCTACAGAAAGACTAATTTTTATTACTAATACAACGCTGTAAACACAGACTGATAATTTCAATGCATCTACAGTTGCCCCCAAATAGAGTTATTATTTTGAGAAATCCATGTAAGTGTAATTTTCTATCTGCAAAAGCTAAGACTTGATGAAAAGACAAATAACTTTTCTTTTCTGTATTACTATCAAAAATTAGTTTTATCTACTAATGATATAGAAGAAGGTGTTTAGATAGAGAACAGGTGATAGGTCTCTCCTAGCATAGAACAGTTGAGGCTGGCAGGTAGCTCTGGAGATCACATAGTCCAGCCCCCCGCTCAAAGCAGGAGTGACTAGAGAAGGTTGCTCAGGGCTATGTCCACATGGGTTTTTAAAATCTCCAAGAATAGAGCCTTCCTGGGCAACCTGTTCCAATGTTGAATCGCCCTAACAGTAAAAAAGATTTTGTTATGTTTAAGTGTAATTTCCTGTATTTCAGAAATATGAGTAATTCCAGAAAAGGTACTTCAATGTATAAAATTTGAAGATCTTGCCGTAAGAGAAACTCAAGACATCCTGAGCAATTTAAACAACATTAGGTGTGGGAATTGAATAAAATGAAGAATTCATAGGTCATAAAACCTGTTGCTCGCATCTGAAGTAAGACTATTTGAGGCTTCAGATACTTGTGATTTGGAGCTGTTTTCCCTCTAGCATTCCCTTCTACCCTGGTGCTAATCATTCTTTTTACCAGCTTCTTCCACAGACCAGCAAGAATAAGTCCTCTTCTTGTTCAGAAGCTGCACCGATGGCAGCACTGCCACTGATGACCGGACACACCTGGTGCCCCTCTTACCTCTGCCTTTACTAAAACTGTTCCTAATCCTGTGAGACTCTGGTTTTCATTCACTGGAGGAAGGTATCTACCTCTCTTAGCCAAAGAAGAGGTTTTAGAAGACAATGTTCAGCTGATTATCCACCATTATCCCCACATCCTTCAAAAATCTTCACCTTGTGAAATGTTTCATATAATTTGTTCTTAGATAAGTGAATCATATGTGCCTACAGTAAAATATGCATTATTTGTTGTTTTACAAATCAATGCATGACACCGTGTTGGTGAACTCTAATGTTTACTATTTATCAGTCCCCACACTTTGCACCATCTGAATACTTTACCAGTGAGTATAACATTTATATAAAAGGAATCACTAGAATCAAAAGAAATTCTGGGTTCCCACCAGGAATAATATTCAGTAAGTGATAATTGCCTATTTACAATTATTTTTGAGAATTTAACAAATCTAACATATTATTTTTGTATTGCTTTAGTTTCATAAATAACTTTTTACATATATAGCAGCTTTGGAGATAATACCATTGCTGCATCAGTGTTGAAATATAAAGTAATCTACCCCCATTTAAATCTGGATAAACTATTGTTTAGTCAGGGTGACATGAGCAGTTTCTTGTCTCATTTTTCGTATATGGCAATTACTGAAAGAAATGTGAAACTTCTCTTCTCTTTACTTCAGGAATGAATAGCAAGAAGAGAATCAGTTCTACCTCTATCCTTGGCACCCTTTCTTGTGTAAGAACAGTCTGGTTTTCATCCATATTTATAATACAGGTTGCAACAAAGCAGGACCTTGGCACCAGTTCTTTCCTCTCATAAATACAGTCTGATTGCATCACAACCTTCAGGAAAAAAAAAAAAAAATCCATTTCTTAATTAAACCACCAAACAAACAATTTTTTTTCCTTCCTGACCTTGTAGTCCCTCCAACCCCTACTTCCTTTCTTCAGTCAGGGAAGTACAAGGTACTCTCATAAAAATATTTAGGAGACAGACATAAAACAACATGATTAGAGTTTAAGGTTATTCATCAGTGTTAGTTTTGAACTTCACAGCTATTTTGTGCCTCTTTTAAAAGGTTCCTGAACTTCTATGTGTTAATCATTTAATGTGTGGAAGCTTATTAGCAGGCATATTTCAGACTTCTGTACAAGACGCAGACGGTGGACCAGATGCTATGGGTAGCCCTCAAGATCTGAAAAGTACAAAGGTAGAGTAAACAAAAGCAGGAGACAACATATACACAGAAGTTTAATTGCAGTCATTTAATTTTCAGTCCATTTTATCATGAGTCCACATATGCTCTGAAGTACAAGCAATGACCCCAGTCCAGCAGAGAACTTAGCCATCTGCTTAACTTTCAGCACTCAAGTTGGCACATTGACTTTAAAGGAAATGCTAAAGTGCTTAAACTTAAACAGATGCTTGAGTACTTTGTGGATGAGTTCTATGGTGGTTTTAAGATGTCATAATTTCTGTGTGGTTGAGACTTTAACCAGCTTTCCCTTAGAAAATGGATTTTGAAATAGCCCACCAAAAAATAAAGATTACAATTTTGGTATATCATTTTCAGCCAGAGGACTCTGTTGGCTGACACTTATTGACGGTGGAAATACTTTCTCATCTTACTGCTCTTTTTTAGGTGTCTACATGTCTTTCTTGGACATGTCTTATGAAGAAGGGTAGCCATACTATTTTTTCAGATTTTGGCAAATTATTTAAGTTACCAGAACTCAGTGGAAAGCAAGATATTCAGCAAAACTGTGATTCAGGCACAAATTAAGATACCTAAAACAGGTCAGTACCTGTGCAGTGAATGTCTAAAATCCTGTTGTTGCCAATGCAGATCTAGACAATACAGTCAAAAGCCTGGAGAGCAATTTTGCTCAACTTATTGACTGTCCAGCTGCATACCTCCAAGTGCTGTTGACTCCATTGTCTAAAACCAGGATTTTTTGAATTTTAGCTCACTTACAGACCCTTACATATGCACACATAAATTTAAGGTTCTTCGTCTCTAACTGAGTCTCACCTTTAAATCTAGTTGAGAATAATCCCACTTTAAATGTCTGCATCTGAACATAAAACTCAGTAATATGCTCTGCCCACAGAAGTTTAACAATTTACAGTGTCTAGAACTTGAAACTAAGCAAATTCAGTTTAGTAATAAGATTTTTTATTTAAATTGTGAGATAATTAGCTACTAGCTATTAGCTACTAGCCATCCAGAGGGACCTTGACAGGCTTGAGAGGTGTGTGTGAACCTCATGAAGTTCAACAAGGCCAAGTGCAAGGTCCTGCACATGGGTCGGGACAATTCAAAGCACAAATACAGGCTGGGCAGTGAGTGGATTGAGAGCAGCCCTGCTGTGAGAGACTGAAAGAGTTAATGTCTCAAACATTGTGGTGGGGCAAGTTCTGCTTAAAGACAAACCCTGCCGCCCCTGGGCCTTTCTCTGAGGGGGAGTCTGGAAAGCAAGGGGGTCTGCTCTGAACCTCGTGACTCAACGGGAGGGATCTCCTTATTCCCTGAATTGTTGTATATGGTTACACGGTTTACAGAAGTAGTCTTATGCCAATTCCTGTTGTGAGAAACCCTGCCACCTACTACCACACCTCCCCAGCTCAGTTTGCTTCTGTCATGAATAAAATCTTTAACTGATCATTTGGTGTTATTTCACCTTAATTTAGCCCAAGGGAATTTTGAATTAAACACAGCTCCCTGGTCTGTCCAGTCTGGGTCGTGACACCTTTGGAGAAGGACTTGGGGGGTGTTGGTTGACAAGAAGCTCAACATGACCTAGCGATGTGTGTTTGCAGCCCAGAAAGCCAACCATATCCTGGGCTGCATCAAAAGAAGCATGACCAGCAGGTTGAGGGAGGTGATTCTGCCCCTCTGCTCCACTCTTATGAGACCCCACCTGGAGTACTGCATTCAGCTCTGGGGCCCCCAACATAAGAAGGACACAGACCTGTTGCAGGGAGTCCAGAGGAGGGCCACAAAGATGATCAGAGGACTGGAGCCCCTTTCCTATGAAGACAGGCTGAGAGAGTCGGGGTTGTTCAGCCTGGAGAAGAGAAGGCTCTGGGGAGACCTTGCAGCAGTCTTCCAGTACCTAAAGGGGGCCTACAAGAAAGCCAGAGAGGGACTTTTTACAAGGGCATGTAGTGTAGGACAAGGGGTAAAGGGTTTAAACTGAAAGAAGGTAGATTGAGATTAGATGTAGGGAAGTTGTTCTTCACTATAAGGGTGTTGAGATACTGGAACAGGTTGCCCGGAGAAGTTGTGGATGCCCCATCCCTGGAAGTGTTCAAGGCCAGGTTGGATGGGGCTTTGAGCAATCTAGTCTAGTGTAGGTGTCCCTGCCCATGGCAGGGGGGTTGGAACTAGTTGATCTTTAAGGTCCCTTCCAACCCAAACCATTCTATGAGTCTATGATAGATTAGCTTACAGAGAGGTCTAACTGTGCATCAGAGACAGTATTAAAAAGTAGATCAGTTGTTTCTCTAGTTCACCCTATCAGTCGAGAATGCTAATCCTAGCTTTTACTGTAGGTCACATTTGGTACCCCTTCAGGCATTATAATCTATGATATTTGATCTATCACAGGATTCACAGATTTGCCTCAGCAGAATTTAGAGACCAGTACTGGTTCTTAATTTCCCATTACAACCCAGTTTGTAAAATGGTGTTGCTTGTTTTGTTTGGTTTGGGGTTATATTATTTTATTTTATCTTTTGAATATACACCGTAAGCTTTAAAATGCAGACTTCTTATTGCCTTGTTAAGAACAACCCATGCAAACTACAAGTATCTATTTCAAGCAATCCACCAAGTGCTCTCTCACAGCATTTGTGACAACAGGACTTCAATTTTAAGTATAGATCAGAGCCATTATTGCAATTCCAAGACAGGACTTAA
Organism: Haliaeetus albicilla; assembly: GCF_947461875.1. Taxonomy (NCBI): domain Eukaryota; kingdom Metazoa; phylum Chordata; class Aves; order Accipitriformes; family Accipitridae; genus Haliaeetus; species Haliaeetus albicilla. The sequence continues at coordinate 60,587,205 of NC_091485.1, read as the reverse complement.
TGTCATTAAATGAGCAATCAATTGTGCAAGCTTCTAGCAGTCATATAGTAAATCCAAGCCATCAAAACCAACTCTGTCCCTGCATTTTTTTGTTCACTTGGGTAGTAGCCTCTTTTCTTTTTTTTTTCCTTTTGCTTTTGAGAGGTGATTGATGCTCTGAAAAAGGAGAATTGAGAAATGCTATCAAACTGACTGTCAGAGCATTAGAAAGGTCAGAGTTGCATAGTTTGTACCAATCACTTCCAAATTATATGGAACATTATAACTAATCCTAATGATTGTGTCAAGAAAAAGAAATAGCACAACCTAAATAGCACAGCCTATGGTAAGGAAGGTAAAACACATACCTGTGTAACATTTTTCATTAATCCCATCCAATAAGTATAGATTTTTTTCCAGGTTTTGTATGAGTTCATGCTTTTTCACTTTCCACAGCAACCTCTTTTTCTGTATTCTTATGCACAAAATGATCATTACAGATCACTGGCTTCTCTGAGTTTGAGAAATAGGAATGGTCATGTTCTTGACTCTGATACTGTGCTGAGAAATAATTTGTGTTTTTCCAATGACAAATAAATGTTGCAACATTACCTTCAAATTAGGTAAGAAACTATAGAATCATAGAATAATGCAGAATGGAAAGGGCTGCTGGGTCTCATCTGCTTCGAGCCCCTAGGTAGAGCAGGATCAGCTTACATCAGGTTGCTCAGAGCCTTGTACAGTTTGGTTTTGAATATCTTGAAAGACTCTCTGGATGACATGTTCCAGTGTTTTACCATCTTTATTGTGGTTTTTTTCCCCCCAATACCTAATCAGAACTTTTCTTGTTGGAATTTGTTGCTGTTGCTTTCTATCATTTTACTTTATACCTTCAAAAGAAGTCTTTCTCTTCTCTACAACCTCTTGCTAACATATTTGGAGACAACAATAAATCTCCACCAGCCTTCCCTTCTTGAAAATGAATAAACCCAATTCTCTCAGACTTTTCTTCATGGCATGTGCTCCAGCTGCCTAATCATTTTGATGGTCCCCCACTGAACAGGTTCCAATCTTTCAACATCTTCCACCTACAGCTTCAAAGGTGCTAAGAGAGAGGATCATAAAGTGTTCATACCCACTAGCTACAGCCAAGTGAGGAGACGCAAATTATTTGGGGGAAGTGATCAATTAAGCTCAGCATGTGATGATACCACTGAAACCTTGTTCTCCCACCCTTTCCTTTTAATCTGTCAAATACTGATCCCCTGTCATGCACTAGCATGTGCCTTCACACTCTACAGTGATCTACAGAGACAATTCATACAAAAAGCTCACTAGGAGCCATCAAGTCAGCTATGGACAGTGGATAACTACCAAATCTAACATCCAAAAGTCTGGTTCCCTGGCTAACGACTAAAAAAATCCAAACATAGAGCATTATAAAAGGCATTAATAGTTTGGCTCACATGCATACACCAGACTATGGTTTTCACTACCATCAAATCCTACTGCAAGCTTCTGTAATTTGGGTATGTTGCAATAATTTTTCCAGAACAGAGAAGGAGGGAGGGAATTAATGAAACAGAAAAGTTTAAGAAATATTATTTTGCAGTAGAAACTACTCTGGGCAGCCAATGCTTTGCCTATGTATTGCCATTAATCTTTCTGTACTGAACATTGAAAAGTTTAGCTGTAATGGAATAAAATTAATTTTAAAAATACTTTAAGACAGGGAAGTAAGTAACGTCAGTTTTAATGGCAATGAATGTTAGCATAGTGTAAATAGATTATAAAATTTGCAACTTGTTAGAACTTGTCAGTTTAGTTTAAAATGTAATCACATTATTTATTTATTGAAGTAATGAACTTAAAGGATCTGGTCTGAATTCTCAAATCTATTGTGCAAAACTCTATATTCATTTAATGAAATTGGTTCCAAAAGAAAAATTAGGCCAAATACTGTGTTTTTCTCCCTCCAAAATGTTTGTGGTTTTTTTTTTTTTTTAGAAAGTATCAGTTCTAGTTCAATGTTACCAATGGTTTGAAGGGCATAAATTTGGGGAGGGTCAGGAGGGAGAAATGTATTTTTTATTAATACTGTAAGATGTGGTATTTCCTATCAAATTATTAGGGACAGTACAGAAAGCCCAGACTCTATCATTAACATGCATACTACAGGAAGTAGTACAGACTTTCATGGCAGTTATCAACAGCTTCAAATATAGGCAAATCCATGACTGCCATCACAGTAACACCTGTGGGACTAACACCGCAGTACCAGTAAAAGCTATGAAAACCAATGCATTCTACACTTAGAAACTGAATTTCACACAAATACGTGAAATTTCGAGGAAAAAAGAAAGAAGAAATTGGACCTAGGTCTCCTAATCTCTGCCATAGAGCTTAGATATATGTGTGTTTGCCTATGCTGCATTATGGCATTCATTGCACTTTTCTGGATCTAGGGACAATTCTATGCTGGTTGCTATATTTGGTACATTTTTGCTTACATGAAGACACTACTAAAATGTATTCACAATACAGTGAGACAAGATGAAAGATGATATTGTAGAATTGTATTTCTGCTGGACTTATATTACAACAATGAAAGTAAAAAAATAAATAAGTTTCATAAAACCTCAATATAACTGCTGCTACCTTTTAAAAACATATTTTCAGATACAGGGCATCTAGTCTGAAGAACTACTTTCTGCAAGGAAAGTAAGTTGTGTTATTTAACTCCTCAGGGTTTATACTCTCTGCTTGGCCGTTCTGGTAAACATTTATCCTAATCTTTTATGTTACTGCTCTTTATTTTTTTTCTCTCCATCTTTTCCTTTTTTTTACTATTATGGCCATATCTTAACCCTAGACTATCTGCTCTAGCTAAACAATTTTTTACTATAGAAAAAGACGGCTGTGAGGAAAGACAGCCTAAACCTCTATTACTTTTTCCCAATTACTCCCACTTATCTGAGATGAGAAAGAGATGGTGGAGACAGACTGTTCCATAACATAGACACAAACATACGATCTAAAAGAAATTAAAAGCAATTTATCCATTCCTTTATGTAGCCTTTTTCAGTAGGGGAAAGAGGTAATAAAACACTCTGCTCTGGAGTTAGAATGTCAAGCTGTGGTACTATTTGTGTGTGATAATTGAGACACAAGCTACAGGACATTTGGACCAAGCCCCAAATGGTAAAATAATAATGAGCTTAAAGACTGATTTCACCAAGGGTTCCTGGGTCCAGGAATGCCAACTTTCCTGACAGACACTACTTTGCTATTTATGCAAAAATTCAGCTAGTGTATTAGGGGTTTTGAGCTTTGATTTCACTGTATGCTGAAGTGGTAGCTATAACATCTACTTTGAATTTTGCAGAGCACACGGTAAATTACGGCAGGAAACTGTCTAGTGCAATTTACCTACCATTTAGATCTGTTCATTTTCTCTCACGATTCATTTCACATTCTACTCCTGAGACAGAATTACTATATGCTGTCTGTAATCCAGAGCTGCCTGGACAGTTCTGATATAAGGAATTTTTCTTTGGATTTTCCTATCTGAAGAACTCCATATATTAGAAGTCTAGATGTAATGAGAAGGGGTTGATTTTTTGGTGGTTTTTTTTTCCTTCTTTCCATTCCTCATCCTCATAAAAATTGTTGTCACAAAGCCTGATCCATTCTGTGCTGTTTCCTGTTCTCATTACAATCTTTGTCAGTGAAATGAGACATCAGAGAATTTTAATGCCCAGTACAATCTCTGAAAGACAGTAATATACTGTGTAACTCTGACCTTTCCAGTGTTCTATAATTTGATTGGCAGGAAGCCATTCTTGTTCTCTGTTACATTTCTGGCAATCTAAATCTCAAAAGAGAGGCTGTATGGCCAGCCAGTCAAAATGTAAAGTATGTCAGATGCAATGAGTAAGGTTTACTAATATAATTTACAGATTACATTAGACACCACTGAGAAATGAAATTCTTGTCACCAGTCAATTATTGTATGATAACAGTGTTGATAACAGCCAAAAGAATAAAACAATTCACTTTTCTAAAAAGGGGGTCAAAAATGTATTTTTCCTTTGGATACCAATGAAAAAGATGGTGTTACTAGGATCAATAAAGAGAGTGTAGTAATGCCCATATGGACAAAAAGGATATATAGCAAAATATAATCCTTAACATTTTATAAATACTTTTCCAAACCCTTTTGACTGCCATTTTGATCCCTCCTTTTTTTCTGGCATAAAAGGAAAGTAAGAAAAAAAAAAAAAGGTTGTGTGAAAATGAATTGCAAAAGGAAGAAAAGTAACTATTCTCTTGCTAATGATTATTACAGGAAACAAAGCTAGTAAAATCTAAAGTCTAAAGACTTTATGTTCTTTGACAGCACATCAAAGTTGATATCCAGAACTTAAAAGAATGAAATATGGATAGAAATCTAGATGTTTAAAAGCTTGACATCTAAGCTTGAGCTAGTCACTCCCGTGCCTTTTTCTAAACAAGGTGACACTCACTTCAGCTCATCCTTAGACAGGTCAAATGCATTTCCTTCTAAAGGTGCCAATTTCTATCCACTGATTACAAAATGAATCCCAGAGTGACCAGAAAAGGCTTAGATATTTAGGTTACAGCAAGGTGGGTTGACCTTGTCTGGCTGCCAGATGCCCACCCAGCTTCTCTCTCACCCCCTTCCTCAACAGGACAGGAGGGAAAAATAAGATGAAAAAGCTCGTGGGTCAAGATAAATACAAGGATATCGTTTACCAATTACCATCATTGGCAAAACAGACTCGACTTGGGGGAAATTAATTTAATTCATTGTCAGTTAAAACAGATTTGGATATTGAGAAATAAAGACAAAAACTGAAATGCTTTCCTCCCACTCCACTCTTTTTCCCACTCTCAACTTCACTCCTTTGTCCCTGACTCCTTCATCTTCCCACACCCTGAGCAATGCGATGGGGAGTAGGGGATTGCAGTCAGTCCATGGCAATCCCCCTCTGCCATTCCTTCCTCCTCACACTTTTCCACTGCTCCAAGGTAGGTCTTTCCCATGGGCTGCCACCCTTCAAGAACTGCTCCTGTCTGGGTCCTCTCCACATGCTGCAGTGCTTCAGGATAAACCTGATCCAGAGTGGGCTCTCCACCAGCCGCAGGTCCTGTCAGGAACTACTCTGACCTTGGTGTCTTCAGGACTGTTTCTCATACTTTTCTCCCCCTCATTCCTCTCTTTCACACTGCTGTGCAGTGTTTTGCCCTATGTTTTTTCATTGTTGGTCTCAGCTTTGTGCTGTGGTGGATCTGTTGCAGACATGGCTGGAACTGGCTGCATCCAGCATGGTCAGCCCCTGGTCCCTTCTCACAGATGTCACCCTTGGAGTGTCCCCACTGCCAAAATATTAGCATAGATACCCAATACAAACCAGCATAGATACACCACATCAGACTGCAGAAAGAAATGGCCCTGAGCTCTGGACACTCAGAATTTGTATCCATATCTGTGTTTTAAAGCATAAGATGTAGGTCATCAACTCTTCTGCAGGATAACTTTGGACTGTGGACATACTATGATACATTATTGACTTAAAATATTGCTTTTCAAATATATATAGCTCCACTAGCATATATGATTTTAATGTTGTTTATCAATATTAATTGTCCTTTTCAGCTGTGGAAGAATCACATTAATCTTTTATGCAACTAGTTGTACCTACAGTAAAGACAAAGATGCTTCCAGACTTCTTAGATACAAAAAGCTGGAGGGCAGATTTGCTTTGCTCATGATGAAATGTTAGAAGACAGTAAATATTCCCTTTCTCCTTCTCTTCTTCCCACGTTTCAAGTATGTTTGCACCATGTTTCACTGAAGAAGGATAGTTCCCTGTATACAACTGCAAGACACCCACTCCAAACGTCAATAACAAGGAAGGAGCCCAAGGCTCTATCCTTCTGTCCTGACAAGCATCTATGCTGTACCTACTTGAGCAGTATTAATGAACATAGCCCCAATGCCTACATGTTACTTTTTATAGTAGTAGAATCTGACAATGGTAATGCTAGAGAAAGCTGAAAGCTGCCTGTCCTCTTGCCTTTGTTAAATGGGCAATGACTTATCTCACTGATATCAGTGGATCCACTTGTCAGCCTGGTTAAACGGAGGAAGCATTTAAAACAACATAGAGGTGGAAAGTGGCTGAAAAATCTGAAGTCACTCTCCCAAAGAGGACTTCAACAAAACATCCGAGAACAAATTCAGAATCAGTTCCCTGGAGCTGTATAAAATATGTGGGAGCTGTATTACTTGTATTCTACCTGTACAATGGCATGTGCTCGTATGTGAAAGGATGCAAAAGGCAACAGTGAGTCAGAAGAAATGAAAGATTCATGGGGCCCAAAACAACTGTGGACTAGCGCTTGTACTGACTGAAAAGGCTGGTTAGAAAACTGAGAAGGCACAAATTGTTTCCTCTGGCTTGATAAGACCATTTGACTTGCTCATGAAAAACAGGACTGAACCCAAACTAAACTTAAGCTCCATCGGTAATTTTTCTTAGCAATGCAAACAACCTGTAAGCCCCAAAATATTGGCTACCTGTTCAAGGAAAAAAAAAAACAAACCAAAACCAAAACCAAAACAAACCCCAAACAAAACAAAAACCCACAACAAGTTTGTTTAGGTTATTAAAAAAAAGTAATAGTATGCTATGTGCTTCTCCAAAATGATTTTGAATATGTGTTGTACAAATAAGAAGCTGTATACTTTCTTTAAAATGCTGCTTTCTCCATCGATAAGAATTTCTTGCTGCTGCAGTAACTTGTTATATATTCCCTTTCTTTCCCTCCACCCTGCAAATCCGTCTGCTATAAGCTAGAAAAAAAAATCTTTCAGACATATCTTCAAAGAAAATTTGCCTTGGTGGTAGTCTGGGGAAGAGGCTGTTTCTAAACAAAAATAGCTCAAAAATATAAAATTCTATAATTAATCTGACTTTGAAATTAACATTATAATGAGACTGACTTAATCCTGATTTGCTTAAATTCATTTCATCATTTCAATCAGCTAGTAAACACTTTCTTGTTCTCTCCAACATACAAAATAGAAATCACAAATATTTCTGAAATATTGAGAATTGCTAAAGAATCTACAAAAACCTTCTTTTGAGTAATACCACCATCATAGCAGTTATATTCCTCATACAAGGGAGATCTACTTCACCTACTGGATTTATAAAATATTGTTAAATTGTACTTAATGGGAGTTGGACAAAAGACCACAATGCTTAACTGTGTTTCTTTTACTACATGTAAAACAAAAATTACAAGTAATCAGTGGAATGACACAGCAGGAAAAAAACATGCAAAGGCATAATTAACCAATTTAGAAACTGTAGCTGTGTGCATCTGATTGTGAGCATTTTTTCTTTTGCTTTACCCTGCTGCATTAAGTTTGCTTTTTATACCTAGTATGGAAAGACCACATAAAGAATCTCCTCACCTTTGATGCTTCTAACTTCTTCAACCCCATAATTTTCTGCATGTCCCATAGTAGCTCTTACTCATAGCTCCTGCAACTTCTGTGTTAGTGAAGCCACAGAGTACAACAGTAACACGATGGTGCGTCTATGCCCAAAGGCTCCGTAGCCTCTCAAAGTGAGCTAAATGATAGAAAATATGAAAGCATATAGTAATTTAATCAGGAATTAACAATCTGGATAACAAGGACTTGCCATTTCCTAAATTAAAAGTATCCAACCAGAGGAGACTTTAAGGACTAGGAAAGGAAACAGTCAGTAGCAGCTCTCAACTTGTTTAACAGAAGACAGATTAACAAACCTGTCCCAGAATTTGGCATTTAGGATTTTTCTTATTTCCATTTAAAATATGATGACCCTTATTAAATGCATAGGAGATGTTTCTGTTCTTCCTTTGTCTTTTCCCCCTTTCTTTTCTTCCTTTGTCTGATACCTTCTTTTCACTGCTATCACTGCTATGGGCTTAGAGTCAGAAAATCCGGGGAGGAAATCTCCTTTTTTCTCCATTAATAAGGGATAAGGTGTTTGAGACTGAAGCATGAGAAATGCCATGTTATATGAGGTGTCTGATAGCTGTTAGATAACACCTTACATTTATCTGTTGTTCAGTAATTAAATAGTTTAGACTATCTTCTCATCTTGGCCTCTGTTACAATTACACAGGAGATGCTTATTAGGTTACCAGTTAAATATACTTGTTGGCTTTTACTTACAACTGGTATAGTTACATTTATTTAAAAGTTCACTATATTTCTTCTGTGCTATCTACGTATTTCAATACTGAAAGCAAGAAACCATCTTTTTTACCAGTTTCCAGAGGGAAATGCCTGAAAGATCACACTGCTGTAGAATGCAATAAAAGAACTTGACAAATCTTTTATAATGGAGGTGTAGTGGTATGAATGGAGTCATCATACATCTTTATGTCAGAACATCTGCACTCTTCACTGACACAAAGACCTGTCCATTAGCTGAAGGCCCTTTACCCAATGAAGCCATTTGAATCCATTCTTTGATCCTTGAAAAAACTCAGGTTTGTCTCTTTAATGCTATTCTGGCTCCAGAACAATATCACAAACAAAACCTTTTGTTTTGCAAAAAAAAGGGGATTATGACCATGGTCTAAGGACAAGAGCAAAATTATCTATTTTCTGTGATGTTCTACAGATAGAATTAGACAGTGAATATACTTTTTTTTTTTTTTTGAAGTCAGAGTTATTACTGGAAATATAAAGAGATTTGGAAAAAAATCTGTAGTCTAGCTGTAATCTTCTAAGGGGTTCAGATAACCTTTTAAGTTCTGAGTCAAATGGGACGGCACTTTGTAGGTTGAAAAAAACCTTGTTATTTGCAAATTCTGCATAGATATCAACAACTGTCAAATCAACAGTTGATTTGAAAAAGAAAAAAAGATTCCAAAAGTTTCTGGGATACTTTCATACAGTGATCAGCTCCTCAAGTTACAGTATTTTGGAAAATTTATATCATGTATCTCATCTCATCTCTGAGTATTTTAAGTTTATAGGTCTCATGGGTTCATTTAAGAATAAGAAAACCCATAAAAGTTAGACTTTTATGTGTCTTATCAAGGATGTGTCAGCTTATACCATTAGTACTGAAATTTAATGCCAGTACGAAGGGTGGCCAACCAAGCTACATTTAACTGAAGAAATCTGAAGAAAATCAGGGAGTGAAACTGAATTTAGAAACAGGTCAAGCAGAGCACACTTTAAACCATTTGTACCTGTGAGGGAGTGCCTCTTCTTGAGATACTCTGACAAATGCAGAAAATGCTTCAGGAAATCAGGCTTTTAGCTGGAATGAAGGAGCTCAGCATCACACAAGGTTGTTCGGATTAAAACCGTTTGGGGATATGAGTTATTTCATGCTTTTTCAAGGAACTGTATTCTGTTTCTGTGCTACTTAATGGTTTTCTTTCTCCACAGACACTTCTGCTTTACCATTTTGTAGTACAAGTTACAACTCAACTATACAGAGAAATCAAAAAATAAGTAAAACACCAAACAAGACAAAGCATGAAACATGCTGGATGATCTGTGTGGTTGTTATCCTCCATAGAAACTGTGCTGGACTTGGAGGTCTTGTCAAATGGAAGAGTTATCATAGTATGCAGTCACACACTCTAGCACTTTACAACTGTCAGGCTAACCTATCCAGTTTTAAAATATGTAGATTGTTTTATACAGTTTCCCACACTGTGTTTTGATAACATTAAACTACTTTTAATTGTATAACTGGATGGGAGACAGAAAGGAATACTCAAAAAAAAAAAAAAAAAAAGAGAGAGAGGAGGGAAAAGGATCAAGACCACAATCTGAAACATTAAAGGTAAGAAAATCAGGAAGAAGAAAAATGATGACTATGTTTTGGGACTGATTCTAATTTTCCTCAAGTCAGTCATAAACCTGAGAATGACTTTAACAGGAATCAGATCAGACCCTAAATCAGGTAATTGACTGGTTCTGAATTCACTGGGATTTTCTTAGTTTTCAGTAAGCACTAACAGGCTACCAACCTTGGGCTATGAAATTGCTGTAGTTCCATATGTTTTAAAAAACTCAGAACTACTTACTATCCTCTGAGGATTTGACCTATTGTTTAGAAATTCTACAGTTGCAGAATTAAAGATGATGGAAAAACAAACAGAAAAACCTGAATCACTCTGAGTTTCACTATGTCACTGAGCTGTCACTTTGAAAATCCCAGGCAGAGTGAGACAAACAAGCTTAGTGAGGGATCCCAGTGGAGCATTCTCCCTAGCAACAATAGCCATGTAAAATGAGTTTCTGCATCCTCTTCTTGTTCATGTAGCTATCCCTGGTTTAGAAACATGCAAATAGTACAGTCAGAGTAATTTTTGAGTCAGTTGGTGTCAATAAAGATGCAAATGAGAAAAAAAGTTACACAATACTGTGCTTTCTGGTAGAGCATACTTTGAAAAAAAAATTATGTCACTCTGCACATTGGAATTGTCTCTATATTTTAATAGTGCCATCATAGTAGTTTATATTTTTATATTCTGTTACAAGCCTTAAAGATTAGAAGATTGATATCTTTTGTTATGCTTATTTAGGGGTAGGTTCAGGTCATGCTTCTGACCAGCTGAGGTCCCACCTATGCTTCCTATACACAGTTTATTTTTCCTATGATAATAGGGATAAGTTCCTATGGCATTTGTTTCTTTCAGTTTAATCAACCCTAAAATATAAATAAATGTGCTCTTAGTTGTATCTTAATTCAGGCTATTTTGGAGTACTTAGATCTTACAGTCAGTGTATATATGGTAAGGAGAATCAGTTGCATCCAAAGTGGCTGAAAGTGATTAGTAGCAAAAAATGAATGGAAAAATATCAGAGATGGTAAGATAAGAGTATGAGAATGAATCCATCCTGGGATAAAAGTTTCCAGAATGCAGTAACTGACAATTCACTTTTAGTAATAGGCTGATTCTCTTATTCAAATTCTTGATCTATTTGTTATCCAAAACATGTAGGAGTAAGTTCTAAAAAGTTACCTTGCATCATGTGAAAAAACCTATTCATTTTCTTTAAAACTTACATTTCATAGTTCAACTCACCCCCCCTTATTTTTTATAAGAAAAGGGGTAATTCCCTACTTGCCTCTGCATGTCATTCATGAGTTTATATTGAGCATGTTTTTTCAAGTTTAAAATCTTATTTGGTCTTCTATGCCTCTGATCTCTTGCAGCCTACCCAAGAACATTTTTTGCTTCCACTATTGCTTCATCTTCTTGAGACGGTTTGATCTGAACTATGAACAATGTTCAAGCAACACCATGGATTCATGTACTGGCATAATTACATTTTCTGGTTTGTTTTCATTTCCATTCCTAATATTTCTTAGCTGATCTTTTTTTCACATATTGACAGACTTTATCTCCTTTTTGAGAAAGCCATGTCGTTTCTGTTACATTCAGGAAAGTATGCATTGCACGGCATATCTAAAACATGAGTAGCTTTCCAGAGTAGCAGCTTATTCTCACACCGTAACACTCAAGTCCCAGTAACATCTGCTGTACACACTTGGGTGCACTCAGCTGTGGTTTCTTCATGAAGTTTTGTAATGACCTGTGATCTGCCTGGACAAATATCCTGTGCCCAAAGGTGAGGAAAGTAGAATTATTCCATTTTGAAGATTGCAACCAGGAGCTACTTTCCTGAACATTATCTGTCCTTGTTTATATCTAGAAAATGCTATCATCTCTATATTTCTAAAGGCTGCTCTTCAAAGTCCTTAAAAAGCAGTATAGTATGATTACATTGTAGGCTACTGCACTGGATTATAGTACTTCAGGATCAGTGGCTCACATATGTATTTCATTACTTCATTAAATATTGGTTCCTGATTTTCATTTATTCCCATGCTGCATTCTTTTCATGTTACTTGAATATTCTCAGACTTTTGATTGATTTTTGTAAAGGAAGTTGCTGGACTCCTTTCTATATCCTATGGCTTGGATATATTTGTAATGGCTTTCTGCATCCCAGTACCTTAAGGGAGTTTTTCAGAATCAAAAGATATCTGAAGAAGGCAGTAGGTCTTTTCAGCTTCAGTTTGACCTAAAATGCTTTCTGAAAAGCTGCTTAATACAGTTGCATCTCCATACTACTGTTATGGATTGCCTCTTCTTTAATTTCTTCAAGTAAGGATATCATCTGTTGTAAACAAGATGCTTATACTTCCCTTCAAAGCCTAGTTTACTTTACATTAGTAATGACTTGTTCATCATTATCAATGAACAGGAGGAGGCACTCTCATCAGTTTTGCAGATGACACTAAACTTGGGGGAACGTTTAATATCACTCAAGGCAGGGCTGCCTTCCAGAGGAACCTGAAGGAACAGACCAACAGGAATCTCATGAAATTCAACAGAAACAAACGCGAAGTCCTGCACCTGGGAAAAAACAAGCCCTTGCAACAAAGTTTGGGCACTAACTGTCTGAAGAGCAGCTCTGCTGAAATGACCTGGGGGTCTTGGCTGGCAGCAGGAAGATCATAAGTCAGCAGTATGCCCTGACAGCAAAGGCGGCCAGTGCATCCTGGGCTGTATTGACAGGAGCATTCCTGGTAGATTATGCCCCTCTACTTAGCATTAGACCAAGTCTGCAATACTTCATCCAGTTCTGGACCCACTGCATGGGAAAGACTGCAGCAAATTCAGCAGAGAGGCAGTGAAATGATGAGCAGGTACAGCTCTTGCCCTGTGAGGAAAGGCTGAGGGACTGGGATTTGTTCAACCTGGGGAAGACTTGGCTTCAGGGGAGCCTTCCCATGTTAATGAGAAGGTCATCAAGAAGACAGTTAGCCTTCTGACGTCCCCTCCCACCTGAATTTTCCTATGATCTTATGAAACTCATGGGGTAGTTGCAACACTAAGACATGAGATAGTTTAGTTTCATCTTACCTCGTGATTGGACTATTGTTTTTTCTCAGTCTGTTGTATATATTCTTACACCATAGACGCTGGACCAGAAAGCTCACGTTCTTTGTCCTTTCTCAGGTTTTCTTTTGCCTAAACCTGCATATACTGCTGCAGTAGTAACAGTTGTTTGAGTCTTTCCTTAAACAAATCTGCTGTCTTTACAGGTTGAATGACTCTTTGTGGAGCCTTCACATAATCTGTCTTTAGAGCCTCTATTCTACTTCAATAATTTCCCATAATCATACCTTTAGGTTTAGTTCCCCAGCTGTATCTCTTTGCTCCATTATCAGGTGTTCCTTTTTCCCCCTACCTTCTAAACATAGTTTTTTTCCTTTCTGTGGATCCTGGTAGTCTGAGTGCTACCACTACTTCTCATTAATCACACGAGATTCCATGGAGATATCCACAAGACATAAGCTAGCCCCAAATATTGTTATCCCTACATGAAATAACATAGCAGCTGTGGAAGTAGTAGTTCAGATTATCACTTACCCCAAGCCAGTTGCCATGTTTCTCAGCAACATTACTGATTACTCAGTTGAGGTAAAGCACTGCACTGACTCACCTGTAGCATATATAGTTATGGTACTAGCTCATGTATAACTCATTTAAATGTCTCTGAATAGCACTATATTACCTAGAACAGGTATTGCCTGCATTTCTAAAACTAAACAGGTTTTATTTAAAACAAACAAACAAAAAGTCTTAAGAAGAGAGTGTAAATCATGCAAATAACATCCAAGCCACAGTAGACAGTATAGATTTAAAGATATGCTCCATTCTGTCCCCTATTCTATGCCTTCATTCCCATTTTAGACCTATTCTACTGTTTTCCAATTCACAAATCTTGAATATTGAATTGAAACAATAAGCAGAGTCAGGTATACAAAAATGTAGAAATTGCTGTATACACTAGCTCAAAATATCTAGTATGGGGTCTTCTTTTTTTTTTCTCACAACTACCACCACTTTTTTCCAAGGAATTGCTTAAGTAAAATGTAACAGAATAGCAAGAAAGTTTCCAAAATGTACAGTACTTAATTAAAAGCAGGCAACTCCTGCAGCATTTAGGCTGGAAGTCAGTATGATTCCATGTTCCAGTTTCAACCATGGCACTGACTGACTTTGGACAACTTTGCTGACTTTTTCTCCTTGTTCCTTATTCAGCTCAGCTGCATAGCTGAGTAAAAAGCAAGTCACAGTGACAGCCAGCTGCTGTGCTTAACCCATACTCTCTGAGGAAATAAATTGAAAAGGAATAGGGAGGGATCAGAACATGCTAAACCACCTACCATTTCAAAACAGACAATTGCAGGTAGCAAAGAAGTGTCTAAATAATGTGCACAGTCTCAAAGTCCTTAGTGGGCATCACCAAGATTTTTTAGTTGAACAGGTTTTTAATCTCAAGAAAAAAAAATGTTGCTGACATTTTCTTGTGAGGTGACAAAGCGCTGTTTAATACCTGTCACTTGGATTCTGCCTTCTGTACATCCTGTTTTCTGCTTATGATAATAAACATGTTTTATTTAAAACTGTATCAGGGCAACGTTAAACACTGTTAGTGCTTGGCAGCCTATGTATAATCAATGAACTATGAGCAGTAAAGTCTGTAACAAAGTAAAATCTTGCTAAAGTTCCCACTGTTTCTCTAATCAGAATGGATTTAAACATTTTGAGTGAGAGGAGTTTCAGTGCTCCATCACTGAGCAATGTCAGGATTGAGACATACTGGCACAGCAGTGTGGAGAGCACAGTACTGCTGATATCTCCTTTATAGCAGACACCATTTCAACTTTGATAACATATTCATTATCAGATTGGCCTCGTGAACAATGACAGCTTCTGTGTTTGCCAATGGGATTAATACCGCCTATTCTGGGAGGAAGTGTAGCCTGCTGTTGTTGCAGATTTTGTAAAAACATATGACTTCAGGCAAATAAATAAATTTAGAGTTAAGTGCCTAAAATTAGGTAACTGAATTAGTGGTTAATACATGACTACATAGTATGCTGTTGTGCTGCTCCAAGAGAAGGTAAAACCCCTAAATTTGTCACAAAAAGCAAGAAAACTGGGGTTTTGTGTGTTTTATCTGCTACAGTATATTTCCCAGTCCATGATGAGTCTGCTTAGTAAAGAGGACAACCATAAGGTGCCCATGAATGAAAGGCAGTAGGCAGTCTCTTTCACATTGTGCCTTGCAAATGTTCACAGATTTCACGCTCCTCTTAGTCTTATGCTTAGTCACCAATGACAGGTCACAACTGTAAGGATAGATCAATCCTCAATTTGTTTTCACTGCCATGGGTGCTAGCAGTGTAATTCTGGGACTGTGCCACAACCACAAAATGTTTGTTTTCAGAGTAGTTTTTGGAGTAACTGAAGCTAAGGAACACACTTGCCCTTTATCTCAACATGCTTTGTAGCGCTAAACATAATTGTGAACAGTTTATTGCAGAATTGTTAGTCTTACACACTTAAGACAGCAGAAAACAACATACTGCTATGAGGCATCTTGCCAAAGACTGGTGATTTAAATGCTGTGATGTCAACACCTTTTAAAGCACATGGTTTAAGTGCCATTGTTATCTAACCCTTATTTATATCTTATAACTGGCAAACACTGAGGTACAGAACAGAACTCTGCACCATGCAGATACAGCTGAAAATATAACACAGCCCAATATTGTCATTTCAGGATGAGCTATAAACCTGATTTATTAAATGTACTCTGTCAATGTTACACCAGGGATAGTATGGTTACAGAACCCTTTACATTGTAATAATGTATAATTATGATTCCTCC
The DNA here is from genome assembly GCF_947461875.1 of Haliaeetus albicilla. NCBI lineage: Eukaryota > Metazoa > Chordata > Aves > Accipitriformes > Accipitridae > Haliaeetus > Haliaeetus albicilla. The sequence continues at coordinate 60,571,415 of NC_091485.1, read as the reverse complement.
TTAAGAAGAAAGATGATTTTTTACAAAATACTTAGTATTTTTCAACATGCTGGGCTGTGTAGAACTGATAATGAATTGAAAATTAAGACTGTCGGCAGTATATTTTACAAATGAGCATATAAGCCAGTCGAATCCAGAAGCTATAATGAACTTTTTGTTTGGATTCTTCTGGGAGGAAGAAGGACTGAGCTGGGTGGTTTGGGGTTTAGTTCCCTTGTTTGGGAGGAGGGGCAAGAAAGAGAAGCTCATGGGGGAAAGGAATTGACCAGTTCATTACAGCTTTAGAAAGCAGCCCTAGAAGTACTGCGACAGGAATAAAAATAGCCTTTACCATCATCTTGCAGTTTAAACTACTATAATAAACATAATCTAAAGCCCTTCATCAGTACAAATTCCCAATGAACTCAATGGTAATTTTGCCTGTGTGAAGACAGAGCATGACATACACCTCTCTGAAGGAGGCCAACACAAAGTTTATGCAGAACTAAAATCTGTCATATATTCTGTTTTGAAGGCTTATGTCTGATTTAGGTGATGATTGGGGTTTTTTTAAATGTCAACTCAAAACCTGCAGGATTTTCTCAGAAATTATACTTACCTCTCTCATCATAGTAATCACCACCTTTTTAAAGTTTTTTAGTTAGTATTGCAAGCATTGCATTACATGTGTCTCACTTTACTGGTGATAGCAGTCTCCTTAGACATAACTGGCTAATTTAACAATTAAATCACTTGGGCTATGTTAATGTAGAACAGGTAGGAGAACACTAATTTTGATAGGATAGTTATACAAAAGAACAGCAGAAGATTTCACCCATTCATGAATTAATAATAAAAAAATGCAAATCAGCTTTACAGAGGCAACTGCAACAAGATAAATGTTCTTGACATTAAACACAGATGTCCAACTACTTTACAAGAAAAAAAAATCTTACTTTTTTTTTTAGATCCATCTGCAAATGTAAATTATATTATCACTCATTTTCATTATTTTCAGTTTTTAGCTACTCAAACAAATATTTATCAAATATTTTCTTTAATGACTGGCAGCATGTTCTACTGAGGCCATATTCTGGCTCCCTTATTCACAGTTACTGGATATATTCTCCATGTGTACTTTACTTGCATTGAACTGGATATCTTGAGGAGTAAGATGGTATTCAATGAAACGATGCCAGAACATGTCTCTAAATGCTCATGTAATTGGACATTTGGTCATGGTTTAAGGGAAAACATTTTCAGAGAGATGCTAAGTAATCATGTAACTTACATTTTACACTGTTTTAGTTATCTCAGATGCAGAACATTTTTCCGAGTGAGGGTGGTGAATTAGTAGGAGATGACAACTAAATAGTTAAAATAAGGAAAATAAATTATCCACCTACAAAGGATAAGAACCTGGTCTGAACTAATGAATAAACAATACTTGCCTTTTGATTCAACCTGTAAATGTTTGATAAATATTATCAGGTAGGTAGGTAGAAGCAATGCGGTAACAAACATGAACAGGAAATCTGAACTGAATCTGAACTGATCTAACTGGGCAGATGAGCAGACAAAAAGCTTTTGATAGCAGTAGCATGTGAAGGGTTTTTTTTGTTTGTAAAGATATGGGAAGAATCATGCAGGCTGGTGTGTAAGGGGGACAATTAAATAAGAATGTTCGAAGAACATTGTGAAAACAATGCAAGAAGATTTGGGAATTGAATCAATATGGGAGGGTCACTATGGAGAGGAAAACATGGAAAAAGAACATCAACAAGAAAGTATTTGCACCAAAAGTCAGGCAAACTATGTAGCAAAGATCTTAACTGGTGTTCTACCCTATTTTCAGGATATTCATATGCAGGGGAAAAAAGCAAAATCCAGTGAACAAATTTATCTTTGTGAGCATCTGCAAGAAAAATGCTCACTCTTACCTACTTAATAATTCTAAATGCACAAACTAGAAAGATGTCCAACTTGAGTATATAACAGATGTATGAGTGCATCTGGGAATCAATACATTATGTTCACAGAATCATTACCTTACTTCCCACAATAACATTTTTTAATTTGCTTTTATTTAGTGCTTCAGCAGCTGTCGTATATGATGTAATCATAGTGTGAGAGATACCCAAGTGTAGTGATCAACATTAAATAAGTTTGTCAAAATATGTAGGGGGGCTTCTCTTCTTTTTTATCACTGTACATCTTTGTAGAAATGACAAATCAAAAAATTACATTAGAAATAAAGACATTAGAATAAAGGAAGGAGACAGGAAAAATAAACAACGTTTGGAGAGAAGTATCATACATTCAAAATTAAAGACTGAAATGGATGAAAGTAATAGCTGGATATTAGATCCTTGTAAAGCTCTTATTGGTTTGATGAAAATATGATCCCCCAGTCCCTTGCAGCTTTAGCACTTTACAGTGGAGAATGATGTTCATATTTTTTTCTTCAGTCCACTATAAATTTGATAATCTCTGAACACTTGGGTTTGTGTCCAATGTAAGATCTATAATAAGATGCAAATGGAATAATATTGTACTGATTGACTAGATAAACACATATGACAAAGCATATGGTTGGTATAATGTTAGTGTATCACACCAAAATTTGTATTCCATGGATAAATTTGACCCACTGCATTCAATAACCCAAATAATTCAGGATGGAACTTTCTGTTGCTCATTCAGCCAGAACAGCATATTCATGTATTTCTTATTGAACACATTCTTAAATTTACATTGTAAAAGTATAGCGAATTCATAGAATGGAGATCATTGACAAAAAATGTTACCAACTTTCCAGTAGAGTTTGTAGAAATAAGCATTATGCTGGTGCTTACAAGCAACTTCATACACTTATTTTGAGGCAATCACCACAACAGAGCTCACAGTTGCACAGGAGTCATCTCAGGCCCTGACTCCACAGCTCAAAGCTGTGAGCATTTTATATGGCTATCTTTCTGAACTCAAATGGAATTTGGGTGTCAGGTACGTTTCCAGCTTTTATTTCAACATACTTAAGATGAGTTCTTTTGAGATTTTGTTTCCAAGTCCCTTAAATATGTATTTACAGCATACCATGATTTAGAGGAGCTACAAAATATGAACTAAAGCTGCTTATGGCATCAGTGGAAGTCAGCCTGCAAGCAAAAAAGGTATTGGAATTTATAGCCTTTCAATCCTTTTTCAGTTTATTAATTTATGTATTTCTGTGCACATCTATTTTTGTAACCTCAGATGAATAAATACATGTACATACTAGTATCCTCGAAACTTATTTGAAGCTCTCTGAAGCTTATTATTAATGGGATTTGTAGCCAAGCATCTCTGTTTCTTGCTGTTAGAGAAGAGAATGCTCAAATTTTCTATGTTCAAAGGAGAATACACACATATAAATACTTCCTTTTACTCCTGTGCAGGTATTACTAGTGGAAGAGATTTTCTAGAGATGCATCTCAACGCTGTTAATCTTCTCTGTTACAGCATAAAATTATAAATAGAATCCTTTGTGTCATACAGAAAGGGAATATTTTTTTTTTGTGGAAAGTTTGCCATTGCAGCAAGTTTCAAATTTCAAACTGTTTACACTGAAGAAGTCATCCTTCTCTCACTGGACAGTCTTGTGACAAAACCTACAGAATGTAAGCTACAGCTGTGGTGTAGCAGGGTATCAGGGTTGTGCCTCTGTGTGTACACCCAGTGCCCTTCGTTACTAACTCCCTGGATGATCTAGGAGCTCCCCACTTCTTCTGCATAGAAGAACCAAAAAACTGGTCTGAGACAAAGGACTCACTTGCAACACTGTGAGATTTAGATGGTCTGGGAGACTCCCCAGATAGTTTCTGCTGTACCTGGACCGACAGACACTATTTGTGCATTTGATGTGTTGATTAACCCTCTGTGTGGAGAAAGTAGCCAGACTGCCACAGGCCGTTCCTGCTGTAAAACTGATGAAAATTGTACATAAATAAGAATCTTGTAAATAGTCAGTAGAAACTGTTCTTGCAGATGCAAAAATGTTCACGTAAGACAATTTTCTGCAAATAGATGACATAGCTTAGGGGTTTTTGTACATAGTTTAATACAATTAATAGAAATGAATCATGCACATGCTGAGGTGGTTATGTGGGACCACTGACCAGCTGGATATAAAAGCTGAGCAGATCAGTGGTTCGAGGAACCCCATTCCAATCCAGCTGGATGTCGTTGCAAGGACTCTTGCAACAAAGACTCCTATCACCCTCTGGACTGTGACCAACCATCCTGTCACACAGATTCAATTCTCTAAGCAAGCATTACACTATTTAAAAGATCCCAATAAATTAGCTTTTTGTTTGTTTGTTTGTTTTTTAATAGACATTCTGACTGTAAGTGCAACAGCATTCAATTATATATGTGTACAGAAAATGCAAAAAAGATAACAGAGATGCAATACACACAAACAGCATAGACATGGAAATTCTTATATGACCTTTTTTTACACCAGCACATTTTCCACTTGGCTTCTCACCTCTGGTCAAAGGCCTAACTAGTGTTAAAGTAAAAGGCAAACAGTAGACATCAGATGAAAAAAAGTATGAAATTAGGCTCAGCCATCCTTAAAGTATAAGGTTTAACATCATCTTAAGAAAAAAAGAGCTGTACTTCTCTTTTATTCCTTACTTTTATGAGGGGAAAATTAGTGGCCATCTGTGCATTGGAATTAGCAGATTTGTTGCAGGGAACTATACATAAATAGTTAGCTACCGCTGTCACAGATCTTTGTGGTGATTCCTTTAGAAAAATGATATAGATGAAAAATTCAGCAGATATCAAGGTAAGGTGATTGGCAGAGTCTTCTCTAGGAGCTATTTCAAACAAAAGATCAGTAAAATAACAAGCAGCAGTCCAGGAAAACTATCCATAAGTTTCTGGAATAAGTTATGATCTTTATTCAAGATCTAGTCACACTTCAATGTGAAGTTGAAAAATCACACTGCGGTCTTATGCAGCAGGATATCTTTCTTCAAGAAATAGTCTGATAAAATCACCATGTTGCAAAATTATTCCCTGGTAAATTCATTGCATCTATTTCTTATTCTTTCTGGTTTTCCTTTGTAAAATCTTAATGGTATATAACAATGAATTAAAAGTAGTATTTAAGACTCCATATTTTTTATTTAATATTGTATGTTAGATTGTATTTTCTTCCACTAAGAATATCACGATAAAACTAATGGATTTGAATGGATACAGTAAGTTCATAACATGGCCTTATCTACTATAGGTTGCCGATTTAGATATGGAGTCCAAGAGCTGTAAAATTTCTCTTTTTCTGCAGGAAATTTTTAGTCTGAAGAACAGTCCAAAATAAAGTTTAGAGTATTTTGCTCTTGCAGGATGGCTGGATTTTTTTGGTCCTGGTACAGTATATCCTAAGGAAAAAGCTTACCGCTGTCAAGCCTTTTATCTTAAAATTTCTGTGTTGAATTTGAAAAGCACTCTCCATTTTGTGGGTGCAGCTGTGGGCAAGGAGGACCAAAAACTTCTGTGTTTTGTAATGGTTTTATCTTTATATCAAAAAGAGAGAGAGAGAGAATGAAAGCTATTGAGACTCAAACTAAATTACTGATTTAAAAAATGAGACGTTGGGAGCTGGGGGTGTTTCAGTTCAATATCCTGATCATAAAATGAATGGGAATGCTTCAGGGATGAAATACGCTTGAACATAGACACAGATGACAAATAGAAACTTACAGTTACATTTGGAGTTAAGTTGATAATTCACACATGAACTATTCATCCTCTGTTTTCCTTTCTAAGTACCTATAAAAGTCATGATATGCTAGTCAAAGGAGCTTATGGTTACCACATATACACAATTTGTTGTCCAGCTCCTGTTGGCAGCTAGGTGATCACCCTCATGACAGCTTGGTATTTAACAACTTGGTGTATTTCTGTATTACTCCTTCAACAAGGTATCTTTTAATTTTTTATTCTTTCTGTATGTCTATTACTTTACTGAATTGATTTATTTTACTGAATGCATGTAAGCATTTCGTACAATTTCTGGATTACATAATTTCTTTGCCATCTTCTGTCATTCAGGCCAGTGACTCTCTTTTTAAATTTTTTTTTTATTAAACACTTCAGGTATGTTAGTGTTAGCATGCTCCTTTCTTTCAAAATCTTATTCCCCTATCTACAGGTCTTTGCTTAGAATTCTATTTTCTAAACTATACAGGCAAATCTTTCTTTGTAATTCAGAGTTGCAGAACCTGAATTATTTTGTTTGCCCTCTGCTGCATCTTTTCAATCTCAACAAGGTACTTCTTATATTGAGAAGAATAAAATTGCATGTGTGTCCTGGTTTTGGCTGGAATAAAGATGATCTTCTTCCTAGTAGCTGGTATAGTGCTGTGTTTTGGATTTAGGATGAGAATAATGTTGATAACACACTGTTAGGACAGCTGATCCAAATGAGCCAAAGGGATATTCCATACCCATATGACATCATGCCCAGTATATAAACTGGGGAAATTGGCTGGGGGACACCATGGCTCGGGGATTGGCTGGGCACTGGTCAGTGGGTGTTGAGCAATTGTATTGTGCATCACTTGTGTTGTATATTCTAGTAGTAGTAGTAGTAGTATTTTCCCTTCCTTTTCTGTCCTATTAAACTGTCTTTATCTCGACCCACAAGTTTTACTTTTTTTTTTTTTCCCAATTCTCTCCCCCAGCCCACTAGGGCAGGGGGACTGAGCATGCAGCTGTGTGAAGCTTAGTTGCTGGCTAGGGTTAAACCACAACCATGTGATTAAAAAAAAAAAAAAAGAATTCAATTTTTAAGCCATTATTGGGGACCAACATAAAGTGGATTATTAGCAGTGCATTTTTTCTTTGAAGCCAGCATCAGCTGTGAGATGAATTCAGGTCTCCCTGACTGCAATAAAAGTAAATGGAGTATAATGGGGCAAGGTGTTATACAGTGCAAGGCTTTTCAAGTTAAATTTTGTCTCACAGTCAAGTGAGCCTGACTTACCACAAGCATTAGTATATGTAAGATTTACAGTCAATGCAAGCCCTAACAAGAGTTTGGAGGTCAAACAAAGAGAATCTGTGCAAAATTGAAGTAATTCATGAGATATCTACTGTAGGCACCAGCTGGAGCCATGTGTCATCATTAACAGTAGGTTTTAAAGGTGCCATATATATGCAAGGTGTTTCACAGAACAAATTAAGTCAGGAAAGTTGAAATTCTAACATTATTCTGTGGCTTGAGTTATATAGATCCTTGGAGTTGAAATTTAAGTTTGTGCTTAATATTAAACACTTTGATGCATTAGAGTCAAGTAACATTCAGAATTTCAGAAAATGATAGCAACCTAAAAGAGGAGAAAAGAAGATGAAGGAAAAGACAATGAGATTATCTTACCACTGTTCTTATATCATTTTCATCCCTTCCTAAATATTGTAGTCTTATTGTTTCACTAAAATAGCAGAATTTATGTTGATGATTAATTAATCCAGTGACAAAACAATATAAAGATTGGATCACTTCAGCTCTACTCTGCTCTACTAGCTGAACAAATCAATGGCTGCATTCCAACATAGAGTGATGTAATTCGTTTGTATCTTAAAGTGAAATCTTCAATATGACCCGCATCTCTTCTTTTTTTTTTTTCCTCATTTGAGACAACAGTACCATTAGATGGCACTCTGGGTAAAGTTGAAAAATTACTTTGTAAGGCTGTTGCAGCTCAAATATTTAATCAAAGCATAGTAAAAGAGAAAATAGCAAATGTGTCATCAAATGAAAAGATATTCATATTCATTATACTTTCAATAGTCTATAATGAACATCAAAGAATTATTTAGATATTATATTTGAGAGCAACATTTTGCACCACTTTTATATTTTTTTTTTATTATTATTTGAGAGGTAATGGTAAGGAATGCTCCCGATAAAGAAGATATACTAACTTGTTATTTTTTAATCTTGTTCTCAGCTTTCTATAGGAGATATTAAAGGCAAAATAAAGAATGTCAATACCAAATGATGTAAGACAAGTATCTCGCAACATGAATTTTTGACAGAATTATTCACTGTTTGAAAAGGTAAGTTACTTCTTCGGCATGTGTGACCACCTCATACATATTTTATCTGAAAGTGAAAGCCTGAAACAATTTTGACTAATATCAAGCTTGGCTTTCCTTTACTTTGTGTGTTTAAGTATTAGAGTGCAAGAAAAACATGTTTTTGAAAGGATGTTCCAAGATGTTGTTTGGGTTTTTTTCCTGACAGAGGAAGTCTCCATATAAAAGAGAAGCAAGCAAAAATTCTGAAACTCAAAGCAGTCAATTATTTAAGGGAAAAATTCTGCTCCTACAACTTCTAGGCCAGCCTATATTTTCATCTGTGTCTACCACTACAGTCATCCTACATCCTGGTGGACACAAACACAATAGAAAATGTAAGTAATGATATGCAAAATAAATCTTGAAAAAATTGTCCTTTGACTCCAAAATTACCCTCAGCTAAACTCAAGCAACCATGAAGCCAATGGAACCCTGTGCAGTTGCAAAGGTACACGTATGCAGAGCTGGGTGAAGGCCTTAATAATTAAATTATTACCTGACTTGTTTTATATGCAAATTTAGATTTCCACAGCAAGAAAACCTTACACTTCAGAGGTTTAATTCTACTTTCAAGCTGTACTTAATAACTTGTTTTCACCCAGTATTCCAAAATGTTCCAACAGCTGTAGATTTAATCTCTAGACACCTCTATCCCAACTAAAGCATCAAACATATTGCAAGCAAATGCTGTGAATTCTAAATTAGGCTTTTTATCATGAACACTAGCTAATATGCTTCACTCTGCTCTATGGTGTGAAGAAGAGCAAATGAAAGTTAAAGGGCTGGAAATGTCCTCCAATATGCATCTGGGGAGTAAAATATTCTCAGTATTCTTCTGCTGCTTCAACCATGTGAAGCTAAGTTACCAGAAAATCATATTTTGGAGGCTCTCCAAATTTTTAGGGTCAAGTTGTCAAATAATTTATATCATGTGGACTTTCGGGTGCTGAGGAACTCCTTAGAAAATCTTTGGTAATTGATAATAGGAGAGTGACACTGTCTCCTAAACATAAGACGAGGAAAATTTAGCTTGAATACAGTATTAGTATCCACTCACAACATGATATATAACACTACCAGTTAATAGTACCAGAAGATTAATTGATATTTCAAAACTGGTCCATGCATTTTATACCTTGTTTCTATCACCACTGTTTGTAAACATTAATCTCTTCTCATTCCTGCCCACCAGTACATTGCCACAAGAACTCCTATTCTCCAGGAATGATGGTCTTGTTTGATACTCAGCCACAGGTTTGAAGCTGCCTTTCCTTCTGTGTGCAGCCTTCACAAATTACACTTACCTGTACTGGGGGGAATTTCATAATTCTGCCACCACTAGGGCATTATAGGCTAGAACCAAGTCTTCAGTAGTTCCCAGATGCTCCAGCTGAGCTCTAATAGTGCTGTTATTCACTTTGTAATTCTGTTTTAAGAAAGATAGGTAGTAAAGCAATTAAACTAAAAAAAGAAAGGAAATAATATTTCAGGAGGAAAGCTTTTAAAATTGGAGAATTTTCATTCACCTCAGAATTATTTTCTGCCTCTTGGTTATAATCTAGTAAAATAGATCTTCTCAGAGACTTGTTCTTCCTTCTTCCTTTGCAATAATCCCTTTGATGTCTTTTGTGTAGACATCTTCTTATCTTGCCCTTGACTATTATCAGCACTGAAAGAGTTGCTCAGAGATAGTTTTTCTTCAGCAATTTTTTCTTTTTTATTGTTTATTCAACCAGTCAATTAAACTAAACCAATGTAGTCAGTTCAGTAGACATTTCAGCAACTGGATCCATACAGATCTTTTGTTTTAAACTCCTATATGGAATTTCGGAGTTTCCTTTGCAATGGGAACTGTAGTTTTCCAAATATATAGTTATTTTCTTGACGCTTCAGGATTTCATCAATGGATGAATGAAATAATTGAACTGTTATCAGTGTAAATCTCTCTATATATTGTTTGGCTGCAAAATTCAACTCTGTGAAATATCAGTATTTTTAAAGATAAAATAAAAAATAGCAACACAATAGCTTTTGGTTGGTTGGTTGGTTCATTCATTTTCAAAACCACCTTTTGTGGTGCAGGAGAAATGGGAATACAAAGATAAATAGAGAAAATGGAGAAAAATAGGCTTTTATCTGTGTTTCAGCACACAAAATGGCATGTTATATACCTAGTTTCAGATAGAAAATTTGCAGTTGTTTTCCACTGCAGTTCAGCTAGATGGGATAACACAGAAAGCTAGAACACTATGAGGCAAATGTCTGCTACAGAGGGTCCCAGAAGAAGGTGAACAGTAGGAAGTCAGCTACACTACACTTTTCCATGAAAGTATAACAGAAAGCTATGCTGACTTTCATGGAGTATGCTGACTCTGGCAAAAAAGTAGCTGTCATTAAGTGTCAGACAAAAGCCTCCCTAACCATGAAATTCTCCCAAGGTCTTCTGCCTGGTGCCTACCTTTTTTATGCATCTGATACAACTGCAGATCCATCCGTCTTTATAGACCAAATAATACTGTGGTGTCATTATGTTCGTATCTTTCCCTTGTCCTTGCACTCACGGTAGACTGATAGAGCCATGCAGAAAGATCTGGAAAAGGTGTAACAAGGCTTCCAGTGCCCTTAGACCTTCTGCAACAGCTCTGGCAATCCACTGAGCACATCAGCAATGATATCAGGAATGCTTTTCTACAAAACCCTAGACGTATATTGGTACAAAGGCCAATTGAATGCTCTTAATACTTTGCATAAACGAAAACGCAGAGACACTAGCTTACCCCAGACTATGAATAGTTTAAAATGGCCAACAGGAACCAAACGGGGACCCTGTCTTTGTGTTCATGGTATAGAGCTGAAGTTTGTCTACAGTTCACAATGCATGGCATGGTAGTTTACAGTATATACACTTCCAACTACTGACTGATGCTTCAAAAAAAAAAAAAAAAAAAAGTTTTCTGCTTTTCTTCTCCTTCCTTTAGTTCAAACTTCTTTACTCTTTTTTTCCATGCTGATGGACATATTAGAGGAAGTCATTAATATGCTAAACAATCCCCTCTAGTATCTTCAAAAAAAGGGCAACATTTTATTATATCTAATCATATGGAGTGAACTGCAAACTGACAAACTGTCTGGGGATGTCACAAATCCTTACACCTACACTGCACAGGAATTCGAATACTGTAGCTTTTTACTGTGTACTTTTAAAACCAGTGAATATAGCAATGAGTTATCAGCACTTCTTAAAGTAAATATATTTCATTGTCTTTCTCATAATCTTCAATGAAAATATAAGACAATTGTCAAGATTTGATGGACATTTACTGTTTGACAATTCTTTCTTAGGCAGGTGGCATAATCATCATCATTATTATTATTAAATACTGGTTATTATTACATAACCATAGGTATTATTATATAATAAACAGTATTTCAGTAACACCTGTGAATAGACTTACTCAAAAGTAAGAAATTTATTTCACACCAGAATTCAAGGTTTTGAATGCATTTACATTTTGTATCAGGAAACACATACAAAAAAGCCCATAAACAAACAACAACAAATAAAACCCAAATTGAAACCAACCAAACAAAAAACGTTCTACAAAACAAAACACAAGAGAAATGCAAAAAAAATTCCAACATAACAAAAAGTCTGAGGAGTTAATACACACTCACATGAGCGACTGGGCTACTACTGGTGTTGCTTACCATATGAGACAGCTTCCCATATAACTCCTGCAGTACATCTTACCTCCTTCTTTTTCCTACATTGCTACAAACAGGAAAAGTTGTGGAAACAGCAACAGTGACATGAGTTTAATAATAGCATTACTGGAAAAGAGTACAGATGCAGCTTCCTATTGCTCCTAACTCTCCTCAAAATAGTTTCAGTATGTTGATTATCCAGCCAGCTGGGAAGAATATTGATTATGTTTGGTTGGTCAACAAAAACTTACATATACTCTGGTTGAATGACCATCAGGAATACATGGGTTGATGGACTAGCCAACTTAGAGGTCTGAGCTGTGTCCAAGCTGCTAAATAGTCTGAACAGCACATATGGTCTCTTAGCCATCAATGGGCCCAGAAATTACTTTATGCATGGATACAGTTTACAAGTTATGTAACACAGAGACTGTTCTTCTATCTAGTATGTGGAATGATGGAAACAGATGTTAAGGGACTGGGCCAAAGGAACAGAGGGAGAAGAAAACAGAAATCTTAAGATATGTCTATATTAGAATTTAGTTCAGCCCTTGAGAAAATGATCTATAGGACAAAACAGATGGTGCTGAAGATCCAATATTCAACATCTGCTTTTCAGGGGGGTTCTTCAGATTAGCTGTTTTCTCATCCTAAGAGACGAATGTTCATTAATGCCAAGAATGCGTTAGGTGTGCTTCTGGGGTGGATCATTTGGTTTATTTTCATCTAAAAGGAATTTAGTTTGTGAGCTCCAAGCCTGCACTGTGAAGCAATCTGAAATCCAATGACTGGAACAATAAATAGATTTGCTTTGCACTCTTAATCTAAACAAATTGTAGACACACCCTTAGGCATGAGGAATTGCTTATTCCTTTTTCTCTGTTTTGTCCACTGCTTGTAGGCTGCATATACACAGTGCATTGAATGTCAATGAGTATTTAGGATATTAGTTGTGACTAATGGAAATATTTTATTCTAACGTAAATCCATTAGGAATTGTCTTAGTCATAGGATGAAAAATCAGTTACTAAGAAACCTGTAGGTGATAAAACTCTAGTTCTTGCTTCAAAGATCCAGGTTGTGAAAAGAGTGACTGAAGCGTTCATTTAGCATCATCACCATTTGTTTCCTCATAATGTGTGGAATAATGTGAAGGATGTGTAGGTATCCTCTAAACTTGCTGTATATCTTCAGTGTGGGCGTTCCCTCCCACATAGACTAAGTTTTGTTAACTAGGTCTGGAATTGACAAAATGTGGTCAGTTTATTGATGTTATGTGAAACGATCTGAAGAGTGTTCAACCCTAAATTCCTTGAAATACTGTAACAGTTCAGGATTAAGAAGGTGAGTATGGTAACAATTGGCAGCCAACCATGTTTTATAATGGCAGAAAAATGATTTTATTTTATCCTATTAGAGAAAGCAAATTTATGTCAGCATGTTTGAAACTTTCACTGAATCACACCCGACATGAGTGTCACAAGTCAGCTCAGTGATGTGGCACTATAATACTTTGCAATAGTTTGCAAGAGGAATAATGGAAAGCTCCAAAGATGGTCTCCAAGATCACAAGCATAGGATTCAGAAACAACCCCAGAGGTTTTGAAGATAAACAAGTGCTTCATAAGTATTTGCAGTGAAAAAGATTTTTCACTTAACAACATAAGAGTATGCAGAGTAGGCAATATTGAAAGCTGTTTAAAGCTCGTTAACAAAGAGACTTAAAAATATGTGACCTGATCTTGTTTAATGTTCAAAAAATCTTTTGATTTTGATAAAACGAAGATCACCACCAATACAGAATATACTCCTATGAGCATTTTACTGTACAAAAAAGGTGAATATTATCCCCATGTTAATAGTGCAGGAATATGTACAGAGAGGTTAAGTGACTCCTTTATGTGCAAAATGAGAAGATAGATGCAGGTAGATAATAGATAATACTTAAATTCATTCTTACTCTGTTCACTGCACTATGTCTTTTGGAATTACAATGTCAGGGTGAGTTGTACAAAATTAACAAAGTCACTGAAACATCACCCTGGATTTGAGCCCAAAAATAATGTATCAACCATTACAATACCTCCTTGCTGGCAAATGCTCTTTTCTCAAACAAAAGAATTATTATAAAAGAACAGCAGTTGACAAAATTGCAATCTGATGTTTTCTAAATTTACCCCTTTTGGAATCAAAATGGTCTTGGAATTTCAATTGATATACATGTTTTCAAAATATCAGGCTAAACCACTTGGATCAATCCATCCCATCCAATGCTTAGGAAAGTCTTCCACTTGCAAAGATAGAAAAATAACCAAATGAGAAAATATTCTGAAAAACTCATGGAAATGTGGAAGGGAAAAAGGGAAAGGAAATAGTCTAAAGGAATGGGGCGGGGGCGGGAAGGGAAGCAAATGAGTCAAGGAGAGCATTTGACTTTTTTACCTGAAAATGTTTATACTCTTGATTCAATATTTTCATGTAAGAAATACAGTTCTCTACCTCAGACATAGATAAGCAAAACATGACACAAGCAACAGTTTGCAGCTATTTGCAGTGCAAAGTTCTGTATTCAAAAAAGGAAGATAGTTCTTCTTCTGTAACCACAGTGAACTGCTCTTCTACCACATCTGAACGTATGCTAGATTTTTACCAAGAGAAGCACAAACAGCTAAAAAGAACATTTTAAGGAGAGTGAATCAGGCAGAAAACAGACTACAGAGGAGCAGTAGGAAAAAAGCAAAACAGAGTATAGGATGTTGAAGTGGCAGATGAATTGTACATGAAGCTATTTGTCAGCCATATCCCTTATTTTCCTTCTTCCTAACCTTGTCAGGCAGATAAGTTCCTAAATTTCCCTCTCAATTTCAGTCTCCAGCACCAGCTCTGCACACTCTCTACTCATTCTCCTCAGGTGAAAATTCTCATTAAGGATCTTAACTTAAAGTTAATGGGATAAGTATAGGCAACACTATGCACTTTACATTATGCAAACTTGAAATAACTGTAAACAAGTTAACTCAATGTAAGAATTATTCTGGATATACCGGTGCAGTAGGTGTGAACTGAAAACTGTAGCTCAACCAAAAATTACTTCTTTTCGTTTTTGGTTTGGTTTTTTTTTTTAAACCTAAGTTAATTGATTTATCTTTAACCCTAGCATCTCTATAGCACACTGCAGATTACCATATGAATATAGCACTGAGGTCCTGGACACAGAGGCACAGACTTCGTTTCCTGGCAAGGATGTCCAAGATCAATCACAGACAGGATCTGACTATTGAAATAAATCTGTTAGTACACATTTTCAGTCCTGGTTATGTAAAATTAGTAATCTACATTCATATTTTAGACAAGATGGTGTGTGACTTCTTTTTCAGTATCCCAGCAAGGAACTTAAATTTGCAGTGAAATAATGATGTTAAGTAATCATTTCTAGGTGGCCACACAAAGATAACTGGTGCTAATACTTACTTGAATTTTTTTTTTCTGAATTATTTTTATTCACAGAACTATACTCACATACATAGTTATGACATGTTCATACACAGTGTTACAAATCAACCTTCATTCAAAATTGAGAATGTCTTGAACAAACATTAACAGATACTCAAGAACTGTTTTGACTTTTATGTATGCAAAGACAGGTGGGAAAGATGAGGCCCAGAAGGTGGAGATCTGGACTATTTGCTAAGCTCTTATTGTTAGATTTATCCTACAAAAGGTCATGATTCAGCTCACACTTAGAACTCTTTTAAAACTCCCATTGAGTTCACCAAGGAAAAACTGTAGACCCAGCAAGATCATCATTACTAAAAGTCTGTATTAGCTACTTCTCATTTACATTTGTTAGGTAGCAACATCTAAGAATGATATATTATGTGTGGTTCTAGCTGGTAAATAGCTAATAAAAGTAAAATTCATGGAGGAAGAAGAATAAAGTTTAATTAAAGTTACTTATATCAATTTGTTTACTATTTTATATTGTTAATAATTTCTTCAGTATTATTTGGCAAAGATTTTCATTTAGGATATGATACCTATATTCTTAATAATACTACAAGTCTATAGACTAAAGGATTTATAGATTTTGTTTCAGGTTATTTTAAATTCTACTTTTTTAAACTTGAGTAATTTCTATTTATGTGCTAATATTAATTAACACAGAAAATTAATTTGGTAGGAATGTACAAGGCTTTTTCCAGGGTCACTTCTGTTCAACATTAATAGATTTAATGTGAACAAAAAAAGAATGCATTACCTTGAACTTGAGCAAGAATGTAAAAAGCAGAAAATTTGTTTCCTAAAACCTATTTCTCTGTTGTTTATATTTGTATTATTTAACAGCAATAGTCATTGCAAAGGTTGCTGTCATGAGTAAAGTGAATTTGATTCAGCTGCTGCTAATCTTGTACAAACACAAAATTGCTAATTGAAAACCTAATTATGATGATGGAGTGATGAGAAGCATATTGGGCAGGATGACATAAAACCCATGAAACACCTATTTATAAACCAGCTGGTATCCTTTGAAACTAGAAGTATTATAGATTGCTCTTCTGTTTTGAAGCAGGGATATTAATGTTATCCCTTGGAAGGTTGGCCATTGTTTTAAATCCAGAACTCTCAATAACAACGGAGTGGACTTTAAGCACTCTTAACAGAGTAGTCTAGAATAATAATGTATAGGTCCACTCTATCAGTGTTGAATTGAATGGAAATGTTGAATATACAGGAAAATGAGAGGCAGTATGAAGTGCTAATAAATGCAAAGAATGAAAAATCATCAGGCAAGAACTCTATTTCTGCTTCAGTCATTGAATTTTTGGCAAGATACTGATTTGTATTTGAAGTATGGGAAGGTCAGATGGGAACAAGGATTTGAATCTTTTTCTATTCAGACATTTGTGAAAATTCTTGCTCAGTTACAGTGGAAGTCTGTGCCAAAGCAGGACCTACCTGCAAATTTTCTTACATAGTGTGATATTTACTGGACCTGCCTTTTTCCCACAGCATGCCATCTACCTGTCTAAGTGACTCCATAGTACTTTATATCAGAGAAAGAGTAGAAATGGAGGTCAGGTTCTTTTTCTTGAAATATTATACAGAAAATAAAAAAAGGCTTCACTATTTACATGTTATAAATAACCCACTGTAAATATATATTTTATTATAGTTCAATTTTTAAAGTTTTATTTCATAAACTTTTAACTTCAATATAATTAAGAGGTTACAAAAAAAAAAAAAGAACTGTAATTTCTAGCCATATTATAGACTAACTTTTAGGTATAATATCTTAACTGAAGAGTGAGTATTACTTCTTGACACAGCTTTACTGAATTTTCACCTAAAAGTTCCTTGCACTGTCTCATCTGGAAAAAAAAATAAAATAAATTAAAGAAAAATCTTGTTAAATCTTTTAGCAACATCAAATAAGTCTTTCTGTTTGTAGGGTCAGTAAGGTTACTTAGACATACTCTGCCACAAGAATCATATGACCGGTGCAGATACTCTCATAAAGCCACAAGCATCTTCATTTTCATTTGTCACAGATCAAGGAAATATAATCTGAACATTTTTACTGAAAAAAAAAAAAAAGATCTTTGCCTGATGAACTTGACATGAAAACATTTGCTGAAATTATTGTAATGTCATATGAAAAAATTGTGGATGATAAACATCTAGATAGAAACAAGAAAATGCAATTAAAACACTTGGTGAAAATTATGTAGGATTTGTATACCAAAGCGCAGCACATTTTCATATGTGGACACAGTTTTCACTTATACCAGCATAAACTGGTAGTGACTCAGTAGCTACTGGTAGTAACACAGTTAACAGAATTAAGAAATATGTAACAGAAAGAATACACTAAAACAGAATCAAACCTGAAATTCCATGTCTTCTTTAGTCTTATACCATTTACTAATACTTTTCCCCAATTTGTGTTACAGCATAACAGTTTCTCTGCACCGAATAGTGCTATGGCAATTATGAGATGCATTCAGCTTTTCTGATAAAAGCAGCCCAGTTTTACATAGAATCATTCACAGGGAGCATGCAGTATTTTAACATCCCATGTTTTAGTAATAATATCTATTAGTCTATCAGAACTATGATTTATGGAGTCAGAGAACGCACATCTGAGTACATAGCCAATATCTACAATTCCATTCCTCATCTCTGTGATTTCATCTTTAAGGTTCAAAATTTTTATTTCCAAATCACCATGTGAACAATCCTGTACAATACTATCCATGGAATATATTTTATAAAAACTTGTGTGCATATGCCCTCACTTCTGTTATCCACAGATATTTGTGAGAAGGACTGAACTTTGGATTTAGAGCTTGATGAATTTTCCCAGTGTGCTTGACATGGCTTTCATGCATTATCCTGGTATGGAGGAGGTAACTCAGACCAAGTAGGTCAGAATCACTGAGAACTGTCTCCCTCAACCAGCTTCCATAATCAAACATGACGTAAACCTCCAGGGCTGATAGATCTTTTCTTACATCTATTCTACTCTTATACAGAAAGCATTTTTAGGAGACCAATGGCAAAACTGATCAGACCAACAAGCTATCTTCAGGAGCTGAAATAGATTCTCAAGGAGCGAGAAAGCCTGATGGACAGATTTCGCTGGGAATAGTTCACTTAGTGTTTTTGAAAGAATTAATCTCCTTAATTTAGGTACCAAAAAAAAAAAAAAAAAAAGAAATTTGAATTACATGTATCATATTTTGCTCCTGTGAATTCTCTTTCCATGTTTGACAACTGTACGGAGCTAAGAAAATACATCATGGGTGTACATCTGAAAGAAAACAACTATTCAAACTTACTGATAAAAGACCGTGATGATACAGTTTTCTAAAAGGGACTTTTTTTTAGTATGTTGAATTTCATGAAATGATATGTGGTATACTGATATATTTATAGCTAGACCTCTTCGTCAAACTTTTTCCAAATATATCTTTTGTTCTGTCCTTGATGCAGGCACATCTGCAAGAGTGCCAAAGTCTAATGAAATTTGATTGAACTTTGATTAAGTTAATTGCATAGGGCTTTCAAATGCTAGCCTCGATAAAAGGACTGGATCTATTATCTTCGGTGGTGTCTAGACCAGTAAATATTTGTTCAAAGTAACTCCAAATAAAAAAGGAGAAAAGGAAAACTGTAGTCTCATTCTCTGGAAAAAAAAAAAATTAAATGCAGAGTTTTTTGCCTAGAAGCAGTCTCTAAATAAGATTAAATCTAAAACATTCATTTGGTAAGAGACTGATCTGCTGAACTCTGTTCAGTGACACCATAGGAAAAGTCAAGAAGATTGGTGAGAAACTGGAATTTATGCCTTATATTTCATAATGTTCCTTGCTTTCTGTAAAAAGCACTGAATTATTAGTGCTATGCTAGTAAGGTCAGCTGGGTCATCTGCATAGTTTCTTTGCTACTTAATAAATCATTTAATAAATGAGTGAATTTCATCACAGTTTCATTTATTTAGCTGGCCAGTATTTAACTGATATCTCAGCAAGTAATAAGCTACAGGACTGTATTTCCACAACCAAAAATACATGCAAACTGGCAGTAAGTACCTTCAGGTAGAAAATAAGGAAAAGAAATTTTAATCAGTGGCATTCTGAAACAGTCTTTCAACACAATAGGACCAAAAAAAGCCTGACTACTTTTAAGATAAATGTTGACCAGTCTATATAAAGCAATACTGGAATATCATCCAAAGCCATCCTCATTCTAGAGTATTCATGTTTTTATTCAATATATTCTTAAAAATCAAAGAAGACAGCATATTCCCAGCAGCTACAGAATAGAAGTTAACTGTACTCTGTTAGAGTCTGTTACCAAAGAGAAGAAAGTTATTCTTTAATAATGGCACGTCTACAAGCATAGATTCTTCCCAAAATTGCAAAGAGATAAGCTACAGAGTGAAATAAAAGATGACCCATGGCTGCATAGTACTCAGAGGATTATCAGTTTTGCAGTGGGTTTGTCCAAAATATCCAGTTTATTACAGTTACCTGAAAAAAATTACCTTGAATTAGTATTTAAATACTGTATTTATCCAACTGCTGGTAACCAATAGAACTATAGTACTATAACATAACTTCCAAGTTAAAGTTGGGTGGTGGATGCCACATTAAATTTCCTTTGGAAGGTGTCTTCTCGAAGATGATTATTTATTTCATGTATGTAATGTTCTCCAAACCTGGTTATACTTCATTGCAGGGACTGGTGAGTTCTTGCAATATAGCACTTTAGCCAAGGAGGACTTTTTGTCTTCAGCTCCAAAGCAGGTCAATAATTGGATAAGGCAGCAGTTACACTGGAGGTTTCAAGTTGCCCTGCCACTTCTGTGGATGCATTTGCTGTAAGCAATTACAGTCATCACAGATTACAATTTTCACTTTGCTTTTCACAGGTAGGAACAATATTGCTGTTTTGAGAAGGTAGTTTCTGAATATTGAATGAGAAATATTCCCAAAACAGTTTTTCTCTCATCAAGCTAAAACGAAGCTGAAAGAAATCCATATCCCTGTCAACACTCAAGACTTTGTTTTTACAACCTGACAGGAATATACAAACCTTACAACAATTTGTCCAATGAATGAAGAATAGAAAACAATGCATAATATGGCTTATGTGGTTTTTGCTGCTCTCAATATGCATCCTTTTGTTATATGACAATGGCAATAGTATTAATGCCAAAGCAAAAAAAAGGTGAAAATTCAATTATAAATAAGGTTATGAAATAGTATCTTACATTTTTTTTCTCATGTCCATTGTTCAGAAGGAGTACTTTCTATCTTTCATTGTCTTTGCACATTACTCTATTGTATCATTTTATAAGCCTTAAGAAGATACAGTAGAATCATTATATGTTGGTATATTTGGCGAGAGTAACAGAATTTGGGAAAAAAAGAGTTATTTTTCAGATAAAATGGCAATTACTGTGTGTAAGGAATGGGACATAATCAGTATTTCAGACAAAGTTTTGTTAAATAATTTGTCCAAATTAGAAACGATAACCTTCTCACATGAAAAATTTTCCCGATGCATGTGGTGTGCAACACTAGCAAGAATCAGCTGAAGTTAGGCATACATTCCACCTCCTCATGCTGATGTTCAATTCTTTTTCTGTAGCATAGAAAGCCCCCTGACACATCACACCTCCCAGGAAAAAATCACACAATTGCAAGTTCAGGTGGAAACTACAGAGTAGCTCTTTGCTGATCTCTTGGCCCTCCCTGGAGTAAAGCTGGGACAGAAGGAAACAGCCTTTTTGCAACATGTATTTTATATTTTTGAATCTGCATTGAAAGTCATATGACACCTGGAAAGGGCTGTGTGAATTAGCAGAGGATTTTCTGAAGAATGTAACCTGTGTGGTAGAATAGAACTAGAATGTGGAGGGCACAACAGTGAAATAACCTATACAGATGGTCCTGTGAAAATGATTTTTGTTTTCGGGTTTTTTTTTTAAATCTGGTTTATAATAATACAGAATTTTAATACCTTTTTTTTTTTCTGATAATGATTTCTCACTGTGGATATTTATCCTTTCCTGAGACTTACTATTTTGGTATAATAAAAGACTTGCAGTACATCAGTCTTTGTACACTAGGAGCAAGTGCATGTATGTTCAGGTTCTCTTGGTTTCCTTAACAACTGCAAAAACTCTGTGCAAGAAGATTTCTAGTCAATTGCTGCAACATGATGTTCTATTGGAAGAAAGGCTGGAAAATAATATGATTTGCCATGTTTAATTTTTTAAGTTGCCTGCATTTTTTTTCTGTGATGTCATCAATGTTGATCATGATTAAGTTTACAAAGTGCAGTTGAGAAACATTCAGTTCAAGTTAGACTTATGTGCATCAACTTGATAATACTATCTCAACCCACAAATACAAATCAAAGAATGCTGTAGCTACCGCCTTCTTTCACCACTACCAAAAGCTGCTGAGGTGAGGTCTCACATTCTGTCTGAGATCCTTTAGCCATGCTACCTTTGCTAGCTATGACACCAGCAACTAATGATCCTTTGTGCTGCCCATGACTTTATCCTTCTGAAATCTTAAATATGCATCTAGGCCAACCTGAACACACCTTTTCACTAACAATGCAGAGTGAACAGTTGCTGCCTGTCTATGTTAACAGGTTATTGCCCTCAGATCTGCCACAAGTGTTCAGTCCTGTTTCGCTTCTTTTCTTTCTTGTCTTTCCAAGTAGTTGATATCCTCTTAGACAATTTGTTCAGTAATGCTTTTGATGTGCACAAGAATGTGAGAAGCATGTGAGATGGGGATTTTCATTTACCACTCTGTGTTTGCAGTAGACTTAAAGATAACTCTTATTCCAAATTAAAATTCACTCTTTTTTTCTTTTTATATGACCGCTTTCCACTATTAGTTTCTGCTTATGTACCACCAAGCACATCTACTTTGTCTTACCAAAATCTGTAATTAATATTGGAAATGCATGAGTCACTCATTACTGATCGTGATTCACATTACTTTTAAGTATTTGCCCAGTTTTAACTGTACATATTTCTTCTGATTAAATCTCTGCAAGAATAATAAGCAATGGCTCAACAGAAATATTTCTGATTAACAGAAGCCAGCCACAGGAAGGACAAACACTAGAGGTTAATAGGGTTTTGATTGTTTGGATTGATTGAAAAGGTCTCCCAAGTAATGTTTTTTTTCAAATTCAGTCTGGGTGGTGGGAGCATGTTTATTGTATGGTAGACTTTGATTTTGTGTTGTCTTGTTCTTATGAATTCATTTTGTACTTGATGGTAAGACAAGGCTAGACTTACTAAGCTTGGCATATGCCCTCTTTCTTTGCTAAAAGATTGTTTAAAATAGCAGGTGTAATGGAGGTCTAATGGAATAAACAGGTCTACAGGTAAAAGCAAATTCACAGTACTGATGATGAATGCAAATAAAATGAGCTGAGACTGAAATGCAGCCAAGAAAATGCAACAGAAAAAGAAAAGAAGAATTTTCTTTGAAAATTCTATTCAGATCTGTTCATGCTTTTTCTTCATATGTCTTGTTGGACAGAAGCGTTTCCTATCTCAGACTTCATGCCTATATTACAAACTTTTACTTTTTTATTGTTAGTCCTGAAAAAAACCCTAAAATTACTTACCAACTGGAGAGACATTAGTTTAATTTCTAGATTATCAGGGAGAGGCACATAAGCAGCTTAAATCTGTCTCAGATGCCAAGTCATTCAAAGTCCAAATCAAATCTGATGTTATCATGGATAGTTATTGGGTTGATTTATAAAATATACAACATTAACTATTGTCACATTATTCACACAAATAGATTTAGGAACAATCACCTCGAGGTACTAAAATAAGCACTCTCTAAACAGTCCTTGAAATACAGTTAGTGTCTTTTGAATTTGCATATAAAGATAATACATTATTCAAAGTGTAAAGGGTATAATTTTCCACTGGGCTCAATCTGAAAGTCTATGTTTGAGTAAATGTAACACACAAGTTAAAATTCAAGGATTGTAAAACGACATAAATCAAACACTAGGAAGGTCACAAAGTTTAAGATGTCTCGTGGTGTGCAACATTTTCAGCTATTATTGGCATTTTCAAATGTGACTGATTGTATTAATTGAATTTGTAATGGGTTGTAGTATTGGATCAGATGTTAGTAATTAGGAAAGGGCCAAGATGAACCAGACTCTGAAAGCATACTGTTGTGCTTTAAGATCAGATGATAATTAGAATACAGCCATAAGGAAGTTTTATGATAAAGGGTGACAGATTCTGCTCTCTTATGCTATGCAAATCTAGATTCATTGCATTTTTGCTAATGCAGGCCTTTATATTCTCATCAGAATGGCAGAAAGGAGGATACTGGCCAAGAAAAATTAATTGAAGGAAGGAATATGAAGTAAATATGCCTCGAAGTGGGAACAGCCAATATTATAAAGGACAGTGAAATACTAACTGAGCAATGAAATAAAAAATGGTTCATGAGATTCAATGTTCAGAAGACAAAATAGACTGTAGGAACTGACAGAGTGAAAAAGCACAATTTAATAATCAGGTGCTTTAAAACACCCAACAGAAGAAAATAACCTGAGGTGGGAAAATCTTAAAATGTTTCAAATATTAAATAAAAATAATATAGATCATACAGTGAATGCACATTACAGAAAATATTATAGCATTCAAATGATGTGCAAGGGGAAGTGACTCAGAGCATGCCCTGAGAAGTTCTGGTCATTTATTTTTAAAAGGATATAATAGAAATAGGGAAGCCACAAGAAAGGGCAGTGTGAAATACACTGGAAACTAAAAATCTTCAAAAGAAATTGAGAAAGTAAGCTTTATTCTTAACTTTAAGAAGGCAGCTAAGGTGGGATCTTACTGCAGAAAGCTACCTGATGGTGGGTATAGTGGACATATTACAGAATCGTGGAATGGTTTTAGTAGAAAGTACCTTTAAAGATCATCTAGTCCAACCCCCCCATGCCTCGGGAAGGTGCAAATTCTACTAGATCAGGTTGCTCAAAGTCCCATCCAACCTGAATTTAAACACTTCCAGTGATGAAGGTGCATCCATAACTTCTCTGGGAAACCTGTTCCAGTGTCTCACCACCCTTATCATAAAAAATTTCTTCCTAATGTCCAATTTAAATCCACCCTTTTTTAGTTTAAAACCATTGCCCCTTGTCCTGTCACTACAGGTCCTGGTATAAAGTCTTCCTCCATCTTTCTTGTAAGTCCCCTTTAGGTATTGAAAGCCCACAATGAGCTGTCACCTGAGCCTTCTCTTCTCCAGGCCTAACAACCCCAACTTTCTCAGCCTTTTTTTATAGGAGAGGTGTTCCATCCCTCTGATCATTTTCAATGGCCCTCCTCTGGACCGGCTCTAATCAGCCTGTTCCTGGACTTATACCATGAAAGGACAAAGCCCAGTGGCAAAAGTTGTCAAACCAGTTTTTCTGCTGTCCTGGTTTAACCCCAGCCAACATCTAAGCACCACTCAGCTGCTCACTTACTTCCCTCCCACCCAGTGGGATGGGCGAAAGAATTGGGAAAAAGTAAAACTTGTGGGTTGAGATACGAACAGTTTAATAGAACAGAAAGGAAGAAAATAATAATGAAAATAGTAACAATAATAAAATGACAATACTAATAATACAGAATTGGAATATACAAAACAAGTGCTTCACGATGCAATTGCTTACCACTCACCAACTGATGCCTGAATTAATTAGTTCCCGAGCAGCAATCTCCCCAGGCCAACTCCCCCTAGTTCATATACTCTGCATGACATCACACAGTATGGAATATCCCTTTGGCCAGTTTGGATCAGGTGTCCTGGCTGTGTCCCCTCCCAGCTTCTTGTGCCCCTCCCGCCTTCTCGCTGGCTGGGCATGAGAAGCTAAAAAATTCTTGACTTTAGACTAAACACCACTTAGCAACAACTGAAAACATCAGTGTGTTATCAACTTTCTTATGATGCTGAACCCAAAACATAACATTATACCAGCTACTAGGAAGAAAATTAACTCTATCCCAGCTGAAACGAGGACATCTAGTTAGGAAAAATTCTTCACTGTGAAGTTGGTCAAAGCCTGTAGTAGGCTGCCTAGTGTGGCTGTGGAATTCCGCTCTTTGGAGATACTCAAAACTTGACTGCCCAAGGCCATGTGCAACCTTCTCTGATTTGGCCCTGCTCTGAGCAGAGGTTGGGACTAGATGACTTTCAGAGAACCCTTTCAACCTGTGTTTTTCTATGACTCCATGAAACTCAGAAAAGGGTTTGTCAAAAGTGGTCAGTTTCTTGTACAACAATATTTCCTTTACCTTTCAGACTCTTGAAAGATAGTTTGAGAAATTTTACTAAACAGACACACAAACAATTGTGTCTGACATTACTCAGTGCTGTACCAAACAAAATTTTGTGGTAAATTCTATATTGGTAATCATGCCAAGCATAGACAGGGAAGTTTTTATACTCATACCAAATACAGACTGATAGCCTTTTGTAGTGAAAGTGGACAATACGTAAAAGAGTACCACATGATTCATATCTGATCTGAGACACTCAAAGACAGATTTTCAAAAAATGTGTCCTGTTGGATCCATGAGGGATTTTGAGATGTTTAGAAAACCTGACTAGGGTTGCATGCTGTTATGGCTTTGTGTGGCATGGATTTTTTGGTAGCGGGGGAGGGTTTTCAAGAGTGGCTCCTGTGAGAAGCTGCTAGAAGCTCCTCCGGCTCCAAGTTGGACCTGCCTCTGGCCCAGGCTGAGCCCATCAGTAACCATGGTAGCGCCTCTGGGATAAGTATTTAAGAAGGGGAACCAGTAGTGAGTAGGGGGATTGGAATGTGAGAGGAACACCTCTGCAGGAGGTCAGTGAGAAAGGAGGGGGAGGAGGAGCAGGGGAGGAGGGGATGCCCCTGCAGCCCTGGTGAGACGGCAGGCTGTCCCCCCCCCAGCCCATGGAGGGGAGCGGAGGGTCCCGAAGATGGCCATGACTCCATGGGAAAATCTGCTCTGGAGCAGCCTGTGACTGAAGATCAGCCCACAGAAAGGAGCCATGCCAGGGAAGTTTGTGAGGAACTCCAGCCTGCAGAGAGGACTCACATTGGAGAAGTTCATGAAGGACTGCCTCCTGTGGAAGGGACCCCATGCTGAAACAGGGGATGAGTGAGCAGTCCTCCCCCTGAGGAGGAAGGAGCAGTAGACAACGTGTGAAGAACTGACCCCCAACCCCCATTCTTCATCCTCCTGCGCTGCTGGCGGGAGGAGGGAGAGAGAACAAGGAGTGGAGTTGAGCCAGGAAGGAGGGAGGGGTGGGGGGAAGGTGTTTTAAGGTTTGGTTTTACTTCTCATTATCCTTGTATTGACTTGATTTGTAGTAAATTAAATTGATTTTGTTTTTTCATCCCAGTTGAGTCTGTGTTTTTGCCTGTGACCATAAGTGGGGAGACATCCCTCCCAGTCCTTATCTTGACCCATGAGCCTGCCTTTGTATTTTCTCCTCATCCCACTGGTGGCCAGGGCAGGGGAGGAGTGAGCAAGCGACTGTGTGGTGCTTTGTTACCAGCTGGTCTGAAACCACAACACATGCCAATTCTGAAACTTGTGTTGGGGAGATTCAGTCAAGTTCCTCTCTTGAGCTGAACTCTTTTAATAACCAGCCAAAAGTGAGAAGAAAGCTGGTAGAATCCAAAGTTTTACAGTTGTAAGCTTGAAATCCAAAACTGCACCTCAAACTAGAAAGCATAATTAAAGTTCTTATTGCACATGTGGGAAATTGGCAACATTAAATGTTTCTCATGATGGCTTGAAAATATCTGGGTTAATCTTTTGAATCTGAAGACTACTTTCTTAACAAGACTCACAGAGTAAGCCAAGTTAAAGTTTCTTGCTACAATAATTTTTCAGTTATCTGAATGCAAGCTTCTACAGTAAAAGGAAAAGCATTTTTTGTATCTGAGTAACTTAAAAATAATTACTGTTTTGCTGAAACTTTACAAAAAGAAAATCCATTGTTATTATCACTAGCTGGAACAAAATGAAAGTTTACAGTAGCATACTTAATATCAATAATATTTGGCGTGAAAACAAAAATAGCAAATGAGATGAAGTGTGTTCCAGCAGGTAGGGCTTTATTTCTGGCTTTTACATTATCCTGATGTGTAAAGTGTCTTGCTTGGGTTTTTCTCTGCACACGTGATTTTCCACCTTTTGTTCATCTTATCTTGGTGAACTATACACTGTTCTGAACAAAGACTGCATTTTTGCTTGTTTGTGTTGCTCTTAGTACAATAGAGCTTCTATAGTTGGAACATCTAAATAATGCTGTCATAAAAATTAGCAAACAATAGTAATGTCACAATCTCTGATATTTTACAAGCATTTACACAGACTCAGGCCATCAAGTAAATGTAGTACAATAGAATTACATGCTGTGGCAAGAACCTCTGATTTATGTCACTGCATTACCCGAAATCTTCAGCCAAATAAAATAGCTTTTTTAACTGACTGTTGCAACTGTTGTTAGAGTTCTTGTTTTGTTGTCTCAGGCACTATACAGACACATAACAAGACTCTATGCCCTGATAAAACAATACCTCTAAACATCTTGATTGCTAAGTAAATAAGACACGATTTTTTAAAAAAGGGGTCAAATATAAAATGAGTAGATGATGAGTGGAGGAACAAAAAAAAGAATTCAAATACAGATCTAAAAGGCATTGAAGTCAATGGTCCAAAATCCCATGCAAAATAGGCTTTGGATCAGATTCTTAATCAGCAGAGAAGAAAATCTGGCTGTCTCCCATCCTATTCATTAACAAGTCTGTCTCCCTTGGAAACTCTAAAATAAGTTGATAGGTGACAACTGTAGTGAAAAAATCCTGGTTAATCCATAAATTGTAAATACAAGGAAAATACATTTCTTAGGAGACTGAGCAATTAATGAATTTATGAACAAGCAGTCCTAAGTTAGCAGAAGGACAGCAAGTCCTCCACGATGTCCCCTTTCACATTCCCAGTGTCCTCCACCCACTACTGAAATAAGCTGTCAGTCAAAAAGTTTCAGGTTTCAGTGGATTTGTCACCAGTTTGCCTATTTAATATTTCCACAATGACCTATATCTGCCAGCAAATACAAGAAATAGCTAGTGGTTGCTCTAGATGTCTGCATCTAAGTGTTTTGAAAGACTTACATGGAAGCATCAGTCTCATTTTTACCAGAACTGAATTTCTTAAAAGGATTTCTACAGCTTACAAGTTCTTTTGAAACCTCTCACTACTGTGCATGGTATTTGTTTCTACAGTGTTTAGGTGAATTTATGTGATCACTTTGAAAAGCAAGACATTGGCTTAAGATGTGCTCTGTTGCAGCAACTGATTTTAAGAGCACCCTTAATCTCTTGATACAAAGCAGGTTTTTACAGCTTTCGGATACAGTTCTTGTATATTTTCTTGGATGGCTAAACTCATGTGTAAGTTCCTGGACGCCTCCTAGCTTACCTTTATAGTTTCATTCTGCAGTTCCTTATCCTTCAGATATTCTGGTTCAATTTGTGAAGTGCCTCTGAAAACCTCATCAGTGAAATACTTTGGATTAAAAATCTTCATAGTGATTGTGTGATGACACAGATCATTATAATTTTTATGATGTGTTTTTTTTCATTTATTGCTAAAATTACTTGGTAAATTTTCTAAGCACTAACTTACATTGTGCTTTTGCTCTGAAAACATACTTGCAAAAAGATGCATTGGGAGTTGAAAAAAGGCAATTTGATCAGATTTTAAGATACTTTAAAATGTTCTGTAAAACTATTAAAGTACCAATTTTCAGTAATAATATAGCCAACTAATCTACTTGATCACTCCAAAGGGTCTCCTGAGTGGGAGGAAGTGCCTTTCTGAAAAATCTTGCTTTAGAAGAGCTCTCCTGTTACTATGAGGATGCTCTATGAGGCTGCCTCTTAGAGTATGTAGTAAATCAAGGGGGTCCCTAATGTCCTGTCTCTTTAGAAACTCAATCATTTTCTTCTGCCCCAGACCCCTACCCAGCTAGAAGTTATTATTTCAATGATAATGATCTATGTTAACAGTTTGGGTTTTTTTGGTTTTTGTTTTTTGGGGTTTTTTGTTGTTGTTGTTTTTTATTTTATTTTTTTATTTTATCCCTGTCACAGAAAAGACTGATGTGGTTTGTAGGAACACATGTAAGGTTTAAGTATGGAAACAAATATGGGAAATGTGGAAAGCAGATAGTGGGAGGCTGACAGTGTGGAAGGAGCAGAGAAGATAACAAGACCTGTAGTAAGCAGTGGAAAGGACTGAGATCTCTAGGGTCCAGAAGTCTTAGAGATTGAAGGCCTGAAAGAGTTGGAGGCTTGGTCTTCTCCTGTGGTTCTGAGACTATGAGGGATTTTATATAGTAGGATTGAGGTGCTTGCAGACCTGGAGTACAAGGGAGTCCAAAAATTCTGGGATATGAAGGAGTAAGGTGTCACCATGATCTTTTACCCTTCCCAGAACATTTCTAACAGCTTGGTCTGGGACACATGCATAAATAACTGTTGCCATCATTCTCTTTCACACTGATCCTCATTCAGGTATTAATATGATGATTAAAAAGATTCAACTGTTGCAATTTTTTACAGATTTATCTCCTACGATGCCTAAGTTCTGCAATATATTTCATTCCAGAGACCTGAGAACACAGATGTTTAAAATATTTACTTTACAGTGAACTAAACTTTATATGAAATTGTAATGGATTGTGTTATGCACAACATATATACAAACACAGAATTACAGGGCAGGTCTCTGCATGCTGAAGTGGAGCTTACCCTTTTCACCTTCTGCAGGAAGGCAAACCCAGCCCTGAAATATACAGGAGCAACCACAATTTTATGTACACATGCAGATGGATACATACTTCATCCTACAATTTTTATGCTGTGTAAGAAAGAGGTTAGTCATTTGTTTGCCACCTTAGTAATTTTTGTTGTAGTGTTGTAGGAAGAACTATTTGCATTTAGTATGTACGAGAATATTAAAACATGTGTTCACTTATATACTAGATGATTGAAATCTGCCATATACTATGGTGCTCTCATTGATATAATCCCTATCTTCATAGTGTGTCTGAACCTTGCAAAGGAATTCTTATCTTTTACACAGACAGGAATTAAAGATTTAGTACAAATGCTCTAAAAGCAGATAGATACATTTTGATCTACATGCATACACACATACATCCACACATAGAACAGTAACACTTAAAATAAAGTCATAATGTTATAAGCACTTTCCTTTTCCAGAAAAGGATTTCCACATTTAAATTAAAAAAAAACCACCAAAAAAACCTGAATTAACTTCACTTCCTGTAGGACCAAACATTTTAAGCTTTGATTTTTTTTATTTTTTTTTTTTCTGTTAAATGTAAGAGAAGGAGAAATCACTCAGGCTATCAAGTCAAGTTTATCATGAGTCTAGTCATCCAGTACATATATCCAGAAGTATCCAATGAATTTTATTCTCTATGGTTACATTGTGATACTGATTCCAAAAAACTGTTACAGATTTTGAGCCTAGACCAAAAATCTCAAGAAACGCAGAATGCTACAAGGAGAGTCCACAGTACACATTTACAAAGCCCAATGTCCTTGCAGTAGCAAGCAGAGCATGTCTTACGTAAAAAGCCCAAAAGGCCTTGTTATGGGTTTGTGTGGCGTGGGGTTTTTTTGGTAGCTGGGGAGGGGGCCGCAGGGGTGGCTCCTGTGAGAAGCTGCTGGAAACTTCCCCAGCTCAAGTTGGACCTGACTCTGGCCCAGGCTGAGCCCATCAGCGATGGCGGTAGCACCTCTGGGAGAACAGATTTAGGAAGGGGAACCTGCAGTGAGTGGGGGATTGGAATGTGAGAGGAACCCCTCTGCAGATACGGAGGTCAGTGAGGAAGGAGGGGAGGAGGAGTGCCAGAGGAGGGGACGCCCCTGCAGCCCATGGTCCAGTCAGATGCTCAAAGCTTTTCAGAATTACTTTGCTTTAAATTTAATAATGTCATCCACTAAGAAATCCTTTAACTGCCATGAAATATATATTAGCTTTATAATGCTTACCAAGAGTTTCTAATGCAATTGAATTGTTGTCCAGATTAAGAACTGAAGAACACATATATTAATTTAGTATAAGAAAGAAATTATTGAAAATATAAGGAAAAAAAACCCTAATGGTATATTGGCAAGATATTTAGATAGCAAGACTGATAGAAATGTAAGTTTCTTTCCCTGTTTCTCATGAATAGTTTCTTGGCTATTAGTATAATACCTAATTCTAATTATTTTAGTAGGAGGTAGAGTATTTTTAAAGATGCCAGGAGGTATTAATCTATTATTCTGCATAATTAAATACTTTAAGATATATCTGTAAGTATTTTTAAAAAAGTAGCATTAAAAAATTGTATTTTTTTTAGTTCTTTGGCCTAGGAATTAAGCATGATGTGTTTTGGATTCTGATCAGAGAAATTCAGAGACCAGCTTTTCTGGTGAACTTTCCATCCTTAGTCACTTCCAATCTACCAAGATAATGTTGGCAGCAGCTACTTTCTGAAAAGTAACTTTTTTAGCTTGCTCATCAGTCTACACAAACAAGTTTCTGTAACTAACTTATTTTAGTGACAGACAATTACCATTTCAATTAGTAAGCTTCTGTAACACTTAGATGAAAAAAATGAAAATAAAACATTTTGTCTTTCACTTGCATATGTATGTACCCCAAAGGGATAAGAATGAAACAAACCCCTATGACAGGCGTAACATTTGGGAAATAAAAGTAGTTTTGTTGTTAATGTTTCCTTCCTCTCTCCTTCCCTCTATGTGCTAAACATACAAAAAATAAGAAGTTTTCTTCTACCTATTGCATATACAGCAACTAGCTGCAAATGGTAGCAGTAAGAGTTGCACTCTAGAGCATAAGCAAAAGAAAGGTGAGAGTCTGTCAGTCAGGACTGTGCTGCTTTTATTTTATTCATAAAATGAAAGTACAACCCAGCTTGCACTTAATTTGCTTTGGTCTCATTTGCATTTGAGAGGTTTTAGGAAACAAAGACGCAGAAATATTTGGGAAAGAGGGAAAAACAAACACAAAGAATGTGGTAATCATTCACATATATTCACATGCTCCACAATAAAAAGAAATCTTAAGTAATATCTAAACATAGCCTTTTAAAAATAGTCACTGTTTTCCTCAGCTGTCACTCAACAAATCCCCACCCATTTGCAATCCCAGTTTCAGATGCATAGACACAGCAAGAGTTTCTGCACAGCTCTCTTCAACCTCTTTGAACCCATCTACAGATGACTGAGCTGCCAGAAGGCATTGCTCCACAGGAGTTTGCATATCAGAAAGGGCCCATTCTGATATGCAGTTATTTGATCCAGCTCTTTGATATGAACTCTGAAATCACATTTACAATCATGTCATGATCAGCTCTACCATCACATATTCTATATATTTACTCATAATGTTAGATATGCTGGATAGACAAGAACCTTTTTTTTTTCTGAAGCATATCTTTCTTAGTATATATTAGCTCATGGCAGATTCAGTGAAAGAAGTCTGCTTTTTTACAAATAGTTGGTGATTGGAATAGTTGGTGTAAATGTTATCCTTTACTTATATGCGTATAAGTAAATTACATTATGTAGCTTCAATTAACAGAGAGAAATACTGCTAATGAGGAAAAAAAAAGGGAAAAAAAAGACACTTAACATAATTCTTTTCCTGTTAGTAGAATTCTTGTAAATCTGTAAATACATAAACTTATTCGAAATAGATAAAGCAAACTCCTTTAATTCTTATGACTCACAGAATCACTGAGGCTGAAAGGCAGCTCTAGAAATTGCCTAGTCCAACCCTCCTGCTTAAAGCAGGGTCAGTTAGAGGACATTACCCAGGACTGTATCCAATTGAGTTTTTAATTTCTCCAAGGATGGAGACTCCACAGCGTCTCTGGGCAACCTGTTCCAGTCTTTAATCACCTTCACAGTAAACATTTTTTAAAGTTTAAGTTTTTAAGTGTTTAAGTTCCAGTGTTTCAGTTTATGCCCATTGCCTCTGATCCTGTCATTGGGCACCATGAAGAAGAGTTTGGCTCCATCTTACTTGCTAAATCATCAGGTATTTATACACATGGATAAGATCCCCCCCGAACCTTCTCTGCCCCAGGCTGAACAGTCCCAGTGCTCTCAGACTTATAGGGCAGAAGCTCCAGTCCCTTAATCATTTTAGTAGCCCTTCACTGGATGTGCTGCTATATGTCCACGTCTCTCTCATACTGGGGAGCCCAGCACTGGACACAGCACTCCAGATCTGTCTCAGCAGGGCTGAGCAGAGGGGAAAGATCATCTCAGTCAACCTGCTGGCAACACTCTGCCTAATGCAGCCCAGGAGGCTGCTGGCTGCCTTTACTGCAAGCGCATCTTGCTGGCTCATAGTCAACTTTTTGTCCACCGGTACCCCAAGGTTGTTCACTACTAAGTTGCTTTCCAGATGATTAGTCACAACGTGTATGAGTGCATGGGGTTATTCTTCCCAATTTCACAAAGTTCCTGTTGGCCCATTGTTCCAGCCTGTCCAGGTCCCTCTGAATGGCAGCATGACCCTCCAATGTATCAGCCACTCCTCCCAGTTTTGTCTTATCTGCAAACTTATTGAGGATCCACTTGGTCACATCATGGTGGTTATCAGTGAAGATGTTAAACAGTACTGGCCCCAGTACTGATGTCTGGTATACCCCACTAGAGTCTGGCTTCCAGCTGGACTTTATGCTGCTGATCACAACCCTTTGAGCCCAGCAGTTCAGCCAGTTCTCATTCCACTGTACTGTTCATTTATCTCATCTGTATTTCATTGGTAAGTCTATGAGGATGTTATGGGAGGCAGTGTCAAAAGCCTTGGTAACAGTAAGATAAACAGCAACCATTTAAGTTAACATAAAGTGATAAAAGTGAGAAGTGTTTTTAAAAATCATATCCTCAGTTGGGTTTTTGTGTTTGTTTTTCAGTATTTTGTCACGGAAACTTTAAGATTTGTAAAAGATCAGTTGGTTAAAGACAGGAGGAAATAAGAAAAAAACAAAGCCAAACTTTTTTTGATTTTGAAATTTTAGCTCATTTCCATATTAAGGAAGACAAAATGTCAACATTCTTTAAATATAGCTGTTCAAATCAAAACAGATCATTTTGAGTGTTTAAATAAATTCCTTTCCTTGTTTTAGTGTGTTATATTAATTATGTGATAGCTTCTATTAGTGCCAATATGTTAACATTTCCACAGAAGTAAATACTTATTTTCTTTTAAAGATAGAAAACGGTGGGTTTGAAGCATGCTCATTTCCCTTCTTACTGTTATCTGTCTTAATATAAAGATTTATGAACAGAGGTAATTTAGGAACTGAGATAATCTTCCTCTGTAAAGCTAATACCATTTAAAGTTTATCTTTTTAAATAATGATACTGGCCCTACAGTGACACATACAGTTCTTGTTAAAACTTGGAACTGAAAACAAGCACTCTGCAGAATGAGACCTTTTTAAAGTAAACAACTGAAACCAAGCTTCATTACTTTTAAATCCTGTTTTCTTATTAGGACTACAAGTCCTTGCCAGCTGGAAGTGATAAGGGTCTAAGAAAGGAATTTGTTCTGCTACTACTTTAATTTTTATTTGTCAGCTTGCCAAAGCTTACCTCTTACCACAGCCATGGACCTGAGAACAGATAGGACTTGGCACTGGTTGCTGTAGTAAAGAATGCCTCTTGTCAAGCCTTCTTGAAAAAATGTAGCGCCAGACCAATTTGCCAGGGAGCAGTCTATGCCCTTTTCTTGATTTTCTTGATTTGCTTTGTTTAAATTTCCTATTATTTTCATCCTAGGAAAATAATGTAGAAATAAACCTTTTCTAAAATATAATGAGAGAACCAAGAGGCTAACAAATACAACAATCAACCAGAGAAACCTACCCAGTTGATCAGAGGATAAGAATCCTATTTCATAAACAACACTGAAGCATTGCAATTTGTTTTTATGTCACTTGGAATAAAGCAGAGACATTTATCCTTTTTCACCAGGGAAAAAGAAAGAAAAATTAAGGAGCAAAGAGTACATGCCAGCACAGCAGATCTCAAACTGGTATAGCAAGAAGCCCAGTTGTTTCTACAACTTCATTTTGATGTATGAATTAAACTGTGATAAAGATTTGACTTTGGATCTCTTACCTCTCAGTGAAGTGCTTTTTCCTGGCCTTTTGTGAGAAGGAATATTGAGCAATTGAAGCAATGCCCTGTCGTACGTTACCTATGTCTCTCCCTACAGAAGGGGAATCAAGCCACAATCTCTGTGCTAGGTTCAGTTTCCCAATACAAATGATTTGTCTCCTTCAGATATAAAAAGAAATACTGGGTCTGCTTTAGCCTTAGCTACTTTACCAATTCCTTCTGCCAAGGCACAGGATGCATGACAACAGATAAATATGCGTGGCAAATACACTGTCAAATAAGGTCATGCCCCACTGCCAGAATAGCCATTTGGTTTGCGAACACTTAGACATGGGATAATACACCAGGAACCCAGTACCCATCTCTAAGCCAGGAAATTCAGAAGCAAGGAAAAGCTAAACCTATTTTTGTGAACAGTTTGTCTGGCACGTAGATTAGCTGGCCCTGAGAAACCAGCTTTTCGCTCCATAGGAAATATATTTGTCCCAGCTCTGCTGATAGTTTTTTCTATCCCCTTGGCACCAACTTTCTATTCACAATTTTATTCAGATCTTAATCAGGAACATATTATTGTTGTTGCTGGTTTTGTTTAACATGGTATATGATGACAGATAGTATCTGCAGTTTCCTAGCAGCTATAGTGAAGATCAACTTGAAGTCTTACACTCTCTTAGGATACCCCTACAGTTAAGAGATCAGACTCTCATATTCTTTCCCTTTTCCACTTCTTAGGGTTTTCTGTTACTATGTCTATGTTAATTTCTGCTCAGGAAAAATGTGCACTACAGAAGTCTGAGCTAACCAAAATGATGTTAGCATAAAATACATGTTTACATGCAACATGTTTTTCACCTACACGTGGCACTTAATAATTAATGGACTAATACTAATAGTAGTAGTAGTAATAATAATAAAAAAAAACTGAACAGGTTTTTTATATATATATATATATATATATATATATATATATATATAAAAAAACCCTCTTTGTTAGATCAGCTGACATAGCTGAAAAAATGTCCAAAATTTAAAGCACAAAAGACCTTTCATTTTAAATACATTTGTAAAAATGTCAGTGTTGTTAAACATCTATGGAAGTGATTATATTCCAGTTGGACCAAGGATAAGCTATCCCGAAATATAAAACTTTCCAATTTTCTAGCCTGACTGTCTAGGCATTTCAATCTTTAGTTGGCATGCCCTGTATATTACATATGCATACATCTCAGGGATGAGATCTGACAACTTTGATGGAAATATAACATACATCTTATTCCAAACATCTAGTATGTCATATATCAAATCTCTCTAAAAAAGGCAGTCAGCCAAACTACTGTACAATGTCCAGCTTTATGAGTTCTAAACTTGAAGGCAGAAGTCATTGAAGACAGAGGGTGATGGGGAAAGAAAAAACTTTACTTAAGTACATACTGAGAAGAGAACAGACTATCCAGCAAGCTTTGGGAATGCACTTCTGAAATACTTTTTGATCTTCACTGGTTAGGACAGCTAGGTGGAATCTTTGCTTCTACAAGGCAAATGTACCAATTGGGAGGACATAGTTAAGAATTTCAAAGTGAATGGTAACTTGGATGATAGGGACAATGAAATTAGAGCTTTAATGAAACTTAATACAGAAAGAAAAATTATATCAAAATAATAATTTTTTTTAAATTGGGTTATATACTTCAATAAACTTAGTTAATTTATCTGCAAATTGTAATAATGGATCAGCCTAAGAAAATAAATCTAGAAGAAATTTTTAAAGTATAATAAAAAGAGCATTCAGGCAAAAATGATCTTAGTATGCAAATAAATCACAAAGACCAAAAAGATGAATGAAAATGTTTAGAACAAAGATCAAATAAGGCACAAAGATGTAACAATAACCAGAAGCCAATTAGTAGCAGGAGGGAAAGCTAGAATTGGGATGGTGTGCCATTCAGTGGAGCAGGAAAGCTACTGATAGTTGATGCCAAAGGTATGAACTCTTTTTTCACATCATTTTTTATTTAAAATGATAACTGAATTCAGACAGTTATGATAATTATTATCAGTGGCAGGAGGAGAAGAACTCAGTCTGATAAAAACAGAAAGCGTTAGAGAGACTAGTTAGATAAATTTAATGAATTCAAGTTGACTAGCAATTTCATGGTAGGACATTTAAGCATCTGGACGATGCAATTTGAGAAGGGCATGACCAGACTAGAGAATGACCAAAGGAGGACCACAAAGATGATCAAACATCTGGAGAAACTGCCCTATGAGGAATAACTGAAAGTGTTAGGTCTTTTCTCCCTGCAGAAGAGAAGGCTCAGGGGGGACCTCATCACAGTATTCTAGTACTTAAATAGCAGCTGCAAAGAGGATGGAGGCTCTCTCTTCCCCAGGAGTCACAAGGAGAAAGGGCAAAAGGTAAAAGTTGCACTGGAAGAGGTTTCATCTCTACATAAGAAATAATTTTTTTCTGGTAAGAATAATCATTCTGTGGAACAACTTCCCTAGGGATGGGGTAGAGTCCCCATCACTGGAGGTTTTCAAGATGCGATTGGACAGGGTGCTAGATAATCTCATCTAGGCTTCCTTTCTCATGAAAGATTTAACCAGATAACCTTTTGAGGTCCCTTCCAACCTGGTCTGTTCAATAATTCTCTAATTCTCTAATTCTCTGATTCTATGAATCTCAGTTTACCAGTGATTATCTTTGCAAACTTATGAAGGACAGATGAATTTCCAGAAGAATGGGAAAAGAGCAAGCATAATGAAAGTCTTTAAAAAAGAGTATTTTGGAAATTAAACAGACTCACTATATTAATTTAAATTCTGAAAGAAATGCTAGATAGTATTCTTTCAATTAGACAAAAAAAACCTTGTAAATATTTTGAATGTAACAAGGAACTAGGGAATAAAAAAGACATTTATTAAGAACAAGGCTGGACAGATCCTAATTATTTTATATGAGAGAGAAACAGCATTAGATTGGGGGAGGAGTGCATGGGGGGGAACAGAAACAAACTAAAACACAATTATGTAATAGATTATGTTATTCAATAGAGAGAAAGGATGGAAAACTCTGAACAAACACAAGATGGTGAAAAATTAGCTAGGTAGAATCCAGTGGTTAGAGCAGATCAAATTTGTAAACAAGTCAAAAAATGAAACGATGTTGCTGAAAAACCATGCTGGGCTGTGTAAACAACAGTACAGCATGTAGGAACATAACATAATCTTTCTACTTTGTTCAACATTGATAAGGCTCAGATAAAGTAATATAGAAAGATGTTGACTTACTAAGCAAATTGCACAAGAGATTGATAAAAATGATGAAAACATGCTGTCTGACAAAAGCCTGAATGATCTGGAATTGTTATTCTAAAGAAGATCAAGGAGGGATATGATAACTCTTCTGAAGCATGTAAAAGGCTCCTGCAAATGGTTTATTTTTTTCATATTTATAGTGGAACAGACAAAAAAATATAGCTCTGAATTACAGAAAAAAATCCCTATAAATTAAACATTAGAAAAAAACTTTCTAGTGGTAATGCTGATGAGACTTAGAAAGAGATTGCCTGAGAGGTTGTAGAGTCCTCCCTACTGGAGGTCTTTAAGAGCACATTAAACAAACATCAGAAACAGCAGAGACATATTTGATTATTTCTTATGTTAGAGTGAAGCCTTTTCTGATTTCTTGAATGACACTGAAACTCAAGAAGTCATCCTAATTCTTCAGTCTAAGTAAACCCATATATGTTACTAAAATCAGAAAAGGACTGCACATTAATGTAAAATTCTGATAGCTTCAAAGGCTAATGTTCTTTGCCACACTGAATGTACTTACTTTGTTGCTAGCTTGACAGATCTTTGTAGGGACTAAAAAGTACTAACATGAGGCTGTAGTGTAAGACTGGACTGTTAATTTGAGAGTGAGAAAGTTCCTTCTTTAATTCATTTGAGTATGTTGAATTTAGCTTCCATGGAGCTCATGAAAGTCATGGTCACACCTTATGCTAATATGAATGTCCTGCTGCAGTTATTAAATATGTAAAGATAGAAAGACTCAGGGAAATTTATTAGGTGGTCTAGTGGTCAGGGAATTAATACAACTCCCTGCTCCAAAGAGTATCCAGTTGCTTATGCGTTGTTCAACAGATCTAAGAGGAGAGAGTAAAGGAGCTCCTCATATCAGCAGAACAGCCACTCATTTTGGAAAGCCAACAATTCTCTCTGAGAAAGGGGAAAAAATAAAAAAGAATTAGAAAGGATTTAGGTATGAATCTGGGTCATTTGGGGAATGTTCCCTCATTTTGGTGCCTTAGTACTTTTTTGTTCTTAGTAGTATTTATAATTTATTTTCTTCTTTTTAATTTCATTTTCTTTCCCCACCCCCCAAAAATGGTAAGTCTTAGCTTCATATGGGTGAAGGCCAGGAAAGAGTTCAAAATCTTTAGAGGCTTTGAAAGATACCTCACATTAACTTCTTTCAACATGA
Source organism: Haliaeetus albicilla (assembly GCF_947461875.1). Classification (NCBI taxonomy): domain Eukaryota; kingdom Metazoa; phylum Chordata; class Aves; order Accipitriformes; family Accipitridae; genus Haliaeetus; species Haliaeetus albicilla. The sequence continues at coordinate 60,531,307 of NC_091485.1, read as the reverse complement.
CAAATGTTTTTTGTGATATCTTTAGTGCTCTAAATGGGTTTACCTCAATGTGGTTTTCCATTACATAACAACATATCTAGGCTCTTCTGCTTTATTTTCAGATTTACCTTTCTCCACTTGCTAACACTGATGGTTGTTTAGACATACACAATATGTAAACAAATAATTCTGCATATGAAATGGAAACTTTTCTGTGCAAGAAAAGCTTCTAGATGAAGTTTTACAAAAGATAAACTACCAAGCTTCAGTCTTCTATAATTGAAGCCAATGGAAAAAAAATCTTACTGATTTCACTCAACTCACTGAGAACAGTATCAAACTTGCAACAGAAAAAAAAAATAAATTGAATTTACATTCCCCCAAGATCACACATCCTAAATGTATGAATGACAATAACAATCACACATATTAGCTCTGATATTTATCTCTAGAAGCATATCATGGCAATGTCTCCCACATACTAATAAAATATTGATTTAAGATTCTCATCACACATCAAAACACAGAACAATGCAAGAAGTATAAAATTCTGAGTAAACCTCCTCTCAGGGCTCTAACTACACCCTCCCCTCCCCCCCAGTCAATAAGTTATGGGGAAAAGAAATACTCCTGAACATTGTTTTGAGTATTGAAACATTTGAAGTCTGAACTGTTCAGAAACACTGTACTTTATTAGGTGAGTTGTGTGGTTGGGGTTTTTTAATGTTTTAGTTGTGTGTTTTATCTCTTTGATACTGCTTTCCAATGCCTTCTGCAAGTTCTGCTCTTTCTACTGCCCAGACTCAAAATTGTACATTCAATTCCCTTTCATACCTGAAATACCATATATATATATTAAAAAAAAAAAAAAAAAAAGTTTTGGACAAACAATTAATCTTATTCTGGCTGTTTTCAGTAGAATCTCAGGAAAGATGTAAAATCCTTCAATTGCTCTAAGTGATACCTTTTTAAATACATTTTATGAGGTATCAGCTGTAGCTGCACTGAATGTGAATTTTGTGCAATGTGAACAACAAAATTCAATTCAGTAAATTTTCACCTATCATAAGGTATTTAATAAGTTGTTCTCGGCCTGTGTGTAATTAAATTGCTATTGTAGATATAAAGTTACTGTCACTGCTCTCTGCCTTCAGATATTTACACAGGATAATGTGAATGATTTAATCATAAAGTCATACCCATAAGATAATACTTTTCCCCAATTTAAAAATTATTATCCAGCTAAAATACATAATATCCAGACTTGACTTTATCAAGCTGCATTAGAAGTGATGATCACAAACATCCACGTTATTTCAAACAGTTGTGCCTCATATCTGTTGTTTTTTTTTTTTTTCTATGTCATCTGGATAATAAGTGCTATAGCATGTGAAATTGTACTTTCTTCTTACATTTATAACAAATTTCAAATATTTATTGAATAAGATGATAATCAAGTCAGTCCAAATCAAGTTCCATACTGCAGCAAAAATATATTTCTCAAGTAAACATTTAAGTATGTATATTCCTTTGTTATCATGTTCTAGGACTCCTTTCTAGGAGGTCCTAAATGCTTTGCTCCTTAATTCAAGGAAGTCTGTGATGCACAACTCAATATTGAGTTAATCCTTATATATGAGTAGTGTTGAGTTAAATACTTAAAATAAGGTTTGTGTTTATATGATTTGCTGCACTAAACTAAACCCCTAGTGCCTCAAAGGATAATGTTCTCCAGTAAATTATTTCTCAGAGTGTTGAAGGTTGGAGGACAGGTATTGGAACATTCTGATAATCATGCAAGTTTAATCAATAATTCATACTTTTGTTGATATTAAGAACATTCCCAGTGGAAAGAAATCAAAAACTAAATTTAGTTTAGGGAGATAAGTCTTCCAAGGCTTTTTATACTCCTTAGAGAGACATTCTCTCAGAGAAAAACTCAAGGCTCCCACATCAGTTTTGCATTCTGAGTCACTCTTTTAAATAACAGATTTTTTCTGTCTGTATTGTGTAGCAGTTCAACTCTTTTAGGCTGAAAATAGTTTCTGTGGACACCCTGACCCCAGCTTTAGAAGAAAATTACTAAATTTTGCAACTGCTGAAATAGTTTTGCATGTATTTTTTTTCCTGTTGAATTTTTATGAGATGGGAAATCAAATGTAGTAAAATATATTTTTTTTCCCTTTTCATCTACATCTTCCTAAAGTGCCTAGGAGGAAAAGATTGGACCAGGATCAAGCATTTCTGTAAGTTATGTTCTCCTTGAAGGTCTCTGTTTCCCTCCATGTCCCATGACTTAGGTTCAGACCCTGAGAGGCTGGACTGGACTATGTAAACACTTTACAATACATTAAAAAATCACTAAATAGAAAAGGCAGTGGTAAAACTCTTTATGCAGTGTGACTAAAAATGTTTGTTTAAACAGGGTTTTCTTCCTTGGTTGTTTAGTTTCCCCCCACCTCAAAGAGGACAAATGACCTAGTGAGAATACAGGTGGAGATGGGACATTTTATCTCTTAAAATTTTTTGAGCGCTGGGGTTGAGCTATATTTGGGAAACTTTCTGAAAACAAGAAACTTTGTAAGAAATTGCTACTCATGCAAAACTGAACTACAGAAATTTCCAGCAATACTTAAAAAAAGTATAGTTTCATCATTTAAAAAAAAAAAATCACTAAAGCCTCACCTTTTTGAATTATTGACTTTCCTTCATTTTCGCTATATTATTAATCAAAATATGAGGAATACTAATATATATTTGTACTTGATAACAAAGCTGTCTCCTCTTTCCTTCCTGGATTAAAAAAGTCTCAGTGCTGGTTTCTTCATTTAGAGATTCACTCGTAGTCAGAACAATATCGGGATCCAGCCATTCCTTCACCATTGATATATGCCATGCTAAATTCTCATCTGAATACTGACATTCAAGATAATCATAATCACTCATTTCTTAAAGATTTTCCCCAATATATTTTGATCCCACTCTCTGCCTGCACTAGTTTACCTATATGCTTGTTCAAGCTATCGGTAGGTCTGTATTTAACATCTAGTTTGCATTATATTTTCTTCTCCTTTAGGTGTACTTTTTATTTTAACTTTCTTTTACTTTTTATTCTCTGTCTTAAACTGTTGATTCCCTACAGGATCTTAAGATTTCTTTCTCTGACTTGTTCTTTTAACACTAAAATTAGTTATAACTCTTTTTAACAAGCATCCTGAGAATTTACTAGCAAATTTCCAGACTCTGATCTGAAGCTCTGAAGCTCTTGCCTGACCTTCAGAGAAAGATTGCTCAGTAGTTCCTGAAAAACAAGTAAAAAAAAAAAAAAAGGGGTGGGGGGGAGGATTTACCGCCAGTGCCCACCTAAAAATGGAGGCATCTGAAATAATTACTCATTTTTTAAAATCTTGATATGGGAGTCTTATCTGAGTTATACAGAAGACTGAGTCTACTACTATGTGAGAGATGCTAAGCAAGATAAACATCTTCCATTCTAAATACCTTGGCTATCAGTAGAATCACCAGCAGTTGCAAGTCTGTTCTCAGAATGTATAAAACCTCTCTTGAATGAATGTTTAGCTGCTAGGCAATGACTATAGATATAAAAATTGTATGTTCATTAAATAATTGATGAACACAGGGAAATTATATATCTCTATTTCTGAATTTGCTGCAGCTATAGTTTAGGTAAAGGGACAGATGCATTAACAACTGCTTTCAACTTTGATTGCTTGTCTTCAGAGGACCTGCCCTAGAGAAGACAACAGTTCAAAAATTTTTGATCACAGTACTATATTATAATTGTAGTTTGCAAATAATTTTGTCCAAGTCACTGGCTTTCAGAAGCCATTTAGAATCTTGCAGTAATTGATAGGGAAATTTCTCCATTTTCTACCAACTTAGCAACGCAGTCAGAAACTGAGAAACCCCCTCTGAGAAGTCTTGAGGACAATTGTTGTGAGGAATAGTTTCACTACAGTTAATTCAAGCTGTCATCAAAAATACTTCAGACTGATCTCTCTGTAAATAAGGTATATAATCACATAGGCCCTTTTATGAAACATGAGAAACTTCATGTGGTAGTTTCATAGGAAAACATTATTTTTTACATTAGAAAAATAACACTGAATTTTCACAACATTCAACAACAGACTCAGGGAAGATCAGAAGGACATGATATAACAAAGCAAACTACTAGCACGTCTGATTTTAATATTGGTTTTACATTACCGTTTGGTACTTAATAATTTTTACAAAGGTATAGTCTCCTAAGTGAATTAGTAATGATGACATGCAGACAGGAAATTATGATTTCTTATCATTTCTAACATTTTTTTAAAAAAGCGTAAGAATTATCTCACCTTTATATAGCACATTTCATTCAAAAGATTCCTGATTCTTTTATCCAGTGTTTTTGAAGAATAACTAAAAATTGAGATTCTCGACTGAATGCGGGTTGAAAGCTCAAAACATCTGACTCATAGTAACATAATGCAACAACTCATAGAGAAAGAAGAAATAAGAGCAACATATATAATTTTGTTGTATAAGGAACAAAGGTCTATTAGCACAGTAAATGCATAATAGGATTTGGAGGATAACAGTTTCTTGGCAGTGGCTTTTACTACAAACCACTGAAAAACTTAAGGGTTTTCTGAGCCTTCCTATCAGTAACCAAAACTCTTGCCATCCAGAAACGAAGAGGCTGCAAGTGCTGTCTATGCCTCTGCTACAAAATAAAACAGGGGTTGGGCCATCTGTCTGTCCCTGAGGCTGAGTGGCATCCACACTAAAACAGTATTTTCCCTGGGCCACCACTGTGTCATGAGTGACACCACTCTAAATCAAAGACAAAAACCTCTTGGTTTGAAAAGTCTGAAGTAAAGTAAAGGATTTTTCACAGAATGGAAGTAACGGTGTTGCATGATCCGGAGTCAAACAATAGTGCATTTATGAAGGGTACAAGGTTTGTTAGGATAACGCTGGACACTGAATAGCCAAACTAAGTCCAGTCTTGTCCCCAGAACCTTCTGGAAATAGTCTGTGAGAAGATGCCCCAAACACTGCCTTGGCGCCATCACTGAAAATGCTAATTAATACTAGTCAAAACCACACTAGAGAATGGAATATAAAATCAAACATCATGGGTCCAAAATTAAATGCATTCTCTTGATCACAATGCAATAGTGTTTATGTAGAGTAATGTTATAATTACTATAAACTGGTGATAATACTGACAGAAGTTTACAGGTATTTTAAGAAGCCTTTAAAATTTTTGAGGTATTATAGGTCAAGTCTTTTAGACAAAGGCAAAAAAGAAAGATTTCAAAAGAAGAAGAATCAAAGGAAACTATCATAGGCAAGACTCTGCAGAAGCACTAAATTCCTGGGACTGATAAATTCTCCACCCAGGAGGTTAATTAACACATCAAATGTACACACAATGCCTGTTACTCACCTGTAAGAGTAGTCAAAGGCTTTGCTGTGATGGTAGCTGGGACTTCAGGTAATTACCTTGTGCCAAGTGAGTCCCTTGTCCCAAATCAGTTCATTGTGTCATCTATTCAGGGACAAGGTGAGGAGTTCCTAGACCACCCAGGGAATCAATAACTTAAATGCACTGTGTGTGCACACAGTCTGATATCCATGATGCCCTCATACTGAATGACACCATAATTATAGGACAAACTTGAATCTTATCCTTATATATCTCACTTATGACTTAAATTGCATATCTCTTGCCACATCAGAGGCAGAGTGATAAATTCAGTACCAGTTTGCCATATTTGTGAGAATTCAACTATGTGTTAGTGATTAGAAAATAAAAGAACACCTCTGTCATGAAATTCTTCTGGCACTGAAGACACGCTGTGATTCCCAGTTGCAAGTTTAAGGAGACACTTACTGCCTGACAATTTCACACTTTGTTCAGGCAACATTTAGATTAGAAATATTATCTAAGAAAAAATATATTTTTTTAACATTCTAAAATTTACCCAAAAAAGGAGGATTAAGAATATTTTATTTCTGTGAAATTTATAAAAATACGTTATTTATATATTCCTTTCAAGCAATTTTAATTAATCAAGCTTTTTTAATTAATCTGAGGAGTTCCATCTGAATGTTTTTGGTAAAGTGCTTTTAAACTTAGTTGTATGGATTCCTTTATCTTTTTTTGGAGCAGGTTCCTTACACTGTCTTGAACTCACGTTTTGGAGTCAAATAAATGTCCCTGTACCAGATGACAGACTACAATAGGCACCACAAAGGAATATTACATGAATATTTTCCTTTTCTGGTTATTTAAGGGAAACTTTGAAGCCATAATGTATAATTAGATTTGTCATATGTAATGTACATCAATTTTGCTGCCCTTCTAGTAAATTACATCCCCAGGACTGATCAAATGCTTTGCCTTCTCTGATGAGACAACTGCCTCAATGGAAGAGGGAAGTACTGTGGATGTTATTTATGTCGATGTTAGCAAAGCTTTCCACCTATTGTCTAGGAGTATTCTTGTAATCAAAATGTAGAGGTGTGGTTTCGACAGGAAAACTAAGAATGGTGTGTGGAAAGATGACCGTACATCTTAGCTGAAAAGGTTGTGATCAGCAGCAGGAAAATCAGCTGATGTCCAATTATCATTACATTGCTCAGGGTGCTGATGCTGTTAAACCTTTTCAATAACAACCTAGGTGATGGGACAGAAGACACCTTTTGAAAGCTCACAGCTGATACCAAACTGGGTAACTTTTGATATGCTGGAGGGTAAGGCTGCTGCTTACAGTCATCTTAACAGGTTGGAAAAGTTGTTGGCAAAAGATTCATAAATTCATGCAAAGACAAATGCTAAGATCTGGGACAAAACAATCTCATGTGACAGTACCTGCTGGGGAACAACTGGTTAGGAAGGAGTTTTGCATAAAGCAGGCCTGAGGGTCCTGGTAGACAACATGTTGAATGTGAGTAGGCAGTAAGCCCTTGTGACTCTCCCTTCTGTGAGAATACGGTAAATCTAAATATTTTGCACAGATGTGCCACCCAGGAGAAATAAATAATCAGAACTAGCTGTGTATTGCTCCTCAAATAAGGCTATTAGTTGTGGTTTGTGTGTTTAACTACATGTGAAGATACCTGGAAAATAGATCCTATCCGGGTACGTGTTTTATCCTGGAACAAGTGCTGACAAAACTGTTCAATAACTCTATCACTTCCAAATTATTTTAAAACCAAACCAAACAAAACAAAACAAAATTAAACAAAACAAACAAGCAAACAACCACCACCACCAAAAAAAAAACCCCACTAAAAAAACCTTTAAAAAGAATGACTGACTTGGTTCTGGTTCAAATTCCAGCCACTGAACATAGTGTGATGGAATTCCTATTCAACACACAGTTTACACAGGTTTTTTCAGTTAAATGTAGAGGCAAGAAGAAAAGATAACAGAAAAATAAAAGAGCTCTAGATAATTTCTACAGCATTTTCATTATCATCCTCTTGAAAGAAGGCAACCAAATTCTTCAGTGCTCTTGGTTCCCTACACCACCATCTATGTGTTGATTGACTTTTTTTTCTTACTCTAGATACAAGCTGCTTATGCTTGACATATTTTTCTGAAACAGCCTGTGTCTTGATTAAAAGCAGGGGTCAACACAGTCTGTTTGGCTAGAGAAAAGGGAAAGGGAAAGGGAAAGGGAAAAGGAAAGGGAAAAGGAAAGGGAAAGGGAAAAGGAAAGGGAAAAGGAAAGGGAAAAGGAAGGGAAAGGGAAGAAAGGAGAGGAGAGGAGAGGAGAGGAGAGGAGAGGAGAGGAGAGGAGAGGAGAGGAGAGGAGAGGAGAGGAGAGGAGAGGAGAGGAGAGAGGAGAGAGAAAGGCTTTTAGCATCATCAAGGTGTTTCCTTGATATTTCACTTCAAAAATTCCTGAGTAAAATAGTGTTTACTAATCTGGATATGATAATCTGAACGGTTTTATGCTTCCAATCCAGAACTAGGAAGAAGTAATCAGAATTACCTCTTATGAATATGTATAGGCAAAGCAATATATTTTTCACTAGCCCTTCCTGGAAACAGCTGAACTATTTTAGCTGAAACATCTCCAAAAATAGTTAGCCTGAGGGAAACATTTACCATGTAAAACACCAGCCAAATGGTTAGACTGGCAAAGCTACAAGCAGTTGTATGAATGGCTTGGGTTCTAAAACATACTATCAGAAGTAATGGAGTGGGAAATAAAATCTAACTGGTTTTGAGAGGATCTTGATAAATATGAGATTATTGAGTTATGATATAGTTTCCTGTAAAAGCTAGGGACTGGTTTTGAAAAACTGCTAAGATTTGGTCAGCTATTCAGTCACATTTCAGGGTATAGTTATAGAAAGTGTTCAACAACCATAGACACAAGTAACGATTACCAGCTCCCTTCGTAAACAATATAGAATATTAATGTTCTCATCTGAATATATAGGGCTATCAGGGAATACTTAAAGGAAATTAAAAAACAAAACAAAACACAGCACAAAAAAGCAAAAACAAATCGATGCTTTGTGATTTAGAAATTGGAAAGTTGCCAAAACTAGTGTTATGGCCTTTCACGTGATTGTGGAACAGCATTAAGCAGCAGATAGAGCTTTGTTTGATTTCTATTATTCTGTACACTTTGAAAGATGATCAGTCTTCGGGCCACACCTCTTCATAACTTAGCTTCTTGAATTGTAACACTCATAAAAACACTAAACAAATTCCAGAAGTTTATACCTGGAACCAGTAGTTCATAATATTTGTCTTCCTGAAACCACCATAGCAACTATTAAGCAATTTGTTAAATGAAGTTTTTTTTTAGAATATATTGCAAAATCAAGATTTTTAAAAGTGCTAACTAGAATGGTAATAAAACGAAGTTTTTTCTAGGTTGTGCACCAAATGCTAAAGAATTTATGGGATTCAATGACAACAAAAATATTCTGTTCATCTTTTTTAATTTCCTAGCTTTAGCCTGGTCCTGAGGCAAATAAATACAAAAAATGTAAATCCCAGCATATTTCTATCCATAAAAAAAGAAAGATACACTTGAACATAAAAGCAAGCCTGAATATATATTCAAACCACATTCTAAACCAAAAATGATGAAAAATTTTGGTTTTTACCATTGAAAAGAACAAAGCTTTTTAACGTCATACTTAGGAATTACTAATAAATAATAATGTCTACTTTTAGTTTTTTTTGGTTAAGTGTGAGTATTGCCCATATTAACCTGAGGCATACTTCAGGAGAGTAGCTGAAAAGTTGGCACTGCTGATCTTGAAAGGAATACATTAGCAATATTACTTCCTTTTCGCAATTCACGCAATTGCCATTTGTATATTGTCACAGCACTTTAAATGCATTTTCTTCCATTCTCCAGAAATATTTAGGAAAAGTTCATTGTGTGTTGTTGTATAAAACCTTTTCCTTTTTATTTTTGTCAACAGATTGCTATTCATGTAAGTCTAAGCCTAGGAAGATTCCAACTACAATGGGTTAGTACAGCTCCAACTACATTGAGAAAAGGCCAGTTTATCTGATAACACTGCAATTACTGACCTGTAAGAGTCCTAACAAGCATATTAGCAGCATCAACGCACAAGTCACTAAACTAGTCTTAAGAATCCAGTATTACTTATAGTTTGCTATTCTAGACAAAAATAAATGGTAAATAAAGTATTTCCTTGTCATTTTCAGCTAATAACTTCACACATACAATCTTATAACAAATCTAACAAATTCTTTATCTGTTTCCTGGTGTGTATAATTTGCTTAATAAGGCATCTAAAATGTGGTGCCTTTTTTATGTGCACTAGGAAAACAGATTTGGAGTACTTGACAAACAAGTAAATTATTACAGTAGCAAAAGCTGGGTGCATTCTTTTCAATGCAGACGATGTTAAAGGCATGCTGGTTTTCATCCCTTACCCGCCCCCTCCCCCCCCCCCCCAAAAAAGAAAGACTGCCAAAAGTACTTGTCTGACATCAATTACAATTGCCTCTCTTCACCAACATTAAAGAGGATCTAATGTTTCTAGATTGATATTTTCCATTATCATTCTTCTTGTACCTTGCTACTATTGATCCCTGCAATATATCATTCTTGCAATTAGTATTCTCCAGTAGTTCTGTTTGAAATTCTTGCCTTCCTACTTAATGATGTTTGGTTTTATATAACCAGCTATTAACCAAACCATTCACTTGATATAGGCAAATGGATCTTGGTAGTTCTTGATTTGATCACCATTTGAAAAGTAAAATTAAAGTTGGCATCTGGAATTTCTCTTTATATTAGAGAAAACTAATTGTGCTGGTTTTGACTGGGATAGAGTTAATTTTCTTCACAGTAGCTAGTATGGGGCTATGTTTTGGATTTGTGCTGAAAACAGTGTTGATAATTCAGGGATATTTCGGTTATTGCTGAGCAGTGCTTACCCAGAGCCAAGGTCTTTTCTGCTTCTCACCCCACCCCACCAGCAAGGAGGCTGGGGGTGCACAAGAAGCTGGGAGAGGACACAGCTGGGGCAGCTGACCCCAACTGACCAAAGGGATATTTGAGACCGTAGGACGTCATGCTCAGCACATAAAACTTGGGGCAAGAAGAAGGAAGCGGGGGACATTCAGCGTGATGGCATTTGTCTTCCCAAGTAACTGTTAAGCGTGATGGAGCCCTGCTTTCCTGGAGATGGCTGAACACTTGCCTGCCGATGGGAAGCAGTGAATGAATTCCTTATTTTGCTTTGCTTGTGTGCAGCTTTTGCTTTGCCTTTTAAACTCTCTTTATCTCAGCCCATGAATTTTCTCACTTTTACTCTTCTGATTCTCTACCCCATTCCACTGCGAGGGGAGTGAGTCAGTGGCTGTGTGGTGCTTAGTTGCCAGCTGGGGTTAAACCATGACACTAATGAATCAAAGATGATGATGTGGAAGAGGATCTTAGGCAATGGTAAAACACTAGCTACTCCAGTGTTTGGTTTTCAAAATACTGAGCAGAAGATGATAGTCTTCTAACTGTTCTTCTTACAGTCTTGTGTATGGCAGTGCTCTCCATGTAGTAGTCAAAGCCCTGAAAAGTTCTTAAGGCTAAAAAAGCACCAGAAGAAAATCTTAGTTTGGGACCAAGGACACTCTGACCAACAAAATACAACTCCTTGACAAGAATGCTATGCATTGAAAGACTGCTAGATTTCTTTAGGCTGAGTTTACATCAAAATGTATATCTACTTAATTAAAAGAATGTTATTAAAAAAAAGCCAAACTCAAACCATGGTATGTTTGATGCTACAGGGTACTGACATATTTCTATGTCAGTCTACCTGAATGAGTTGAGTTCAAGTGAAAACACTTGCAAAAAGAGTTCAGAAAACTGGAATTGGAGATACTTATGAAACAATCACCAGCTACCTAAATGTTTAGTCAGAATCAGGCAGAAGTATGCTCTGTATTCTGATCTACTGCATAAACCAGACAAAATAGTTACATTCATTAATTCTTGCACCATGACCCTAATTTATGGTCTTATGGTACTTAAGAACACAACTAATCTTCAACCAATTTCAGTTTTAAAATTTCATATAATGAAAAGTCCTCTAGCTCTCTAGGTACATTTCCCAAAGGTTAATTATATTCTTTGTTACAAGTATACACTGTATTTCTCAAATGAATTTGTTTCTTTTCCATTTCTACTCATTCATCCTATTATGCTGTCATATATACTCAAAGACACATTAATATTCATTTTATTTTGTGCATAATTTCTATGTTTGTTTGTATTATATATATGTACTCATGACTATATTTGATGGCATCATCTGAAATACCAAGTTGAGAACATCTGGTTGCTTACAGCATCCAAGATGCCACATTTTTAATTAAGAACTAGTCACCCAATTTTATTGGGTATAAAGAATAATATTTTCTTATCCTAACAGTCACAAAGTTAGAATAAGAATATGAAATTATTTCCTCACTCATCCTTTTTTGTATGTCTGTTGAAATAAGATATGGTTATGATAACAAATCTTTTTCCCTTCACTCTGCATTAGCATATCAGAATGTATCATATAATCACGAAATAAACATATTGCAGGTCAGTAAATTCTCCTCAGTTTGTAAACTAAAACTATGGATCTGAACTGTGGAATTATTTTTGTAGTTTTTATTTTTAAAAAAAGGCAAAAGCTGGTAATAATTCTTCATCTTTAAACTAATCTTAGGACAAAGCTTGAACTTACCTTAATGGAAAAATATTGATTGCTTAGAAACCAGCTCAAAAGTCATAGCCCTCCTATGGAAAAATTAGTTTTCAACACATACTGAGAAAAGATTTAAAAATATCCACTACATTGGGAAGAGTCTTGTAGGTCAGAAGAGGTATTTCCCACTGTCACAGAGTATTTCTTTTATTCTTGTGCATTTTCTTTCAAAGTATTATAATAGATATTTAAATTTTTTAATATTTTAATTTTTTCATCCTATTGTATATGGGATCATTCCATTCTCAGGCCTGTTAACAATCAACACATCAATAGAAAAGGCTGCAACAGATTTGCTTCTTGGTAGCATTACTAGGATTACTATGTTTTCCATCCCCTCCTTTCTCTTTCTATACACCTTTCCACCCCTTCCAAAAAAAGAGTTATTTATTTCCACTAATAAGGGAGGTGGTGGCTAGGAAGAATGCATGACTGATCTGGATATGTTGGTTGGATATGTCTGTCTGAGCTTGCTGTCCAGAGGAAGAAAGACAATTTTGCAATTGCCGCTGCCGAATGAAAAACAGTAGTTAGTGAGGAACCAAATATTCGCACTACCAGACAGATGCTTCCAGCAAATGGTAGAGAAGGGCAATGGGGTATGTCCAGAAAATGGTTTCTCTTCTATTTAAAGGATTTTTTTCTTTTTTTTTTTTTAATTGAAATGTCTAAAAGTAAACATTTCAAAATAAATTTGAGTACATCTCAATCTGTGCTTAGACCACATATCAAGTAGCCTATCAAATTCATATCAGAAAAGAAAAATCAGATGTGTGCACTTCATTTTTTTAAACAAGAGTTTGACTTTAAAATAAATTAAGACCTTCACCATTTTTCCTAGAACACAGATAGGAAAAGAATTAGACATTTTATTCAGCAGTATTTATGCTGAGTTTGAACTGTTTAAAATTAAAAAAAAAAAAAGGAGAAAAGAAAATTCAATTTTTATATTTTATCTTCATTTTGCAGAAATGAATTTTCATTTAAAAGTAAAATTCTTACTTATTTTTACTGTCAATAGTTAATTTCTTTCAAAATGCTAATGTTTCCATTTACATTAAGCTGAGATACTTTGGTTGTACTTTTGCAATCTACTCATCAATCACACAGCATCTGTAACAGTGATGCTCTGAAGCATACATTTCTGAAGTCATAAGTGGAAATTTCAATGACTGAGAATACCACAAAACTCGTAGTTTTATTCAACTAATAAAAAAAAATTAAAAGCACAGCTTTCTTGTATCTTAAATGAATTCCAATTTTCATGCTAATGAGGCTTGACACAAACAATGACTAAAGATGTAATTATTACCTGCTAGAGAACAAATACTTTCCATATATTAACTGTATGTTGGGAGTTTTCACAGAAGCTCTCAAAAAATTCAGTACTTTAACGGAATCTTTTTTAGGTCTTTTCCCTGGAGTATGATTCATTAACAGGAGCACAAAAGTCAACACCAACCCTTTCCTAGCACTCGGCTGGCTAGGGCTCTGGAAGGTTTCCTCTTTACCTCTCTATAGCAGAAAGTGAGTATACAACATAACATACCTGGGTTTGTTCCTACTGCAAAACTGCATCTTCTTTTCACAACTTCCTTCCTACTAATGTCTAAACTGTTAATAGGCAACACCTGGTTCCTTCCCAGTTTCAGGCAAGAAACCAGATGACTTTCAAAGGGGGTAGACTGCATACTATTACAGTGAAGTTATTTCTGAAGTATATAGCAAGAATTTGACCCAACGCATGTACCTTCTGCATATTTCCTTTTTTCTTCCTTTTTAAGCAAATTGTTGTGTTGTATTTTTTAGGTTACTAAAACATAAATTCTAAGTGTACTGCAAAGGGTGTATTTGGTTTAATGTTTATGAAAATGAATGAGACTGAAACAATCTTTGGGAAAAAATAAATGAAACTCACAATTAAAATTAATGGTCTTAATCATAATTAAAATAAGACATTTAAATAATGATTAAAATAGTATATTTAAATGAATCTACCATAGAAGAAAACTGAATTCTAGACTAGCACATGACAGCTTTGGTCCACGTAGAAGTCTCACACTTAGCTAAGCTCAAATTTAAGTTAAAATGAATAGAGCTAGAAAGCTCATCCTCAAAGACCTGTAAATCTCAAACACCCCACACAGAATTATGATAACCAGAGCAAGAAAAAAAAGAGTAAATATTGTGGTGGGTAATTGAGGGAAGAAGGCTTTATTTTATGGTCTCCACCAACATTTTCTTCAGTCTTAGAGCAAAAGAAGCTGTCTTCTGCTTTTAAACACAGAGGTGGAATTTGGGGTGCAAAGATTGATTGCACCGATGTCATAGCTGAGAGAAATTTCACTGCCTTTCACTACAGATATTTCAAACATAGGATGCTGGTTCAAAGACACATCCAGTTACTGAATGTAGTAGAGAGCTTGATGACATTGTACCTTTGCATGTTCATTTTCAGCTTTGAAATGCACAATATCTTTGAATTTTTGTTACAGTAGACAACCTAAAAGAACATGGGAACATCTTTTAATCAGTTCCTGTTGGCCAGTCTCATGTTTTGGATAGTTCTTAATTTAAAACACATATCACTGGGTGAAGACTACCCAAAATCAGTGCTCAGATTGGTGAGACTTGGCTCTACCTGCCCAGCCCTTAATCATTCATATGTTCAGGTGTTTCCTGGAAAAAATAAACAAAGCTCGGAAAATAGTTATGGAGAAACTTGGTCAAAAGCTTTGGAGTACATCTGCTCTGCTGTAGTGTTTTAGGTTTTCACAAGAAAGAACCGAAGAGTCACTCTTAACAACTTTACATACTTATAACACACTTACAGCAGGAGGCCAAAACTAGTAACAATCCAGGTAGCAGCTAGTTGGCCTGGGGGTAATATGAATAGTAAGGCTACTGGCAAGTTTTGTAACCATCCAAATTAAAAAGAAAGAGTGAAAACAATAGCCTCTTTTGTTCCCCTCCCCCTTGGGCGGAACACATTCAAAACCATACCAAAAGCTGAGCCCAATGTGGAAATACTATGCATAAAGCCAGGCAGATCACCAGACAGGTTGCAGGCATCTTGATCAGCTGCAGGCAGTGTCTTGTTCTATTGAGTCCACAGTACTGGTCACAGCTGGACCAGAAGCCTTGACTTGCGTGAGTTTGTTCTGTACAGTGAGTGTGATTGTGTGTGTGTGTGTTTGTGTGTGTATGCCACACATGCATGTGTTTTGTAGAACAGAAATCACAACCCAGTATACCCATCCTATTCAGGAAGCAAATTTTGGATATTTTTTTTCTAATGATTACTGTGCTTCAGTTCTTGAGGATAGCTCGCCTCTAAACTCCCCCCTGGGAAACATAAACTGTGAGTTATTTGCACTATGCAGACAACAAACCAAAACAAAGTTTCTGCAGCAATCCCAAAGTGTGCTTCTAAGCGCACACATTTCGGTATTCCTTGATGGCACAGCAGAACACCCGTAGCTTTCTTTAATGAAACTGTCCCCTTCGCTGCCCAGTTCAGATCTGTGGTAACAGTTATAAGCTGATATGTTACTTTAAACATGTTATAATTAGTTTAGGATCGTTATCTACATCCTTTTAAGAAATGTATGAGTTGAATTAGAATGTGTTGCCTGTGTCAAATGTAGGGTAGCAGGAACACGGCAGGGTTCTTCAAGAATGCAGGAAAAAGAATTAAATTAAAATGCTTGAGACAGAATCAAACACTAAAATCTCCTCATCCAGTGGCTATAAAAGAGAGATTGCTTCTCATTTTAAAGGTCAGCCTGTTTGTCAAGGAAATAAAAACATATTACTTTTCATTGGTGTGTGATTGTCTAAATTATTAAATACTTGGCTAAATTGGTAGAATTTATGTTCACTCTGAAATTAAAACAATCAGTGTGCCTATAAATAGTCCTTACATTGACGCATAGTAATGTGACTCTTCTAAGGATGCTCTAGAACTTGAATGATTAATGTGCCTTTTACCTATTAAAAATGTAGTTATGCTTTGTGTAATTTATAAAGCCTCATTTAAGTGCAAGTGTGCCAAGGAAATTTTCTGTAGTTTAATCTTCAGTTTCAAATTATTTATTCTCAGTATACAGCTAACAAAGTTCAAATACCTATTCAGACTTTATATGGATATTTGTTCTGAACTAACAAAGCTGTTTGCATCCTAAACCGAAGAAAATTTTTTAAGTGTTATATATTTGCCAAAATTACTCACTTCACTCATTATTCATTTGAATTTTAAAGCTCTCATTACCTTCCAAATAGTAAGTCCTGTTTTGTTCTTGGCCTTTCCCAGAGATCTGGACGGGCATACATTGTTTCTGTTATTCTCTTTATTTAGAATTGATTAAGGACAGTTTTGCATGAATAAGTTCATAGAGAAAATGACAGGCACCCATTGAGGTCTCAGTACTCCTAGATATATATTTGTGGCTTTGGGATATTGATCCGTCATGTTACAACTGATGAAACAAAATACAAAATTGTGATTAACTATCTTTACATTTCAGTAGAAATCACACCAAAATCAAGACAAGCTTGAAGTTTCCTTGGAAATATAGATAAGCCCCCTAACAGTACGAGTCAATAAGTAAAAAAAAACCCAAACAAACAAAACAAAAAAACCCCCAAACAAACAAAAAAACAAAGGAAAAAAAAAACAAACAAACAAAAAAAAAGAAACAAAAAAGCCCCAACAAAACCCCACCAATAACTTCAGAAAAACTGAAATATTTTTCTGTTTTACAGAATGTTACCTCTGGGTTCTGCGATCTGGGATGGTCAAATGATTTGTTCCCAAATCTTTGATTTGAAAAATTAAGGTGTTAGATATTATTAGGTTAAGTCTCATAATCATCACAAAAGTATTTTGGTACTAAACTCCTTTTGACTGAATTTCAGACAAAGGGATGTCACTATACATCTTCAAACATCTCTACTTCCTTTCCTTTTCTTTTGTCTGACACAAATCACAGGGAAGTCTTATGCAGGCTTTCTGAGTATTAGTCATGAAACTCCATTTAAAGGGAATTGGACTGTATGTAAGAAGCAAACTAAGATATATGGAAATACAGTATGTTGAAAATTATGAGGGAATAATCTTGGCATGTGAATCATATAAACAGCCAAAGTGGTAAAGAGTAAAGAAATAACTATGACACTCTACATAATTTCTGCTCTGGTTGTGGATCATTGACTTTATATTATGGAGTTAGACAACAGATGTGGATAACTCATCAGCCTGACAACAGAAAGTATTTTACAGGAACCACTGGACCTATTGACTCTGCTCAGTACAGACCATTTTGATTTAGAAAAGGAGATGTGAAGATTTGATATAGAAGAGTTACTCTTCACAGAGTAAGAAAAGACAATTCTTTATTGTTGTTTGCTTACAGAAGAGAGATACAGATTACCTATGGCTTCAAAAGATATCTCAATAGATAAGCTGCTTGCATAATGGGATCATGCTTGAAGGCTTTGGGAAGGGAGGAAAAACAATCTTCCTCTCTCTTCCCTACCCTCTTTCTCAAAATTAGCAGAAAACAACAGGAGAAAGACAGTTAGTCTGTATGAGTAAGAAGTCAGAAGACTCAAGAATCCACTCTCTTGGGAAAGACAACCCCTGTTCCTAACTCACCAGATCTACACAGCTACCAAAAGATGATAAAAATTTAGACAGTCCAGAAACTTGTTTTGTTTCTTTGTGAGATGTCCTTGCCTTTGCACAAGAAGTTTGAACTGAGTGTTGTTGGTGTCCCACTCCTTATTAATTAAAAAATTAATTCTGGGATGAGCTAAGATATAGTCAATATGTGAACAGTTGTGATTTTTACAAAATTGCACAGCATTACAAAGTGTACTGATACACTAGGTCTAGTGTCAGCTTAACTGGCTGATATTGCCTCATTGTTCCTCTGTTCCTCTCCATCAGCTGTTTCATTCACCTGGGTTATCAGATCTTTAGAATCAAGTTTGCAAATTTCATGTAAATGCTAATTTCTTTGAATAATTTCTAAAGAGTTGTGTTGCAGTTTTGGTTGGTGTTTAATGTTAAATATATTTATTTATACTTACTGCTTGTCATATAAATGCTTTTATCCCATGGAATTTTAGAAACAAAATTGCATATTTCATATTCTCTATAACATTTATATTTGCCTGTATCACAGTAGGTTAGTCAGCCTAAGATACCTTCATAGTCCATGAAGGACACAGACAATTCTTCTCATTTTAAAGCAGATGTCTAAAATATGTCAGATAAATGTACTCTAAAAGTGTGTATTTTTCTCTCCACTGATTTTAAAGGGACTCTAGGAAGAATACCTTATCTGTAGATGTCGAGGTCAGGGTAGGTGGAACTAAGCCTCCCTACATGCTGAAGACTGTGGTATTGAATTTCTCCTTTGCTATCATTAGCCTTTTTGTAGGACACTGACAATATTCGGTTATTAAAAGGAACATCATTATTTGGAGACTTAATTATTATTGCTATGAAAGCTAATTTATTCATTAATTTACTTATTTTCCATATTTTTCTTAGTAATTTCTTTGCCAAAACATACTTTATGTCTCTTCTCAGTTCAACACTGTACATATGCACAAAAGAACTCTTTTTGTTTTCAAAAAAGAAATAAAGCTTTAAGTAGACATTTTGAGGTATGATTTTATTCTGAAGTAGTCTACATTTTATTTTTTAGCTTACTGCAGTAACCCTTTTCATGATAATGCAAAGTTGTATTGATTTCACTAAAGTACTTTGTTTTCATAATGAGACTTAATATTACACACTGCAGCATATTGTCTGTGAAGCATGCAAGTGTCATTGACTAACGAGAATAATATACCTAACCTTTCTAAACTCTATAATAAATAGAGTAGACCAGTTTATTTCCATTCTTGTTGATTTTAGGAAGTTAATGATGCACATTTTATCAGAAATTTGGTTAACAATCCTTTTTTTTTTCCTTCCAGAACAGTTTAGACAGAGTTCGTATTGATTTTCGTTCACATGAAGATGAACTGAATTTATCACAAAAGCCATAAGTGTCCAGGTGTTCTCCAATTCATTTCATCACTTCAGCTTCATCCTCTAGGAAAATGGCCAACAGAAGAGGAATGAGAATAGACATGAGTGTTTAACTATTAAGCTATTTATGATTTAGTTCAGATATGTTCAGATCTTCTTACAGAGCAACTCAAATGTCATGCAAAGCAGATATCAGAAAATCCTGAAATTCCACTACAGATTTTCTTGACCAGTGATTTCAGCTACCAACTGTGGAACAAACCTAGTAGAACTTTGAATACAAAATAAGCTCTAAAATATCCACAGCAACTGTAGAAATTTAAGATAGTAATATTTGGAAGATGAACAATCTTCTTTATTTCAGACTGATTCTTAGTTCTGTCCAAAACATGATTCATATATTTCAAATCCTGCTATATCTGGTTGTTCTTCAGAGTGAATATGGTACATTTCAGTATGAAGATGATTACTGGGCATTTTCTCTGGGATACTAAAATCTCTTCTATTCCTGAGGAAAAAACATATAATTTAAATGTCATTCAGAACGGTGGAAAGCATATGGTTTCCCAGTATCGCACCCCAGAGACTGATGGTTAAAATGATTCCTACCTAAGTAGCAGGAAAAATCACAGATCACGTGAAACACACAAAATCCTATACTGCAGTCCATAACTACCTGTTCTGTAGTAGAAAGTGTGGCACCTGTGGTCTATCAAATCCAGCACACCTTTCTTTATCTCCACTGCCACTACTGTTCCTACTTCTCTGCCAAATAAATGACCACCTGAAGAAAGTCTATCTTTTATCACCTAATAGCCTTAATACAACAGGTTGGGCACATTCTGCAAGTAACTTTCTACTTTGGGAATCTCTCATATTGGGAGACATCAGATTAAAGGTGGTATTATCTCAGCTCAGAGTTAACTTGGGCTGGATCAGTTCCTTCTGCATTCAAGACACATGTACTCATTATCCCACATGCTTTAAATGCTGTGGGATAATGAGAGAGCTAAAACAGAAACAAGAGCCTACAATGGAAATTCTGCTGCTTTTTTGCCTTCTGTGTTACAAAGAATATTAATATCAAGTCAACATACATGTTCTGTTACATGCAGTTTATTTAGCAAATAAATTCTGTTGCACAGATGTTTAACATATAATACTGAAGAAAAGCATGTAAAATCCATCAAAAAATAATCTTGCATCTCTAATGAAATGTTTAGAAATTTTACCCTCAAGATCTGCTAGAGATGTTAATAGAATGTTTTATTTGAGGCTTCAAGGGGACAAGACTGCAAAAGACAAATGCAAAATATATTTCTTAACTACCAAAACAATAATTTAAAAATATGTAATGCATTACAGAGTTCTCTTATATTAAAAAATATTCTGCATATGTGGAAGTGTACGTACATATGCTTAACTGTATTAACATTTACCACTTGAAGTAGGAGCTTTAATAAGTGTAGAATGTACAAAAATAAACCAGAAAGCTATACCATAAAAATAGTTTGTTCAGCCCAGGAATGATGTATTAGTCATCAAAACTGCTGTGGGGCAAGTGAAATCTCACAGCTAAAATATTAAGAGCAGAAACTGGTGTAAAGTGGCTTATCTGTTTTGACTTCAATGATTGAATTCAGAAAATAGTTACTGATGAACATGGATCAGTAAAGGAAACTCTTGTGAAGTCCAGTAGAACTTTTCAAAGATGTAATTTCTATGACTGAGGTAAATATGGTCATCGTAAATACAGTTTGTTACTTCCAAGTGCTAGTCAGACAAAACTTGTATAAACCGTTTTGGATATGGTAGAGCAGTAGGATTTAATACAATATCATCTATTCTTCATGCTTTTGCTCTACTGGTCTTAAGAAAAACTTTACTAGAGAAATGTTTGCTATTAGCAATTGAGGCACAGAGCAGGGCAAGAAATTTTGCAAGATTGTGCACCAAGACAATGGCAAACCAGGATATTAATTCAGATTTTCTGAGTTCCAGACTAACGTTTATATTACTAAAATGACAAACTCGTACTGCAACTAGAGTACACATAATTGGGAAACACCGCCCGTTTGAAAAACGTCTTCCTGTAAAAATATTTCTTTAAGCAGTACATATAAAGAATAAGCCAATGTGATATTTCATATCTGCAGATTAGTGTAAACTCTCAAGTATAATTTAAACATGGTGATGTTTTCTTTGTTTCACAAAAGAATGAAGACTTGTGGTGGGTTGACCCTGGCTGGATGCCAGGTGCCCACCAAAGCTGTTCTATCACTCCCCCCTCCTCAGCTGGACAGGGGAGAGAAAATACAACAAAGGGCACGTGGGTCAAGATAAGGACAGGGAGAGATCACTCACTAATTACCATCACAGGCAAAACAGATTCGAGTTGGGGAAAATTAACTTAATTTATTGCCAATCAAACCAGAGCAGGGTAATGAGAAATAAAACCAAATCTCAGAACACCTTCTCTCCATCCCTCCCTTCTTCCCAGGCACAACTTCACTCCCAGATTCTCTACCTACTCCCCCCCCTCAGCGGCACAGGGGGACGGGGATGGGGTTTACGGTCAGTTCATCACATGTTATTTCTGCACTTCATCCTCCTCAGGGGCAGGACTCCTCACACTCTTCCCCTGCTCCAGCGTGGGGTCCCTCCCACAGGAGACAGTCCTCCATGAACTTCTCCAATATGAGTCCTTCCCACAGGCTACAGTTCTTCACGAACTGCTCCAGCGTGGGTCCCTTCCATAGGCTGCAGTCCTTCAGGAGCACACTGCTCCAGCATGGGTCCTCCACAGGGTCACAAGTCCTGCCAGAAAACCTGCTCCAGCGTGGGCTCCTCTCTCCATGGGGCCACAGGTCCTGCCAGGAGCCTGCTCCAGCACAAGGTTTCCCATGGGGTCACAGCCTCCTTCGGGCATCCACCTGCTCTGGCGTGGGGTCCTCCATGGGCTGCAGGTGGATATCTGCTCCACCGTGGACCTCCATGGGCTGCAGGGGGACAGCCTGCCTCACCATGGTCTTCACCACGGGCTGCAGGGGAATCTCTGCTCCGGCGCCTGGAGCATCTCCTCCCTCTCCTTCTTCACTGACCTGAGGGTCTGCACGGTTGTTTCTCTTACATGTTCTCACTCCTCTCTCCGGCTGCAGTTTCTGTGCCACAGCAACATTTTTCCCTTCTTAAATACGTTATCCCAGAGGCACTACCACTGTCGCTGATGGGCTCAGCCTTGGCCAGTGGCGGGTCCGTCTTGGAGCCGGCTGGCACTGGCTCTGTTGGACATAAGGGAGTCTTCCAGCAGCTTCTCACAGAAGCCATCCCTGTAGCCCCTCTGCTACCAAAACCTTGCCATGCAAACCCACACAAATAGGTATCAAAATGTTTTCTTTGGGAACGTTTTGAGAGTGTGCATCAAAAATTAGATATCCTGCTACGTGGAATGCACTGGGGCACGAACTGTGTCAAAGACACTTATTTGCCCCATTCAGAATGTTCTGAGATGAGAAGGTGTGCCCTAGATATGTCAGGACAGATATTCAAATAGGAGTATACAATTCTGGACCAGGAAGAGTGTCCCCAGGCCTGAACCCAAATACCAGGCCACTTACAGTTTCCAAATACAACAGCTCACATTTCAGTCAAAATTTTTCACAAAATTCCAGATTTCTGAGAACACTAGGAAGGTTTTCTCATTGTTCTACTGTGGAAGAAAATTAATACATTGCAAAGCCTAAAAACTTGCTTCAGAATGGCATTGATTCTCCAGCCAGCTCTGGCTGCACCAGACATGCAGTAGCAGGAGGTTTGGGGAGACTTACGATTATTGTCTCACCAAATAGAAGACTTCAAAAATCATAAGCCAAGTCTCTAGAATTCATTGAGTGCTTATATGTCATCAGCTTTTTAATACATTATTTTCTGAGTTGTTATTTTTCTGTTTTCTGGTTATTTGGTACATTGCATCATGTTTTCAAATCATAATTACTAGAAACTGCAGGAAAGATTTTAATCTTCTAGGGGAGGTTTCTTAGAGAAAAGATAAGATTATCATTTGGAAACTGTGGCTCACAGACTCCAGACATCTTGGTAAAATCCTAAGAAGTCCCAGTAAGGCAAAATATTTCAATATTTTTTATTCAAAAATATTTTTATTTAAAAAATGTTCTTTTTCAATATCATCCTCACCTGTGAATATCGGATATAGACTTTCTGTAACCTCAGCCAGAAGCTAAGCACCATGCAGCCACTCACTCACTTCCCCCCCAACCAGTGGAATGGGGGAGAGAATTGGAAGGAAAAAGGTAAAACTCATGGGTTGAGATAAGAACAGTTTAACAGAATGGAAAGGAAGAAACTAATAATGGCAATAATAACAATAATAAAATGACAATACTAATAAAAGGATTGGAATATACAAAACAAGTTATGCACAATGCAATTGCTCACCACTCACCAACCGATGTTCAGCTAGTTTCCGAGACACTCTCCCCCCAGGCCAGCTTTCCCCCAGTTTATATACTGAGCATGATGTCACATGGTATGGAATACCCCTTTGGCCAATTTGGGTCGGGTGTCCTGGCTGTGTCCCCTCCCAACTTCTTGTGTCCCTCCAGCCTTCTTGCTGGCTGGGCATGAGAAGCTGAAAAATCCTTGACTTAGTCTAAACACTACTTAGCAACAACTGAAAACATCAGTGTGTTATCAACATTCTTCTCATACTGAACCCAAAACATAACACTATACCAGCTACTAGAAAGAAAATTAACTCTATCCCAGCTAAAACCAGGACAACTTTGTATCCTGGTCCCTCTCCCTGTACTTCAGAACTTGGTGGTGGTAATGTACAGACAGGCTGTGTGGTCCACCCTGGGAGCATGGCTGTGAAAAGGCATCTCAAGAACTGGGAATGACCAAAGGTAAATAGTTAGCTCCTGCAAACTATGGATCAAAAATTTGCAAGTGACTCAGAGCATCCTGCATCCTAGACCTTTTGCCTGAGATTGCAGTTCATGTCACAGTTGTTCTCTATGCATGTTTAACTCTGACTATGTAAGGTAGCATTGGGTTATAATCTTTAAGAGAAGGTGCTTATAAAAGGCCTCAAAACACCTCACCCCTTTGGCTGTGTCAATCAATGTAGTACATGATATAATTGAATTTGTGCATATGTAACCTCATAATTTGCTTTGGAGAAACTCAATAAGCTTGGCTGTACAAATATCATCAAAGCAATGAATGTGTAACTAAAACAACTTCATTTCAAAGACTGTGCAAACACTGATGAAAAACTGGTTATGGCAATTTCATCTTTCATTTTTTAACTATGTCTTAGCATTGACTATGCTATAGTCATTGACTATGACTATGTCATAGCATTTGACTATGTCTTAGCATTTTTTTTATGGCAACACGATATAATGACTGGCATATAAACCTGTATCAACACAGTGCTGAATTTTTAAAAAGTCATCTGTATCAAGTGATTTATTTACAAAGTAACATAAATTTTATTTTACAAT
This sequence comes from Haliaeetus albicilla, assembly GCF_947461875.1. Classification (NCBI taxonomy): domain Eukaryota; kingdom Metazoa; phylum Chordata; class Aves; order Accipitriformes; family Accipitridae; genus Haliaeetus; species Haliaeetus albicilla. The sequence goes on along the minus strand of NC_091485.1, from coordinate 60,506,476 downwards.
GGTTAAGAGAGTTAGGACCCCACTTCGCATTTTGAGTTATCATGCAATTTTTATTTGTTTACTAAGAATACAAAGATGCACCCTTTATTAAATTGAATTAAAAAAATGGAAAACAAGAAGTATGAAGAAAGAATCAATTTCACAGATAGTGGAAGGCAGTACAGATTAGATCATTTGCTACAACTGAAAAGAACTACAACAATAATTCTATAAAGTGTTCTTCTTCCCAGCTGACAGCATGTAAATTAAAATAAACACATGGAAAAGAATTATAGCTCTAAACCAACTGAAAGAGATATCACAGTTTGATTCACAAGTCTTGTCACACACATAATCAAGGCAGGACCAGACGCAGTTACACTAACCATGTTGAGACTACACAACGATGATATCATTTGTCCAGCAAGTGGAAGCACCACACAAGCTGGTGCTACTTGAAGAGCCCCTTCACCATCCAGGTAAATCACTTCCTTTCATACAGCAACTGAGTGTCCCACAAGCATATTTAAGCTATCACGTTCCTCTGAGGACAGTCAGCAGAATCCTTCTTCCACCCTGTGGCTTCAGGAATGAAAAGGGGTACAACACTCGATATCCACAGCTGTCATCCCCAGCAGTAGCTCTCCTACACGCATGGAAGAAGAAGAAAAAGTTTATTGCCTTCTCCTCTGTGATGATAGACCTATATCCTACATGTTTCCTGACTTTGCCACCCATCTGTACACTGGGACTCCACACATGCATCCTTATTCTACTTCTATAAAAAATAACTCCTCTCTCTTTCCCCACATACCTCTACTTACTGTATCGTAGCTCCCATTTACCTTTGCTGGCTAACACCACATCTGTTATCTCAATTTGCCTTAGATGTGTTGGTGCATTCTTAGCAGGGCAAGCAGCCTGTCGGAGACATTGAATAAGTGGATCCACATGGGGAGAGTGGAGAGAAATGTTGTCCAGAGCCTAGTCCATAAGGATCCATAGAAGTCTTTCCTACAGCAATCATATGCATGTTCTTAAGTCTTAACGCTCTGGTCTTAAAATTGTTGATAATTCAGCAATTCACTTAAAATCCCTCATGTGACTCAGTGAAACTGCCATGGTTTAACGAGCACAACTACACAGATATGAGACTCTTGTCAGCCAAATTCCTAGAGTGGTTCACAAAAAATAACTGCTGAAAACCCTAGATTCCTGCAGATGAAGCACTAGGGAGAGAATTGTGCAAGGTTAAATTTGTCGTGTGTCCATACAAGTGTGAGAATGAGCTATGCCAGAGTTTGCATTTCTCTCCCCTCTAGTACAGAGCTGAAAAACATTCTTCCCGTAGCAAATGTTTTGTAATGCAAAATTCAGACTTGTCAAACATGAGCTCCTGTAGAGCCACAAGCAATCCCCTTGAAATATTGAGCCCTAAATAACTGTTTTTATTTCCTGACTGAGAGTTTTTATTATTTTCTTATCTTTTATTTCCATCCAGCAGACAATGCAGTGTTCCCACTAGAAGAGATGGTGAGAATGGAGATAAATACAATGAATCCAGATGTGACTGTTAGAATGGAGAAGATATTGCTGTACATGGGAGCCCTAGGTATTCTCCCATTTAAAAAGGAGGGGGAAAAGTAGAAGAAAAGTGATTTAGTGCATTATAAATCATATTTAATAACAATAATAAAAAATAAAGAGTAGCTTCTAGTTCTAAGTTTTAGATAACTTGCAAAAATAAAAATTATAAAATATGAATCTTAACCACATGTTTCTACTGTTACTGGCTATACTTTCCTCATTATTATTTCACATAGAAACTGTCAAATAGATACTGTCAATACAAAACAGAAGACCTGAGATAGTCAGGATGGATAACACTTGCACATGTTCTATACTAACATCTGTGAAAAAAAGTCCAGTCATTCCACTTCAAGGACTGTGACAGAAAGAGGTTATCTGAGTATGTTATGGCTTTTGTCAACATACCTGTCTTGGCTTTAAACTAGGAATTTGATTACCAAGAATGATGTAATCAGAGCAGGTTACTGCCATCAAAGATTGTGTGGGAAACTGAATAAACAGATTTGACTTGACCTACTGCTACTATTGTTATATTCTGCTGTTCTCCATATGATAAACACTGAGTACACATATTCCCCAACAGTCTTTGTCACTTCTGAGTAATCCAGTGGTTATTTCAGATCTAACTCCAGTCACAGTTCATGACTCGGGCTTTCTTTTGCCTTTTATGTATCCTTGAGCATGAATTGGTGAATAAATCACTGCAGAATTACCAGCAAGGCTCTGAAGGAATTCCAGTGACTACATCCTTACTGTGTGACTTGTACAAACTCACCCAAAGAGCTATGGAAAACCAGTCATCTGTACAGGGGTTTGCCATGACTACACCACACAAAGCTTGGGAGAATTCCCATTGAGGCCTCTTGAAAGAACTAGGTATGAAGGTGGAACCTGTGTATATTTGCCCACCAGGAAAAAAATAAGGGGGGAGGGGTGGTGAGGAAGAAGGGAAGGGAAAGGAAGCAGAAAGAAACAAAGAGAGGGTGAGAAGGGGAAAAAAGTAGGAAGGAGAGAATGAAAGAGGGATGGATGAAAAAGAAAAGGGTGGGTCTTTTACATATATTTGCAGAAGAGAAAGAGGAAATAGGTACCAGCAGGATACAAGGCATCGTCTAGGATTTAGATATGAGATGTGCAATATAACATTTTAGCAAGTTTGTTTTAAAAGCGTAGCATAGCAAGGTTATATTGTGTTCAATTTATGCTCAGCTGGATACTTTAACACTTCAGATGAACAATTTGCCATGTTTGAATGTATTAAGCTTTATCTACATGGGACTTACTTACAACATGTGGTAATTTAAATCTTGATGACTTTTCAGAAAGGAAGGAAAAAAGACAGAAACAGAGTAAGAATCTGGAGACAGATTCTGAGAGATCTTAAGCCTGGATCTCAAAGCAAGAGCAGATTTAACTCACTGGATGTCAGAAAAACGAGAATTGTAATGTTTCGGAAGTGCAGTTTCTAGAGGAAAGAATGCCTGTTTCGTCAGTAGACTATTACAGCAGGTTTTCCTACTCTCTCTTTAAAGTCACTGCTAAAGGAACTTCTCTGTTTGAGTAGCTGGATATGAATGTTCACCATATATAGCTTATGCATACAAGTTATAGCTTATGTACCATATATGGCTTATGCAGCCTTTCTTGATTTTTGTTTTAGAGGTTATTAGAGAGACAGAAAAGAGTGCATTCAAAGAGGAAATCATTACTGTAAATGAAGAAAAAATTCTGTCTGCTTAGTAATTAACAATAAAGAATACATTATGTCTCCTACTTTTTGTTGTTTTTATTTCTTGACATGTTTCTTGATAAGGAGCTACAGTGACGAAGGCAAGGAAAGAGAAGTGGGGTGCTTTTGCAGAAACCGCCAGCAAAGTAAACTCCATGAGGATTGCCGCTCACAGCAAATATTATGTCTACTTGAAAAGATTGCACTATAGAATCACAGAATCATAGAATGGTTTAGGTTGGAAGGGACCTTAAAGATCATCTAACTCCAACTCCCCTGCCATAGGCAGAGATAAATGTCATGAGGTTGGGATCCTAACAAGGACCCCTATATACATGAGTGCTGCAGGGGTCTTCAAAGATTTTTCCTTCTATTTGTGGAAAAAAAATCATAGAATCATAGAATCATTTAGGTTGGAAAAGACCTTTAAGATCATCAAGTCCAATCATTAACCTAACACTGCCAAGTCCACCACTAAACCATGTCACTAAGTGCCACATCTACATGTCTTTTAAATACCTCCAGGGATGGTGACTCCACCACTTCCCTGTGAAGCCTGTTCCAATGCTTGACAACCCTTTCAGTGAAGAAATTTTTCCTAATATCCAATCTAAACCTGTCTTGGTGCAACTTGAGGCCATTTCCTCTTGTCCTATCTCTTGTTACTTGGGAGAAGAGACCAACACCCACCTTGCTACAACCTCCTTTCAGGTAGTTGTAGAGAGCGATAAGGTCTCCCCTCACCCTTCTTTTCTCCAGACTAAACAACCCCAGTTCCCTCAGACATTCCTCATTACACTTGTGCTCTAGACCCTTCACCAACTTGGTTGCCCTTCTCTGGACACATTCCAGCAACTCAATGTCTTTCCTGTAGTGAGGGGCCCAAAAGTGAACACAGGACTTGAGGTGCGGCCTCACCAGTGCCGAGTACAGGGGGATGATCACTTCCCTAGTCCTGTTGGCCACATTAATAACCAATAACGAAAAACTAATAACTCCTTGACTGCACTTATCACCCACCTGTGAGCAAAATGTAAACAAATAAAACCTGTGACTCTTTCACCCTTTCTCATATAGAAAATAGATTAGTTGATAAATTAAACTTTCTAATGAACAGAAGGACATAGTGAGTTTTCAGGGGAATATTTAAGAGAATATATTATAATACTAAAATATAGAAAGTGATTTTTTTTCTCCACCAAATGACATGTTGAGTAAGTTTCTCATTTGAGAAGAATTAATATACCAGTCATCTCCAAAATGTGATCTTGGTGGAAACAAGAAAGAAATAACGTGATACTTGCCATTCTCTCTTCTTTTTAACCCCTTTCATAAATTAATCTTTTCTGCGCCTTTTTCTCCCCTTCATATGCCAAGTAGACAAACTCCATTTTTTGCAAAATGAAGCTTTGAAAACCTGTAAATTATTACCAGATCACATAAGTATGCAAACTTCCTGTACAACTTTTCAATGAAAGATACAGGAAGATGAGACCATGAAATTTTGAAAGCAAACCAATTAAACCTCCTGAATAGATAAAGCATAGGGTTTCTGGATTTGTGTCCTCTATGTTTACATGTAAATTCAAATTTCTTTGCTACTCATATGTGAACATATGCTATTGTTTAAGTTGCTCACAGACAGATGGACTATGTGTTTGGCTACAGAAACTGATGTGTAATAAGAAAAAAAGCTTCTGGAACTGCTATTGCTTCACGATTTCTTTTCAGAACTTATTATTAAAACAGCATCCAGAGGCACTAATCAAGTCACTGGGCTGGATCCTGTACAAAACATATCATGATATAAAGGCCATTTTTTTTAAAATATGCAATCTGTTTCTAAAACATCACAAAAACCAGTTCTTACTGCTGGCAAGGGATTTTCTGACAATATATTTTCTCATCAGAAAGTTGTTAGCTGGAAAGACATTGAACTACTAGTGTGAAAATGATTGGTTTTCTTGAATTTCAAATTTTTAATTATTTTTAATGGAATTTTTTGTCCTTTTTGATCCTTCTTGATTTTGAATTGACATTTTATTTTGAACTTGTGTTTATTTTTACTTTTGAAATTTTGAAACTTGTGGAAGGTTTAGATTAAAAGAAAGTAGCTCAAAATATTTTGGCTGACCTTCTCTGTGTATTTCACAATGTTGCTTTTTGGCTGAAAAAAAGAGATATAGTCTTCTTTTTCAAGTTCAAGAAAAAAAAAATGAAACAAACCCTGAAAAGCTGTTAAAGCTCAGGAAAATATTTCTTCATCCACAAAATAAGACGAGTGAAAATACTAGTAGCAATGTGAAATAAAATTTATCAAATACTGTACAATATGATACATCCATGCTCCAGATGTTTTCTTGTTTCTTTGTTAAGCTTTTCTCAGCCTGTTCCAGGTCTTTTTTTTTTTTTTTTTTTTTAAATCTTTTTGGCATTTTCATGCATTAGGATTCTTTTATCATTACGATTCTTTTATTTGAGCCTTTGCACATTTCAGTAAGGCTAATGCTTGCTTTGCTCCTTTCTACTAGTCTTGCATTCTACTTTGAGCTGTTTATTTATTAAACCATTTTTATTTATCACAGTCAATGAGTTTTCTTTTCTACCGTGTCCTCATAATTTATAAGGTTTTTTATTTCATAGATAATTCTCCCTTTTTTGTTTTCCTTTCTTATGTTTTGTTTTTTTTCATTCTTAACTAACTTCCCTACCCTAGTGTCTTGTAAGACCAGTCCATACTGAAAATGTTCTTCTTACTTTCTCAGTTATGCAGTGCAAACTATTCACATTTAGGTTATTCACATGTACGTCTATGGAGTACACGCTGTCAAAGTACTTCACAAGGTGACCACTATCCAGCAGACAGCAGCTTGTGGAAAAAATACATATTATCATGACCCCTTCATACACACGAACAATTTAGTTACAGTGTTCTCAACATTATAGTATTTGAGTTCCTCGCTGTTGTTAACAAATATTCTTGTAAAAAGAACTCTGGGATTGAAAAGTGTTATCTCCATTTCACAGAAAGGGAAAATGCAGTATGGGGTAGATGAACTGATTCACCTGATGCACAGAAAGTCTGTAGCTGACATGAGATGTGATCCTCCAAATATCCCACATACACTAGCTCTTAGAGAAGCCACTGCTTAATTAAGTAAAAATGAACAACAGACATTGTGTGGGTATTAAATTTTAAAGAAAAGTTCAGACTTTTTTTTTTTTTTGCAAAATGTTTAAGAGTGCAAACCAAATGGAATCCAAAGATTTTGAATTTACATCAGTACATAAAGTATTTAATATATTTTCATGAAAAAAAAAAAAGAAAAAGATTGGAAAATGCTATGTCCAACAGCTTGCTCTACATTTCAAAGCAGTCTGTCCATTCTTGTTCAATGAAAAGCTCTACCCTTGAATTTACAATACAATAGTGACTTTTTTTTTTATATTTTTGAAAATTTGAGTCTGAAGACAACTCATAAAATTCTTCTCTGTAGCTAGCCTCCTATATTTTGTGAATATAACAGATTATACCTTCATGAAAATACTGATGAATCACTGGACATGAAATTCAAACTTTGAGAATCAAATCCAAAACCCTCTAACGTTCTGCAAAACTTGATATTCGTAAGGTTGTCAGAGCAAAGCACAGTCAGGTAAAAATAGTCCAGCACACTGATTATCATTAGTCAAGCAAAGTTTGAAAATTTGTTTTGAATGAAACAGAACAAACAGGATATGAAGTCCTGTTCAAGTGCCTTTTTGTTTCCTGGCTATGTATAATCACATCTCTGGCAACACATCCTCCAAACTCAAGTGCTGACAAGGCAGGAATCTGTCACTGTGTCCAGCCAACTCAGTAAGCCAGAATCACTAATGGTGGATGAATGCATATGTTACGCTCTTCTTAAGCCAAGATTTCCAAAGCTAGCCGCCTAAGGTTTCAATTAGATATCTGTTTTCAGGTGTCATATAGGCCAACTCACATTAACATTAGTAAGCAATTAGAAACTTAATTTTATGCATACTGTTTTTTAAAAGTTGGGTCTCTCATTTTCACTCCTTTGTGTGGATGCTTATATAGGAAAACTGGATGCTTTTCTTGTAAAAAAAAATACACAAGTTCGTTTCCTGTGCAAAATAAGCAGTTGCATTTTCTTCTACACATTTCTAATGTTAACTTAAACCACCTTCACAGCCAGTGAAAATTATTATGTTTTATCCAATTAAAAATAATAGAGCACATAAAAGAAAACAACAATGCACACATATGAAATCGCTGTAAACATAAGATTATGTAGGAAAATTGAATGAACTGCAATTCTGCTTGCAGTGTTCTGCATCCAGACTGGACCTGACTAATTCCCAGCTTTTGGCCGGAGGCTCCAGATTTCCATCCCCACTTTCGGGCTTGCCAAGCCTCATTCATCTGGCAGCTCTGTCGTGCATCCTTCTGCCCAGCCGAGGTATCACATGTCCTGCTGGCAAAACAGCAATTGCGGCCGTTGATTGCCAGGGGCCTCGGTGGCACCTGCTCAGCCTGCAGCCATCTGACCTCCTTTCCCACCGTCCCCCAGTCCCCTCCTGCAATCCCCATGCAGGCTCAGGGTGGGTTTAAGGTTGCCCAAGCTCATGATCCCACTGCCACCGCTTGTTCCCAGGCAGCAGGTTAGGTATCAGCTAGCCAGCTTCGCAGCAGCCCTGTCAACCCCTTTTTTTTCTTACCAGCCCTGTTTTCCCCCCAGCTTCCAGTTCACCTGATCCAAGACTGCATGTTGAAATAGCAGTGTATGCACAAGATGCTCAGCCCTGTTGTCAGGTTCACCTCAGTCACAAGTTTTATTCTCTGAAAACAGCCATACAACAACTTCAGTTACTAGTGGGTCATCAACAGCAATTTACTGTCAGTCTGTTATTTTTCATTTGGGTTGTAATGCCTCTGAACACAAAGTGTTTGTATTTACTTGATTTCTGATTTCTAGATGTCCAACCCTGATTTCTTTGCTTCTTCTTATTTTAACTGGGATTCTCAGATAATTTCCAATCCAAACTGCTTTGTATTTAATAGCAGGAGAAATCATTCTTTCACTATATTGTAGGACAACGGGAACTACATTTAAACTTTTAGCTATCACTTCTCTATGACGATACAAAATTAAAAGGCAAAATTTCTTCCCAGTGAACAAATACCAAAAGTAGCCTACCTATAAGTGAATTTTTTTCTATTCCTGTGAAGGAAGAGGTTGATTATAGAGACACAGACATCAGCCACATGCCTGCAACTGCGTCATACAATGCAGAAGGGCACATATTACCCTGGCTGAAGGCTGAGGACCCCCTCTGCAACTTGATAAATCTCAGCCTGATTGGTGGTACCTTGAGGCATTCTTCTGTATGTGATCCAATGCCAGTGTAACTGCACTGATCACTTCTACAACTAGCTCTTATTATCGAGCAGAGGCACTGCTAAAATCCTTGATTCAGCGATAGCTGCCTTTACAGGTTTTCATTTGCCTTTACAGTAAAGTAAATAAGAATGGGAGAGGGTTAAGGACTGGTTTAAACTGCCTTAATATTTCACATGTAAATAATTGTCAATTAACCAAAACTCCGTTAGGAAGCCACTAATGGACAATTATTTTTAATGGAAATGTTCTCACTACTTTACAGCTTTGTCAAGTGGTTCAGTACAGGCAGTATGTTAAATCACCACATTTTCCAACAAGCTATTTGAAATCTGTGGCAGCCGGATTTGATTGATGCAGTGTACCAGAGAGCATAAGTATTGCAGAAAATGCTATTTCAGAGTTCAAAGGAGTAGAAAAATTGCTGTTTAATAATTCAGCAGTGAAATGAAAATAATGTAAAGAAGATTAGCCATGCTCTTTTATTGGGTGGTATTCATAGCAATGTTCTCATTTCTAGACCTGTTTTTTCAAGTGATATTTTTAATCAAATGCTTTGAATGAAAGCTTTGTTCTTTTTTTTTGAGAATGAGGTCAGAGGGGGGACCTCTTCTAAAAGAACAAACTATCTTTTATTCAGCGTTATGGCACAACTAAAATTTGTTCTGTGTATCATACTTTCCTTTTGTTTCTGTCACAATGATACACAAATAATTCAGCAGAAATCTATGTCCCTCCGGAAGCTATTGTTTTCATTGTGTGAAGTATTCAAAAGTAGTTGTAAACACTCAGCTGCATCCTGTTTTAACATAGCCCAGATGAGAAGTGGAGTACTAGGATAACTGTGATTTTCATCCATTTCAGTTTATTCTATCTCCAGGGCTTCCTTTACACTCAAGATGAGTTGCTTGGCCAGCATACACAGTGTCTCTTACACATGCCCACTCCCACCCAGTTGCACTTCTCCTTCCAGAAATCCTGAAGAGCAGGAATTCCTGGACAGTTGAATACTAAGTTGATGCTCTGAAGACCCCTATATTGGACACCTAAAGTAATAGACACCTGTGTCAATAGCACTACATGTCTCACATTTCCAGGAAAATCTGAAAACTATTTAAATGCATATTTTGGAAAAAGCAAAACATAGTTTTCTCCAATGGAAATCACTACAACTGTATCCACCAAAATAGATATTCAAAGCCATTTGAGCATGCTTATCAGGCAGCTGGACAATCTGGTGAATTCTCAATTCTAAGAATTGAATTTCCGTAACTGTTCTGCAAATTCGGTTTCAAATGTTGATTTTTTTATTTGAATATCCTGGCTATTGGAAATCCAGTTTTCAAGGGAGTTTAATTGTTAAATCCTCTATATGTTTGAGAATGGAAACACAGGTTGCAAGTGTCTTGGGGGAATTGCCTCATCCTATACATTTTCCAGTGTTCAGCATATCTGGCCTGAGCCTTTTGCTTAGAACAATCATCATAAGAGTAATAATTCATGTCAGAGTGTTTCTAAATTTCAACTCATGAAAGCATCCAGTAAATTAATTCAGCCATTATTTTATTTCACAACAGGTTTATTAATGAAACTGATATGGATTGCTGGAATTCCAAACACAGTTGTAACAGTGAAGATTTCTGCTACAGCATATATCCCCTACTGTGCAAAACATACCCTAAGCCATTTTAAGATTAAGCCAGTATAAAGCTGTTTTTTAAAGAAAAGCATCAGCAGTCACTGTTCTTTATCAGTCTGGAACAGCATTATCTAGCAACTTCTATTCTAGTACTTCAGTGCTGCTCAAAGATTCAAAAGTTCCTTTCATGACATCAGTCATTCTATACACATCTTTTGGCTCACTGTGGTCTCCGATTATGGGATCTTCCAATTTCTAAATAAATTTTCAGTAGGTTTTTAATAAATTTTGAAAAATGAAGGAAAAAAAAGACACATCCCCAGACATGAACTGTAACTAACAACTTCTATAATCTACTATCTCAACAGTATTTGGAAGAGTGCCAGTTAAGAGGAGCTTTTTTCCCTGAGTTTCCGTTCTTCTGTGCCTTCCTAGATTCTGCAAATTTACTTGCGTAAAAACAAAATTAAGAATACAATTTTATATATATTGTTTACATATGGAAGGGTATCATTAAAGAAGACTATATTGTTTTCTGTTGTATGAGGAAATAAAGCAATAAACATTCTTTCCAGTCAAAATGCAAGGCTTCCAACATATAAAGCACAAAACTGTTTTCTCAGTTCTGCAAACAGCAGTGTATACAGGTAAAGCAGCACATGTGCAAAGATCTGAAAATATCAAGCTGCAGGGTACCTCATATGTTAATCTGTCACATAATGTGGAATCAAGCAGCATACTGCAGATACTTGTTCTTATCACAGATACTCTACCATATCTTGCAGTTGCTAACAAATAACTTACATTTTGCTGTAAAAGAAATCACTAGAAAACATGCTGACCTTTTTTAACAGACAATAAAATCACTTTCTGGTGGGAATATCCACACATTTAAACCCATCCAGGTGTTTAGCTGCTGTACTGGAACCATGCCAGCATGTCCAGCTTCTTTCAGTATCAGGTACATCGCAAACACTGCCACAGCAATTATTTAAGCCAGTGCTTTCAGTCTGGGTCCTTAATAGCTTTCAACAGAGATGGAAAAACAACTTAAGGAATTTTAAATGTGGCTTGCCAACGAGCATATATGACCTTGTTTTTCTTAGTCATGTATGACAAACCACTGAGAAACAAGACATGAAATACCAGGGACCACAGATCACTAATTTAAAAGAATCACTGGTTTAAATGAACAAGAAATATTCTTCACAGTATTACCCACCATATAAAATTATCAAGTTTTTAGTTAGGAATAAGCCTTATAGGAAATGGATCAGAGACTATAAAAACAGTTGTGCATAGACTGTAGAATTTTTTGATTGAATTTGTTAAAGAATTACATATTGAACTTTTTGTACCAATTCTTGGAATCCCAAAGCAGTAATAAAGTGCATTTTCTAAGAATTCCATTTATCACTTTTCCTATATAAACTCTACAAAGCATTTCCATAATGCATACTACTTCCTATTTAATGAATTTAAATCAAAAGGAATTGCTACTTCAGGATTTGGGGAGAAATGTCAAAAAAATGTTTATTTAAACAAATAAAGATAACTGCACTCTGCACAAAGCAGATTAAAAGTTTTTTTATTCTGATTGTTATTAAGGCAATACATTAAGATTTTATAAACCTGTGCTTACTAAATGGACATTCCGAAGCTGAGTTTAGTTAGTGCCACTGTACTATGAATCAGACATGTGAATTCAATCTCTGCTGTGGTATACATGGGTGCATGTTCTTCAGAAAGCTATTTAAAAAGCCTCAGTTCGTACATCTGCAGAAGTCAGTGTTGATTTACTAAATTACTGATAGTTTTAAAATATTCAGTTAATGGAAGAGGTAGTAGAATTACAGAATAACTTTGGAATCACAGAATCATTTGTCTTGGAAGTGACCTCCAGAGATCACCTAGTCCAACCTGCCTGCTCAAGCAGGGTCAGCTAGCACAGGTTGCCCCAGATCATGTTCAGTCAGGTTTTGAATATTTCCACAGAGGGAGACTCCACAACTGCTCTGGGCAACCTGTGCCAGTGTTTTACCAATCTCACAGTAAAAAAGTGTTTTCTTGGACTCAGATTGAACTTCCTATTTTTTAATTTGTTCTCATTGTCTCTCCTGTCACTGTGCACTACTGAGAAGAGTCTGCCTACCACATCTTCAGTCCCCCCATCAAGTGATTATACACATGTATAATAACCAGGCTGAGGAGTCCCACCGCTCTCAGCCTGTCCGCTCCAGTACCTTAATCGTTCTTGTGGCCCTTCACTGGATGTGCTCCAGTAAGTCCATATATTTCTTGTACTGGGGAGTCCAGAAGTGGCACAGCACTCCAGATGTGTCTCACCAGGGCTGAGCAGAGGGAAAGGATGACCCTCCTCAGCATGCTGGAGACAGCCCAGGAGCCTGTCAGCTTTCTTTCCTGCAAGGGAACATTGCTGGCTTAAGGTCACCTTGTTGTCCACCAAGAGCCCAAGTTTCTTCTCTGCAAAGCTGCTTTCCAGGCAGTCATCCCCCAGTGTGTATTGGTGCATGGGGTTATTCCTTCCCAGGTGCAGGATTTTACTTTTCCCTGTGTTGAATTTCATGAGGTTCCTGTTGGTCCATTTCTCCAGCCTGTCTCAGTCCCTCTGAATGGCAGCACAGCCCTCTGGTGTATCAGTCACCACACATACAGCTGATCTCACTATTTAGATGTCTAGGATTTAAGGGAGACAACTCTGAGACATTACTATTTGCCTAACCTGGAAGACAGCCAAGTTTTAGGACTCTGAATCCAAGGTAATAAAGAAAATCTATGTTTCAGTGGTTAAAATTGAATTGTTTTCATTTATTCCATGTCCCTGTCTGTATGTAGAAGCACTGACCTCTCTCTAACATAATCCAACAGTACTGAGCCTGTACTGAGTGCAACAGTACTGAGCATAAAGCAGCTGTGTTCAAAGACATTGTGGGTGGTAAGAACAAGCCTGCCAGGAAAAGAGCTGACCTCTGTATTACAGTCTGGGGATCACGGTAATCACCCAGGAAATGGGGAGACCTGGTCTCTTGATCTTTTCAACACAAAGTGATTTATACCTGCATTTCTCCTTCCTCGGACAGTCTCATGTTTTCCAATAAAACACTGACGAAATAGAGAAAATACAAATCCAGAAAGAAACATGGGAGCAGAGCTCAGGTCTGTCCTTTTTTGATTTTTTTAACAGATTCCAGCCTCTGTCTAGATATTTCTCTTCTGTCTCCATGATAAATGTACTCTCAATAGTTACTTGATAGACTATTATTTAGGGAATACTCTAGAAAAATGGTTTGGTTCTTTTCAAACTGAGACAGGCCTATAACTAAGTCTTCATTAAATGACAGTTGAGTACTACAGAAGTCATACCTTCTGGAAACCACGCTTAAGTCCTGCTCAATATATGCATTTGCAGAGAATTATTTCAGCAGGATGTTCCAAGGGGATGATCATATTCATCCTGAAAGCACCATAAGCTTTCAAAGAAGCTAACCTTTAAGTTCCAAAATTGGATTCAACAGTATTGATATAGATAGCCCTGCACTTGGCCTTTCCTATTGATTAATGAATGCTAGGTCAGCCCTTTCACAGTATATTCATCTTTTTGGATTGCACTGTGGAAGCGACGGATGCTTCTAACTGATTGTATGGGGAGCACAGAGGTCTAACCCTGTCTTTTTGGGGGCATTACTCAGATGAGAATGTTGAATTAGCCTCTGTGGGTCTCACCTGAAGTTTACATTTATCAGATGCAGCTCTTCTCTTTCCTGCCTTTGGAAGTAGTCCATTGTCAATATTTAACATTACTTTTAAGTGTAGAGAGAAAAAAATAATCATTATATATATCACAAAACAAGCAAATGAGAAATGACCAGAATACTAAAATATTCATGGGTTTTTTTCTGATTCAGAACATAGCCGTGAAAAACTTACCTCATAGTTTTGATCTTTCTCAGGCTAATCTCATATCACTATGTCCTGGTTTCAGCTGGGATAGAGTTAATTTTTTTCCTAGTAGCTGGTATAGTGCTGTGTTTTGGATTTAGGATGAGAATAAAGCTGATAACAAACTGATGTTTTCAGTTGTTGCTAAGTAGTGCTTGCACTAAGTCAAGGACTTTTCTGCTTCTCACACCACCACTCCAGTGAGTAGGCTGGGGGCACAAGCAGCTGGGAGGAGACACAGCTGACCCCAACTGGCCAAAGGGATAATCCAGACCATATGACATCATGCTCAGTATATAAACTAGGGAGAAAGCTGGCCAGGGGCTGCTGCTCAGGAGCTGGCTGGGCATCAGTCGGCAGGGTGGTGAGCAATTGCATTGTACATCACTTGCTTTGTATATTCTAATTCTATTATTATTATTTTCCCTTCCTTTTCTGTCCTATTAAACTGTCTTTATCTCAACCCACAAATATTTTTTTCCCAATTCTCTTCCCCATTCCACTGGTGGGGGCAGGGAGGGAGAGAACGGCTGTGTAGTATTTACTGCCTGCTGGGTTAAATCATGACCCACTATTATTTTTGGAACCAGAAGTCTGACAGTGTCAAATTTTGTGTCTGTTTTTTTTTCATGATGGATTTATTTTAAGTTCACTATTATGTTAAAGCAACCAAAAAGAAAAGGCATATCAAAGAACATTGAGGGAAATAATGGAAAGTTTATAAGTCTGAAAACTTAAATCTGTGATACGAACACATGTAAGTAGCCAGATCTTCTCTTCATAAACAAGCATACTCAGGATTAGGTTCTAGTCCTGCAGCAGTAACTCTGCAAGTATATTCAAATGTAAATTCAATCTTAAGTGTTGAAAAACTATTTTGGATCTCTGGTTGGTCACTGTGATAAAGTTGTATTTGTAGATGCTTCCAATCGTGTTCATACTCCTTTAAGAGGTACATGAAAAGTATGGGAAGTTATGTCCTTGCCTTGGAAAACTACCAAGAACGGAGAAAGCTCTGGAGACTGCAGAATGTGGTTAGGCAAAGAAGGGTCCTAGCATAGTGCTGAAACAGATCTCTGAAATGATGGAAGATCGTAACAGAGTTTGCTGCTACTCCGAAAGATTACTAAGGCTGAGCTGACTGGGAGATGGCATAGCCACAAGGAAGGACATAGGTAGGCAGGAGACATGGTGTGCAAACCTTTTGTTCTGTTCTATCTTCCCTAGTTCCAAAAAGTGGCAAACACTTACAGCAGGTAAATCAACAATTTAGTCAACAATTTACAAGTGTAAGCATTAGCCAGAAATTGTATTTCAGTAGCCTTTCTTTGTTATCACCCATTTCTGAAGTTTTTTTTTCCTGCAGATCCTGATATACGGAAAGACCTGCCAGAACTACATTTGCCTACAGCAAGAAATCTCACATCTTGACCTGCACTCCTTCCACTGCAATGCTCACATAAAAGTTATCACCTTCTAATAACAAAGCAAGCTAAGCTGGCCTTATGATGTTATTTATTTATAAAAAAGAGAAATGTTTTCAAATTATTCAAAACAATTAAATTTTTCACATAACTAATCATTGTAACTAAATGCTAGTACTATAGTTAGTGTCATCTGCCCTCTTTCTTTCCAGTCTGCTATATTCAAAGGGCACATTTCAAATTAGATGGTAATTCTTCATGGAAGCTTTTCTTTATGTACACTTCATGTGAAAAGGCCTACACTCTGGAAAAGGGATTTTATAATACAATTATTAAATACATTTATTTGAGGACACAGATTTAGCAGTGAAGTAAATAGCTAAATGCCATTAACCTCCTAGTGCATCAAGGGTTCAAAGAGCTTCTAGTTCTACAGAATTTACCTCTATTTCCCCAGGATTGGGAAGGCAAAAAGAGAACTGATGTGGGATAAATCAGGAGATAAGGAACCCAACTTCCTAAGGAAATTGGCATTAAGAACAGCTTAAAGAGTTCCAAATTTCAGCCAAGGTATACAAAGAACAAGTTGAATAGTTCATTATAATGCAAACATTTTGCAGCTTTCACTGGATCATAATGTTCACTCCCAACTAAATGGCTCCAGTAAAAGTCTTCATCTTGAAAGTGTCGATAGGTGCTGTATAAATGCAAGCTATTATTAAAAAACGCAGTTGCAATTCTTGCAGAGTACAAGAGTAAAGAAAAGATTTATGAACATATTTTTTGTGTAACGCTCATTCAGTGGTGATTCTAGAAGAATATACTGTATGCATATGCGGATGGTATCAATCCTGCCCATTAGCAAAGGTTTTGCTTTGGCTTTAAAATTTGAAATTGTTGTAAACATTGTTTGGATTATACATATTTATGCTGTGTCAGTGGAAAAACTATTCACATGCTAAAGATCATTTTCATAACAAGCACTCATTACTAACTTTGGTTGAAGTCTCAAAAGTATGTATCTAAAGCCTCAACTTACAGGGGCCTCACTTCCTGTTCCTTTTATCCTTCACAGAGAGACAACACTTAAAATAATTTCCTGATGTCTTTGTGCATCCTTTCCTCAAAGAGGCCAACCAGTCTTTGTTATGTCAAAATCCTATTCACCTTTATCTCCAAGTAGTCCTTCCCACCAGATGAAAGTATTGTTTACTCCCACAGCAAAACAATGCATATGTAATTTATGGCAGTCTCTACACTACATCTCCAGTAATGTAGTCAACCTATAAACTCTTTTTCTAAACCTGCCTGGATTTTTATGACTGTATCAATATATTCATATCCTAGGATCTATATAAGGAAGTCCTGCAGACAGGGCTGGATCTTAAATTCTGATTCTGTCTGCAGCTTTGTGTCTACCTCAGCAGCTCCTGAAGGCAGTTGCTTGGTGTGAGATCCATATGTCAGGCTCTTCCCTAAAAGTGGTTGTTCATGTTCTTTTTTCACAGAGACCATCATTACAAGTAGGTTTCAACTCATGCACAGCAAGTCTAACGTGTAGGATACATTAGATTCACTGTTCATATGAAAATCAATTGCTGCTTGGACCCACCACTCATGTGTTGATCTGTATGCACAGAACAGCCACTTACTCATCACTTCCAGAAATCAATAGTTTGTTATCTGAAAAAAAAAAAAAAAGTGTCAGATTGCCAGCACAAGGAGAAAGGTTCACAAATCTGTCTCTGAAAACTGCACAGGGGCAGCTACTTTTAACTTTCCTCCAATCTAGTAGGTCCAAAATCAGAATATGTACTTGGGCTGTAACACAGTTGGATTCAACATTTCCTTTGCCTAAAAGAAATCAAACTCATTTCTTTTCTATAGAAATGTTTGAACCAGGTGTTCTTCTAACTGACCAACAGAAAGCCTAAATGATAATAGGAAAGAGGCTACATGTGAGAAAACAGCCTGTGACATTTACAGGTTAGTACATGTCCTGATATAATTAGATGATATAAAGCAGACATATTTGCTAAATAACAATGAAATGACAGAAAATATGGTTTTCTTCCATTTTTTAAGTCATTATTGAAAGAAATAAATATCCTAAATGCCACATAGGGGCAGCTGTCCCTGACATCGTCATATCCAGTGAAATCCTTGAATCTTTGGTATTTAAAGATGTCAGCCAGCTGCAGGGTATCAAGACATGCTGCAGAAAGGCTGAATGCTCACAGAGAGTCTTGCTCGGAACAATTAGGTCTTGATTTATTAAGGTGGGATTAAGTAAAGTGACAGTAAGCATCATGTTTTATGTCAAAAAGCTTGGCTAGACTTCTCACTGCATGTCATAGAGAAGAGAAATATCTTGAAACATGGATATAGTAAAGCTATACGTAGTTTGTAATGTTCATGATAGCTGGAAGCCAAATAACTTCCTCTAGGTTACCCATTTCCTAGTATATCTATTTATTTATACACACATATATGCACATGCACACATATACATGCATATGCATTTGTGTATTTCTAATGTCTAAGCACAGATAACACATATAACCCTTTTAGACAAGATCTGCTTTCCACCAAATAAAGTTACAGAAATGTAGCAGCCACGCCGATTCTAGTCTCTTGGCCAAATAATTTGATATCTAGCAAACTGGTGCATAATTAATTTAGGAGCACAAATCCTATTGGTTTAACCCAAACTTTATAGGATTTCACAAAGAAATCACTGGCAGGAAGCAGGGATATGACTCAAGTTTGACCGTCAACAGGAAAAAATGAGTGAGAGTAAAAGGATGGCCTTCTGGGGAAAAAAAAGCTGTAGAAAAGTTCAACAAAAAAAGCAAATTATCAGTAAAGCTGTAGATAATCAACTGTTTCAGAAGTTCATTCAAGATAGAATGAACCTTCTATAGAATCATTATAATAATTCTTGCGATAATAGCAACTGAAATTTTCAGAAAGGACAAATTTGAACATTTGAATAGAGTCTGATCCTCTGAGTTGGCATGTATCGATTACTGACACACACACACCCCTGCAAAATTATTGAGATATGTCATAAATATGCAAAAATCAAATCACTCTAAATATTCATGAAAATCTTTATCATACCTTTGCACTGGGTAAGTGAGTTACAGTACTAGACCCCCAGATAACTTTATTTAGATTCATTATTATTATAATAAATGATATGCTATCGCAGATCAGTTGGGAAAAAACTCTCCTATCTCTCCGGCCTAAAGGCTGTAATGTTTTTACATGGTGAACCTAATATTCCAGATGTATGTATCTTCTGATCCATGGATTATCTAAATGCTACTCTGTCAGTGACACTGCTATTTTCTAATCATTTATCTGCTATCGCAGTAAAATCTTAGAAATACATGCAAATACATAGATGAAAGTAATTCACTTCAAATAAAAAAGTTGTCTTTCTCTTTAAAGAAAGGTTGTAGAAAATACATCTCCATAGGTGCTTCTCCATAGGTTGTTCCCATACTTCTCCGTAGGTAGCACTGGCCATTGAGCTCATTATATTATATGACTTTGGTTCAGGTAAAGGGCAGATTGTGGTATGTCATGGGCAACAGAGTGTAACATAACAGTACAGTGAACACAGGTCAACAACTTATCTGTGGAGCACTTGCATTTCAAAATCAGAATATCTAACAGTTCTTTTTTTGAGTGGAAAGTGGAAGTAAGATAGAAAAATATTTGACAAATCAGATTTCCTGTCATGAATTCTTATACAAAAACCTTACTTTTAATAATCTTCCTAGTCATATATGAGAATTGGTGATCTGAGCTTGAGATGCAACACTCATAAATATCTCCACCAATTCTATAAAATTGGTGTGGAAAAATCTTCATTTACCTTTAGTCTGAGAATAGTGGAGTTTGGCATACTGGTAGTATAATATTAATGCTCTTCATTTACTTGTAAAAAATTTCAAAGTTTGTTCCCACATTCATGCATCACTTGTTTCTTTTTCCAATTAAAAAAATAATAATAATGCATAAAATTCAAGAATAAATCTTTTGACAATTTTTTTTTAATTGTCTCCAGCCTGTTTTGGGTTTGTGTAGTGGGGTTTTGGTAGCGGGTGAGGGGTTGCAGGGGTGGCTCCTGTGAGAAGCTGCTGGAAGCTTCCCCGGCTCCAAGTCGGACCCACCACTGGCCCAGGCCGAGCCCATCAGCGACTGTGGCAGTGCCTCTGGGAGGACTAAGAAGGGGAACCTGCAGTGAGTAGGGGGACTGGAATGTGAGAGGAACCCCTCTGCAGATGCCGAGGTCAGTGAAGGAAGGAGAGGGAGGAGGAGCAGGGAAGGAGAGGATGCCCCTGCAGCCCGTGGTGAGACGGCAGGCTGTCCCCTCCCAGCCCAGGGAGGGGAGCAGGGGAGCGGAGGCCCTCCAGGATGGCCAGGACTCCATGGGAAAGCCCATGCTGGAGCAGTGAGTGACTGAAGATCAGCCTGCGGGAAGGACCCACACCAGGGAAGTTCATGAAGGACTGTCTCCCGTGGGAAGATTTCACGTTGGAGAAGTTCATGAAGGACTGTCTCCCGTGGGAAGGACCCCACACCGGAGCAGGGGAAGAGTGAGGAGTCCTCCCCCTGAGAAGGAAGGAGCAGCAGAGACAACGTGTGATGAACTGACCCCATCCATTCCCCGTCCCCCTGTGCTGCTAGAGGGGAGGAGGTAGAGAAAACTGGGAGTGGAGTTGAACTGGGAAGAAGGGAGGGGTGGAGGGAAGGTGTTTTGAGATTTGGTTTTACTTCTGATTATCCTTGTTTTGATTTGATTGGTAGTAAATTAAACTGATTTTTTTTTTCCCAAGTTGAGTCTGGTTTATGCCCATGACCATAATTGGTGAGTGATCCCTCCCTGCCCATAAGCATTTCTTCATATTTTCTCCTCCTCATCCCGCTGGGGCCGGGGTGGAGGAGTGACTGAGTGGCTTCATGGCACTTTGTTTCCAGCTGGGCTTAAACCATGACACCTACTTATAGGGAGTTTATAAAGGTACCTGTTTCTCTAAAATTAAAATCATATAGTAAACTTCTTTTTTCACTGTTCTTTTGAAACATTTGGAAGAAGTATTATCTCTCGTAACAACTGTATTGATCAGAAAAATCTAAAGTTCTTTGATTTCCATTTCTATTTTTTGGTCCAAGTCACTATTATAAACTTAGAGGAATTTAGTCTATCTCTCTTACTAGGCTTCAAAGTAGTAAGAAAAACTTCAGTCAAAGACAGTATCTGGAAAAACATTTTCTTTTCCAGCTAATGCAGCTAAAAGAAGTACCACTGAAAGTACATCTAAAACTATTACTTGTTGTGCAATGGTTTATACTGGAATTTCTGATAAAGTCTCCAGTAGAACATTACTCTACTGGAAAAGGTCAAGTCATGGCAGTTGGAATGCACTGTAGACCAAGATAACTTATGTAATTAAATATGTAGAGATACATATCTGTATGTGTGTACATATATACAAAGACATTTATAATCAAAACATTATTATTATCTTTTTAAACCTTACTACAAATGAAACTTAACAAATTTTCATTACAGGATAAATTTTTCTTGTTAAACATATTTATCATAGAATCATTTAGGTGGGAAAAGACCTTTAAGAACACCAAGTTGAATCATTAACACTGCCAAGCCCACCACTAAACCATGTCCTTAAGTGCCACATCTACATGTCTTTTAAATACCTCCAGGGATGGTGACTCCACTACCTCCCTGTGCAGCCAGTTCCAATGCTTGATAACCCTTTCAGTGCAGAAATTTTTCCTAATATCCAATCTAAACCTCCCCTGGCACAACTTGAGGCCATTTCCTCTTGTCCTATCTCTTTTTACTTGGGAGAAGAGACTGATGCCCACCTCGCTACAACCTCCTTTCAGGTAGTTGTAGAGAGCGATAAGGTCTCCCCTTGGCCTCCTTTTCTCCAGGCTAAACAACCCCAGTTCCCTCAGCCATTCCTCATTACACTTGTGCTCTAGACTCATCAACTGCTTCATTGCCCTTCTTTGGACACACTCCAGCACCTCAACACCTTTTATGTAGTGAGGGGTCCAAAAAACACAGTACTCAAGGTGCAGCCTCACCAGTGCCGAGTACAGGGGGACAATCACTTCCCTGCTCCTGCTGGCCACACTATTTCTCACACAAGCCAGGATGCTATTGGCCTTCTTGGCCACCTGGGCACACTGCTGGCTCACATTCAGCCAGCTGTTGACCAACACCTCCAGGTCTTTTTCTGCCCTGCAGCTTTCCAGCCACTCTTCCCAAGCCTGTAGCATTGCATGGGGCTGTTGTGACCCAAGTGCAGGACCCGGCACTTGGCCTTGTTGAACCTCATACAGCTGGCCTTGGCCCATTGATCCAGCCTGTCCAGATCCCTCTGTGAAGCCTTCCTACCCTGAAGCAGATCAACACTCCTGCCCAACTTGGTATTGTTTGCAAACTTACTGAGGGTGCACTCGATCCCCTTGTCCAGATCATTAGTAAAGATATCAGGCAGAACCGCCCCCAATACCGAGCCCTGGGGAACACCATTTGTGACTGGCCGCCAACTGGATTTAACTCCATTCACCACCACTCTTTGGGCTCGGCCATCCACCAGCTTTTACCCAGCAAAGAGTACGCCTGTCCAAGCCACGAGCAGCCAGTTTCTCCAGAAGAATGCTGTGGGAAACGGTGTCAAAGCCTTTACTAAAATCCAGGTAAACAACTTCCACTGCCTTTCCCTCATCCACGAAGTGGATCAACTTGTCATAGAAGGAGAGCAGGTTAGTCAAGCAGGACCTGCCTTTCATAAACCCGTGCTGCCTGGGCCTGATCACTTGCTTGTCCTGTATGTGCCGTGTGATGGCACTGAAGATGATCTGCTCCACAACCTTCCCCTGCACCAAGGTCAGACTGACACGCCTGTAGTTCCCTGGATCCTCCTTCTGGCCCTTCTTGTAGATGAGCATCACATTTGCCAACCTCCAGTCAACTGGGACCTCCCAGGTTATGTAGGAGTGCAGATAAATGATGGAAAGTGGCTTGGTGAGCACTTCCACCAGCTCCCAGTACCCTTTAATGGATCCGATCTGGCCCCATAGACTTGTGTGTGTCTAAGTGGTGTAGCAGGTCACTAACCATTTCCCCTTGGATTACGGGGGCTTATTCTACATTATATGTTCCAAGATAAACTTAAAAAATGAAGTCACTAACCTAAAATATTAAAACTTTGCTGATGTGCTTTATTTGAGTGAAAACATTTTTTATGTAGTTGAATAGAAATTTTCAAAACATATACTTTTGTTTCATTTAGAATGAAATCAGATTTATGAAATTGTATTATTTCCCATGAAATGGACATTCCCATTTGTTATTTTTGTAAACCAGGATGTAAATGACTGCCCATTCACCTCATATTGTCCATACATATGCATGCATGATATGTTAATTCAAGCCAAATTAACAGTGGATATTTTACCAGAGCTTTCTTATGCTGTGAATAGTTGCATATCTCTTTGAATAGGAGAATCTTGCAAATACATAAAGCTTCTTACAGTTTACTATGCTTGCTATGGTTTCCAAAGTCTATTGTCTTGAAATTTCTTTAACTGGCAACTCTGGGTGAGTGTAAATTTCAGTTTTGACCCTCAGCAAAGACCCTTCCACTTCCATGGATCTCAGCTGATTCTAAATATAAATGGTTTTAAAATAATCAACTCAAAAGGTACATAATCTGCTCAGAACTATCAGTCATTTCTCACTGGGAGAATATGCTAAGAACTACTAGTACACTTGCTCAATTTTTCTTTCTTTATCTCTAATAGTCATCCACTGTTAAATTATCTAAGTAGTGAGGATGCTCTTAAATACTTAAAATTTCAGTTCTGCCTCTGTCATATGTTTTAATCCATTAGTACTTCTTCTGAGCCCAAAATCAATCCCATAGAAAGTCTATAGTTCCCATGAGCCATTTGTATTTACACATTGCTTTTGGAAGAATCATTCTAGTTACTTGCCAAAAATATCATCTACACTTATAAATCAAAAGCAACTTTTATGGTCACTTATTTAGTTGAACATTTTTTCATTTAGTCTAAAGACTACTGGGGATTACTTATATGCATTTCTACTTATTACACCAAACATTTGTGTAAATTTCCCCATGGAAAATTGTGTTGGTTTGGGTTTTTGGGTTTTGGGTTTTTTTTTCCACAAAATATTTCACCTCAGATTGGTAATGTAACTTGTTTATGCAATATCACATTCTATTCTTAATGAGAGACTCTTTGGGTTTATCATACATGTGTGTATATATCATACCAGCCTAATCTACTAAGACTGGCTTTCCTAACTTCATGTCAGAACTCATAATAGGCAAAGATAATGTAGAAAGAAAGAACAAAACTGAATCAGAGCATACTTAAGAGAGGGGTTATTATTTTTCCTTATGGCAGACATTCCTTCTTTTTAGCAGACATCAGGGTAAAACCAATAGGAGGAAATTAATTGTTAGTTCTATGGTCATTTGATTTTGAATGCTAATGTTCACAAGCCCATAGTTCACAAGCTTTTAGAAAGGCTACAAAATGTGGTGACATTGGGAATTGGAACACTGATGGCATAATAGCCTTGAAGAAATTGGAAATGAAATACAAAAACCTTCTCTTGAATAATTACTAGCTGGCTTGGATATTCTCAGAGTGTTCTGAAAATAATAAAAATGCATTTGAAGCATTTCCAAGAATCAAAGCTTATGATTCTTACAAAATATACAATTCTGTTCCTGGGTTTTCTGACCATTTTTCCTTAACTAGTTTTGATATTTTGTTCACAATGTTGTACAGCTTTTTCAGTGTAAAAGTCAAGAATGTGTGATCTTTTAGGACATTTTGAGCTGACTATTAAGATATTCACCAAAATTAGACAAAAATTGTATTTAATATGATTATAATGACTGTGATTAAATAATTGGAGAATTTAAGAAAATAATGATATTTTTTCTTTGTTTAGATATTGAGTTCTGTGTCTTTCCATATGACACTGGTTTACCCAAGCCTCTCTCATAAGATTTGGATAGGAAAACAAAGCAGAGTTAAATCCAAAATAATTGCAGAAATCTTGGGGCAACGTTAATTGTCTCACACTTGATTGCCAAGAACAACACTAAAATCATTGGATTTAACAGAGGATCTCGATTCAAACAGCCTACCAAAAACTGCAGTGGAAATCAGTTGCCAATTTGGGAGTAGAATGGATGGTCTTCAGAAGGAGTTTCGGGTTTGAGTCTGCAGTGTCTTGAGCCACTTGTACTTCCTACTGACAGTTGGTGCAGAGACTGAATGTGAGTTAGCCTGTCATTTCTGAGCTTCCCTACTGAAAATGCCAGACTGTAGGCAGAGTAGCTGCAGAGATACCAAGGGAGTTAAGTCTTGAATATAAGTGCAAGCCCTGAGTTCACCTGACAATATTATTGTAGTTAGGATCCTCTGAATGAGGATATTCCCATTCAGTTCTGGCCTTTGAGACTACATCAGCCTGGTTTTGGTCAGATATTCCTACAGAACATTTGGGGTTTGTTCTATGTAAGGGAAGTAAGCAGTAAGATACTGGAGCTGCAGTGAAATAATTTGAATTAGAGTCCTGGTACTAGAGAAAGAATTTTTCTCATTGTGATCTGAAATTATTCCATTGTAAAAATCATCAGGTTGGTGTAGCCATGGCAGAGACCTGTGACACCTAGAAACAGTAAGTGTATGTAAGAACATAATTAACATTAATTTGTCTTGAATTCAGATATAAGTTTACATAAATATTGTAATCAATGACATATATATATATATAAAATATACACAGCAACATATACATAAGTATTTTTAATACTGTGATGGCACAACAATACACAATATGCAAGCATTTTACATGAGTATGTAATGCAGCCACCAAAGGGGTTAACAAAGATATATATCATTGCATAAAGGAGGCAGCCAAATAACAAAGTTGCAAAGAAAAAGGACAAGATATGTACAAGCGACTGCAAATAGGTGAACTATCTAATGTACAAACGGAATGATTATCCAGACAAAAAAAAAAAAAACCAATACCAAGAAAAAGCAGTATCAAAAGGATCATTAGGAAAGGGACATAAAAACACGAACCATTAGGAAGAAAGACAGAGAATACAAAGCTGCTTCAGTTCTGACTTTTCTCATCAAAGAACTGCCACACATGACCACCTTGACTAGTGTCTAAAAGCCGCCAAGGACCACGGTCATCAGTGCTTAATGAATGGCATCAACTGTGGGGTGTTGCATAATCACAGCTAAAATAGCACATGAGTGCCAAAGAGTAAGTTTTGTACAGGTAGTGATGATGATCAATAACATGCAAAGACTAAACATTAGCACAAAGTGTGCTGCTAAGGAATTAATTTAATAAAGTTTGGTTATAAACTGGCCTGATTTGTCAGTCTTCTAAACATTACCATCACAATGATCTCTAATTTCTTAACTGACATATAGATATATATGTATGTATGTATACATACATTTACTTGCAATACTGGGGAGGTAAATGTCAGTACAGAAGAGTTTGATTGGTGAGAAATGCACTGGTTTAGTATGTAAAATTTATTTTTATTCTTTTTTTCATTTTTCCATGGTACTTTATATTCTTGAAATAGGTTCCTAAACTAAGGCACACCTAACTCCCTTCCTACATCTTATTAATAAACTATTAAATAGTATAAGCCTAATTCACCTGAACTAACTTCTGTAATACTTAATTCCTGGGCTCAAAAAGGTAATCAGAAGTGATACATGCAGGAAAAACAAACAATGAGAAAATATATTTTTTGGTGTAGATTCCCATTCACTGCAAGTGACTATCTGCTAAACATTCATCTCTTGCTTCTTCCCATTCTGCACAGCATGTGTTCATTGCAAAACCTATACAACTGGGTATAAATGACTGTTGATTCTTGATCCTGCCACAGTGTCTATGCCAATAGGAGAAAATATAAGTCAGTTCTGAATTCTTTTCTGGCCATTATAACCTGAGTTAGCTTTATGTGTTCTATTACAGATAGTTGTGGTCCTTTCTTATTTGTACCTGTGTGCTGTAAGACTGTAAAAAATTCCTGAATCTAGGTGATTGCCCATCATTTGGTAGATTGATACAGTTATCAGATTTGTATACCACCATTCAGTTCAAATCATTCTATAAAATGGTGAAGCTGAAAATTAAATAACTATATGCAAAGGGGGGGTTTATAGATACTTAAGATTAACACAGTCTATTTTATAGAAACGCAGGGGTTTTTACAGTAGATTAAAATGTCTTGTTATCACTGTATCCTGAGTTCCCATTTTCTGTTCTAATAAATTTTTGCTTCTTTCCTGATTAAAATGATATTTCTAGCAGAAATATTCCCATCCAAGGCCAAAAGCTGCAGTATCATATGGCCTTTGCAACCTCATTAAATATGCCCTTATGCCCTCAGTAAAACTAAATTGAGCCCAGTTCAAACCTATTCTCTGGTTCTTGATTAAATTATCAATTTATCTTACTGGGGGAAAAAGGAAAAAAAACCAACAAACTACTTAAGTATTTCATTGAAGGATGATGTCAAAAGCTGACCAAATAATTATGAAACCTGATTAACTTAGAAAACAATACCATATGTATTGGGTTTGCGTGGCAAGGTTTTGGTAGTGGGAGGATTACAGGGGTGGCTTCTGTGAGAAGCTGCTAGAAGCTTCCCCCATGTCCAATAGAGCCAATGCCAGTTGGCTCCAAGGCAGACCTACCACTGGCCAAGGCTGAGTGATCAGCAATGGTGGTAACACCTCTGTGATAACATATTTAAGGGGAAAAAAATTGCTGCAGAACAGCAGCTGGGATAGAGAAGTGAGAATATGTGAGAGAAACAACTCTGCAGACACCAAGGTCAGTGAAGAAGGAGGGGGAGGAGGTGCCCCAGGCGTGGGAACAGAGATTCCCCTGCAGCCCATGGAGGTCCACAGTGGAACACATATCCACCTGCAGCCCATGGACCTGTCATGGTTTAACCCCAGCCAGCAACTAAGCACCACTCAGCCGCTCACTCACTCCCCCACACCCAGTGGGATGGGGGAGAGAATCAGGGAAAAAAAAGTAAAACTTGTGGGTTGAGATAAGAACAGTTTAACAGGACAGAAAGGAAGAAAATAATAATGAAAATAATAACAATAATAAAATGACAATACTAATAATACAAGAATTGGAATATACAAAACAAGTGATGCACAATGCAATTGCTCACCACTCACCGAGTGACACCCAGTTAGTTCCCAAGCAGTGATCCACTCTCCCCAGCTGACTTCCCCCAGTTTATATACTTGGCATGATGTCACATGGTATGGAATATCCCTTTGGCCATTTTGGGTCAGCTGTCCTGGTTGTGTCTCTTCCCAACTTCTTGTGCCCCTCCAGCCTTCTTGCTGGCTGGGCATGAGAAACTAAAAAATCCTTGACTTATTCTAAACATTACTTAGCAGCAACTGAAAACATCAGTGTGTTAACATTCTTCTCATCCTAAATCCAAAATACAGCACTACACCAGCTACTAGGAAGACAATTACCTCTATCTCAGCAAAAACCAGGACATGACCCCACGCTGGAACAAGTGGATGGGCTGTGACCCCATGGAAAGCCAGCGCTGGAGCTGGCTCCTGGCAGGACCTGTGGCCCTGTGGAGAGAGGACCCCACGCTGGAGCAGGTTTGCTGGCAGGACTTGTGACCCCACAGGGCACCCACGCTGGAGCAGTCTGTGCCTGAAGGACTGCAGCCCGTGGAAAGGACCCATGCTGGAGCAGTTCGTGAAGAACTGCAGCCCGTGGGAAGGACTCATATTGGAGAAGTTCATGAAGGACTGTCTCACATGGGAGGAACCCCATGCTGGAGCAGGGAAAGAGTGAGGAGTCCTCCCTCTCAGGAGGAAGGAGCAGCAGAGACAGCATGTGATGAACTGACCCCATCCCCCATTCCCCATCCCCCTGTGCTGCTGGGGGGAGGAGGTAGAAAGAACCGGGAGTGCAGTTGAGCCGGGAAGGAGGGAGGGGTGGGAGGAAGGTGTTTTAAGATTTGGGTTTTATTTTCTCATTATCCTACTCTGATTTGATTGGTAATAAATTAAATTAATTTTACTCAGGTCAAGTCTGTTTTGCCCATGACAATACTTGGCAAGTGATCTCTCCCTGTCCTTATCTCAACCCATGAGCCTTTTGTTATATTTTGTCTCCCCTGCCCAGCTGAGGAGGAAAGCGATAGAATGGCTTTGCTGGGCACCTGGGGTCCAGCCAGGGCCAACCCCCTACGCCATAATTTCCAGTTGGAAGCATAGTAAACTAGTGAGGAAACTGACCTCTCATGTTCTAGCTTCACTGCCATTTCCAGTGTAGGGTTAAAAGGTAGATTTAACCATGACAAGGTCTTCCGGATTCTGGAAAGAGATTTAGAAACTCTTACTTTGCTTTTTGCTGCACCAAACCTTTAGATATTTGCCTCCTAAATGGAATTCATTACCTGTATTATACAGACTAGGTCCACACATAAAGATCAGAAGCACATAAATGCATTAGAAAAATTGAATTCTGAGAAAGGCACATACTGAATGGAAGATGCCTGAAGTAGCCAGAAAAATTGCTGAGGACAGAGCCATATCTCAACTTTTGCTGCTCTTCAGACTGTACACTACAGAAATATCCCTCCTCTTATTTTGGTTTATGCCTTTCTGGAAGCAGGTGCAGAAGACCTTGTTTTACAACAGACAGATGGTGAAATTGGCACTATTTCCTTTGCTGTGTCCTTATACCCAGTATCTGAATGCTCACTCAAGACCTGGATTCAGGTGCCAACAACTCCCTGATGAAATGAAAGTCACATCCACTATGTCACAGAAGCCTGACCTAACTACAGTGGTGGAGGTTACCCTAGACTACTGTTTGGGAAGATGATCCACAATTAATTTTAATCATGAGGTTCTAAATAAACAAAGGTCAAACATCCTGTTCAAATAACAGAGAGCTTGTTATCAAGAGGAGGCTTACAGTTGCAGATCTCATTCTTCATTGGTAAGCAACCTGCAGGAACTCTAAAAGTGAGTGTGCTGGTGAGCTAAATGCAAGTTTTCTTTGCTCGCTTGTAGTGTGTTATGCTAAGAACTTAACATACCAACATCCTTTATTGTAGGAATATTCTGATATCTTTCAACTGAAAACTGGCTTTTAACATCAGGTTATTCAAAGTTTTAGACTACCTTAACCATTGTTCATTTTTAATAGCAGCACCAGAGACAAGGGTGTATTATTCATAAATCAAGGCCTAAACGAGCAGGCAGTGATGGGGGAACATTCAGTGAAATGCAAGCATACGCTGACTTCCGTGTAGTGTGCTCACTGAATATTAAAAGAACCCACAACAAAATTTCCCAGTGCAACAGATCAAAGGCTAGTCTATGCATTCTGATTTTCTCTCCACAGTTAGCTGCCATTAGACTGAAAAGGTGGTTTGTTAGATAAGTAGTCCAAGTAAAGTTGCTAGGCCCTGGGTAGTGGGTGACAGGTAAATTTTTGTAAATGTTAGCACATATATAAATCTATAGATAAATTAAGTAAACTTGAGGACATATTGTGAATATGAGTTTGTTAGATAATTTATATTTCATTAAAAAGACATTTGATGCAGACTGAAACTAATTGACTTGAAGGTTTATTTGATTTGCTAGGCTTGACTAATGCAGAGAAACTAAAATATTTTCTGTTCAAGTGACTGATTATTTGGGTGAGGGAGGAAAGCAGGTAATAGATTTATATTTTATCCTGCACTACCTAGCTTATTTATGGCAGATGAAAACTTCTTTCTTTAAACCTTTAGAGGAGTAAAAAGGACATCTTTCCAGTAGGTTAAGTAGAAAGTTTCTAGTGGTACGTATATACTGCGGTTTTTGTTCTATTCTATAAGCTGTATTGCATGGGTAGAAGAATTTCAATGAATTTTGTTCTTGCTATTATAAATGAAACCCAGAGTAACTCTTCAAAAGCTGATGAAGCTTAAAATGTTTGGTATCTATGACCTATCATACAAGTCCAGTAAGCCATAGTTTTATGAATGTAAGTAGCTAATGAAACATGGTATCAATATCATAGGAAGAAAGAAGAGTAAGAATGTTTTCACAAAACTGTATACAGCCTTAGAAAGAAAATGACTGACTAATGCTACCCATATTTTTTAAAAAGCTATTAAATTAAAATAAAAACCCATAAGCAGAAGAACAGAATTAAAATACCATGCAGTAATTAATGCATAGAAGAAAAGTGATTCTGAACTGTGTTTTTAAATATAGACTTGAATAAGCAGTGGAATAAATTCAGGCTAACAAATGTGTAGAAAACAGATGTCACAGAATAACTAACTTTTTGCAGCGTAAAAGACTATAAATGACTTATGCTCATCAACTGGGCACGATACAGATTTTAATGACCAATTTTCTATTTTATATTGCTGGCATGATTTTTTTTTTTTTTTTTTTTTTTGCCCTGCAGGTAAAAGTCTGGAAAGGTACAAAACTGATATAATCAAGATGTCTAAGTTGTTCCTAACAAATCTCCTTCCTTATTCCCCCAAAAAACTATAATCCTAAAAACATTGTGATATGAACTGTTCAATTTGATCTCATAGAACTGATTGGATTTTATGATTTTACTATGTTTAAAACTCATTATATTTTAAAAAAAAAATGTGGGGTTTTGTTTATGTGAAATTCAAACAGCAGTGAGAAATACACAATTTTATATTCTTTCAATTTTTTAACTTCTTTATTGTGATTATTGTGTGACTACACATATTATCACTGTGAGATGACCATATGATTGGTTCTTCTTTATGCAGATCTGCACTGGTTAATGATTATGTTTGACAATTTCTCAATCAATAAAATAAAAAAAAAAAAAAAGCAACAACCCCAAAACCATAAAGCCTTTTCTACTTCATTATTTTTATATTCGTTCTTTGATTGAAACCTTTCTAAAAAGTGAACTTTGTGAATCATTCAGTCCCAAATGCAAAGTAAAACCAATGAGTATGTTAACATCAAGTGGGCCTTTAATCTGTCAGAAGCATGATAGACTGGTTTGCAATTCTGAAGGCTTAGCAAATTCACCTGGCATATGAGTTGTCCTTTAAATAGTTAGAATAGCATAAGCTGTCCAAAATCACAGGCCAATGCAGAGATTAACAATGTTTCTCTCTGTTGTTTTCAAATATTCGTTCAATATATTAAAAGCTTTTCGTTCTTATTCACTGTTGGAGTGTCATTGGTTTTCCTCCAGATGATACAAACAATGTTTTGCCATATTAATTGGAACAAAATAAGATATTTGATGTAAGTCACCTTCTAGTATAAAATTGCAAAGGCTTGTGTTGTTACTCGGGTGCCAAAATGTTGACAGAAAATGCCTGAGCACATCTATGAATCTATTACTCAGCCTGAAGTAGACTGACTGATTATCAATCTTTTAATGGATGTAACATTTTGAAATGGCAGAATTCAATAGAATTTGGAAATATGTGAAAACAGTCACATTCCAAGAAGGAATTTTGGGGCAAAACAATGGTTTAATTAGAGTTGTATCAATACAGTGTCTGAATTTTGTTGATCCTTGTTTTTCTCTCATTATAATGAACAACAGAAGGTAAAAGATA
The DNA here is from genome assembly GCF_947461875.1 of Haliaeetus albicilla. Lineage (NCBI taxonomy): Eukaryota > Metazoa > Chordata > Aves > Accipitriformes > Accipitridae > Haliaeetus > Haliaeetus albicilla. Next base: position 60,473,981 of record NC_091485.1, on the reverse strand, counting down.
TGAATTGTAAATTTAAGGACCAATGAAATATGTGACAGATCAGTATTGGGGAGGGGAAGTATTCATCAGAGAATACAGTTTTGAAAAAGAAATAAGTTGCTGTCTTAACTAAGGTTAAGATCTATGAAAGCTATTGTTTATCTTCTTTATTGTCTTGAGGCAATTACCAATGACAATGAACTCAGAAGCTTAATATAAAGAACAAAACATTACTGTAGAAGTGGACAGCATAAAAGCGTCTTGAGAAGCAAGACACTTCTTCATGCAAGTACACCTGAGTCATATGTGATAAATCACTAGATACTTGAATCTTTCACTATAGCTGGAATCCAGCTTGTGCATTCAAGGGAATTCTGAAACATAGTTAATGTTCCTACCACTCTACAGAATAATGAAATCTCTTTTCAGGGTAATATATTGCCCATCATGTCTATCTAGTGTCACAGCCAGAAGTAGAGGACTAACTATTGCTCACACAGCCACCTGTTTCCTTGAGCACTGAAGGTCATAACATGATCAGAGCTAACAAAGGTGATGTTATGAGGGTGGTGAGGCACTGGAACAGGTTGCCCAGAGAGGCTGTGGATGCCCCATCCCTGGAAGTGTTCAAGGCCAGGTTGGATGGGGCTTTGAGCAACCTGGTCTAGTGGAAGGGGGGCTGGAACTAGATGATCTTTAAGGTCCCTTCCAACCCAAACCATTCTATGATTCTATGATTCTATGTTGTTTAAGTGTCCAGGATTCTGTGAAAAATAGTAGCAAAGGGAACAATGCAGTCCCCTGCTATTTTTTTTTTAAATACACATAATTTTTAAAAGTTTATTGGTTAATTGCATACAATTTAGAATTCAGCAATGAAGTTCATCCTAAGTTATTAGGAACAGACTAGTCTGCTGTACAAACATAGCCATGTTTTATTCTTGTTTGTGTCTTCCAAACAAGGAGTTAAGTCACAATTTTCTGAATGAGTCTTAATGTTACCTATGTTTGTTATGTTGCTCCCAAAGTTGTTTCACAGTCAAAGCATTCAGCAGTTTATATAACAAAATGTTCACTAAACCATACCCTATCCTGTGCAGATCCATGAACATGCTGGTTCATGGATAAGTATTGGCTTTCCTAAGTACATACCCATCTCCTGCATGCTATCCAAACCTACACTAATAATGTAGCGTAACGTTAACTGGACATTAATTGCTACCATTCAATAACATTTCAAAAGTAAGTTCTTAGGGGAAAAAAATATCGGGCCAGATCCAACAGCCCAAGAGAGGCGTCAGCTGCCTTAGCTCTGTTGCTCCAGGTTCAACTAGTGGTTAGGCTGAAGATGTATTCCCAGAAGGCACATGCACACAGAGCACACGTACGTACCACATATATATCTATACACATGGCTGGCCACACATATCATGCACAGACACACAGAGCATTCACACAAACATGCACAGCACTAACGGCCTCATCCTGCTCCCTCCTCTTGCTGAGCAGGTGGAGGTCTGCCAGTGAGAATACACATAGAGATATGTACAATTTGGACCCCTCCAGCAGCTGGGCTCAGACACTCAGTCTGCCCAGTAGCTCTTCCTGGATCTCAGTCTCCCCAGTTACTGGCACCTGGACATATGAGTCCTCAAGGTCACAGCTCCACTCCAGTTGCTGGTACAGACTGTTTCAATCACACACACACACACACACACACACACACACACACAAGCAGGTTTCCCAATTGACCCCAATCCCTACAGTCTCTCTGGCAACTGTCCAAGACTCCCCTGATCCCCCAGTAGCTACCTCCCCTGTGGTCTCACCTATAGAGAGACCCCCTCACCCAGCTCCCAGGCCACATCACATACTCACTGGCTAGCCCAGCTTAACCTTCACTCTAGTGCCCACACACTCACTTGCACACCCACATTCACTCCATTTGCTGGCACTATGGACCCACATACCTCCAATCCCTGGTCCCACCCCGGGGGCTGACACGGTTTCACTCAGTCGGGTCTCCCCATTCACTGGCACCCAGCCACACGGGTCCTCCAGCCCATGGTCCCAGCCCAGCTGCTGGCACCCAGGTCTCCCTCACTCCAGCTCCTGGCACCACTGACACATGGGCCCCCACGGCACCACTCCAGTCACTGCTGCTTACATCCACTCACTTCAGTCTCTCCAGCTGCTGGCACTGCAAACACACAGGCCCTCTGACCCATGACCTGACTCCAGCTGCTGCACTCACACCTCCATACACACACGTGCAAACAGAAAGGAAAGTCCCTCACGCAGGAAGGAGTTAGAAAACAATTCAATGAGAAGACAGGACAGACTGTGCAGATCAGGCATGGCTCATAGTCAGACAAGTGTACTGACCACCAAATTCTTTACATAAGACTGGCCCTCTTTACCCCCTTTTCCTCTATTTTCCCACAGTTGTTCCTCCCCAAATCATCTGGATCCATCCCTTTCCCCATAGTTGGTTCCCTTCCTAAACATTCCTATAAGTCCTGTGCACTTCCAGAATGGTCTTCCCCTGTATCACATAACATGTCTCATACCCCCAGGCAGCAACCCACCTCTGTCCTAAGGCTGCTCTGGCATTGACTCATCATGATGGATTTCACACTTGGTTACTGGGGCTGAGGTATTCCTGGGACTACCCTAGGAGCACCCAAACAGGGTATCCCTTTCTCCAAGTCCTTGAGTCAGGGTCCTGCCTGCCATTGTGTCCCTGTGCTCCTCTGGTCTTGTGAAGATGAGCCTGTGATGGGCTGATGCTCCTGTTGTGGGCCTGGGAATAGCCTGTCAGGGTATTATTTGGGTTTCTGTGCTCCTCTGTGAGTTTGCAGATGAGCTTTTATCACACAGCCTAACATAAGCAATGTACAAGATGCAAGGAAAACATTTTAAAAGGCAAAAACCTGGAAGTAAGCCATTTAGAGTCCTCAGCTATCTCTACTGATCCTAGTCCCTTTGTTATCCAATAACTGTTTTAATGGAGTAGTCCCTAAAATGGAACAACCATTGCCTCTTACAAAGAAATGGAGATATAAAGGAGCACTTGATATCGAGTTAGTCTGAAATATCTTATTATCTGTACAGGAGCTAGACATTATTTGTTGGATAGTCTGTGAAATCAGGAGTAATTTCATTTAATTTTAGACACCTATGATGGTAATCCAGGTCCGCTTTATAATTATCACGAATAGACAGGCATCTCTAAAGAGCACATCATCCTGTAATGGGAGTGGAAGATTGGTGGGATGATTGTGTTTATAGAGCTCTGCCTCTGTAAATACTACTGCTGAGGGAACCTGGACAAGTCATTTAGCCTGGAAACCTACCTTTTGGAGGCTAAAGATTGGGGTTTGTTCCCATGCCAAATGCTGCTTCCACATGCATATTACATAGGGGTTTCTTCAATGAAAACTCCATACCTTCCTCAGAATGCCTCTTCCAATATGAATGTGATCTACTGGCTCAGTTCTGGGTGCAGGTGGGAGGCAAATACGCACCACTTTGGGATAACAACAATAGTCATTTTTACACGTAATGATATTTGGAGGTTGCAAAATAAAATAAAATGGCAGCTCTGCCTGAAGGAAGAAAACAGTATGTGATCCTGGTCTAATCAAATGGTTTTCCATGAATGATGATGGAGATTTAATGCTTCCTTATTCCTGTGATTTACAGAAAAAGTACACCTCACTAAAACTTTAAAAAGTGTGCTACTTTTTAAAGCAAAACTTGCAAATCTAGCCTTCTGAAAATTCAGTTGGTTTCTTCTCTACTTATTTATTATAATCATTAATATTTCTACTCATGTTCTGCATTAATATCCATAACTGTGTTACCCATTTCATTTAGACTGTGCTTTTAGGGAACACTTCTGAGATGTTATCGCTTTCAGTGAGTAGGTGTAGTGATGCACTTGATGAACAAAATACAGAAGATTCCAATTAATTTTCTTTTTAACTTTATTGGCAAATCTGTGCTAACAGTAAGTAATAAAATATTAAACTTACTTTCATGACTAAAGTCTGTAATTATGATTCTAAACAAATCACAGGGCTAGTCCTCTGATATAAAATAGTGCCACTTTTATAGAATTATTTTTTTTAGAAATAGAGGTACACTTTTAAATATTTAAACCTTTAGAAGTGGTTCTTTTAGAAAGAATTACCAGTAATTAAGGACAAAATTACATGGCATACAGATTGTTTTATTTTTTCAATTAATCTTCTAGTAAGTTGGTGAATTTTAACTGTTTGGTAAATATTCAAATAGTCAAAATTAAAAATTTCGCACTTCCTTAAACATTTCATTAATTTCTTTCTTGTGGCAAAATACATCACAGCCTTATCCTTTATTTAGAAATGTGGGTTCAAATTAAGTAACTATACCTATATAAAGTCACTTCAGTCACAAATAACTGATGTCATTAGACTGATGTGGGTTCATACCACTTAGGCAGGATTAGAATGAGATTTTTACCATTGTCACAATGCAGGCTACAAATATGTTACAAAATTATACATACTGCTTTTTTTTTTTTCTCTCGCAAAGCTCTAACTGTTATCTCGTTACTAAATGAGATAAGAATTTCATCCAACATAAACATTTAATTCATGTTTAGGCTCAAGCCAAAAGGCTTTTAACTTCAGTTCTATAGGAGCTATTCATAGAGAAAGAGATTAGTACTCTTTCTTGTCATAATAAAGCAAAATCTTACATAAGATATTTTCATATAGATTTTCCTTCAAGGTTCAAAATAGTTCATTCTTATTATTTGGCATCAAAGGTATATTTCTTCAACATAAGTATATCTCCATATGAATTACCAGATTTTTATTGTAAATCTTAAATCACCTCATCATTCATTCTGTTGCAAGAATCATTTGTCCACTTAACAGGTTCAATTGAACAATGGATTTAAGGGGTAGAAAACTGTTGTTATACCAATACAATGAAACACAGGCAGTGTTCAATTGTTAAAAATGGGGAAAAAGACATCAAGGATGGATTATTATGTGGCTAAGGCATGCAGAGACACAGTGCGACAGCACTTTGAAAGTGTTCCTCTGATCCACTGTGGGCATTGAAAATGTTACCTTCTCAACGTAGTGGATTATTGCAGTACCATTCATAGCCCACTCCACCCCCAAGTCCCAGAGACCCTGGCTCATGCTGTGCTCTGACACAATCATACATTGACATCTGCTTAGACCGAAGGCAGTATTTCACAGTTCAAATACCTAAATGTATATCAGTAAAGTATAAAATGTTTATTATTATTAATTTACATTGCTCCCATAAATGCCATGTAAGCTTTATGGGACAGATAAAAAGAGATCATCCATGAAATGAAGAGCTCACCATCTAATTTTAGAGAAGAGAGAGCAGGAGTAACCAAATAAGTCATACAGCTGGAGTGAGTCATCAGGAAAGGTGTCCAGTGGCAAAAGGAAGTAAGCTGGTGTGGAGCACGGAGCTGGCATCGGAGGGAGGAACACAGAACAGACAGAAATATCTGGCAGAGCCAGCAGGATAAGGGGAAAGGGATAAAAAACAGGGACACAAACATAGGCTAGGAAAATGAAAATGTGAATCTCCTTGTGATGAAAAGCTATACTGGCTAAGGCTCAATAGGAATAAAACATTAATATATTTTCAGGTGTTGGCACTGAAATCAAGCAAAAGACTGTTTGCATGTGAATAGCATCCATAAAAATAGGATTAAGAGAATACTAATTGTATCACTCTGACTTCATACATGTGCAAACTGAATGATGAAAAATAGCAATTTTATTTTACCAGAGAATACACAGTGAGAATACACAGAGTTCACTTCAGACAAACCCATTGGAAAAAATATAAAAATTTTACACTAGTGGCTCTCACTAAGCACCTACATAATGCCAGATTTTTCATATCACATGTTAAATAGTTTTTGGCAGCTCATACTAGGCAGTGTTATTAATGATAAGACTGTTTTAAAAATTGGCAGACTTGGAGTGAAAGTGAAACTAATGACAATGGTGTGATGTGGGAATTATTTCAAGACTGGGACAATTACATTTGTTTCATTAGCAAAGAATCATTTTAAACAGCAAAAATACACAAGAAACATTTCTTGAAATAAACTAATCCAGTAACCAATTAGATGTGACAAAAACTTCGTGTATATTCTGTAGTTTTATAGGCTTTCCATACTGAGGAACCTATAAGAATATGACATGAATTAAACCAGTTGTATGATTTCCAGTTACTATTCCAATTTTCCAAACATTTTTCTTTATGCAGACAGTCCCTTACGCTTGTTCAGACTACCTCTGATTTCTTTTGTACATTGTGCAAGCATCAAGCTCAGTTCACATTTCAGGATAGAAACCTAAGTTCTAATTCTATGGAAAAACCTATAGACTTGCTTATATTTATGTACTCAGAACATTAAATCTGTGTTCTATAGGTAGTACTCAGTGCATAAGGAAGAGCAGAATTTATGTTTACAGCAATGGTGCAAAATAAAGCAAAAACACTACCAAGGAGTGAAGAAAGCAGAGATGTTAAAGATAGAAAGGGCCATCCAGTCTGTCACTTTTTCAGTGCACATTCCCCACTCCTGCCATTTTCTACAGATTTTTTCAAGGTTTTTTTTAACAGACAATTGTGGTTTGTCATTCAGATTTTTATTTGGAAGATCATTTTCCAGTACAGGAAATCACATTCTTCTTGAGCCTTTCGCATTATTAACTTTGGCATTTGTATCTTAATAAAATACTCATCAGAGTATTCCTAATTACTGTCCAGAGCATGACCTAAATCATGGATCCTTTCAGCCATACTGCATCTGTGTAGTCTAAATTTGCCTTAGGCTCCAGACAGGAGAGTAGTCTTTTTCAAACTCAGGGCTCCTGTAGATGTTGAAATTAGTGCATTCCTCCTCTTTTTGTTACAGGAATGTGTTGCAGAGGAATATCTTCTGCAGACTTCTTCTTGGGGAGGGGACCTGAAGTTGATCATCCATGTGAGCTCCAAATGAAACTTTCTGCACTCCACATTGTTCTGTTCCTCATATATTAAGCTACCACATTCCTGTTAGCCTGCCCACAGCTGCAAGTGGGAGCAGAGCAGTTCCTTCTGGCACCAATGCTGCATCAAATGACCTTCAGCATCTGTTTGCTCCTATACAGCCCAGGAAACTGCAGCCACACTGCTTACCAAGTCCCATGACACTGAGCTGCACAGAGGGCACTACTCTATGTTAGCTGGGTCAAGATGATACATTTTACTGACATTTTCTCCTATGCGTGAGGGAACTTTATTATGTCTTTAACTGTATCTCATGGTTTCTGTGTTCCTGGTGATAATTTGCCCTGACCAGAGGGCTTGAATCCAGCACAGTTCTCATAATTGGGCCTGATGACCTACAGTCTAAATCATGACCCCTGGTTATTTCCAGTAGAAGATACGAAGTCCTTTAAAGGCTATAAAGGAATATTTCAATGCTTGCCCCTTTGGCCTTCTGATTTTTATTGAAATCATGAAAATGTAATGCTGGTTTTACAGATGAAGATCACACTACGTTCTAAGAGCAGTCTTGTCCTTCTCTAATAGTATAATATTTCATGTAGAGTATTTACCTGACTCCTGCTGTTTTAAACATGGTGTGTTGGGTGTCCCTGCCCAGGTCTTGTCAGCAGGGGACTGCAGGGGTGGCCTCTGTGAGGAGAGGCCAGGGGCTGCCCCACGCTGGACACAGCTGGTCCCAGCCAGCTCCAATAGGCCCATGGCAGGGCACAGCTGAGCCCACCAGTGATGCTGGTGGCACCTCTGTGATAACTTATTTAAGAAAGGGCAAAACATAGCATAGGCAGTGAGGAGGAAGAGAAAAAAATGTTACAAAAAAACCCTGCAAGCAGTAAGCTGAGAAAGGGAGGAGGGGGAGGAGGTGCTCCAGGACCCAGATTCCCATCTGTGCTCCACGGTACAGATATTACCATGCAGACCATAAAGGATCCCATGCTGGAGGAGGTGGATATGTCCTGAAGGAAGCTGCAGCCTGTGGAGAGCCCATGCTGGAGCAAGGGAAAAGTGTGAGGAGGAAAGAGTGACAGAGATGAACTATTATAATCTGAACCTAAACCCCATTCCCCATCCCCCTGCACCACTTGGCAGGGTGGAGGAAGTAGAGAAGCTGGGAATGAAGAAGTGAAGCTGAGACTGGGAAAAAGAGACTAGGTAGGGGAAGGTGTTTTAGTTTTTGTCTTTGTTTCTCACTATACTACTGTATTTTTAATTGGCAATAAATTGAATTAACTTTCCCCAAGTTGAGTCTGTTTTGTTTGTCGTGGTAAGTAATCTTCCTGTCTTTGTCTTGACCCACAAGTTATTAATGTTATTTTTTCCCCCTGTCCTGCTGAGGAAGGAGAAAGAGAGTGTGACTGAGTGGGCATCTGCAGCCACCAAGGTCAACCCACTACACAAGTTATCATTATTTCACTACTTGCTTTCTAAGTTTTCTCATTTTCTTTCCTATAATTATTTCTTTTTATTATTATTTTAATTTTAATATTTTAAAATAAATTCAGGAGATACTGTGCTGGTTTCAAGTGGGATAGAGTTATTTTTCTTCATAGTAGCTAGGGTGGGGCTGTGTTTTAGATTTGTGCTGGAAAACAGTGTTGATAATTCAGGGATGTTTTGGTTACTGCTGAGCAGTGCTTACCCAGAGTCAAGACCTTTTCTGCTTCTCACCCCACCCCACCAGGGAGTAGGCTGGGGGTGCACAAGAATTTGGGAGGGGACACAGCTGGGACAGCTGACCCCAACTGACCAAAGGGATATTCCAGACCATATAGAATCATAGAATCATAGAAAGGTTTGGGTTGGAAGGAACCTTAAAGATCATCTAGTTCCAACCCCCCTGCCATGGGCAGGGACACCTTCCACTAGAAGACCAGGTTAATCAAAGCTCCATCCAACCTGGCCTTGAACACTTCAAGGGATGGGGCATCCACAACCTCTCTGGGCAACCTGTTCCAGTGCCTCACCACCCTCACAGTGAAGAACTTCTTCCTTACATCTACTCTAAATCTACCCTCTTTCAGTTTAAAACTGTTACCCCTTGTCCTATCACTACATGCCCTTGTAAAAAGTCCCTCTCTGGCTTTCTTGTAGGCCCCCTTTAGGTACTGGAAGGCTGCATTAAGGTCTCACCAGAGCTTGCTTTTCTCCAGGCTGAGCAACCCCAACTCTCTCAGCCTGTCTTCACAGAAGAGGTGCCCCAGCGTCCTGATCTGATACGGGCTACAAACGTACATTGCCAGGTCATGTTGAGCTTCTCGTCAACCAACACCCCCAAGTCTTCTCCTCAGGGCTGCTCTCAATTCACTCATTGTCCAGCCTGTATTTGTGCTTGGAATGCCCCAACTCATGTGCAGGACCTTGCACTTGGCCTTGTTGAACTTCATGAGGTTCGCACATGCTCACCTCTCAAGCCTGTTAAGGTCCCTCTGGATGGCATCCCTTCCCTCCAGCATTTTGATCACACCACACAGCTTGGTGTCATCCACAAACTTGCTGAGGGTGCATTTAATTCCACTGTCCACATTGCCAAAGAAGATGTTAAACAGCACCACTCCCAATACCAACCCCTGAGGAGCACCCCTCATCACTGCTTTACACTTGAACATCAAGCCATTAATCGCAACTCTTTGACTGCGACCATCCAGCCAATTCCTTATCCACTGAGTGGTCCATCCATCAAAGCCACGTCTCGACAATTTAGAGACAAGGATGTTGTGCGGGACAGTGTCAAATACTTTGCACAAGTCCAGGTAGGTGACGTTAGCTGCTCTTCCCTTATGCACCAATGCTGTAACCCCATCATAGAAGGCCACCAAATTTGTCAGGTATGATTTGCCCTTAGTGAAGCCATGTTGGCTGTCACCAGTCATCTCCTTATTTTCCATGTGCCTTAGCATAGTTTCCAGGAGGATCTGCTCCATGATCTTTCCAGGCACAGAGGTAAGACTGACTGGCCTGTAGTTTTCCAGGTCTTCCTTTTTTCCCTTTGATGTCATGCTCAGCATATAAAGCTGGGGGAAGAAGAAGGAAGGGAGGGGGGGACATTCGGAGTGATTGCATTTGTCTTCCCAAGTAACTATTACATGTGATGGAGCCCTGCTTTCCTGGAGATGGCTGAACACCTGCCTGCTGATGGGAAGTAGTGAATGAATTCCTTGTTTTGCTTTGCTTGTGTGTGTGGCTTTTGCTTTGCCTATTAAACTGTCTTTATCTCAACCCACGAGTTTTCTCACTTCTACTCTTCCACTTCTCTCCCCCATCCCACCAGGGGGAAGTGAGTGAGCAGCTGTGTAGTGCTTAGTTGCTGGCTAGCATTAAGCCATGACAGATAATCACCACTACGATGCCATTTTTAGAATTATTGTATGTGGGATAATGTTTTTGTATGCTAAGTTCATGGAGATTTAATGATATTTTATCAAAAAATAAGTATCTCTGCTCATTTCACGAAAAGTCAATATCTGCTTAATATTCGTTGATGAATTACTGCATATGTCATCACAACATCAATAGATCTAGACAATCATATGAAATGCGTAATTTTCCCTGCTTTGCTACATAGGATAATCAAATTGGTTTTGATGCACAGATGACCGATAAATTTCATGATCGACCTGTAAATTGTCTGTTTATAGCTAAGGGATTTGAAAGTGTTCTGTTAATGATTTTAATTTGCCTATAGCACACTTTTGGTAGTGCTTCAGAACAAGCATTGTGCCTGTGAGATCCCTTTTATGCTTTGTGGTTTTCGCTGTCAAATCAGACCAAGTAAGGTCCTTTAGTTCAAGGTTCGATTCACAGTAGTTGGTAAAAATACTTACGCATACTATCTTGATTTGGAAGATAGTTCCTATTTTATAATCAGTAACTTAATATCAAGACTAAGTTTAGTCTGACTTGAGAGTTAGAGCAAACAGAGAACAAATATATGGAGACAGACTACATAAAAAAAGTATTCTTTACTGCAAGTAAGTGGAAGTAATATGTGTTCTGTTTTACAGTGTGTGTTGCCTTTCATATACATATTTAATAGTCAACATTTTTCATAGGGAACCAATCTTACAAATATTTCCCAAATCCATGAAGCACTACTATGATAATAGATGGTATACCTCTTTTGAAAACAAGATTCCTTAGGAAAAAAGTCCAATTTTAGTATACCTAAAGGGGAAAAAAAAAATTATCTGCTGTCTGTTGTCTTAGATCCAGCAAAGCTAAAACTGCTTGTTCTCTCTTCTAATTGGAAAATCTTTGCTTTGGAAGAGTGTCTGACTTACATGATTGTTCCTGCCAGGTCACAAGAAATGAAACTTTCAGACTTTCAGATGAATAACACCCTTTCTCAACTGAGTGGCCAGAATGTGGCTGATATTATTGGAGGTGCCTGATAAATGCTAGACAGTTAAGGACCCTTAGCATCCTTGTCAAAATACAATAAATTAATATTGGTCAAATACTTAATATTACCGAGATTAACATATATAGAAGAGAGAACATGGCTCCCACATTTACATGTATACACTAGCCTTTTTAATAGAGCTTTCAGAAATGGAACAGTCCTATAAATCAGACCTGTTAAACCCACAACTTCTCTGGGCAGTTCCAAACTCTATTGCTCTCAGCAGAAGTTAACACCTAATAGCTTTTAACATACAACAGAGGGACTTACATCTGTATCCAGTGAGAAGGGAGAAAACTCAAGCCTTAGGTAAACCTCCCAAGGGACTCTGAAAAAGTCTAACTGCTGATGTAAGCCTCTTCCAAAGAATCCATTATATAAACTACAATAAATAGAATCATAGAATCATAGAATCATTTAGGTTGGAAAAGACCTTGAAGATCATCGAGTCCAACCATTAACCATGCCCACTAAACCATGTCCTGAAGTACCCCGTCTACTCGCTTTTTGAATACCTCCAGGGATGGTGACTCAACCACTTCCCTGGGCAGCCCATTCCAATGTCTGACAACCCTCTCAGTAAAAAAATTTTTCCTAATATCTAACCTAAATCTCCCTTGCCGCAACTTGAGGCCATTTCCTCTCATCCTATCTCCAGACACCTGACAGAAGAGAACAGCACCAACCTCAATACAACCCCCCTTCAGGTAGTTGTAGAGAGCGATAAGGTCTCCCCTCAGCCTCCTCTTCTTCAGACTAAACAGCCCCAGTTCCCTCAGCCGCTCCTCGTAAGACTTGTGCTCCAGGCCCCTCACCAACTTGGTTGCCCTTCTCTGAACATGATCCAGCACCTCAATGTCTTTCTTGTAGTGAGGGGCCCAAAAGTGAACACAGTACTCAAGGCGCAGCCTCACCAGTGCCGAGTACAGGGGAACAATCACTTCCCTGCTCCTGCTGGCCACACTATTTCTCATACAGGCTAGGATGCCGCTGGCCTTCTTGGCCACCTGGGCACACTGCTGGCTCATATTCAGCCGGCTGTCAACCAGCACCCCCAGGTCTTTCTCTGCCAGGCAGCTTTCCAGCCACTCTTCCCCAAGCCTGTAGCGCTGCATAGGGTTGCCATGACTGAAGTGCAGGACCCGGCACTTGGCCTTGTTGAACTTCATACGATTGGCCTCAGCCCATCGATTCAGCCTGTCCAGATCTCTTTGTAGAGCCTCCCTACCCTCAAGCAGATCGACCCTGCCTCCCAACTTGGTGCCATCTGCAAACTTGCTGAGGGTGCACTCAATCCCCTCATCCAAATCTTTGATAAAGATATGAAACAGAACAGGGCCCAACACCGAGCCCTGAGGAACACCACTTGTGACCCACCGCCAACTGGATTTCACCCCATTCACCACAACCCTCTGGGCTTGTCCATCCCGCCAGTTTTTCACCCAGCAGAGAGTACACTTGTCCAAGCCATGAGACGCCAGCTTCTCAAGGAGTATGCCATGAGAGACAGTGTCAATACAGTGGGATCGAGTGCACCACTGGGATCGAGTGCACCCTTAGCAAATTTGCAGACAACACCAAGCTGAGTAGTGCCATTGACACACCTGAGGGATGGGATGCCATTCAGAGGGACCTGGACAGCTCAAGAGGTGGGCTCATGTGAACCTTATGAGGTTCAACAAGGCCAAGTGCAAGGTCCTGCACCTGGGTCAGGGCAACCCCAGGTATCAATACAGGCTGGGGGATAAAGGGATTGAGAGCAGCCCTGTGGAGAAGGACTTTGGGGGTGTTGGTGGGTGAAAGGTTGGACATGAGCTGGCAATGTGAGCTCACAGCCCAGAAAGCCAACTGTATCCTGGGCTGCCTCCTAAGAAGTGTGGCCAGCAGGCTGAGGGAGGTAATTCTGTCCCTCTACTCCACTCTTGTGAGACCCCACTTGGAATACTGCATTCAGCTCTGGAATCCTCAGCACAGAAAAGATATGGACCTGTTGGAGTGGGTCCAGAGGAGGACCACAAAAATGATCAGAGGGCTGGAACACCTTTCCTATGAAGAAAGACTGAAAGAGTTAGGGCTGTTCAGTGTGGAGAAGCGAAGGCTCTGGAGAGACCTTATTGTGGCCTTTCAATACTTAAAGAGGGCTTATAAGAAAGGTGAGAACAGACTTTTTAATAGGGCCTGTTGCAGTAGGACAAGGGGTAATATTTTTAACTGAAAGAGGGTAGATTTAGCCTAGATATAAGGAAGATATTTTTTACGATGAGGGTGGTGAAACACTGGAACAGGTTGCCCAGAGAGGTGGTAGATGCCCCATCCCTGGAAACATTCAAGGTCAGGTTGGATGGCGCTTTGAGCAACCTCATCTAGTGAAAGATGTCCCTGTTCATTGCGGGAGGGTTGGACTAGATGACCTTTAAAGGTTCCTTCCAACCCAAACTATTCTATGATTCTATGATTCTATGAAACTACAAGTGATCAATGATATTTTCAAATCAATTATTTCCTATAGTGCAACACTCTCTGAGCAGCACAGCACTTAAGCTAGATATAATAGCTCTTTTACACAGTTTATTTATTTTAATCAGCAATTAATATCAGGTTTAATACCTGTACATCAATTAGATTTGTACATATGCGCTGTAGGGTAATAATATATCATTTTGCCAATCATTGTGCAATGGCAACGGTGAAAGAATGTTTAACTGAGTACTATGCAAACTGTACCTTCTAAGTATTTCCTTGCAAAAGTGAGATTCCTTCTGCACAGTTTTTAGTGATGGAATATTTTTTCCCATTCCAACTGACGTAGTTAAAATGGTATGCACTCCTAAAGAGTATGTAGGTATACAAAAATAAAGAGGTTTCTTTCCTTAATGTGAGCACATAAGTGTTTTTCTTTAAAATGAGGTGCAGCGAGTTCTGAAACAGATGCAATTTTACAGCCATGTTCTAGGTCTCAGGAAAGGCAATGAGTTACAGTGGAATTGCTGACAAACAGTTATACTAGCCCTAACAGCATTGGCATGATAACTAGATGTATCTTTCTTTAAATAGCTTTGTAGCTTATAGTGAATTGTGAGGAGCTTTAGGTTTTTTCTTAGCATTTCCAAGAAAAACTGCAGTGGACACATTAAATTCATAAATATTCACCATTACAGAGGCTAGTACTATTCATTCATGAACACTTTTGTTGATTTATGATGTAATATAATGCAAGGAGCTTATATTCTGCTGATAGATTCAGGTAAGGAAAACTGGAGGCTAAAGTGTTTTACAGTGTATCTATCTTGAAAATGTGCATAAGCTTAATGAGCAGAAAGTAAACATTTTCTCAGTTACAACCTGAAGAAGGAACGATGGGATGCCAAAATTATATGTAACATTCATTAATACATTTGGGGGCCCTTCCTTATTTTTTTAAGAACTTATATTTTGACTGTACCCTTGTATTTTAATTTCTATGGAGTCAGGCTCTTGAATACCCTAATTCTGAACTTATAAAACTATGCTAGGAAACGGAACCACTCTGCATACTACCCACCAACCTGTAGGGTGTCAAAGTAGGTTACATGGTGCCACTGTTGTATTCTGTCTGAGAGATTTTAATAAGGGGCAGCTACATTCTGATTTGGCTCCTCAGTGGTCTTACAGAGGTTGCAGAAATGCAATTTCAGGTGAAGAAAAAGCATGGTGAGATATATCAAGATTCATATATGAAATAAAATTCTACATTTCTTGTGCCAGAAAAAGTTGGAAAAAAGCAAAAAAGCAATCTGAGCTGAAACTGTCACAGCCCAAGAGCAGCTGAAAATCTAATAACACCTCCCTACAGGAGAACACCCTACAGAAGCTTTCTTACAGAGAGCATGGTGTCCCTCAAGTCCTCATTTTTGCCTTTCAACATACTAATAGCATTGCTAGCTCATCGAGAAGCAAGTATGGCCTAAGAATCTAAAAGCATGAGACAAGATTGTAAATCAAGGAATTATGTTCATTAGCTCAAAAGTTAGCTGTGTCAAATCTCATTTTACATAATATGCTAAAGGGAGTCAAAGATGCACACTGTATTGGAATAGGCTGGCCATTCCATGTAGAAAGTCATTCTTTCTTCTCCACTACCTTTAGCGTTCCAGTTGTTAACTATTATAGGGGTTACAAATATTTATGTATTTCTAGTTTTGATTTTTCTAACTTCAACCTTGGGCTGTTTTGCTAGATTAAACTGACAAATTACAATAAGGTATCTCCTTGCTACATATGTATTAGCTGTACTGATAAATTTCTGTTCAATAAAATAAATGGATTGATTTCTTATATTTGTATTAGAAATAATGTTTCCACAACCCAAATACTTGACATTGCAGTTTTCTGTATCTACAACAGTTGTGGGATATTTAGAAAACAATGGACATATAGTGAACAATCCAGGCACAATGGAACTGATTATTCCATGAGCCAGAGGCCTCTGCAGGCAGCAGGTCTCAAGGACATAGCAAAGATTAACTGTTGCTACAAGTTTGATGAAGCGAGCACGAAAAGTAGAACAAGGCTAACTGTTGCTACAAAAGTTTGATGAAATAAGCACAAAAAGCTGAACAAAGTTGGGCCTACGTGACTGAAAGCAGGACACAAGACAAGATACAGGCGGGGGGAACCATTCACATGATCAGAAGGCCTTATCCTATCAAATTACTGTTTTAGGAGCGTGGACAACACATGTTAACCAATCAACAGATGGCTTACGCATGAGCAGGAACTAAAATACTTATATAAACCAAGCTATTTGGGCAATAAAGTGGCATCTGCTTTGATCATACTGATTGTGTGCAGTGTCCGTGACTTCTGTGTCGACAAACAGTATTAAAAATCTTGCCAAATATGGGCATCAGAACCAGACTGTTCCAGTGTATTCTCACACAAGCATTGTTTTCCCTATAATACTTTTTAGCTACTTAAAGGAGATGTAGAAAGTTTTCTTAGACCATCTATTTTTACTGCATTGGACATCAAGAGCAGAAATGATAAATTATCCAGTTTGCTTACGGGGTACCAGGTAGCTTCTGTCTGCTACTTTTTGAATTATTATAAGGTTGCTTATGTCATGGTTATTTCTGAGAGAAAAATAGGGTTGTCTTTGCACTGTAACCTGATAGAAAGAACAACTTACCCCTTAGAATTTTGCTTTTAACTGAAATAGGTTAAAGAAAAAGTAGATTTCAGTTCAATTTTTGTTACGAGGGAAGTTTTTAGGATGCTAAAATCATATTCAATGTATTTCTGTGGTCATAAAGTGTAACTACAGTTGTGTAAGCTTGCATTCAGTTCTATCTTCTTTCTTCTTTCTTTTCCCTTATTCTATACTCTAAATGTCATTCATATGAATGGAAGTTTGAGAAAAAGCTTATTAAGAACTTTATCAAAATGAAATACACATTTTGGAAAAAAGGTGGAATACAACCCTTAAGGAGGACCATTCATCAGAAAGTTTAAAAATGAAAGGCAGGGTTTCTAATCTCTTTCAAACACATGAAACAAAGAAAGATCTTCATAAAAGCAAATGTATGCATATGAACTCTCTCCTTTTAAAAACTTACTCAGATTTTGAATATTTGCAAAAAATGCAAGACATCATAGATAATATGGTACAAATTTTCCCTTTTTTTTAAATATATCTTTTTACTTCATTGTAATATTTTGCACCAAAGAGCAAAACCAAATATTGTCAAAATGCAGTCAGTTTAAAGAAGAAAAAAATATAATTTTTTTTAAATAACAGTAAATACGACAAATCATTAATATCATGAACTCTGTTATCATACCTCTCCAATAGTTCTGCCAACACCACACACTCCTTTTAAAGTTAACTGGAAGTTGCACAGGCAAGCTATGTTCAGAGTTAAAATACAGCATAAGTTATTAGATTCACCCTTATTCTTCCTTATCTTACCTAAAGGTATAATTGACCGATTGACTAGCTATTTAATGATGGTTTGTGTTAAGTAAGCTCTAATGAAAACAAACACAGAACGGCAAATTTTATGTGGTACTCCCCTCCTACACCTCATCACCAAAGTGCCTACAGGCATCCAACAATGAAAAGTAACTGTACAACAGGTCGTACAAACACAGCATGGAAAATATTTAACTACCTCTGCAGTGTTTTTCACCCTGATGGATTAGAAACATAAAGCAGAGGATGATTTATACAACAGAAAGAATCACCAGTGAGGGAACTGCTATGATGTTTCTCTTACTGTTGTTTTCTTTTTTTTTTTTTTAATGAAGATGAGCATATGATTCAGTTACATGATACATGCATGAGGTAAGAAAGAAAGATACTGTAATAATGGCCAAGGAGAAGAGGAGGAGGAAGAAGAAAGAAGATGTGCAACTTCAGAAGGATCAGGCTGAAGTGAAGATACTGTACTAGGGATGGTGACCAGGGACTATATCCATTGCATTCTTAAAGTTGTAAAGCCATTGCCTTTGACTAAAGGCAAGTCTAGTCAAAAGTACTAGGAATAATTATTTAAATAGGGGAGAAGAAATTTTTAATAAGCATAGTTCCAAATAATGTGACTGTTCTAATTTGGACCACTGAGAATCTCACCCCCTAGTTTCATTTGGAATTTTAAGGAAGAGAAAAAGGAAGTAAAAGACTGGACAAGAGAGAAGAATATAAAAACACAGAATCGTGAGTCTGGCCCAGCTATCAAGAACTATTTAATTGTTGATATGGTCTATCACTGAATTTAATATATTTACAAGATGGGAGTTTTGATTTAAGGAAAGGTAAATGTGAAAACTGTGCAGCTGCTAAAACTGCATAGAGAAATACTGAAAAATAATTGGTAATTCCAGTGCAAAACAAGAACTGAAATTATTTTCTTTTTCTTTAATATGTTTTAGGTTTCAATAGGAGATTCATATAAATGTATGAGCTACAGGCTGTTTTACTGTTTTGAAATATAACACATTATAAATAATGGAAAATCTCATAGCAGTAGCTTGCGACATTCTTCAAAAATGGATGTAAAGGTATCGAATGCCACTGCACCTTGCTAATAAGTCATTCAGACTCTAAGGGTAAGTGTAGGTATAGAATCCAAGCTCTTTGCTGGAATATTAAATACTTGTTAAACAGACATTTACAGACAAAGGAAATTCACCATGTGTTTCTGAATTGCCAAGCATGATATTAATATTCAATTGGTGAGATGCTGTGTAGAAAGAAAGACCTGCTAGAGGCTTAAAATGCTAAATGCATGTCTCCATTTACTGTAACTGCATACTAAAAGCACTGCTCTGTCATACATTAGAAAGAAAAGTTCAAGAGCCATTATAATGTAGGAAAAGTGCAAATGCAAGGTGCTTGGTTTGAGTTCTTAGAATTAATTGAAGTCATAACCACACTAAAGGAAGGAAAAAAAAAATCTTTGCCTACATGAATCTATAGTACTTTGCTTCTTAAAATTATATCTCTCCTAGGCTTTTGTATTAATCAGTACTTGAAAGGATTTCTGTTAGAGATGAGTGAACTGTTCTGGTTAAATTAAAAGCTGATTCAAACCTTTTGCCATCACTTGCGCTTTTTGAACCATACTTAGTAACATTCAAATATGTTTAGCTACAGATTTCTTCTTATTCTAGCTAGGGAAAACAAGAAAATTATAGTCTTCGTACTACACTGTGTCCATCCAGGTGAATTTACTGAGATCATATGACCTCAGAAGATGTTCAGGGCAACCACCTGAGCTCACTTCAGGCATATACCATGAAACTAATTCTACATCTTATGTAGGCTGCCAGTCTGGGGATGGGGCCATTAGAAAAGGGAAATCACATAGTCTGTGTTTAAAAGTGTATGATGGCCAACACCAGGAAATCTACATTGATATGATGTGAATAGGAGCTAATTCTCCATCCCCTTAAAGGCAGGGGGTATCTGCCAGAAGCACTGCACTCTTCTTTTCCCTGCTTTACTCTCACAGAGGAGGAAGTATGAAGGGTGGTTTGTCCTATACAAAGCAGTATCTTAGAGTTAATACATTGCAGCCTCTGTCACTGGCTACCTATTACAGCAAAGAGCATCATAGCACTGCAGACTTCAAAGAAATACCTTGGAACCTGCAGTGCTTCACTGTCTATGGCTGAAGTTAGCTCAGACAGTTGCATCTTCTGTGGTTGTATGCTGTGGCACTATGACTACTGGTCATCAGATACGTGCAGAGGGTTAGGCCATCATACATGTGGTCTGGCCCTCTTCTCATATCTTTGAAGGAATCAAGCTTGAAAATGGTATCCTGTGTTCCAGCAAGATGATACCTGGGCATACTCCTCTCCCTCCCACCAGAAACAGTTTCAGGAACAACTGAGGAAGTGCCTTTCCTTCAGCATTCCCAGGATTTCAGGCAGGACATTTTAGTCACCATCTGCTAGATATGGGCTCCTGCAAGAAAGGGAATGAAGGAAAAATTGTAATTCAACAAGCATTATTACAACTACTACTGTATCTCTGATTGACGGGCTTCTACAGAGAGTGAATTATACTCTTTCTAAATAATGTAGCCATAAGATTTCTGCAGCAGATATTGTATAGGAGTATGTACAGCATAAATAGATGATTTATAGTTTCAAGACTTGTGCCAGGCACATCTCCTGCTCCTCTTGTTTCCCTCTTCTTCTCTGCCTTCTGCTGATGAGCTTTGAGATAGCAAGGAAGGGAAGATTTGGAGGATGGCGTCAGATATCTTCATTGCAATGAAGCTGGCAGTAAATTTGCTTATGTCAGAAGCTGGTTTTCCAGTGTTCATCATGTGTTAGGATAGTCCAGGCTCCCGAGTATGATAGTGCCACCTTGGACATGAAGATGAGAGACATAAGTTATTAATAGATGTGACCTTCTTAGTCTGCTGAACCTACCACAAGCCATTCAAAGTGCAGGGGATATCATGGTCCAGCAGACAGCTGCTTACCCCATTCATCAAGAGTATTTTGAATACTGAATAGAGTAGATGAAACAACAGCCATGACACTAGGTAACATCTAAGATGACAGGGAAGAAGAATAGAGGACACTGTCATACAATGGAAAATTCTGCTCGTCTTTCCTTGAAACACTGAAATTGAGAAAGAGATTCCAAAGTGGCTCGAGACATTGTGGGCTTTCTTTTCTCATCCCATATGCAATAAGGCAGTGGCCTATTATGTGACCCTCCTAAGAGATACTAGCAGCTGCAATGGGTGGGGCTTCCAAGCTGTGAGTGTGAAAGGTAGTACAAGGAATTTGTTGAGTGTGAGCACCTCTGTCGAGCCTGCAGTTGTGTCATAAGAGGAGCCTGAAGCAGACAAGTCAAACTGGGCACATGCTCTAGTAACCAGTGCTGCTTAAACAAGGCCCCAGGAGAAATCTTTCACATAGCCATAGGTAAGGAGAGTAGCTCACAGATGTAAATAACTGAAGGTTTTCTGCTTATAGGAAGGAACAGGTTGAGACACAGTATGTCACTGTGTCCTGCAACAATTTAAAGCTGAAGACATTAGCAAGCAGTACTTGCTGACCACTTTGTTTCTGAGGACTTCATTACCCAACAACACATAAGCAAGCACGTCCCTTCTGATGCCAGTAGGACGTAACTATGAACTGGGAGGCATATCCAAATTTCATGCAAGTCATATGCAAATCACAAACAAAATGTGATTTATCTGCTTTATCTTCAACATTATCCTTCCAGGTTGCCATCATATTAGGGTTTAGTACTATAATAGTGTTAGTGACAATGTAATTACCATCAATATCAGTCTATTGATTCAGAAGTTTACAGCATACTCATCAGTGCATTCATAAATCTATTCAAACACTAAGGAAGGCTTTAACAAATTTATCTGCTACAAAGAAAAAAGAATGGAAAAACCTGAACAAAACCATCATTTTGTTTCTTCTGAGGTAGCATGTCTCTTTCTCTGTAGTCCTATTTAAAAAGAAGCATATAGCTGTATTGCCTTAGGAAGTGCCAAGAAAAGATATTATTCTATTGCAAAGGCATGATTTCCTCCGTGTTCTCTCATTACTCCCAGAGGTTAGCCATTTGCTACTAGCTCTGAACAATGTCAAATGTTGTCTCAGCAACACTGGACACCACATGGGACTTTGAGGGAAGGAGAAGGGGAAAATGGCAGTTCCAGTTTTCCTTTTGTCCAGTTTCCTCCTGGATGCAGTGATTAAGCAAGTTCTAACTCTGTCCTTGCTCTGTCCAGATTAGTTGCTGCAGCAAAGAGGCTGAGAAGACAGTTTGAAATAATTATGTCTCAACTTAAATAAGGGTAATAGACTGAGACCCAGAATTGTTAGCAATTTGTACAAACTGAATTAATAATTTTGTACACACGTGACATAAAGCCCATCCCACAGAATCCTTTTACCTTAATACATATTACTTCTATCTCAATTTGAAATTCTCTTATTCAGAAAAATTTCTACTTGTAGTCACTTATTCCTGTTTGGGGACTGTGACTGCTTCTTTTCTTTTCACTTTCTCCTATAGTAGATGTGTGACTTGGTCATTTTCTGAGGTAATATTTCAAGTAACTATTAGGTGTGATATATAACTATCTTTTAATCTAATTTATGACTAAACTTTATGGTTAAATTTTATGGTTATTTCCTTTTATAATGAGAGACCAAAAAAAGAGACCAAGAACTTTAATTAAAGTAACCTTAAATACAGAAAAGTTGTTATGAGGTAATATCTTATTGAATTCCTTTAGAAAAAAAAATGTATTAAATGGTCTGATGCTTTTAGTATTGTCTCAATGCATGTTATCAGAGTACATTGCAGGATACGGATTTCTATTTTTTTATACATAAATATTTCTTTTAATTCATAGAATGGTATTTTCATTACTGAGATGCTAGTAGATGTTGATAAGTGTCTCCATTAGTCAGTATCCATTCCGTTATCTTATTCTATATTGCATGCCTTGATAGTTTCAAGTATTGCCTTTTCTTGAAAGATGCTCAACAAATTCATATCCGGCACAACCCTTCACAAGCAAGTGGAACTGCTTCAGGGATTAGTTTGCTCATTGTATCTAAGAGTTTCTGAACTTAAAGTATAGACATTGTCTGAAAGTGACTACAAACATGACGTTGTGGATTCCAATATTTATTGCCTCACAATGATTCCCAGAACTAATCTGTTCAGATTACAATAAATATAAGCCTAGAATCTGAGATTTGGTTGAGCTGAGTTCAGTGCACACTGCAATAAATAAATGAAGGGGTGGATGGATGGATGGATGGGTGGGTGGGTGGGTGGGTGAGTGGGTGGGTGGGTGGGTGGATGGATGGAAAATGGCATTAAGACATTTTAGTGATCCTGCAGTCCTGAACCTAGTCAGTCAAAAATCTAATAAATCCCTCCCAGAACACTTGACAAATGTCAGATACCCAGCCTCAGAAAATAAGTGACACAGGTGACCAAAAATGGAGTGAAGCACAGATCACATGCAAAGGCCTAGACTTGGCCTGTGCAAAGCTGTAGATCTATCTGATGCCTTTTAAAAATCTGTCTGATGGGTGTAAACTGGAGTATGAAAGTCAAGCTGAATTTTGTTCAATGCGTCTCCCAACAATAAATACTCCAGTAAGAATTTAGTCAACAGTCCTGATGATTATGTGACCAGAATGGAATACAGTTCACTTTTCTACACAATTATTGATGCCGCAGCACTGACACAGAAAGAAGGGTGGTAATTTGATGTTGATCACTAAGCTGGTAGATACGAAGTTGGACACACAAGAGGATCAGACCATAGGGGAGGCATTGCCACTGATGTTTTTCCAATCAGCCTAGTTAATCTGCTTTCTTCTTAAGGGTTAGGTAGGAACAGATCCAAATAGTTACCACACAAAGTGTTGCAGAAAGTGTGACACCTTTTAAGTCCAATCTTCCTCTTTTACAAAAAGTGCGCAAAATCATTAGGCTGTTGTAAAGATAGCATATAAGAGCAGGGCTGTGCTTTAGACCTCAAAAATGTTTCAGTGGAATAACACTGTCAATTTATAGTCCAGGCTTTAGTGGCAAGTGATTAAACCTTGACAAAATATCCTCTTCTAAAACAGCACTGCATGGAAACATTATTCTTTATGATTAATGCAGTGAAGTGTGCACTGTAAGATGCCCGATTCAGTTGTATGCATTCAGAGAACTATCATTACTGTAATATATTAAAAGGCCCAAGCTGCAACTGAATAATGGCTGTGAGTTACAGAGGAAAGGAGCTCTCAGAAGTCTTTTATACAAAAAGTAGAACTAAATGCTCGTTGTGAAAGATGTTCCTTTGAGCCATACTAAACACAGGTCTATGCATCAGGGTATATTGCACAGACAAGCAGCTGTGGCAGCAGACTTCAGAGGAATCCAGTTTCCTTTTTCATTGCAGCTGTCATGTCAGAGTTATCAGCTTAAAAACTTTTCAGGTGCCACAAAATGATGTAATACCAATAATAAAAGAATATTTGGAGATTTTATTTTCGCCCACTTGACGTTCCTATACTGTCACCAGTATAGGTGAATCCATCAGCTTCAAAACAGAATTGTTTTAAAATAAGGAATTACAAATAAAAATAATGTTTTTTAAGTTCTCTGATATGAGTCAGAGTATTTCAGTCTCATTTCTATAGTTGTAGAGGAAAAAACATAAATCATAACTTCATACTGACAGCCAGACAACAGCCTTTGAACAGGTTAGTCTTAACATAACCCTCAAAACATTGCCGAACTTCATGGTGCATAGGTCTCGAAATGGTCCTTTCCTAAAGGCTCAATTTTCTCCTAAGTCTAACTTTTCTATAATCATGTTCATAAAGGCCTGAAAGATGAAACACAACCTTAATTTTATTATCTATCCTGTGTGCTCTGTGGTTTATGTTACACTTAAACAACACTCTTATACTGGGTCTGACTGGGATGGAGCTAATTTTCTTCATAGCAGCCTGTATAGTGCTGTGTTTTGGATTTGTGACTAAAACAGTGTTGATACATCTATTTTTTCACTGATGCTGATCACTACTTGCTATGTCAAGACACTCTCTGTTTCTCACTCTGCCCCTCTACCATGCGAATAGGCCAGGAGTGGGCAAGAAGCTGCGAGTGGACAAGCAGGGACAGCTGACCCAAAACAGCCAAAGGGATATTCCAGGACATATGATGTCATGCTCGGCAATAAAAATTGGGAGGGGGTGTTGTTCAAGGTAGTTGTTGTTCAGAGACTGGCTGCATATCAGTCTGCTTGTGGGAGGTAGTCAGTTATTGCCTTTGCATCACTTCTTTTGTGGGTTTGCTTTGTTGGGGGCGGGGGGGAGGCTGTCCCTCTTTCCTTCCTTCATTTATTAAACTGTTTCTATGTCAACCCATCAGTTTTCTTGCTTTTGGTCTTCCTATTCACTCCCCAGTCCAGTAGTGGAGAGGAGCGAGCAAGGAGTGAGCAAGTGGTTGTGTGGGTGCTTAGCTGCTCCCTGGGGTCAACCCAATACAACTCTTTAAATGTTTGTCAGGGTTGCAGGCAGGTGAGTGGACCACTGGCCTGGCCATGGGCTGAAGCTAAGTTATGTGAACAGGATGTGAGAAACTACAGGACATGACATGAGAAACGTCTGGACATGACAAATAGCAGTCTGAGAAGCTACCAGGGGTTAAAGACAGTGCCACAAAGGAGAGCTGGATCTCAGGGGTGTGTAAAGGGAGCAATAGGAAAGGGCTGAGCCTCACAGATCCCTGCAGGGAGCACTGGGTCCCCTTGGGAGTGTGTTTGCTCAAGGCCAGCACTGCTGTGGTAGCTGTGCCAGTAATGCTGTGCACCACTGTCACCTACATAGTGATAGCAAAAATATCAAACTGGGTATGGATGTAGCAATGCTGGGACTGAAGGTGAAAAAATAAATAAGGACAGGTTCTTTATCTGAGGGGACAAGGGTGGTAAAAAGAGGGTCAAGAACGAGGAAAGTGATAACAATGTATGTAAATCATTTAATCGGTGTTGTACAGGGGTACTTGTCAGGCAGTTCTGTGTTTGATGCCACAGGCTATGACTGACTAAAACCCTCAGGGTAGAAAGTGACCTCTACAATGGAAGAAGGCTCAACTGAGATGGGTAAGGGTGATGTGCCCATGAAGCTCAAAGAATAATGCAAAGAATCTCACTTTATCTCAACACAAAGGGGAACGGTGGATGGCCTTTGTTTTAGATAAACAAGCTATCAACAGTTGAGTGTTTCAGCTGCTGGTGTAGATGTTTCTCCCTGAATTCATTAAAAGAGTGTGAAGTGTGGTGTTCCCTCACCAATATTAGGGAAAAAACTCCAGGTCCCCTGACCGCAAAATCAAGGTAGACACCTGTGTTATGATCAGAACAGATTTGTTGTTCTGCTCCAGGCTTTGCTAGTCAGGTCAGGGCTGCTCGCCAGGCACCTCCAAACACCCCCAATCACATGCTTTACTTTATTTTATAGTCAGCTTTTCCCCGTTTCCTTTTCTTGGATGAATAAATCTCATCCATTAAACTTTTTTCTCCATTTGCTCCAGTTTTACTGATTTTACATCCTTGCTTTGTAATTTTGCCCTTAGACATCAACCCTTTGATGAACCAGCGGCACCTGTTTCACTATATTTTGGCATCTTTTGCTTAGATTCAGCTCCTAATACTCCCCTCCCACAGCTTCTGTAGTTTCTGCCTTTCTTGTCTTAGTAGCTTAGGCCCAGGTCAGGTGGGAACAGCCACTTTTCCCCTTACATTTTCTGCAGGATCCAAAAATTTCTCATCTTGATACCTTGTTAGTCTGGCCATGGGACAGCGGTAGCTATCTGTACCCATACCTTAAGAAAGATCAAAGAGGTTTTCAAGCTCAGAAGGTTTGTGAATAGAAGCTAGAACAAATGCTTTCTAAATAAAGAAAATACACTGCAACTTGGTAGGACAAAATAGAAGTAAATAATTCTCCCTCTGCCCATTTTGCCCTTCCAGGTTTCCAGAATGGTTAGTAGGGTTGTCTGCCTCTGCTTCACATCACTGTATGCAAACTCATCTTTCCTAAGTGTGTCTTATGCTTCAGAAGTAACATCCTACTTCCTCCAAAGGGTACATGTGATTCAGTTTTCATATAAATTTAGCACAGATGAGAATGATAAATCAAGCTCCGTTGATTATCACAGTCTATTGCACATACTTATCATTTTTCTATTCTAGCCATGGCCACTATCAAAGGAAGTCCATGAACGTGCCCAACATCTTTTGTTTAGTACCTCATATATTTAATTCACTCCTTAGTGATGACCACTTTAAATAGTGATTTCCTGTTTTTATTGTTTGCCTGTAAAATCTCACATACACTAGGGATATATTTATCACCATAAATAGCGGGAATAGAAAAAAAATTCCATCTTTAAATATTAGTTGTACCTAAGCTTAGACATGAAATAATAAAAGGTTTTAAACATAATTCTACAATATTTGCATGGTGTCTTTACAGGACACTATTAAAAATGCTTATTAAAACTAAGCAAAGAATCACGAATACTGGAGAAACTTTATTTTCTATATGTTTCATAGGAAATTATTGTATTTCTGGTGAAGGCATTAAACTAAATTCTGCACTGACTAATATAAAAGTTAAGTAATTTCAGAAATTTTTAGTAGGACATCTGCAAACCATCTTCACATATAAGTTTAGTCAACTTCCAGGCCTCAACAGTGAAAAAAAAAAAAAAAAAAGGGCATACATTATCTAAATATTATTTATAATATCTAATTCTCAGGAAATTCTACTGTGGATTTTCCCAGGATATGACTGTGTTTTATTTATGAAGACCCCAATAAGGTTCTCGTCTCTGGGTCTGAGAACTAGCTGTTAGATACTGCATAATTGGTTATGGTGTCTGAAAATGAGATTCACCTCTCACAACATGTTGATCTAGTAAATATGGAGACAGACTTATTTCTACTGCTCACTAATACTAAATACACAGTTTTTGTGGCATAGTGCTGACAGCAGCTCCTCCCTAGGCAGAAGGGAATAACACACAATACAGAAAACCTAACTTTCATTTCATCCAAACCAACATACTTTCATGTATCACAGAATGTGAACAGTATCGTTTACCTCCCTTGAAAGTATTGCAGCCTACAGACCAGGGATTATTACTGATTGCAGTTCTTTCTATTGCAATAGCTGAAGATTTTCTACTTTATGCAAAACAGTGACACAAGCATTAGCAATGGAAACCCACCTCTTCCTTTTTCTAGCTGAAATAACAGGCTGAAGTTCACAGTTTCTGTCTTTCTCCCTCTAACCCAGTTGTGGTGTTTATTTGTTTTGGGTTAGGTTTGGGGGGGTGGGGGGGTGGTTTTGATTGTTTTTGTTTTTTTTTTAATTCCAGTTAAGGTGTGTGATCTTTAACAAGAAACATTTAATGAATCCTCCTTAGGTCTCTTGAAGCACTCTGACCTGGTAGTTGGAGAACTCTCCAGGAAAGCACAGATGACAATCAAATCCCACTGCAAAGTTAACCAAGGTCTCCTATATTTTGTGTGACTGCTTTAGTGTGAAGACTTTTAATACAAAGAAGAACAGTGAGCTTCTAGTTGTGCTTTGCATGAGGCTAGCACACATCCTCAGACAGCATTTTCCACACTTCTAGCATGTTCCCAGAGTCTTCCATGTCTAGCTCCTTACACAGTGATTTTTATTTTAACTAAATGACCTACTAAACAGGAAATCCCTGCTATTGCTTTGAAATTGTGTCACACTGGTGTAAAACAACCATTCAGAGCGTAAGGCATTAAAGAGGCCTGGAAGTTTTATATTGTGCAGGTTTAAATTTATTCTGTTTATTTGTATTTGTAGCAGTTACTGATTAAAACTTCAAATCCGAATTCCACTGTTCACTAATAACCATATATGCCTTAGACTTCTCCTGAAAAGTGTTCACCTTTAGCAATGACAAAAAGGTCATCTGTCATTCACAGCAAGAAATATTAGATACGTTGAGAGTTCGAGTGAGGTTGGAAGGTGAAAAATTACTTAAGTGTCTTTTTTTCCTATTTCTTTTATGTTCTGCCATTTTTAAGTCTCTTTTTTGTTTTCTTCACATAAATTTGCAAGGTTGATGTAGCAATTAGCCAGGCAGGACAGAGGCTAATTACTCTGATTTACTCCTGAGAGACATCAGAACTTTGCAGTGAAAAGCAGAGCTAGATATGTGTAAGAAAGAAGAGAACTGAAAAATCAGCTTTCATGAGTTTGAGAGTAAGTTTAGAAAAATCACTGGAAATTAGCACTGAAATAATATTGGAATAGTAGGACAGGACAAAGCTGCAAAGTAGCTGAAACTCCAGGGAAAAGAACATAGGTTTCATCTTTTGAGGAGGCTGCTTATGTGAGATATTATAAAGTTTTTGTGGAGGTCAATTAAGTGATGAATTGCAAGTATAACAAAAGCCTGAGCTATTACTCAGACAGTACAGTGACAGTGATGCTAGTGTGTAATTTTTTCCGAATGGAACATCTACAGCTGAGAGTTTCTGTAAAACATAAATAGCAACTTCTCTCCATAACCACTGAAATTAGAAAGGCAGATAAGGGAGAATGTTAGTAAGCTGAGAAATAAATTTATGAGTTTTCTGTTAAACAACTTATTAGCATGGATCAAAGATGTCAAAGAGCTTATTAAAACATTACTCAAGAAGGCATATTAATAAAAATAAATATTAAGCCAAGATCTTAGTGGAGCTGGATGAAATTGCTTATTTTTTGCATCATAAATTGGAACCAAAATATGAAATGTCAATATTTTTTTGAAACAAAATACTATTAAAGCATTACATTTTATCTTGTCAAAACATTTGTGTTTGAGAAGGTCAAAATATTTTTTATAGACAAGATGAAAAAGTTTCACTTCAGTAGTATCATTTAAAATATAATATACAATAGTCAAAATGAAGATGCCAATATGAAGTGTTTTGACACTATTGAGGCATTACATTACAAGAATTCTGCCTATTTGTTCTGTAGTTTGGAGCTGTGGGAGAGAAACTGTCAGAGTACAATATAATAATGAGGAAAGAACTGTCGTAAGAAAGGTATCAGCTAACAAATGCTTTTATCAAAAGTATTAAACTGTGACATGGCAATTTCTATCAAGGTTACCAAAATAGATGTGCTGGTGTTTAGTATTATCAAGTGTTGATATCAATAGCTGGGAATGGCCTTTTTAGGCATTTAGTAAACACTTCTGTTATAACTAAGGAAAGGGGCAAATTTGGGAAAGAAAAGGTGTATAGTGTTTTAATAGTGAATGTCACCACTCAGACGTGAGTTCTTTCTCGACTCGATCAAGACAATACAATTTACTAATGAAGTTTATAGAAAGAAGGAAATAAATACAACTGTGCTGTTTCAACAATTATGTTATCCAAATCATTGCAGATGGCCTATGCAACATCACTTTATTTTCATTTTTTAACTTAAGTACAACAGACAGTCCAGGTGAGGAGAATGGCCAGAGCAATGGAGAGGGAAAGGAAGCATTGCTAATTTTAGTCATATCTGATGAGGCAAACCAAACATAAAAAACTAGATCAGTGAAATCACTCAGTGTATCTTAAAAAACTGAGTCACCAGTTCTCAAATGAGTCATCATTATCATTATCCTTGTGGTTTAACCCCAGCTGGCAACTAAGCACCACACAACCACTTGATCGCTCCTCCCCAGTGGGATGGGGGAGAGAATCAGAAGAGTAAAAGTAAAACTCATGGGATGAGATAAAGACAGTTTAATAGGCAAAGCAAAAGCTGCACAAACAAGCAAAGCAAAACAAAGAATTCGTTCACTACTTCCCATGGGCAGGCAGGTGTTCAGCCATCTCCAGGAAAGCAGGGGTTCATCACACGTAACGGTTACTTGGGAAGACAAAAAAAGGCCGTTACTCTGAAAGTCCCCCCTTCCTTCTTCTTCCCCCAGCTTTATACACTGAGCATGACATCCTATGGTCTGGAATATCCCTTTGGTCAGTTGGGGTCAGCTGTCCCAGCTGTGTCCCCTCCCAACTCCTTGTGCCCCCCCAGCCTGCTCGCTGGTGGGGTGGGGTGAGAAGCAGAAAAGGCCTTGGCTCTGGGTAAGCACTGCTCAGCAGTAACCAAAACATCCCTGAATTATCAACACTGTTTTCAGCACAAATTGAGAAAAAATAGGCCCATACTAGCTACTATGAAGAAAATTAACTCTGCCCCAGCCAAAATCAGCACAACCATTCATAGCACTAATATAGTATCATAGATGTGCATAATATTTACAGTATTCTTTTAGAAAAATACCATTTCATCACCACGGAAATAATTTGCAACTTTTCACTAGCTATAATTCAAAGGAAGACAATGCTTCTAGGTTCACAACACTGAAAGTGTCTGTACAGCATTCTAATAAACCTTTGCCCAGACATTTCCACAGACAAATTAATAGAATGATTCTCAGGATTGTTAAGAAAACACAATTCTTTTTAGTTACCACCAAAGCTCCTAGAAAAGCAGAATTATCTCTGCTATCACCAACACATTTCTGGAAAGTAAAAGAACCCAACAAAACCTAACTTCACAATCCAGTTACATGACAGTAGTATTATTCCAAGAGAAGAGAGTTTATTATTGTCAACGGTGGCACTGTCTACATGTGATCCTTTTCACATGTGGCTTTGCAACCCACATACTGAACCATTGTATGTGAACAAAGAAAATGCATTTTCAGTTAAAAAATACAGATGAGAAACTTGCTTGAACACAGATAGTTGAAACTTTAACTTACATCTTGAGTGAAAAGAACAGGAAATACAAAAAAATGAGCTGTACCTATTGTTGCTACAATCTATAACCAGAAATCCCACCTGACCCTAAAAGGGGACTGGTCACAAGCCAACTAAGACTGCTGTCTGTTTAATGGGTAGGTAACCTTCCTCCAGATGTGTCATGGTTTCAGCCCAGCCAGCAACAAAGCACCACGAAGCTGCTTGCTCACTCCTCCCGCCCCTGGTGGGATGAGGAGAAGAAAATAGAAAGAAAAACTCGTGGGTCAAGCCAAGGACAGGGAAGGATCACTCACCACTTATGGTCACGGGCAAAAGACAGGCTCAACTTGGGGAAGAAACAAAATCAATTTAATTTCCTACAAATCAAAACAAAACATGGCTATTAAGAAGTAAAACCAAACCTTAGAACACCTTCCCCTGACCCCTCCCTCCTTCCCAGGCTCAACTCCACTCCCAGTTTTCTCTACCTCCTCCCCCCCAGCAGCACAGGGGGATGGGGAATGGGGGTTGGGGTCAGTTCATCACACATTGTCTCTGCCGCTCCTTCCACCTCAGGGGGAGGGACTTCTCACTCTTCCACTGCTCTAGTGTGGGGTCCCTCCCACGGGAGACAGTCCTTCACGAATTTCTCCAATGTGAATTCTTCCCATGGGCTGCAGTCCTTCATGAACTTCTCGGGCATGGGTCCTTTTCGCAGCTCGATCTTCAGCCACAGACTGCTCCAGCACAGGCTTTCCCAGGGAGTCATGGCCAGCTTCAGGGGCATTCACCTGCTCCCGTGTGGGCTCCTCCCCAGGCTGCAGGTAGGCATCTGCTCCCTGGCTCCCCTCCATGGGCTGGGGGGGACAGCCTGCCGTCTTGCCATCTCACCACGGGCTGCAGGGGCATCCCCTCCTCCCCCGCTCCTTCTCCCCCTCCTCCTTCACTGACGTCAGTATCTGCAGAGGGGTTCCTCTCATATTCCAATCTCCTCTCCGCTGCAGGTTTTCCTTCTTAAATCTGTTCTCCCAGAGGCACTACCACCATCCCTGATTGAGTCGGCCTTGGCCAGTGGCAGATCTGACTTGGAGCCAGGGAAGCTTCCAGCACTTTCTCATAGGAACTGCCCCTGTAGCCGCTGCCCCCACTACCAAAACCCCGCCGCAGAAACTCCAAACAAGATGAAACAGAATTAATTACAATCTGAAAACTGTTCTTAGGGAACAGTACTATACCAAACTATACTTACACTAAGTAAAGGGATTTTGTAAAAAGTACTACAGAAAAACTATGGAAATGTCATTAAAAATACTACAATGTTCATGCCTAAAGTAAAAGAAGTATATGACAGTTTTATCTGAAGTGTGTAATGCTGCTTCTCAGAAGATTCAACATTGTGTACAAAAGGGCATGGAGACTGAGAGCCATCTGAGAGTGGTATCAAACTGCTGGTAACACAGCTGGCAAAAAAGATTCTGACTGTTTTTTTATTTATTTTCTCTAAGAGGGTGTAAGTAAAGTTGATATGAATTTCATGAAGTATTTTAAATTTTAATCCCAGATTATGGAAAAGATAAAATAAAGATGGACATATCGTAGCAATCAATATCAATGGTCAATCATACTGTCAATAGCTATCACTCAGATGGTATCATTGCAGTATTGCTATCAATTTTACACTTAACGTATGATGAAGTCTGTCTATACGACGCATGTTGCCAAATATTGATTTACTAATGAAATCTACAATAGTCCCATTAAAAAAATGGGCAGATAAATGAAATTCAGCTTGGAAAAATTCCAACTGATATATCTGATTGGAAAAAACTACATCTGAAAAAAAAGCAATAACTCTGCCCTCTCAACGGGCAACTCTGTGAGAATTTTTTTCCTTCAAAGATGCCTTAATTTACTCTGGTGTTAAGGAGGAGCATTGCCACTAGCTGTGCTCTCAGTTCTGCTGACTGGCACACACAAGTTTGACAGGGCATTGATTCTGGTAATTCCTTTTCACCCCACAGACAGTCATAGAATCATAGAATCGTTTAGGTGGGAAAAGACCTGTAAAATCACCAAGTCCAACCGTTAACACTGCCAAGTCCACCACTAAACCATGTCCTTAAGTGCCACATCTACACATCTTTTAAATACTTCTGGGGATGGTGACTCAACCACTTCCCTGGGCAGCCTGTTCCAAGGCTTGATAACCCTTTCAGTGAAGAAATTTTTCCCAATATCCAATCTAAACCTTACTTGGTGCAACTTGAGGCCATTTCCTCTTGTCCTATCTCTTGTTACTTGGAAGAAGAGACTGATGCCCACCTCGCTACAACCTTCTTTCAGGTAGTTGTAGAGAGCGATAAGGTCTCCCCTTGGCCTCCTTTTCTCCAGGCTAAACAACCCCAGTTCCCTGAGCTGCTCCTCATAGGACTTGTTCTCTAGACCCTTCACCAGTTTCGTTGTTCTTTTTTGGACATGCTCCAGCACCTCAATGTCTGTCTTGTAGTGAGGGGCCCAAAAGTGAACACAGTACTCAAGGCGCAGCCTCACCAGTGCCGAGTACAGGGGAACAATCACTTCCCTGCTCCTGCTGGCCACACTATTTCTCATACAAGCCAGGATGCTATTGGCCTTCTTGGCCACCTGGGCACACTGCTGGCTCATGTTCAGCCGGCTGTCGACCAATACCTCCAGGTCTTTTTCTGCCCTGCAGCTTTCCAGCCACTCTTCCCAAGCCTGTAGCATTGCATGGGGCTGTTGTGACCCAAGTGCAGGACCCGGCACTTGGCCTTGTTGAACCTCATACAGCTGGCCTGGGCCGATCAATCCAGCCTGCTCAGATCCCTCTGTGAAGCCTTCCTACCCTGAAGCAGATCAACACTCCTGCCCAACTTGGTATTGTTTGCAAACTTACTGAGGGTGCACTCGATCCCCTTGTCCAGATCATTAGTAAAGATATCAGGCAGAACTGCCCCCAATACTGAGCCCTGGGGAACAGGGCTGGGAACACCACTTGTGACAGGCTGCCAACTGGATTTAACTCCATTCACCATCATTCTTTGTGCCCAGCCATCCAGCCAGTATTTTACCCGTCATAGACAGATATCCCTGTGCTTGGGAATTGGAGTGACTGATGTTTCAGTCTAGGAATTGACTAAAAGATACTGGTCTGACAGTGAGACCTGAGAGACATACCTTGTGAAGAAGGAAGAGGAAAGCCATTTACAAAATAGTTTATTCTCACTAATCCACTGGGTTTCTCTATATTAATAAGAAAAAAAAAAGAAAAAAAAAGAAAAAGTTATACTTTATGTTCAACTAACAGACAGCCTTTAAAAATTTTGAATTCTTTTGTTGTTTTGGGTGCCAATATTAAAGAAAAAGTGAAGGAAGCTCTGGCTAAAAACCTTGTCTGACTTGGAACCCAGTGTCATGACCTAGGCTGGACAGACCGGGGAGTCATGTTGAGTTTGGAATTCCCTCAGGCTAAATTAAGGTGAAATGACACCAATCAATCAGTTAAACATTTTATTCATGACAGAAGCAAACTGAACTTGGGAGTGAGTGGCTGCATGGTGTTTAGTTGCTGGCTGGGGTTAAACCACGATGGAGGCATAACAGTAAGTGGCAGGGTTTCTCACAACAGGAATTGGCATGAGACTACTGTGACAGAAAAGGACTTAACTGCAAGGTTCAGGCAAACAACTTGAACTTCACTCGCAGACTTAACTGCAAGGTTCAAGCAAACAACTTGAACTTCACTCACAGACTTAACTGCAAGGTTCAAGCAAACAACTTATTTGAACTTCACTTACAGACTTAACACGCCACTATTGCAGGTTTTACAGATACAATGGAGGAATGCACTATTTCAATTTTTAAGGCAAGAGTAGTACATTATTACAACCACAAGCAATTCACAGACAACCACAAACGCATTTACAAACTTAAAGCATAAACAATATTCACCTACCCCTCCAGGTAAGGGCTCTCAATCCCAGGGAGGTTACCTTGACTGGCATCCTGATCAAGGGGGAGGAAGGATCTCCTTCACAAGCCAACTGTATAGTTGGAGAAGTGACTCCCCCGTTTGCAACCTGAATCTTAGAGTTTTTATCCCCTGACTTGTGGAATGATGTGTATGACTATGTCTGAGTGGATTATGATATATGCCTAAATGGATTATGTATATCTGAGTGGAGTTTCCCCTTATCTTTCCTTCATTGGTCTGTGATTGTTTCAATACAGAAGGTTGTAATTTGAAACCGAAGCTGAAACCCTCCGGTTTTGTTTGGTTTTTTTTTTTACCTTGCTTCCTCAGCAACTGGATAGTGGTTGGATTGAGACCCAGGACATACTATTTGTTAAGGGTTTTCAAGGCTCAGTTCAGGTTTTGGTTCTTTGAATGGTGCAGCCACTGCCCTGTTTACTTTAGGGTTTATCAGATAACCCAGGGCTAAGCTGTAGTCATCTCTGCAGAGAGACAGGGCCTCAAGGCAACCCAAGGCTGGGTCACTTTGTAACCCCCCATGAGTTGTCTGTGTGCACTAGACATGGTAAAACTTGTTTGTGAAGGATGAGCCAGACAATCCACACAACTACCTCCCTAAACTGTGTAACCATGGTAACCATATACATTAATTCAGGGAATAAGGAGAGCCCTCCCCTTGAGTCAGGAAGTTCAGAGCAGACCCCCTTGCTTTCTAGACTCCTCCTCAGACAAGAGACTAGGGGCGGCTGGATCTCCTCTTAGTCCCAGACTTGGTCAATGGTTTTATGTCTTAAAAGGATGAGGTGGGGGGATTATGGAAAATTTTTGTTAGGCAGAACTGCCCCACCACAATATTTGAGACATTAACTTTTTCAGTCTCTCACACCCAGTTACAGAAGTACTAAAAGGGAATGGCAGATTGGATGTGACTTTGAAAATACCACTGCAGCTAAGAAGGTCAGCATGGTTTTTACACTACTTACCTACCAGGAAATGAAAAAAATATTTTGTCTTTGGAATGTTTAGTCTGACTCCCTGCTGACAGGCAGCTGCTTAGCCATCCTAAGTGTGTAAAGTTAGTGTAAAACATGATTATTTTGGAAGGATAGGTTTTTATACCAGTTGTGTTCAAGTATGTACAGACATAGCAGTAACATATTAGTTAATCTGCACAAAGATACACTTTTAGAAAGTATTAAACTATTCATACATCCACCAAAGAAATTATTAAAGCAGTACTGTAATGGAAGGTATATGGCCTTCTAGAAAAATTCTTTTTTAGTATTTTGAAGCACAACGTCGTGTCTTCATTTCAAACTGAATTCTTCATTGCCAAATTTACCTAAACTGAATTTGTCTAATGAATTGAAATTCCCTAAATTGAAAGAAAAGAAAGCATATTTAAAGTTTTAAAAATAAAAAATGAAGCATTTCAAATTGAATTGAGCTAAATTTAAGACGATTTTTTTTTCCATTTTCCAAAGAAAGGGGAGTATCTGCTTCAGTATCGGCTTTACCTGTTTTGTCTCCTTTTATTTTCTTTTATGATCTTTTAGTTTGGTGATCAACCCATTATTCACTTTTATTTAAATAATATTATGAGGTCCAATGCAAGAAAAAATAGACACTAGTGTGTTTGGGCTGCTGCTGTTTGTTTCACTGAATTGCTTTTCATTCCATCTAATCAAAAATGTCAGCTATACTCCTCTTCCTATTCATGTTATTGATATGTTTGGATTTTACAAGGCTGATACTTAGAAAAAATCATCTTTGATTTTCACAGAATGATTGATTACCTTTAATTTGAAAGGCAATATGTGATAATAATAATGGAGCTGAGTATGTACCATTTACAGAGGTGCTTGTCCAAGTATAAATGAGTTTTAAGGTGAGCTTCTATTTTATTGTTCTCTTAGCTAGATCCTGAGTGCCAGAACAATCTATTCTATGGAGAGGGTAATTAAGCATGAGACTATAACTAAAGGGACATGAGTTACTAGAAAATACTTCAGTAACTAGTGAAATCTTTAGAAAGTAGCAGGGGTGATTTCCCAAGATTCAGACTACCATTCACAGTGAAAATATTAGGAATATTATTGTGGGAACCAGGCTTCTTTGGTACTTAGTAATAACTCACTGATATTTCTCTTTGTGTATTAGTCTGGAAATTTTACATTTTACATTTACATACATGGAAAATTAGTAAAAAAAGGTATTTAACAGTTCTACTTTTGGTATTCTGAAGCAATTCAATAGAAAAAAGAGTTTAGTTATGGAAAGTACTGTGTGCTCCCAATATCCTACTTGGCTTGTCACTTAGATATGTGAGAACTGACATGCAAAATAGTGTTTATTTGGCTTTATAACAACTCTGCACAGTTCTAATTTATTTGAGGGCAACAAGAGTAGCAGCTGACTATCCCTGGTTTCATGTAGTTCTTTTTAATTTATTTTAGCCCTCAACTTAGAAGTTGAAGTTTTTATTCAGCAGCTGTTCTCCTTAGCCAAGTTTAAATACTGAAGTTCTTATCGTTTTCTCCACACCCCTTTTCTTTCCACCTTTTTCATATTTCTGTCAAAACAACTGACTCTTCAGCTGAATGGGAAGCTGTGATATTCTCTAATCTCTGATAACTGGAATAGGTGCAAAACTATTTTTTGCCATAAAGTAAAAATGTTTTCTATGCCACATCAGGAAAAAAACAAGACCTTCCAAAACCTTCTTAATTCCTTTAATGAAAGAGAAGAGAAGAGAAAGAAAGGACTTTCTATCACCAGTTCCTGATGGTTACAGTTTATTGTTTGTGGTACACAGATATGAAAAAGTTAGGCATCATTCACTGTTTTGCCATTCTCCGAATAAAATGCCTTCATGACTGTGCTAACGCAAGTTTCCACATTGGATTTCTGTCTGCTGGATCTGCTCTACCTCATATAAGTAATCTTCTTGTTGGAACAGACTGAATACATGTTACTTTGGGGAAAACCAAGTGAGTGCACTTATCACACTATACACGCAGATGTTTTCTGCTCTGACCAAAGATTGTCCCCTCAATCCATGACACACCTCCCAGCAGCAACTTCCATCAAAACTTATACATTCCCACCAAAATTTTGGGTTTAATTTATTATGATTGTTAAATAGCAAACAGCTCCATCCAGCTATAACTAAAAGCATTGTCAGTGTTTATTTTTTGTTTTTCACTATCCAGTTTTTTTTGAGAAACCAACTTACCACTAAATCACTTTGTAATCAACATATCAAATTCAATCCATTCTGCAGAAAGATGTGCAATTCATATATATATGTCTGACATTACTCAATACAGTTGTGCTATTGATTGTAAATTTTCAAATTTTATGGGGTTTTTTAGTTATTCCAGTAGGTGAATTTCACTCATACTAGGAAGCATGACTAGGACTAAGGAAATCCTGTAGGTAGTTTATGCCCAGCTCAGTTAGTATAGTGGCATGGGGAATATGAAATTCTAATCTAACTCCACTAATCATTTCAAAACAGGAAGTCCATCCACAGGTAGCAAGTACAACGTCTACAAAGAACTTAAAAAGAGTTTCCCGTACTTTTTAATTCTCCTTTGGTCAGGTAAGCTACATTTCTTGTAAACTCCAGAAACTTTCTTAAGACAATGTGGGATACCAATTAAAGCAAAAGTCTTGCCATGATACGGCATTCCAGACAGCAATTCAAGTCAGCTTCATTTATAAGCAGCACAATATGCCATCCATCTTTGCTGTAGTTTGAGATACAATTGCACCTGACAAATGCCCCTGCCTACCTATTGTAATGACACTAATATTTTGAGACAGATATTTGGGGATGGCCAAAGTAAGGGCAGCAGCCTTCTGCTCTTTGTCAATATGATTCAGCCCGGAGGCTGAAGTGAAATGTTAGCTTTATTTCTTTAGGAACGCAGGGAAATGAAGAAAAGCTAAAATGTGTGTCATGAATATAACAATACACTTTTTGGCATATTGAATCTCTTTTTCTACTGTTTCATAGGCTACATATATCCTGTGTATGGGTTGAGTTGCCTTAGATCGCACATGATTTTCAGATAAACCTTTGGACTTTATCACTGCTATTGTATAAAAAAGCATTTGCTCCCAAGAAAATCACCTATGAGTAAACTTCAGATTTATTTATTTTGTATTCTTGACTGCATTCTGTGCTATTGTGTGACTGAAAGAGGAGGAAAAACAGAACTTAAATGTCAGGACCCTTGTCTGAGATCAGGCTCTTGAGAGATTTCTTAGGTCTTCCAGAGTTAGAAGTCCTGAATGTGGTTAGAGAACAAAGCAGTCATGTATATTCAACATAAACAGGTTGCTTTATATCTGGAAGAGCTAGATTTGATCAGAACACGTTCAGTGTCTGCATTTTCAGGTATGGGACAGCTGGGTCACAGAAGATTGACATATTTCTTTGCCCAAAATCCTGTATGGAATTGTAAACTCCTCAGGAACTGATCAAAGACAAATTTGGGGGTAGAAAAGGCAGTAAGTGGATGCTAGTCATCCCATCATCCTGCAAAAAGTATAGAAACTGAAGTGAAAAAAAAAAAGATTACCTGCACATCCTGAAAATCAATTAACTTCAATGTTTTAACAATTTTTTGTTACTGAAAGCTGAAGCAGGAAGAAGTACTTTTCCAACAACATAAGATACAAAACCATAGTTTATTTAAAACTTAGGAAGTTTACAATACATTTTGCATCCTGAAGTCCTAGTCAAAGATTAGGAATAGTAGATGCCAGTCCAATAATTTAAAAAAAACATTAAATAGAGTGGGAGTAAGAATTCCATTTTATATTAATCATTGTTTTCTGAGCAAGCCTGAGTTCAAGTAGTGTGAATTAACGAAAAAAACACAGTAAAGCAACGTCAAGCTGCATAACACTGAATCTAACATAAGGTAATTATTTACAAAAAATATCAGAGTTGTAGTCCCTAGCTTTTTGATTCACTGGACCTGATGGATAGGAGTCTATAGCAAAGAAGGATCTCTGTATCACTTTGGCAATATACAACAACCTTACACACAGGACCACCTCTAAATGAGTCCAGAAGCCAAAGTCAGTGATTCCTTGCCCTTTTACTCAACAATATGAGCAATTCTGTGAACTTGGGTTTTATGGCAGAAATATCTATGCACTATGAATTTAACTAACTCATTTTGTAATGGGTTGTTTGTTATCTGACCTGATGCAAATGTGAACTGAAAGCAAACGACTCAAGAACACATTTGTAGGGTTCTGTGCCAAAATTAGTTTTCTTCTTTGACCCAGTGCTTCAGAAGCAAACACATATCACCATTTTATCCCTTTAGCACTGAGGAAAGAATACTACATTAATCATTCAAATTATATATAAAATATATATAGTCAAAATAAATCCCAGCTTTCAGGAAAAATATTAACTGAAGAAAAGAGAGAATATTGCTCATTCTTTAGTTTAGAAAAGGTAGTATTAGATTTCTCTCAGTCCTTTTTGCAAAAAAAAATATTGCAGGAAAATTGCACTGCAAAGAAATTAGAAGTTTATATTTAAACTCAAGTAATTAAACTCTTCTGAACTCTTTAGAAAAAGAGTATCTAGCAAATTTTCCCTCATCATGAGTATTTGTACATGCAAATAGAACTAGGAAGGTATGTGTCACAAAATTTGGAACTTTTAGGCAGAGGGTGGTCTTTTCTGACTAGTTCTTCTTTTAGGGTTCAGTGTGAGCCTTATTTTCTTCAATAAAATTGTTAGGTTCTAGTTAAGCTGCTTGAAATTTACCTTCTTAAAACCCTCCCAATTTTTTTCTGAATACTGGAAAGAAACTGACATGTTTATGCTAAAAGACAGCCTGTATGGGTTATTCATTTTTTTCCCCCACAATACACTGCTTTACCAAAAAAATTAAAGACTCCTTATACTCCTTTACATTCTAGATGCTTTAGAAAATAATTTCTGTGGTATATTCTATGATTTATTGATTCAGAGTTTGAATTTCTTACAAGTCATATATCTACATTATATTTACAAATTGAATTAATAACATCCCCCAGAATTATAATGAAAATCCCTTAATAACATACTGCATTATAATTAGCTGTTAATAATTGAACCTGAAGGAAAAAAAAAATCATTTCACAGGTTTAAATGAAACTAATCTGATCTGTAAATTAATTAGAAATCATTGTGAAGTTTAAATAGCCATAACCAGAAATTGTTTTTCATAAATTATGTGAATAGATTGTTTAAAAATTTCCAAGTTATGATCCTCCAAAGAATTACTTCCCATTGTCCAAAAATTTTAGCTCAGTTTTTATTTTAATTTTGATTTTTTGAGTGTTAATGCTTTTAGTTAAAAAGTAAACTCATATTTACAAATATAAAATATCAACCCGTATGAAAACTCATCATCTTTACTCTTTAATCACATTTTTCTTATTTGTTTTCATATGCATAATTCATTAATTTTTTCCCACAGTAGTTTTGGTTCCAATGA
Organism: Haliaeetus albicilla; assembly: GCF_947461875.1. Lineage (NCBI taxonomy): Eukaryota > Metazoa > Chordata > Aves > Accipitriformes > Accipitridae > Haliaeetus > Haliaeetus albicilla. The sequence continues at coordinate 60,432,161 of NC_091485.1, read as the reverse complement.
ATCAGCATCTTTACAAAATTTTTGGAAATTCTTAACCAACTTTTACTCAATAGCACTATTCAAATTTAACATCATTAATGAAAAATCATATTAAATCACAGCAGGTAAGGTAATAAGCACATTACGCCATCAGCTAATACATTTAATTTCAAATAGCTTCAGTTTGCAATTTGTCAACTGAGGCTTTACATGACTTCGCTGTGGAGCAGGGGTTTGACAGTGAGTAATGCTTTTACTTTGTGTAGTAATGTAAAATGTTCAGAGTATTTTTATCCATTTCAGGCAACTGGCCATGATGTATCTATTGACACTGATGTTCTAATACAGCTCATTCCTGTCAGAGTCTTTTAATCCTATCTGTCTGGATTGAAAAACTATTTAAGAAAAAATATTCATCTTTATGCTGGCTCATGCTACAATTATTAGGAGGGTGAGGAATTGTAACAATATGCTGCAGCCCGAGCATTATGTGTTAGTCATCATCTTTGATCAATGTTTTGAAGCTTCACTGCTGATGGAAGGGATGGAAAACAATTATATAGCATTACCATTGAGGTGTTATTCAAAGTCCATCATGTTTCTCATTCTTTTTCTTCTTTTGCTCTAGAAAAGAACAAGTTTTATTACATCTGATATCCTTTTACATTGTGAAAATCACTCTTCTTTTCTTTTGGTTAAAAACTATCAACAAAAGTGCTTTTGTTACTCAGTGCATTATATGAGTTATATGTATAACATAGAAGACTATGTTTTTAGGTATATGTTTGAAAATGGTGAGGACACATTTACCTTTTTATATTAAGTAAAGAAACAAACTAAACCCACTTTTTATTATTCTGTCATAAAGAACTTGCTGAACATGAGTAGGAGAAAGTATAGGACAGTAGCAGAATCAGTTCAGAAAGCTTTTTCGAGTTTTCACCTGAATTATAACAAACTATTTTAATGTGTTTTCCTTTAATAATTGTTTCTGTAGTTCCCTGCCATTGAGACATTTTCATTCTTGGAATAACAGATTCTTACCTTTACAGAAAATTAGTTATATCTACTGTGTATAAACTTCCTCTTCCATAAAAGTAGGTGTATTGATATTCAATAGTATTCGATATCAACACTGGTTGGTTTTTTTTCCTCTCCACAGCTCATAGATTGAAATTAGCAGGACATGCTTAATTGTTCTTCATTGTTCTGCAGTTTTAGGATATGGCTATCTTTTCCTTACTGCTCTGGTTACTGTTTTGTATGACATGCTTTGATCATGTTTTTTAGTTTCATTTTCAGTCTATTCTGTAATCTTACGTGATTTCCAGCACCCCTTTCCCTTCTAAATTTTTCATTTTTTTGACTTCCAGAAAAATGTTGGCATTCATACCAGGAAGGGTATGTCATGCATTGTAGGATTTGTCACAGTGAAATCCTTCCCTCCCACCCCACTCCCATAATACACAAGAGTAAGTGAAAAGATAGGCATGGCTTCTGTGATGAACTTCATTTTGTCAAGAACATAAATTAAAATTATAAAAGGGCCACAAAGGAGACACATTATTGTTAGGTGTCTAAGGCCAAAAGTGACCATTACTGAGGACTCAACTGTCAGCACTGCTAAAATGTCATTTCAGTTCTGAGCACATCTTCCTGCCCATATCTAAGCCAAGTAATTCCTCAGTCAGTGTGATAAATCTCTCCAACTGTGTCAACAGTGAGTGCATATTTCTAAGAGCCTCAAGATTTTTTTTATGCTCAGAATTAGATGTGGGTCTTTTCCTAGCAATCTAGAGCCTCTATATCTTCTTTGTGCTATGTCCCTCAGTGCTGAGAGAAGTCTCATGGGAAAGAATCATAAAGACAGTTTAGGAGAAATTACCATTTCCAATCTTCAGGTAGTCTTCATAACTCAGCTGTACCATCACATTTTGTATGTCTTGCTTTCTGTCCCCTAAGGTGGAAGGAAGGTGAATCTACTGTGAGAAATCTCTTTACTAGCTGTTCTAAAAGATAATTATTCTCGTAAAAAAAAAAAAAAAAAAAGAACTGTTAGGCATTTTCCCACTGAGGACTACATGCAGATTCACTTAACCTCAACTTCTGTCTGACTTAGTGACTACTTTTATATTTTTCCTAGGGGTTTTTTTTAATATACTGGTTGATGTAGTAAAGTGACGAGGAATCCTTGCTGGAGAAATTTCAAAAGCTGTTTTTGAAACCAGTGAGAAATCTGAGTCTGGCAGGTCTACAAGATTATGACAAGACTGGAAAAAAAAGCCCTTAAGGTTTTAAGAATATAGCACATACATCTGAGGTCTGTAACTAGAGGACAATAACTTTCAGTAGACTATCATCACTTGTTTTGAAAAGAAACTTGATCATTTGCCTACTGATTAATCAGAGAAGAGTAAAACATTTCCTGTCACTCTCTTCAATCAGCCTTTGCCTTTACAGATACCACAGAAACACTTTGCTACAAATTCTTGTTTGTCCAAATGTCCAAAACTGTAGCAAGCAAACACATCAGCCCATAGTGGGAGGATGGGAGAAAGCAACAAAACAAAACAAAAAAACCCAAACAAACAAAAAGTTAACAAAAAAAAATCAGTTAAAAATTTACTAAAACATTATTTTAAAAATATTTTCAACACATTCAGCTGTTTAAAGAGAATAACTTAGAGACGGACACTATCCTGTTCTGTCATCTCTGTATTCTAGGAAGCCTGTGAGGGCTGAGATTTCCTTTGTTCCTGCTTATGCTTTTTGCATCCCTTTCTTTGTTTAATTTTCATCACTTTTGAACAAGAGAAGGACAGGAATATCATGGAACTGACTTCACAGATATGCAGATCAATACTCCAGTATCCCACTATAATCAACACATAATTGTGCAGAGGTAGGTGACAGTACCACTGTTCTTGATGGATTAGAATATCTAAATCAAGCCCCTACCTCTAGATGATTTTTCCAGGATCTACATCCCAAGCAGAGAAATAAGTGCTTCAGATCCACATGAGTAGAGAATTTAAAAAAGACAATTTTGTTTAAAATTTCAGCTTGATTATCTTAGTGTTACTTTTTCTTAAATGTACTGTATAGTCCTTTCAAAGCATAGTGTTCTCACTATTTATTAGGGATTTATTTATTTATTTATTAAGGTTTTTATAAGTCTGTCACCTAAAGTAGACATTTGACTTTAAATTCTCCTTACCACAGATTTCCCAGCTGTCTCCCTGGACAGACAAAACAATTAATGTACACACGATGTTTTCCAAGCTTCATTTGAAAGGTAATATTATTTCAACATGATTTTTCACAGCATAACTTCTTTCTGAATATACTTTGACATGTCAAGCTCTCTTTCTGTGAGCACACTTAAATTTATTTCATGAATGTCAAAGGACCTTTTACTCAGCTGAGAAAGTCAGGTGAGCCAAGGATTATAAATGTTATTTTTCAAGCTAGAAAAGTTGGGTGTCTCTCACTGACACTAAAAACCACACTCGATCACTCTCCTACTCTGACACACTTTGTGTCTTTGGAAAGAAATATGTAAGTTGGGCAATACTGAAAGTTCTGAACAACCTCACATGAAAAGGCTTTACTAGCACATACTGTTCTAAGATCCTTGTTTACAAAACTGTATAAAAGTATGTTGTACTTCTCAATGAACTAAAAACCACAAATATTATATTAGAACCTATATGCTGTAGTTGCTTTGAAAAGATTAACATGATTTACACATATACATCTTTTGGGTTCCATATTTTCTTTATAAAGGAATATAGGATTCAGAAGCAAGTTTTCGAAGAAATTCTTTCTTTTCTTCTTCAAAGCATATGTACATTTATACTAAACTCAAGAGAAGAAAATAAATCTAAAAAAGTGATTTTCCAAAGCATTACTTGATATAAGTACATTCAAACAAATGTAAAAAAAAATCAGTCTCAAAAATGAGATATTCTATATTAAAAATTAAGCCATTCAAAACTGAAAACCATTATTTGTATAATTTCATCCATATTTGTGGATTTGAATGTAGTAAGAGTGAGGAATTTCAGCCCTGTTTAAAAGAGATTAAGTTACTGACAGGATTCAAGCACCAAAATGCAAGAAAGCACAGACCATGGAAATGATGTAACAGAAAAATGAAAATGTTAAGAAAAATAGTTCTTTAAAAAGTTTGTGTCAAGGACTTAAGACTGTTTTTGAAAAAGAAAGTTAAGCAATAAGATAATCAGTGAGAAAAAGATCAGGTAGAATATCCTTTTAAATTGTAAAAATCTATTGTTCTTATGTCCTATGTTAAAAACAGTGAGAGTAATGAAACCTAACAAGAAAAATTCAGTTAGAAATAACAATATAGTTACATTATTAGAATTATTATGTAGTTATATAAAAAAACAGGGATAGATTTCAAAACAAGAGTATATTTGTTTCTGAAATGGAACCAATATTACTGAAAATATCACAAAAAAGCAGTAAGTTTAGGCATGTGTTTAAAAAATACAACTTAATTTTAAATACACAGTTTTGAGGCACTGGAACAGGTTGCCCAGAGAGGTTGTGGATGCCCCCTCCCTGGAAGTGTTCAAGGCCAGGTTGGATGGGGCTTTGAGCAACCTGGTCTAGTGGAAGGTGTCCCTGCCCATGGCAGGGGGGGTTGGAACTAGATGATCTTTAAGGTTCCTTCCAACCCAAACTATTCTATGATTCTATGATTCTATGACATTCAGCAGAGGATGATTGGGAGGACTTAATAAAATATGAATGAAAGTTCTAAAGTTTATGTGTGTTAACAGAATATATGATTATAAGAAAAGTTTCATTCACATCTTTAAAGTTTTTCTAATATATACAAAATCTCTGCATGGCAGTTATGAATACATACAAATTTTAGTTGAGATACCAAATAAGCTTAATAAATTTGTGTGAGAATAAAAATAGCTGTTAGACTTCTATTTAAATTACGTTAAAAATTCATACTAGAGAGTTAATCCTTGAGTGTTTCTTGCTTTTATCTTTGACTCTTGGATGTCTGGGTCATCTTTATGTAATCTTCATTCTTCCACTCATGGAGGGTCTCTGCAGATGTTCTATCCATGGTGGCAGACAAAGCAATTTTAAGAAAAAAGCAACTGAAAGGTTGATGAATTTGATGATTAACTCTATGAACACTTTAAAAGGAAACAGTGAAACAAAGGCAAAAATACCTAAAAATAAATTTACCAATCGTCATATTATGCAGATAATTGAATTAACTTTAAGTGAGACAATTTGAGTAATGGAAGCAAAAGACTCTACCCCAAGCTCCAAATTGCTCTAGCAAGCCTACTATAAACTTGTTAGCTAGTTCTGGTATTTCTTACATCATTGTAAAATATTGGTTCTCAAACTGGGTCCGTGCCTTGTGCCAGCCCACCCCTGGGCAGGCGATAACCTGCTCATCATCCCATGCCCTACCCTGGCCCTGTCCCAGTTACCTCTCTCATTTCTCTCCCATTAGCTTCATGTCTGGCAGCCTTTCCATCCTTTCTGTGAGACCGTCCAGTTTAAGAACTTATTTCATAAAATATGAAGAAAAAAGTGAGAAAGACACATTAGGGGCAGCTTAATTAATTAATTCAATAATTAATATATAACAAACAAAAAACAAATATTCACAATAACTGGAAAGTACTAAATACAGTTACTTCACAGACTGATGTAACATTTACAAAGGAAAATAACAACAGTACCAGAATGCATGGAACTGAAGTTGTGTCTTACAGGAAAAATAAGATACACATTTCAATTACTGTTTTCCTGAATGCCATTTCAACTTGCATCTAACGGGTGATTATATCTCTCAAAACAACACTCTTCACCCTAAGCAAGAAATAAATCACTTTCCCTGAATGGAGGTCTGATCCTTTCAAGTGTGGGCCATATTTTCAGTCAGAAGAAGATAAATTGCAGTAAAACTGATTATCTTATGAATTGGGCCAAAAATATAATGAGAAGTCATCTTTTATCTAAGTAACTGATTCATGAATTCTAATTTACAGCCAGTTGGATTTCTGATCCAAGTACTGTCTCTAGTTATACACTTGAAAACATAGTGAATAAGACTGTCATTCAACTAAAGATGATATATGTTGATATTCAAATACATTGATAAAATTTAAGTTGTAAAACTTCAATTAAGCTTTATTAGGTTAAAAAATAAGTTCTTCATGTATTTTTAAAGTGACAATTTACTTTTATCACTGTCATATAGACATGGAGTGTGACTAGATTCCCTTTCAAAAATGTAGGTTTTATACACCTTTCATTAACTCCTTAGATGTTGAAGAATTTTAAACATTAATTTAAATTACATTTCATTATTGATACAAAAAATAATGAATTTCCATTAAAAATGCATTGTTAATACATCTCTCTGCATTTCTAGTCTTACTTTCTGATGACTATTATACCTTTTCTAACTCTCAGTGAGGTAAAATGTCATAATTTTAAGTGGTTTTGTTCAAATGAAGAAACATTAGTAACTACTGTGTGAGATATCAATTATTATCTTAAAACTTGAGTTTTATTTCAAAGTATAATAATGTTAAATAATATGTATACAGAGTATGTTGGGATAAACATCTTCACTACTGTTTTAAAACAAAATGGGTTAGGTTTTGCATGTGTGAAGTGTCACTTATTTTTAATCTGTGAAGATCCAAAAGTCAATTTATTATTTTTTTTTAAACTCATGTCTTTTTAATACTTGTACCTGAATGTCTATGCGAGTTAAGAATGCAACAGCAAGCACTTGGAAAAAAGGCACCCGGATGCCTCTTGGAGGGAAATGCCAAATGATAAGAAACGTGTCCAAGTTCCACCAGCTGCTGCTGCTGCATTGCTGGAGTGCTGCTTTCCTAGGGAAGAGGCGTTGTCAACCATAACTGGAAAAGGCTGAAAGAGTAGAGAATACCCTGCCCAACAACATTTTGCAATTAATCTCTGTTCCTAACCAATATGTTCTATTTCTATAACTTCTATTTTTTTAATGCAAATAATAAAGTAAATAAATCTGTCATCTATGTATGCCAAGACCATATATCAATGAAAACCTTCATTTTCTTTACAATACAGTTGACAAAGTGTTGTCGTACAAGACCAGCTACATAGTCTCCTAAAAGTAAGTTCCAGTCAGAATATGGCTGAGAAATATTGTGGGTGATAAATTGCAGTCAACCCCATAAAGCAAACTGCAATTCTGATTCTACGGATAAATATCCAACCTCTGAGTTTATTGATCTTACACTGCACACAAGAACAAGCCAGACAACACTATCAACCCATTTTTAACAGAAAGATTTCAGAGGAATGAAATGATTTTTTATGAAGAAACAATGTAGTGGAAGTCTCATTTCTTACTTAAGATCTCTTGTTTGTTGAGTCTAAGACTCAATATTCCACAACTGTTGGTAGAATTATAAGCATACTGGTACCCTAGACAAATCAGAAAATTAATGAAGAGTGATGTCCTATGAAACATCAGATTCATTTCCATATTTTTGTCTAAAAATTATTTTTAGATTCCAAAGGAGTCTACCAGCTCCTGCAGATTATACAATGAATATTAATAAGACTGAATATGCATACATTTTCATATTGGATGTACTATACAGGGGCGTTGTGTTGCTCTTTCATTTGGGCCAATAAGTCTTTAGACAACAGTGCTGTCTTTCTCTTAATAACTTACATTTCTGTTATTTGAATGGTATTTAAAAAGAATGTTAAGGTACTTGATTGCATCCAGAGCAGGGCAACCAAGCTGGTGAAAGGGCCAGAAGGAATGTCTTATGAGGAGCAACTAAGGACTTTGGGCTTGTCTAGTTTGGAATAAAGGAAGCCGAGGGGCAACATCATTGCTCTTTACAGCTTCCTTAGGAGGGGATATGGAGAGGGAGGTGCCGATCTCTTCTCCCTGGTATCCAGTGACAGGACACATGGGAATGGTTCAAAGCTGCAGCAGGGGAGGTTCAGACCTGATGTGAGGAAACATTTCTTTACCAAGATGGTGGTAAGTACTAATTCCTAGAGAGGTGGTCGATGCCTCATTCCTGTCAGTGTTTAAGAGGCATTCGGACAATGTTCTTAAGATGCTTTAACTTTTGGGCAGCCCTGAACTGGTCAGGCAGTTGGACAATATGATCATTGTAGGTTCCTTCCAACTGGAACTACTCTATTCTATTCTATTCTATTTTTTGAGATAAATGTGCCGTTCTCTTAGCTTCAGAAAAGGTTTTAAATGATTACTCACATATAAGCTCGAAGGTCCAAAACTAGAAGTCATAAAAAGAGACTATCAATTCATTCATTCACTCATTCATTATTTTTAAGCCTTTTCATAAATTTAGGGTCTTGACTCATAATGCTTTAAATTTTGGCCTTGAAAATAGTTTTAAACTATCCTTTCAGAACACTGGACACATGTTCTTTCCCTGAATTTTAGTTGAAAATGCCTAATTTTGGGCTGGGTCACTAGTTTCTGACCCAAGTGTTTGACATACCTTCATTCATCAGTTGCGTACCTTCTGACATAGGATCCACAAGAAGAGGCATGTATTATTGTGGCAGCTACAAGTTACCAAATAATCTTCCCAGGCAACTGAAGTTTTCTTAAAAGGACTATTATACAGCCAAATATTATGCAAACACTTGTCCAATGTTGCTGTCTGGAATTTTATGGATCAAGGTTCCTTAGATCACAATGGCCTTCCATCCTGGGCTTTTGACTGCTGAGCTGCATCACAGTGACTGTGTTCCTTAATGGTTCCTCTCAATAGGATTCTCTGCATTTTCTGAGATGTTAAGAAATTCTTCGTAGCGATGACCCTTTGTTCTTTGTACAACTATTGCAGTAAAAATTATCTAAAGTAGATTAGCCTGTTGATAAAATTTTCTACTATCCTAAAAACAATTATAACACTTTAGGTTTCTTCTTTTTATTTAAGACAAAACTCTTACAGATTTAAAGTGCTTTAGTGAAGATTCCTGTATAATCTAGTTTTAAACATAGCTACTCTGAGCCAAGTTTTAAACAAAAGGCAGTATTTTGTTTATGATTTTTTTATTGCTTTGGTTTGGTTTTTACTGTCTCTCTATATGTTCTTGCAGAATTACAGCTTTGATTTACATCTGGTTTGCCTTGATTAATTCTTTTTAATATTCTAGGATGTGTGGCCCCACAGCTTAGATATTTTTTTTTTCAGTAGTGAAAGTTGCCAGCTGAAATTCTCATTTTTTATTGCATTCTGCCTTTAAACACTTGCTTCTGGGAAGTGCTTGGATGCTTTTAAGCAAACTTTATCACATAAAAGAAATTTGTAGTAAAAAGAGTGACTTCTCTCAGCAGGAAATGCAATTTTCAAAGACATCAAGCATAGGAGATGCCTACATTCAACTATGTATTATGACAAAGAATTTGGTTTCTAGCAGCAGGAGTGTCTCTGAGCTATAAGCAATCACAAGGCTCTTTGAAACTAGAGAATATGCAATCTATCCTTTGCTGAAGATATATTTAAGAAGTGATTAGGCTTCTTTGTATAAAAAGATAGATGAAACAATGGCTGCAACCACACAAAAAGTGAACAGAGTGCAAAGCTAGGCAAAAACTACGTATATGGAAGAAAAAAAGGTTTCAGTAGAATGTGATATTAAAAATCATGGAGATGGATATGAAAATCGGCGCAATGCAAAAAGCAGCAAGAGAAGTACAGAGGCAAGAAAAGAAGAAAAATAGATGAGAAAGTCCACGGCATTCTGGGGAAAAAAAAAGGCAGATTTGGTTTCCATCTTCATGAAGATCATTTTGGCTTCCTTTATACTACATGTTCTGAAGAACTTAATTTTGTGGTTTTTATGTATATAACAAGGACCGTGTCAAACGTATTTCATCACTAATTTCTTCCTTGATTCAAAGGGACTTTCAAGCTGACATTTATACTGATGAAATAAGCAGAGCAAGGTGCTGTACTAGCTCAAAGGCTGGTGAACAACTGCTCTCATGGTTTAATTGTTAGGGCTCTCACCCACATGATTTATCCCATGCCGAATCTCAATCTCCCAGACCACGACTGAGAGTGGCTCAGGAGAATAATGGGCCAAAGGGTAGGCACCATGAATGAAGCTACCTTGGTTTACCATGGAAGAGAATATAATCATATGGAGGTAAATTAGACTGGATCACTTGCTCTCTAACAAGCAAACAGGGCCTGCTGCCTTTATTTACTGGAAGAGATATAACCTATGAGCCTTCACAGAAGTCAACTAAAATTGGACATTATGTTAGGTATAAGGCTGATGTTGCACAGTGCCAACCAGTTATAGCTTAAACATTGAAACAGTCTTCTCCCAAGCTGTTCATACTGCATATTTACTGGATGGAAACAACCTTCAAGGTTTCAAATATTAATTAACTGATTAAGTCAACTTTTAAATGCACACCTCTGATGACTGCGTAGTTCATCTACTTTTCTGCAAGTTCTGTTAAACCAGCATTTCATTTCAAGATTTACAAAAGTTTTAAAGGAATGATTGGATACTGTAATACATGTAGTTTCACAGATTAAAAAAAAAAAAGAGAGAAAAAAAAAACCCCAAACAATCTTTTTTTCTGTGGATTCAGTTGTTCTCAACGTATTCTCTTCTTTAGTTTAAGGCTGATTTATGCTGCATTATTCTTGAAAGAAATCAATCTGTTTATAGCAAGCAACTTATATGATTTAAAATTATATGAAGAATACAGCACTTTTTTGTTCCAAAGAGATCCCAGATAAATTAGTGTTATTGCTATGATTGTGCACATGTCATGTAGGAAGTTCTGAGTCCTACCTTACAGTATTAACTCAATCATCTTTCTTGGGTTTCCCCTGACATGAGAGTCTAATGACCACTCTCACATTTTATTTTATTCTAATATATCATTACTAATATTTATCCTGACACAAATATTAAATAATTTGGCACCCAAAACATTTTTGACTGGCCATTTTCCAGTCAAAAAATGTATAGGTCCCATCCTGAAGAACACAGAGAAAAGAATGATATCATAGAGGAGCAAACTGAAAAATGCAATAAGCTCTTGCCTAACTAGATAAATGCTTTTCCTAAATTTAAGTTGTCTAAACGTCCCTTGCTACATTCATCACTCTGCTATATATAGACCTGCCTTGCAATGAGATTTTCTTAGTTGGATGAACAGAAGAAGTCAGCTGTCTGCAGTAAAGCTTCATATATCAGAAATTCTGGTGATGAGTGCAGTAAAACTTGGAAATGCTGTTGAGTATATTTTATGCATATATTATGCTGTGACAACCAAAGTTCTTACAAGGTGTTGACATAAATCCAGAGAACTCAAAAAAAATTGTTTATTTAGTCTTTACATCAAGCAGTCATTGCCTGGCATCACAGTAAATTCATTGTTTCCCAGAAATGCTCGATGGAATTCCTACACATGCATTGTCCAGCAGTTTGTGCACAGAATTAAATCTGATTCTTCTAAGAAACATCAGATCTACTGATCACATGGAGGACAAATGTAAAGTACATTCACATGTATCCCCACCAGAAGTAGGGGAGGCATAGTCATACCAGCCTCTTGTCCAACCAGTTATCCTCATTTCCAGTTCACTTTTATATACATGCCTTTCAATATTATACCCTTCTAGTCTTCCTTGATGAGTTACGTAAATAGTCAGTTAGATCTATAAAGTTGATTTAGTTGATAAAAACACTTAACAAATGGCTAGAAGGCAAATAATATAGTAGAGGTACTAATTTTTCATTCACATTCTTCACTAGATTACTAGGTAGCATCTAATCACAAAGAAAGCATGGAATTGTTATTGAAATTCCATGTAAGCTTTAAAACTTATGGCATGTATAACAGTGAATGTCTCTTTCTCTTTTTTTCTCTGACAACAAAGCACAGAAGAGTGACATGCTTCTGACCCTACAGGAAGGTGGGAGATCAGGTAGGCAACTGAAGGCAACCAATGACCTTAGCAAGATCAGCTCTTTAGACAGCAAAGCAGAAGCTCTGTTAAACTGGAAGACAGTACTGTTTCTTTTAAGCATATTCTTAGTTTGCACAGATGTCCTTTAAATAATTGAAAAACAACCCTTAAATTTGTATAAGGGACTGCATACAAGCAGGATGTACTGTTCTGGAAATTAATAGAAAATGTCATGCAGTTCAGCATCTTACACAGTACAAGTTCTGACAAGCTGAAAATTCTTGCAGCCTGGTACACAAGTCAGGCAATAGGCAGAGACTTGAAGTCATAACACTTATTTTATATCAAATATGACATCACATCGTGTTTCTTATTTGCCAGTTGAGGTTCTGAGCATCTGATTAAGACCTTCTGAAACAAGTCCGTGGAATGTATGCAGTTAGATCCCTGGAAAAGAGAATTCCAGCTTTACATTAATGCATTAGTCAGGGGGGTGGGGGGGTCTGTAATACAGTCAGCATTACATTTCAGACCAGCAAGAGTTGTAGGCACCAAGTCTAACTTTTTGTTTGTTTGTTTGTTTTTAATGAATAGAGGCACTAAACATTTAGGTGTTTCAGTTCTGTTGTTACCTTCAGACAGAACTTAGAGAAAATTTCAAAGTCCCAAGAGAGTTTTATATGATCTGAACCTACCTAAAATATATTGAATTCAACAAAAAAAACCAAACACCACATTAGGTATAGTTTCTTTCATTAACATTACAGGCTCGAGAAACATTACTGCTTATATGAACATAAAGCACCACAAAAAGATGGAGACTGGACTTCAGTTTTCATCCCTTTCTTAAGGTGTCTCAAGCCCATAGTTTTCACTTCTCTTATACAAATCTACTAACTATACACTGCTTCCTATTCCTTTTCCTGGGCAAGGAACAGTGAAGAAATAAGCAAAAGAAAGACTAGCTCTTTAGCTGAATGACTATCCCTCAGTTCCTTTTGATGTGGCTTAGTATGTAATTGCTTTTGGTTCTGACCATTTACTGACTCAAATGAATGCTTAGTTCTGGGTTCAGGACCAGAATGTAAATATACACTGCTAGAAAAGTGCCATAAATATTATTATATAGCCCTGGATTGCTACTTCTTTGCTATTCTGTTAGGCTTATTGTCTCTGACTATCACATCTTTAGGTATTAACTGTCCCAGGCAAAACCCAACAGAGCTTTTTGTCCTTCTTAGTCTTTCATTTGCCACATCCTGGTGGAAAAGGCATTTCTGGGGGCAAGAATTTCAGATAGAGTGGGAAATCAGACTCACAGCTAACATTTCTGATGAGTAAGTGGTGCAAGCTCACTGATGACATTGCTAGAACCTCTCTCCACCCTTCAACTGTTTTTATAAAACAGCTAACATAAACACTTTGAATCACTCAGTCCTAGGTAAATATATGCATTTTAGGACTGCAATAAATTGGTGTTCCTTATATAGCAATAGCATTGACAGCAACAGGTTCATTTCAGAAGCATAGTCACAAACAAATGTATAAATGAGATTGTATGGATATAGTTGAGCATACCATTTCAAGAAAATCCAGATATTATCAAAATCAGAATTGGTATTTGAAGGCTAAGCAGAAACATGTCAGATAAAGCAGTGACAGGCATCCATAAAAGACCTGTGCTTAGGTATGAATTCTGATTACTTAGCATTTGGAAGAAGTTCCTGAACCGTTCCTGATAGAGTGAATAGAACAAGAAAAAACATATAGAGTGGGAGGAGATTAAAAAGAAATAGTAAGAGATATGATAGTGTGAAGGAAATATGCTAAGAAGTAGGTGGAGAAATGTATACACACATACACACTATATTATGTGCTCATTAATCCCTGTGAAGTGTTAATGTAACATCAAATAGAATTAATGTCATACCTGCAGTATGAAGAAATTTCCAGGCTCAGATTTCAAACGCAGATTCCTAAATATAACGTCTTAACTGTATATTTAGGCATAAATCAACTATATGTGTTGGTCATAAATTAGCATTGACTAGCTAAAATATGCATTTGGATACCTAAAAAAAAAAAAAAAGTTGAAGGAATATTTGAAATTCAAGCATAGAGAATTACAGGCATTTGATTTCACATGCAATGTGAACCGAGTATGATCTGGATTTTGATTAAATTTTGCTTAAAATAAAATACAGCTATTTGGAGCTTGCATTAGAAGGTGTCAGTAAAAGCATTGATTAAGAATATCTCACCCATCCTCATTCTTTCTAATTATCCTAAGCTTACTAAGAAAAAAGAAAATAAAGAAGATGAACATGAAAGATCGCTATAAATTGTAAACATTAATAGAGTGTCTTATGCAACAAGTAATGGTAAATAATTATTATAAAGTTAAAATGTCATAATGAAGGATTATGAAAAAGAAACCCTAGGGCAAAACCAAGCATGACCGCAATGCCCCTATGTCTTTTGATGTTGTCAGAATGGTGTTCTGCATTGGTTTTATTTTTATTTTTTTCTAAGTCAAAGAAAACATATGAAACATCTGCATTGTCTCATCTGAATTACTGAGGAACTTCATTTGGCTGAGAAAATTGTTCTTCCAGTGCAAAGGTTTCATCTTTGCATCTCAGCAAAAGCTTTTGAATTTATCTAATGCATGATCAATAAGACAGGAAACAAAAGACACTACCATTTCTAAACTAAATTGATTGCATCCTATTGCATTAAAAATTAGTCTAATTCTCATCTGAAAGTAGTGCAAAGGTATCCATTTAAAGTATATTTAATGCTGTAAATGTTACTCTAATTATATATATTAATGCCAGTGAAGCAGAATTGTAAGCACCTAGAAAGCTGTGTCAGCAAGGGGATCATGCTCAATGTGTTTGAAAAATCAGTATGTGACACATCCTGGCTGAGTTACAACAATATCAATATCACTTGAAAGATCTTGACGTGGTGGAGAATTCATAACATCTTGTCACAGCCATAAGGGCATTAACAGCATCACCTGGGACCCTTGCCCACCCCTGTACATGGACCTAGGACTTCATTTCATCTCAGCTCCAGGGCCGTCAGTCCCTGCCCCAGCAACACTGTAGAAAACCTGGTCTGCAGCCCTGTCCCTGTCCCCTGGATATACCCCTCAGCCCTGTGATTTGGCTTGCCTCCATCTCTCCCTGATCCCTCCTCCTTTTGCTCCCAGGTGATGCTGTCCAGAGGGACTCTGGACCTGTTCATCACTTGTCATGTCAATGGACCCTGTTACCTGTCCTCAGCTCTGCCCCTGTGCTCAGTCTTTGCGGGACTGGTGGTGCCTGTCAGCAAGGACACAGCCTGCACAGGGTCAGCCTTGGCTCGTGGATTCCCATCCCTTTGGGAGTCGGTGGCCCTCACCGCTCCCTGGCATTCCACTCCTAAAAAATTTTACCTTATATGTAGTCAGAATTCCTCTAGCTTCAGATTTTTGATAGCAGCATTTGCTGTGTTGCAGTCAGCTAAACTATCTTCTTTTCTGTTATAAGCAACTACAGATCATGATCAAGTTATTGCTTAAACTTCTTTTGGATAAAATATTAGCAGGGTTCCTGGAACTTGAATTACTTTTCTAGCAGTTTCCTGAAGCCTATTTATCACCTTGACATCATTTTATATAAACATACTGTAAAGTAATGTAGTTTTTTTATTTGAACTTTTCTACTTATAAATTACACCCCCCCCCCCCTTTTTTTTTAATGTTTAGAATTCCAGACTGTTTGGAGTCTCAGCAAGCCTTAAATGTAGCTTAAATAGACATAGGCATCTTTCAGAAACATAGGTTATGGCCATTGCATTCCTGACAAACAGTGTCCCTAAGCACCATGAGCAGTACATACAGTGTGGTTCCTCAGTCTACTTTCCACAGGACTGCTTCACCCAGCAAATTTCACAAACACGTTATTGCTTTCATTGGTGAGGCTTCCTCCAGTCAGGACCTTGTGTCCTTTACCTGGCGTTAACAGTCTGAACCAAAAAAAGAGAGATATTAATTCTCTCTCTTCTCCATCTGTAAAATATAACACATATTTAAGAAGTACGATGCTCGTATAAATAATAGACACAGCCTTAAAAGTTAGTAACCTAAAACAGAGAAAGAAGTAAAGGAATATAAAGGTGATCAAGGAAAATGTGGCAGGCTGCAAGCATATTGCTGTTATTTCATACAGAAATACCAATAGCAAACAAGAAAGGGGGGAAGGGTACACAAAGGTCATATTATCTCAAACACTTCATTGATGATCTGCTAAAAACTTATTTTCATACCACTTCACTGGCTTGCTTAAAAAATGAATTATCAGTCATACGCTCTTAACAAAATCGCCGAAGTGGGAAGACAGGTCTAGAGATCATCTAGTCCATTCCCATGCTCAGAGCAGGTAGGATCAGCTAAGGTGGGTTGCTCAGGTCTGTGTTGCTGGGTTTTGAGTATCTCCAAGGATAGAGACTCTACAACTGCTCTGGGAAACCTGCTCCAGTGTTTGTTTTTACTGTTTCCTTTAAGTAATAAAGCAGAGGTAGATAAAAAAAGATTTTTTTTTTTTTTCTTATGGGCTTATTTTAATTGAAAAAGCATTCCCTGCTACAGTTTTTGTGGTACAACCTGTTACAAAACGTTAAGGACATTGCTAGGGATTGAATTTTGCTTATGGCTATAGATGTGTGAGCAAGATTGTTGGAGGACTTTGCTACAAAAAACCTCTGAAAACAATTATTTTCCAATGACATTGTAAGGATGAAAACCACTGTTGTTTCTGCTGCTACTACAGACACAGGGAGTTGGCGATGCGTTAACTGTTACTAATACTTTTGAATCTGTACTAAGCTAACAACCAAAGTGTGATGCTAGAGGGCACAGACTTGCTAAAAACATCATATTTTGCATGAGGCATAAAACATTAAACCTATGATTGTAAAAGTCTCATACTTGTGCTGAAATGAAGAGCATTTAAAAAAAACTTTTGCAAAATGTTTTACCTTCTTATATTGGAAATATCCGATTCCATCTTTTGCTAGGTTTCTGGAATCCTAGAGTGTTTAAATGACATCTTTACTAAGTGAAATTGTAGTCTTATTTAAGAGCATTTATAAAGATTGCCTTACAAGTCTCTCTCTCTGGTATCAAGTCCTTTGCTATAACCCAGAATAAAGCATATATGTTCAGTTTAGAGATAAGGAATCTCTCGTAATTGACCAATGTAGGTGCAAAGGTTGTGCTGTTTTCTCTGCAGTGCACCAAGACAAGCATGCTCCTCACTTATGTGAGATCCTTAGCCTTTATGTGGGTCCTTTATTTAATCAAATGATGTACATTATAAATCTTTTATGTAGGAAATGTTCTTTCCCACTGAATGTATGAGGAACTATGGGGAGTCACTACAGACCACGGCGCTGAGGGACTTGGCAGTGCCTAGCAGGCATGATACTACACCTGACAGAAATAGCACTTGAGTTTTTGCAGCAGAGGTGGCGAGTGAGAGGCACCAATTTGTCGTACTGTAAATCATCAGCTTAGGTGACAAATTTAAGAGGAGAGGAAGGGCACATTAGGGAAGCTATGCTGGAGTCCTGTCTGCAGCTCAGACAGCACAGAAGTGGCAACAGGATAAAGAAAAAAGCTGATGAGAAATAATAGTTTCACATGAAATTAAAAAATGGAAAAGAAAAAACATAGCGGGCTTCACTGTCATTATCTGTAAATAAGACTTCTGCTATGTGTAACTGTCACAATCATGATCATTACTGAAAAAAGGCAAGAGAAAGGGAACAGTGAACTGACAGCAAAAAGATATTGTAACAGCATGCTAACTAACCTAATGTTCACCATTGTGTGCTGTTTGGTGTCTTCATGGGCCCTGAACTTTCTGATAATTTACATTGCATAAAAAGAATTTGTGGAAATCATTTTATGAAATAATTTCTAAAAATCTGTTTAAATAAGTCCAGTAAGGACAGAGCTCTTCTCTATTTGTAACTACTAATGGCAGGAATAGAAATTACTCTATTCATTTTAACCACAGACATTGGTCAGATCCACAACTCTGTAAAGTCAATAGAAAGAGTCTCATTAATTTCAGTTAGAATTGGACAAAAAGTATGTACTGTCATCATCTGTTAGTTAGGAGACAAAGACTTACATGTGATGTTATTTGGCATACTTCCCCTGAAATCATCTGGCTTCATTGCTTAGAAGTCGTCAGTCAGTCCCTCCTTGGTATACTTTTCCAAAACATAATTCTTACTTCAGCTGAAAGTTGGTGTTAGTTGACATAAAGCTATTATTTTTTGCTCTAAAAAATTATCGAGAACCTGATAAAGATACAGAAAATGTATCCCTTTCTTCCCATTCTAGCATCCCCCTTTATGTTGTAAATGTCAGTCACCTTTTTCTTTACGTTATCTAATTCATTAACATAATTAAGTTAAACTTACAGTGATCTTTGGCTTGAAGTTTCTTCTTCTTGACTTTAGAGAATAAGAAAGGTTTGTTTGCTCAACTTTTTTTTTCCTCCTCCCTTCCTTCTCCCAGCTATATTATTTATATAAAAGCGATTACCTCCTTCTACAAACTCTGTCTCACTTTTATCCATAGAACTTCATGGCTTTTACAAAAGCAGTATCTAAAACTAAAACATTGATTTCATGACTAACTTTTTCAGATGAGGTGAAAAAACACAGAGTATATTTGTCAGTGACCATTAGTACCACCCTGCTGATCAAATCATTACACATTTTTGCCTTCATTTTTTCTCACCATGCATCTACAGTGTATGTCTTTAAACTAATAATAAGTACAGAAATAAACTTTTAAAAAAATTGAACTTTCAATATTGTTTCACTTTGCTAATTATTTCCATGGAGAAAGAAAATATTTAAAGTGGGGGAAAGATAATCAGCAAGCTGTATTAAAAATGCATGTCAGAAATCCATTCTCCAATACATTCCATATATTATTTCTAGAGAAATAATACAAGAATTCTTGATTTACTACTATATTGGGGATGTTATACATTTCCTGTAAATAGTGTAATGATAATTAGATCTACTAATATGGCTTCACCTTTTTTCTTTTGTTTTATTGGTGTCATAATTTGACTGTAATTATAAAAGAGAAAAAGAACGAAAGTTAGCAGTGTAAATAAATAGGGAAATTTATTTAAAGATTCAGATAGATGAAATAAAAAGACTGCAAAAAATACTGAAAAATTTCAGTTATTGCAAATAAGAGAATAAATAAGTAAAAAAAATATATTTAGCCAAAAATTTGTAAAGGAAAATCACACTAACATTGTGGATTTTTTCATTAAACACAGTACAAAGGATTTGATTGCAAACATAAAATGCAATATTACTTAGATAAAATGAATATCATCCTTTAGTGCCCTTAGCACTGACTGGACTTCAGCAGAAGAAATGAATTGCTTCATTTAAGAGAAATAATGAGGGGTCAGCTAATGTCATTCTGATAAGGTGTATCATAACATACAGTATTTTGAGGATAAGGCTTCCCACATAAAGATGTTTATCCATGGAGAACTTTTATGTAGAGTGAGATTAGGGTACAGATGCCTCATATATATTTTAAGATGAAAAATTAATTCTTGATCAGGATCCTTATGCTGTCTTTCTACTCTCAGTTACAGTTTTTACTGTGGAATTTCCTTTCCCTCCCTCCTTAAACAAAGACCTTTTTTTAGAGTGTAAAAACCATAAAAACACTGCCTACTTCAATGAAAACTGAAGCCAAAGTTTATGTTCCGGAAGATCAAACAGACCCCTTGGAGGCCAATGCTATGAACCTTGATGTCACAATTTACATCTTGGGATTTGGCTTTGGTTTTAAGGGTCTTGACATTTCTGACATCCAGTGACATTCAGTACATCTGCACTGAATTATGAGAGAAACTGATCCATAACCAAAACTAAGAGCACATGCCAATCATTTATTGCCTTTTTACCAGTCCATCTTTACATGGAGTTCGAAAATAAAAGCAGCAGCATTGGTTGAATATGGCCACTAATACATGTACCATGTGCAAAAAAAGCCTATTTGTGAGCAGTAAAACATGACAGTGACATTTGAATACCCTCAATAAAGGGAATTTGTTTTATGCTGTATTTATATGTGAGATTATGCCTTGATTAAAGTGAAATAAACACCCTATATCTTCATGGCTTTTGATCAGTTTTAGTATTAGTATAGAAATAAAAAATCAATTTCTTTGTGTGAAGAAAACAAGTTTATGTGAGTGCTATGCAATGGAGTGACTTATGAATTCATTCTGTTGTAGATTTTGTTTTCTATGATGGCAGATTTTCCCAGTATTTTATACATTCAATGAGAAAGACATCTGATTTAGGGAAGTCCCATTATTTTTCAAAATGGAATCTACAAAGCTAAATAAAATGAGGTGGATATCATATTACAGGCAAGAACAGTGCCCTTGTAAGAGAATGAAAAAACTATTGACTAGTAGATTTGCTGAGGAGATTGGGGTAGCATTCCATTATTCCAAACCTGTTCCTGAATTTGACCGATATTTGCTCAATAATGTCAATTAGAAAGATTTTTGTCAGAGCTTGCCTCATACATAAAAGCTCAATGTCATTAATTCCTCCTAAAGAATTACTCCATGAAGCTGGAGGGATTTTGTTACAGGAGAGAAAGCCTCTTCTTTCCCATTGAATGCTCCATTTGAGAAAAATATGTAAATATCTGCCAAAACAGAAATGGAGCCCAGATCCTCATTTCCCAGATGTTTCTCCCAGTCTCACCTTGTCTGAGATAGGAGAGTCATTCTCACTTAGTCTGTGCCAAAGACTGTGTGATTTTTTTACATGGTGACTTTGTATCAGCAGGAAGATGGAAGATGTCATTTGTATAAAGGTGGCCATAATGAATAGTAGTAAATAAAATAGTGGTAAAACATGCCTGTAACTTTCATTTCTTAATAGAATCATAGAATGGTTCGGGTTGGAAGCAACCTTTAAAGATCATCTAGTCCAACCGTCCCTGCCATGGGCAGGGACATCTTCAAATAGACCAGGTTGTTCAGAGCCTCATCCAACCTGACCTTGAATGTTTCCAGGCATGGGGCATCCACAACTTCTCTGGGCAACCTGGTCCACTGTCTCACCACCCTCACCATAAAAAATGTCTTCCCTTACAGCCAGTTTAAATCTACCCTCTTCCAGTTTAAACCTGTTGCCCCTTATCCTGTCACTAGAGGCCTTTGTAAAAAGTCTCTCTCCATCTTTCTTACACCCCGCCTTTCTTTATTGACATAAACATAAATGCAAAACAGGTTTTGCTGGTTAGTCTAACAAGTAGTCCAGTTCACTGTCAATAATAATTCCACATCACTGTTTTGCAAAGATCTGGTTCCAGGCTTATGTTTTTGATTCTTATTATCCTCCATTGTCCTCCACTTCCACATAAAGTACAGAAGGTTTACACATCAGAAATTACTAGGTAGATCATTGCTGTGACAAAGAAAATGTGAATCAGACAAACATAGGAAAGTCAGTCTTTAAGTTTTGTATAAAGAATGGTTGGTTCAGAGTTCTCCACAATGGACAGAGGGTGGGTAGCTGAAAAATCCAATTAAAAAAAAAGATAAAATTGGTAATTCCCCCCCCAGGAGAAAAGATGAGAGAGAAAAAACAAGAACCAGGACATAACAGAAATATATCCTTAGGCTGCAAGACCCATCAGATACCTGCGCTACACACAGACCACGGAATATGTTCATACTCACACTTTGTTTTAAGCTTATAGAATTTCTGGCTGATTAATTTGATTCCCAAGGAAAATGTTTATAGAAGTGCTCTACAAGGTGAATCTCAAGAAGTCTGTTGGCCCTATTTGTTCTACTTTAATAGGGTAATCTTAGTCATAATACCCATTAAGCTATCAATTTAGAATTTAATTCTCTTCACGTCATATTAACTTGGAAAGACTAAGATAAACAAACTTTGTGTATTACTAGAAAAGTAATACTAGATGATAAAGAACAGTAATTACTAGAAGAGTATTACTAGAAGAGAACTTATTAATAAACATACCAAGCTGGATGCATTAACAAAAGAACTTCATATTTAAATTTATAGTTATGGTTATAGTTATATACTTATATGTCAATATCAGATCATATATAATAACATTAATATCAGATTTTGTAATTTGCAGCTGTTTCTAGGAAACTATTGTTCTAATTTACTCTTTGCTAAAATTGGAATAGTCAAAAAAATTTTGATGAAGTCTAGCAAATCAGAAAAATAAAGCTACATTTGTTATAAACTCTCTAAATTGTATGTAGTCAGTTTAGGATTTCCAAGGGGCTGACCTCCAGAAGAAGTGTTTTGTATCTATCAATAACAACACTAATAATAGAAATACAACTTTTCAAAGAGTGTACATATAAAAATTAATTATTTAATGTAAAACATTTAACATTGGAAACAGAAGGGATTAACATCTAGTGCAGCTAACTTTAATCCAGATGTTACCTAATCAGTAAACCTAGTATTATTTTTTAGTAATCCTGAACATATTGAAGATTACTTGCCAGATTATGCGAAACAAATATAAAAGCAGAAACAGTTCAAATCTGTTAAGAGGTTTTATCTGGGATTACAACAGTTTACCAGAAGATAAATTAGCTTATTTGTCTTCTCTGTCTCTTGATCATACTATTTTTCCACTTTTTTTCAGTCTTTTGGATGTTTTATTAACTCTAAGTTACTTGCACCAGAATTTGGCATTTATTGTATATACTTTGCATACTATGTGTAGTTTGAGAGCTGTGATCCTGAAGGTCCTTAGGCCAATAGACACAACTGTCATGCCACTGAGGACATGAGCAGCACCAGGGACACAAGCAGCACAGAGATGAGCAGGTCTCCGATCTGCAATCTCCCATGTATCAGCTGCACCACTTCACCATCTGCTGTATTAGGGACAACCTGCAGTCCATGGTAGTTGTTGCTACTATGTATAGTACGGCTGAAATTTGGACTCTCGATGTAGCTTTGCTGGTGGTAGCTTCAACAGAAATTCAGGATGGACCCCATGGACAGTATTCTCAGCACCCCTTCTCACAAGCACTAATTCTTTACTCAGCCAAGGCAGCAAAAATAACTTTGTGTTGATTTTGATTGCTTAACTGAACAACACAAGTAGTGGTAGTGCTCTTCTTCAGGTTTTATGAATATGACTGCTTAATCTTCATGTCTTGTCAGACAATTACAAAAAAAGTAAAGCTGTACATTGCTTCTGATAGACTTCTTACCTGGATTTTTTTTTTAATTTTATGGAGTTGGAATAAGCAGTGTTACATACACTAGAACTGAGGACAAGGTTCTTGAAAGTGGCTGTATTTGGGACTTGAAATGTTAAATAATATTTCAGGTTTTGTTTTTTTTTCTATCTGCACTTATCTGTTGTTCTCACTTTAGCAGTTTTATCTGTTTCTATTCATGCTGAACCAGATTTATATGTACAAATTTTGAAGAAACAAGTCTTAGAATAACCTTTCTCACTGAACAATTAGATTTAAAATACATAATAAAGAATCCAGGCTGTTTCATTTATCCAAGATAACATTTTTTTCTTTAAAATGTACTAAGAATTTACACCCTGTTTTGGAAGATACAAATGAAGTAAATTTGCAGGTGTTAACCATTGAAAAATATTGAACATTAGAAGAAAAAATCAATCAAAAAAAAGAATTAACTTCAATTTTCTCATTTTAAACATTATATGAATTATTATCTTGAACATTGCTGATAGGACATCCATTCTGGTTTACAAATTTGTGGACTTAATTAGTGCAACATGGAAACTACGTAGTTCATATTCTTTGGTATGTAGCTACCACTTTTTATTCGACTTAATGACCAAACATTTCCAACTGGTAGAGGAAAGCTTATCTGTGCCTCAAAATACTTGAATAGCATGTTGGTTTTCTATGTTATCTTTGTGATATTAGTTTCTGGTAAGCAGTTTAAGAATCTACTGAGTTTAATTAACTCCTGATGTTCAGTCCCTCTGAGAAGCAGATTCTCACAGTTTTTTCAAATATTTAAGAGAACAGGTTACCAACGAAAGTCATCTCTAAAATATACCTGTCATGCTTATTTCTGCAGAAGAACTTGGAAGGGACTTTGCATATGCCAAAACTGTCAGAAAACAGCTAAAGATTCTGTAGAAAAATTATGCCCTAGTTGTTAGTTGCAATTCCTCTTCACTATATTTATATAATATTTTTCAACACCTTAATTTATTTTTTTTTAATACAAGAAGAAATGAAACAATTTCTTGCATTTTTGAATGTATGGCCCATCTATTGTCTTTTTCTTAACAAAGAAATGACAGAGGAGCATTGAAAACCATAGGAAAGGTATTCAAAATTAACTGCCAAGACCTTATAAACAGCAATTATAAATAAAGCTTTATAAGAAGCTCTGCAAAGTCACATCTGCAGAGATGTCTTGTACATAAAGTTACTTGCATATTAAATTTTAGCCAGAAAAAATTATGAATAGTCAAAATATCAAAACCCAAAGAAATAGTCTATGAAGGAAATTCAGGAAGAATTGCAACTATACAAGCACTAATGGTATGGCTGGAATAAATTAATTAAAAATAGTATCTCCATTATTTCTCAACATATGCTATAAAGCTATTAATATCTTCATTGTCCACATCCCTCCATTTTTGAGTCATTGCAGTTTAAATGCCTGAGCTAAATATTCTTGTACTTAACATTTTTGTAAAGATTGAGTGGACTGGCAAGAGTTATGTAGTAGTAATAAGCACTTCAGAGATGCAGGGTAATCATGGTGTTCAATAGCCATGGTGTTCAATAGGTATCAAAACTACAGTCTACAGAATAGACCTGATTCATCTTCTCATGCTAGATAAACCCCACTGTTACTTCATTCCTTTCACTGCAATGATTAATGCATCTCCTTTTTAACACAAACATCTAAATAATGATACAGACCTATAAACAAGATACTATAAGGAAAGCTAGAGATGTCCTCTACTTCATACTGATGTCTGTCTGTTAGCTAATACATAACAGAGGACAGTTTACTCCTAAATAGAAGTTGCTAGTGTGAGCTTAAAAATAATAATGCACATATTGGATGTGTATATATATATATTATACATGTGTGCGTAAGTATGCGTGTTTGTGTATTTATTGACTCAGCTCGGAAAACATGTGCATATCACCATATTCTTCTAATTTAACATGGATTTTCTTAAGTGTTCTATGCTACCGTGTAATGCAAGTATGACTGTACAGAAATAAAAACAAAGTAATTTGCATCTAGGATACTGAATTGATACTTGATAATAAACACTTACAATCTAATCTGACTTGCTCAAGTCATGCAACAAGACAGCTGGTACTTTTCTTTCGTTTACCCATAAAATGTTTTCATCTATGGCTCATTACTTTTATACTTACAAGCTAGGTTAAATTAATGAATTTAAATGCCATTTTTACAGGCTTTGTTCTCATTGTTCTGTTTTTTTTTTTTATTTATCATGATTCTCGTTTTGGTTTTGGATGAGACATTGTGCTATCTCTTTCATCTCTCAGAAATCCATTTGATTAATACCAAATTCAGCATCCAAGATGATATATTTAAATAACAGATAGATAGATAGATAGATAGATGAATTGAAATGATAAAAAAATAGTTTACATATTAAAACTCATCTCCGTGATCATGCAAAAATACTTCATTAAAAACATTCTGTAAAAACATATACATGTCCTCATACAGTCTCTAAATGTTATCAAATATTTATATGTATTCTGCCTAATAAATGGAGCACTATACTATATAAATTTTAATGTATATATATTGGAGTTGTTGACTGTTCAATAAAGGAATAGTAATCTGGGGGGGGGAGGGGGGCAAAGGCAAAAAAAGCCAAAGACAAAAAAAAGTGTCAGGAATGCTTTCCACATGTTAGGTACATTAAATTCTTAGCTTCTGAAAGCAGGGTTTCTTCCAAAATGTTAGAAAATGCGAAATGGAAAACAGGCACATCTGCAACTAATGAACATAGGATCAAAGAATGGTTTGGGTTGGAAGGGACCTTTAAAGATCATCTAGTTCCAACTCCCCCTGCCATTGGCAGGGACATCTTTCACTGTATCAGGTGGCTCAAAGCCCAGTCCAATCTGACTTGGAATGCTTCCAGAGATGGGGCATCCACAACCTCTCTGAGCAACCTAGTCCAGTGTCTCGCTACCCTTGGAGTAAAGAATTTCTTCCTTACGTCTAACCTAAATCTACCCTCTTTTAGTTTAAAACTGTTGTCCCTTGTCCTGTCATTAGAGGTTTTGGTAGAAAGTCTCTCTCCACCTTTCTTATAAGCCCCCTTTAAATTAAGGCCACAGTAAAGTCTCCCCAGGGCCCTCTCCAAGCTGAACAACCCCAATTCTCTCAGCCTTTCTTCATAGGAGAGGTGTTCCAGCCCTCTGATCATCTTCACGGCCCTCCTCTGGACCCACTCCAACATGTCCATGTGTTTCTTGTGCTGGGGACCCCAGAGCTGGATGAATTACTCCAGGTGGGGTCTCATGAGAGCAGAGTATAGGGGAAGAATCACCTCCCTCGACCTGCTGGCCAGGCTTCTTTCTATGCAGGCCAGGATACAGATAGTTGTCTTTCTGGGCTGCAAGCACACATTGCTGGCTCATGTCTGATTTTTCATCCATCGGTACCCCCAAGTTCCTCTCTGCAGGACTGTTCTCAATCCATTCATCCCCCAGTCTGTGTTGATACTGGGGATTGCCCTGACCCAGGTGTAGGACCTTGTACTTGACCTCATTAAGCTTCATGAGATTCACATAAGCCTACTTCTTCAGCCTGTCAAGGTCTCTCTGGATGGCATCCCTTCCATCAATTGAATCAACTGCACCACTCAAATGGGTGTCATCTGCAAACTTGCTGAAGGTGCACTCAACCCCACTATGTCATTAATGTAGATATTGAACAGTATTGCTCCCAATACGGACCTCTGTGAGACCCCACTTGTTACTGATCTCTATTTGGACATTGAGCCATTGACTGCAACATTTTGGATGCGGCCATCCAGCCAATGCCTTATCCATCGAATAGTCCGCCCATTGAATCCCTATCTCTCCAATTTAGCAACAAGGAAGTTGTGTGGGACCATGTCAAAGGCCTTACAGAAGTCAAGGTAGATGACAACAGTTGCTCTTCCCTTATCCACCAATGCAGTCACTCCATGGTAGAAGGCCACCAGATTAGTCAGGCTTATCATTTTATGATAACAAATGGTGAGTCCTTCTGCAGCTTTTGGTCATCTTGGCTAGAAGACAGTCATGTAAACATCCTTCACCTACTCTCTTCTACTTAGCAGAGTAAAAGTCCACTGCAATGTCCTCAGGATCAATCACCAAAGTGGGTCTGCAATGTGTTCACAGACACATCTTGGCTGGAAAGAATGCTGTTCAGTTGGATAATTAGATAACATGTAGAGATATCATTTTTTGTGGCAGGTGCTACTGCCATTGCTCTGCCTTTTTCCTGTGTATTGTGTGATAGAGCTATATGCCTATTTCCAGTCTCTTCACTGAGAAATAGTGGGTTTGTAGTTAGATTTAAAAGGACAGAAATAATACTAAAGTCTCATACATGTTGTTGTCCACTCTATCACATTATACCCAGCTGATGCAATACACTTACAGCATGGAAACATAAGCTTTATTTCCAAAGCTGCTTTAAAACTGACTCAATTTGAATTATTTGCTTAGATATTAATTAAGAGAACAGATAGAGAAAAGGAATAGAGAAGAAAAAATAATGAAATGCATGCTGAAAATTAAAGAAAGACTTTAGTATTATTTCTGTTATTTTAAATCTAACTAACTCCAGTGCAGTTCCAATGCCTTCCTTTTTTTTATATATATATTTATTAACATGTATATGCTCCTTTGCCCCTTTGTAAGCACCCTGTCAACAAATTAACAAGACTTATATGACAAAACTTGCCTATGAGCAAGGTGACACTATCATAGTAAAAAAAGGTTGAATCTGGTTTCTTTTGGACAAAAATCTCAAGACATCATTTATTCTCAAAGGTATATTTACCATTTTACATAAAATATTAAACTTTCATAGCATACTATAACACACTATAACAGAACCTGACTGCATAATTTACGTCAGTTAACTGTACTGAATTTCATCATATTTTTTCACCTTTATTCTCATTATACTTCCTTCTCTCATCTTTCACCCTGAAATTGTTGACTTGGGTTTTATAGTATCTGGGAAAGGCATTCATCTTTATTTTCTTTCCTCCTACCATTTTCTTTCTCACCTTTATTTCTTTACCTTCTAACTTTTACCTCCCACTTCTCTGTTCATTTTTTGTGTGTCATTTATCAATAGCAAAATAATAACAAATGCATTATTGTGTTAGTATAGAGATTTGTGTCCCTGACTTGCTATTGCACAGGTTTATGTTTCCAGTTCTAGCACAAAATAATGTTTCTGAAGATTTATATAGCTTATGCATCACAAGAGAAGTCTGAATTGGCTGGCTAGTGATGTCAAGCTCAATTACTGATACCCTCTCACATAGATTGCTCTTCATAGACATTATACATGTCTAATGTCTATACACTGTCATGAATAATATGCTTAATCTCAATTTAAAGGATACTTGACCTCAGCTTTGCCCTAATTGCATTACATTACATTTTACTCGTTTATATAGCACTTTTAATACCAAGCACTGAGAGACTGTTTAATTTTCAGAGGCTGTCCTTTCAGCATCAAGCTACATTACTTCTTACCTTGCTGATGGCCAGGAATTGCTTGATCAGTGATACTTTCTAACTGAGCTATGATCTCTTGTCTTCAATTATTAAATATGCTATCATGAACCCTCTTCAAGGACCGCAGGTATAAATAACTTTCATGAACATCTATATGGAAATATATGAATACTTACATATAAATATAAATATTTCATGTTATATGAAGAAATTCTGTTAATAACAAGTGGTTGCATATATGGACAGGCTTGGAAATAGGCTGAGGTCCGATACAGAAAGAAATAAGGGAACGAATACTATTACCTCTGACTGTGAAAGACTGTTTACTTGTGCACTATGTAACATTTCTTCCTAGATAGTTAGTCAGACTCCAGGCTACTCTGGACAGGGACGTTTTTTTACTATCCATTTGTACACTGATTAGCATGATGGCATTTCCTGATGGCACTGCAGTTCCAGTAAATGATAAAGACAACAACAGATTCCTAAAAATTTCCTCATTTCCTCAAACACAAATCATCATCATGAAGTTGATTACTTCTTGAAAAAAAAAGCACTGCAGCATAAATAATTTATTTCCCTCTTACTAGAAATTCTTTCACTCACCTGTTTTATAACCAAAAATAAAGACTATAGATAACAAGAAAAGATTGTGTGATTGGATAGCATGAGGTGCCTGAAAAATTGGCTGATTTACTCTGTAAGGATTCTGACAGAGCATTATCATAGTTTTAAAGTCATATCCTCAGAAGAGTGGCTAGCAGTCCAAACGCATGTATCTGGCAAGAAATTGTATGTGGAGTAGGAAGGACAACAAAGGGAGAGAAATATGGGCAAACAAGAAGGAAAAGTTAAATAAAATTATAACAATTTGAGAGAAAAAGTGATGTAAGTCATGAGTTAGATCTGTATAACTTTGAAACGGTCGCAGGGAAGAGGACAGGAGTGTAATATTCCCTTCGTAATATACCAGTATCTGCACTAAGAAATTCATGATCTTTCAGTAAAGAATATAAAAAATGGGAAAATACTGAGATAGAAGAAAAAGGAATGGAAAAAGTAGTATCAAACAGGAAATAATTTGGAAGTTAGTATAAAAGCAAAGTTAATAATCCAAAGAAGTACTAAAATCTAACAGTAGATTTTACTATTTTGCTTATATTCCTGCAATTCTTAACTACATATACAGACAAGAGAAGAGAACTTAGGCATTAGGTCCAAGAAGAAATGCAGACATGGTACAACCAGCTGTCTGGCAGATCTTGAAAGACTGGTCTCCTGGATAAAAACACTGGGAAGGTAATCTGATGCTGTCTATTTTAAAACAGAATTTGAGGCTACATTTGCAGGTGTTTTTGCCTTTCCCTTCCATATTATAGACATTTTTTCTTATATTTAGGAAAAACTTCTTCGTCTATGGGACAATAGCACTTGCCACTCAGTTTATCTCTGAAATAAATTTATATTAGGAAGACATTTCCTGTAAAAAATATTCTTTATTAATATAGTTCCCTATAATGTCAGTGGAACTAGGCCATATTTTAAGGCATAGCTTTATATATTTTTTAGTACAGTAAGAGAAATATAAACCATAAATTTGCTGATCTAGAAGAACTAAAATTTATGGTAAAAGATTCTTTCATACTTATGTAATAATTGCCTTAATGAATTATCAAAAAAAAAGAGTATGAGAAAATGCAACAAAACATGTACAAAAATTTTAACTTACTGTAAGAGCTAGACAACAATGTATCACATCATAAAAGGCAACAAGACTACCTCACAAAGCTAATCAAAATTAGTTTCTCTTTTGGAATTGAGCAGCCCAGTATTAATTATTTTTTAAATTCATTTATGTCATTTTTCTCTGTTTGTTGATAACTCCAGATAAGATCTTCTTAACTAATTATTTCTGACTAATTTTCATAAAGTCTGCAAGTAAAATCTCTCTCAGTGACTCAGTATCCTCCATGAAGCATTACTCTTTTCATTTCCTGAAAGCTATTGTAAAAAATAATAACAGAACTTTCTTTCCTTGAGCTGTCAGTGAAATGTTCATGGTAACCGAAATCCTATTGTGGCCAAAATAATAGCACTTCTTATCATAATTTGTACATGAAGCTTACAGTAGAAATTATATATAGGTCAATATTTTATCTTTATGATTTTAAAGACGTGAAACAGAGCTAAAGTAACTAAAAACTGAGTCACAGTACAATGAAATCAGACACACTAACCAAGGAGATATGAGTCAAAATTAGAATGGGGATTAAAATACAGTAAAACCTTGTTTTCCAAAGAAAAGTATTGTGTGGGATAATATATACAATTTTATCCACTATATTTATGTGGATAGTGTAATGTGCCTGTCATTATTTGCGTAAATGACATATTGCAAATTTAGTTTTATTTAAATATTCTCAAACACACTAACAATTTATAGAATAGGCAAGTTCCAGTGCTATTACAACAGATACACACCATGACCTTTCTATGTTCAGATAAATCTTAAATCCAATGTGAGAAGAATTCCCTATCGTCTTCCTTACAAACATTGTTCATTCGTTTCTGAATAGAGGCCATTCTGTACAGTTACGTGTGAGGCTTTCTGATATGTTTATTTGTACAATATAGTTCATTGACTGGCTAGTCTTGTACACAAAAAAGTGAATTAATTCTAAAAGCAATCTGGATCTCTTGATTATGTGACTAATCTAACAATATGATCTTTCATTGGATCCAACTATAATCCTTGAAGGGTTGAATTCACAGGGTCTTGTAATGACCATGGCAGCTACTAACTTTTAGTCACCTTAAAACTTATTTTAATTCCTATTGTCCTTGTTATTTTATGTCTAGGACTACTAAAAAAAAAACAAGAATAAGATTAAAAAAACCCAGAATGCTAAATAAGAAGCCACTGACACCAGTAGTTACAGCCTCAACATTTAGATCTATAAGTACATAGTTGCACATCTCATTCCTCAGCACTTCAATATGACTTAAGCACCCCCATTTCATCTAGTCGTTAGCCATTTCTTATTTTCATATTTCCTCTGTGGTACCTTTGTGCTGCGCCCACATGCGTGTGTGAACAGCTTGACAAAATGAACTGGGACAGGGAGTTGGCTTGAAAAATAACACAGCAAAATACAATTAGCCTCCACAGAATTTTCCCTGCTTTTTGGTTTGTGCAATTTATAGTCAGTTCCATGCTATAAAGCCTAAGAAATCCCCAAACACCTTATAGTATGGGCATTAGAGAAGGTTTATAGAGTAGGTGATAATAGGTATGAAGTCCTCTCAGAAGCTCCTTTCTAAATGATTTTTTCTCTATCTGTTTGCTTTGTTTTGTTTACTAAAACCCTGACCCTTAAAAGCAGGTTCTCTACCTCTGGAGAACAGAGTTTAGGCCCACCCCAAAGTAACCTCTTTTCCTATTGACATAACAACAACAGTAACAACAGCATTCTCAAACTATTTAGCTCTCCCAAAAGCAAACAGTTTTCTTTTTGTGTTTGTTTGGTTTTGGTAATTGCTATGTATAATACGTAGTCATATTGGAGCAATTTGATTGTCGTAGTCTGGCCACCCGGAATTGCCCTCTGTGATAAATGTAAAGATGTGCTGTATTTATTCCAGCAGTAATCTGTACTGTTTAATGATTCTGAGTATTTTAGGGTGTAACAGGGAAAAAGACTGATTGCTGAAAATCTATATTCCTGTTACGAGACCACAGTGAAAACTAAAACTTCTTACATCCAAATGCTTATTCTGCTGAAGAGGTGTCTGTATAAAGCAAACAAGCTTTGATCCCCACGTTATTTTAAATAGTTTTGTCTCCATAGTAAGATAAGCCAGTCCAATCTGCTATAAACAAACTACTTTGCCTCTAAGTGAATGAAAAGACCAACTAGGCAAAAAATAAACAAGAAGAAAAACAAAAAGCTCAACCAGACCACTAATTCATTCCTCAAGGACACATCCACCCCTGCTTCATAGTAGGTTCACCTGCAGTAGAAAAATACCAGTATATTTTTCTCACCAGGATTATGCGTGAGATCAATCTGAAGATTCATATATCCCATGTTAGAAGTTGCTGCCACAAATTTAGTTGCTTCTTCAATCAGATAAAGTTTGTAGGGCCGACCTAACTAGGTTGAATCAGGGTTTACAGGCTGTTGTAATCTGGAGGTCTTGACCAGGCCCTTTCCAGGGTCCCCTTTTCCCTCTTTCAACAGAAGCAATTGGCTAACCCCTTCTAAGTATGCATACTATTTCCAATCTGTGGCCAAATAGTTTCTGGGTGTGGTCTGTAGATTGCCTGTGCAATATTGCTCAAGGTGCAATACCGTGCGGTACCCGATGACACTCTTGGTTGAGAGCTCTCATCTTTTAGGTGAGTGATATGCACATTTTGGGTCATCATTTCTAAAGCTTAAGAATTCTTAAGTCAGTTGTGTAGTATTAACTTCCCCTTACATCTACTAAATTTGTGGCTTGTTTACTTTATACAGACACCTCTTCAGCAGAATAAGCATTTGGATGTAAGAAGTTTTAGTTTTCACTGTGGTCTCGTAACAGGAATATAGATTTTCAGCAATCAGTCTTTTTCCCTGTTACACCCTAAAATACTCAGAATCATTAAACAGTACAGATTACTGCTGGAATAAATACAGCACATCTTTACATTTATCACAGAGGGCAATTCCGGGTGGCCAGACTACGACAATCAAATTGCTCCAATATGACTACGTATTATACATAGCAATTACCAAAACCAAACAAACACAAAAAGAAAACTGTTTGCTTTTGGGAGAGCTAAATAGTTTGAGAATGCTGTTGTTACTGTTGTTGTTATGTCAATAGGAAAAGAGGTTACTTTGGGGTGGGCCTAAACTCTGTTCTCCAGAGGTAGAGAACCTGCTTTTAAGGGTCAGGGTTTTAGTAAACAAAACAAAGCAAACAGATAGAGAAAAAATCATTTAGAAAGGAGCTTCTGAGAGGACTTCATACCTATTATCACCTACTCTATAA
This sequence comes from Haliaeetus albicilla, assembly GCF_947461875.1. Taxonomy (NCBI): domain Eukaryota; kingdom Metazoa; phylum Chordata; class Aves; order Accipitriformes; family Accipitridae; genus Haliaeetus; species Haliaeetus albicilla. The sequence continues at coordinate 60,398,263 of NC_091485.1, read as the reverse complement.
ACCTTCTCTAATGCCCATACTATAAGGTGTTTGGGGATTTCTTAGGCTTTATAGCATGGAACTGACTATAAATTGCACAAACCAAAAAGCAGGGAAAATTCTGTGGAGGCTAATTGTATTTTGCTGTGTTATTTTTCAAGCCAACTCCCTGTCCCAGTTCATTTTGTCAAGCTGTTCACACACGCATGTGGGCGCAGCACAAAGGTACCACAGAGGAAATATGAAAATAAGAAATGGCTAACGACTAGATGAAATGGGGGTGCTTAAGTCATATTGAAGTGCTGAGGAATGAGATGTGCAACTATGTACTTATAGATCTAAATGTTGAAGGGCTTTCTGGGGACTGGGAGTGTTTCTGAGTGACAAACCAGTGGGTTATCAGTCAATGTGTCAAGTAGTTTATTGGGCTGGGGGTGTGGACCCCAGAGAGAGAGGAGAACCTATTATTATTCAGGTAAAGGGACTGTCAGAGTTAGCAGAAGGAGTTCAAAAAGCTGCGTGTGTCCAGGCAATGTATGGAAGGGCGCAGCAAGGGATACTGATGTCTGCAGTGATGGACCCCAGCCACCTTAGACCTCTCATTTGAGAGCTACTGGACACTTTAAAAATACATCTCCAGTCTCTCAGAGAAAGGATTCAGAGGACCATTGAGTGCAATCAACAAAACCCTCAGAATCCCCACCCTGCATTTGTTAACCTGGGTGGAAGTGTTACATGATATAGTTGCTCATAGGTGTGGAATGGATGGATAGAGCCCAGTGGTGGCACGGATGGCAATAAGAAGGTCCAGCAAGGCAGCTAAAAGTCCCACTCCCTGGGGCAGGCCGGGTTGGACTTATAATCTGGGAAGGAACGATCTTTGGCAAAACGCATTAACACTCCCTTCTTCTCTGACTGAAGTATGTATATGGTGGTCGTAACCCAACTCCACCATGTGGGTGGGGCAGCTTGACACCCAAACTGTGGCTTCCAGGTTTTTTTCTCTTTTTTTCATGGCTGAGAAATGTTACTGTCTATCAGCGTGGGTGTACCAGCCACATCCCCCGATCACAGGATCCAGTAGCTATGACAATGCATTTGTTGACCCACCAGTAGTGGAGGAAGGACTGGTCTGTGGCTTCTTGCAAGGGCTCAACCCACGTAAATGTGTGGTCCTGGACAGAATCCACCCCAGGGTGTTAAGAGAAGTGGCTGACATTGTTGCAAGACCAGAGTCTATATTATTTGAAAAGTTGTGGAGATCAGGGGATGTCCCTGATGACTGGAAGAGGGCAAATGTCATACTCACCTACAAGAAAGACATAAAAGAGGATCCAGGAACCTACAGGTCCATTAGTTTTCAATCCCTAGAAAAGTATGGAATAAGTCCTCCTAGAAACTATTACAAACCCAATCAAGCAGCTGATTGGGAAAAGCCAACATGGATTTACCAATGGCAAATCATGCCAGACTAGCCTGATTGCCTTCTACAACAAACTACTATTTTCTTCAACATGAGGAGAGCAGTGGATCTTGTTTACCTGGACTTCAGCAAAGCATTTGACACCATTTCCCACAGCCTTCTCCTGGGCAAACTGGCAAGGTACAGACTGGGTGGGTGGTCAGTGAGATGGGTAGGGAATTGGCTAACAGGCTGCACTCAGAGGGTGGTGACCAATGGTTTTTACTCAGGCTGGCAGCTTGTCACAAGTGGGGCTCCCCAGGGATTGCTAGGAAGCCCCACGGTGTTCAACACCTTCATAAATGATCTGGATGATGGGGTTGAAAGCACCCTCACCAAGTTTGCTGATGATGCCAAAATGGGTGGTGAGGTGGACTTGTCAGAAGGGAAAGCCATCTTACAGAGAGACCTGGACAAGCTGGAAGAGCGGGCTAGCAAGAAATGTATGAAGTTTGACAAAGACAAGTGCAAGGTCCTGTACCTGGGAAGGAATAACCAAAGAGCCCAGTACTGGCTAGGATCTGTGTGGCTGGGTAGCAGCCTTGCTAAAAGGAACCTGGGCATCCTGGTGGACAGCATGCTGAGCTATGAAGGCAAAATGGATCTTATGCTGCATCTGCAAGAGCATTACTAGCAGAGATAAAGCTGTGATCATCGCACTTTACTCAGAACTTGTGTATTGGGTCTGGCTGAGATGGAGTTAATACTCCCCATAGCAGCCCTCATAGCGCTGTGCTCTGCATCAGTAGCTAGAAAGGTGTTGATAACACACCAGTGTTTTGGCTACTGCTGAGCAGTGCTGGCACAGCATCAAGGCTGTCTCTCCAACATTTTTGCTCCCCCCCCTCAATGGCAGGCTGGGGCAGGGCAAGATCTTGAGAGGGGACATAACCAGGACAGCTGACCTAAACTAACCAAACAGATATTCCATATCATATGACGTCAGCTCAGATATAAAAGCTAAGTAAAGGGAGACAGAAGGGGGGCATTTTTGTCTTTGGAGCAACCACTACGTGTACTGAAGCCCTGCTTCCCAGGAAGTGTCTAGACATCGCCTGCTGACAGGAAGTAGAGAATAACATCATTTGTTTTTCTTTGCTTTCACGTGCGACCTTTGCTTTCATTTTATTAAACTGTCCTTATCTTGACCCACGAGCCTTTTTGTTATATTTTCTCCCCCCTGTCCAGCTGAGAAGGGGGAGTGATAGAGCAGCTTTGGTGGGCACCTGGCATCCAGCCAGGGTCTACCCACCACAACTTGTCAGGCTGCACCTGAAGTACTGTGTCCATTTCTGGTCCCTGCAATTCAAAAAAGATGTGGACAGACTGGGGAGGGTCCTAAGGAGGGCCATGAAGATGATCAAAGGGCTGGAGAACCTGCCCTGTGAGGAACAACTGAAGATGTTAGGTCTTTTCACCCTGGAGAAGGCTCAGGGGGGACTTTATAACATTATTCCTGTACTTAAAGTGTGGTTGCAAAGAGGAGTTTCTTGCTTCACAAGAAGTCACATGGAGAAGACACAGGGCAATGAGTACAAGTTGCACCAGCAGAGGTTTATATATCCTTGATATATGGACACCTTCCAACCTGGGCTGTTCTATGATTCTATGATGTTGAATTCATTGATAAAATTTTGATTTCTGCTAAAGTAATGTAGTATATTATAATTGTAATTTTGTATTTATAAAGGCTGATTATTAATATTTTTTATTTATATGAAAAGAAATCTGTTTGGGATCATCCAAAATAAAAATTATAGTGTGATTTTTAATGAAGGCATATTATAACAGTCTTCAGAAAAAAAACAAACACAACTATGCTTTGGCAAAACAAACATTCAGTCTTAGTACAATTATACTGCACACAGATCACCAGGTACATTAATTTTTCCACATAAACTACCAAAACCTTATAGTCTTACTCTTTAAAAAAAATAAAATCTGCCCACATAATCCAATGGTTACCCTCTCTCACATATTCCTACCTCTAGTCTGGGACAGATCTGATGATGATATGAATCAGCTCTAGTTGATATTTATGTACTGTGCTCTCTTTATTCACAGAAATTTATGTTTAAAACTTCAGGAACATCCGTTATAGACCATAATGTTTGCATTGCACACCCCACTACATTAGCCATAAGGCATAATATTGGGGCAAGAGAGAGTACTGGATTTTGATCCAATGTCTACAAGTTTGATTAAATATTTTTGGTAAGAACTTACTGAAAGAAGCAAGAATACTCAGAATATTTAAAGACTACATTTTATTTTTGAAAGATTGATAAAGTTTTTTGCATTGTTCTCTACAACCCTTAATCTATTTCTCAAAAGTATTTTACTGAATTGTTATTTGCTAAAAATAATGTAATAAAAAATTTTAATAAGGAAATTTCAGATAATGTTCTCAAAAATTGCACTGTCTTGAAAAGCAATAGTAAAAAGTGTAAGAAATAGAAAATGTTTGCAATGTTAACATTTTTCTGTGAAAAGATATCTTGAAAAAATATATTTGTATTATTTGGTTTACATTATTTTTTCATCATATCTGAAATTTAATTATGTTTATGCATTAGCTATTATCACATCATGTTCTGATTTTCATTTACTCATAGCAGAAAAAAAATGCTATGTATTGAAATTATTGTAGATTTCTGAAGAAAAGTTGCTTACAAATTAGAATACAGACATATCTCCTCTAACCAGTTCGAATGGTACTGTATTTTGACATAAATGTGAAATAAATACCACATCAACTTCTTACTGAAATCACTGAGAACACTCAAGATTCATCAGTCATTGCTTTATGAAACAACTTTACAAGAACTAACAAAAGCAACTTAACATTAATGCACTGCAAAAACATGAGAATCTTCCAGATCGTCTTTCCAAGCCATCAAAGGTTTCATTTGTTGCTAATAAAAATTGAGGCAAATGACAAATACAATGTTTTCCCATTCACTTTCAGTGAAATAAAAACTGAAACAGAACTGAGTGCTTGATATCCTAATACGCTTATTTTCCTCAAAGTTTTAGCCCAATGGATTGTTAGGACATGAACAGATTGGGAAATATATTCAAGATGTGGGAAAAAAAAAAAAAGCATTCAATAACCAAAAGTATTTGTTATATGATTAGCTGACTAGTTTAAGCCTGAATCGCCAGGCACTGGAAAGAGCTGGGAACCTACAGAGACCAGCTTACTGCAGCTATCCAAGTATGCCTCAGTTTTACTGAATAGTATTTTATTAGCACCTCAGTGCTCCCTGGCCATGCCAGGGTCAGTCTGGGTTGTCCTTCCTCTGAAAATGTAAAAATGTGTATCTGAGTATGTGGACAGTAAAGGAGCCAGTACATCCCCTAAGGGAAGTGTTAGGGAACCAACACAGCCAGGCATATTGGATAGTGCCCTGGTCCATGCTGACTCAGCTTTAGATATCCATTTTAGGAATAAATGATTATTTCCCCGGTGGCATATCCCTCCTTCCATCAGTCATAGACATATGGATTCATTAGATATGTAACTTTTATAAAATCTAACTTTTAGGTGAGCTAAATACCACCTTTAAGCTAAGCCACTGCAAAACATTTTAAGACAAGCTTTCTTAAGAAAGTGAGCTTTATACAGATATATTCTTGAGATTCTTGAGTCCTCTGCAGTTGATTGTCCTGAGTTTCTGGGTCTGCAGAGATCTATCAACGTTGTATCATACTGGCGATACTCATCAAAAGATTAAGAGCCTCTGAGGAAAGAAATTAACATGTTTTACAATGCTAACAGCTATTGCATATGTATAATGTAATATATGACTATTCTGGATTAATATACAGTATTGCAGAAAACTCAACTACCCAGTGAGAAGTAATAACAACAGATGCAGAGAATGAATTTAGTCACTGAACTGCAGAACACGGGAATTTTAATCCAGCTTCAGCTGAAAGATCTCAAAAACCTTAAGGACCTATTAACTATGGATTTAATACTTATGCCTACATAATATATTTTTCTAAGTAGGACATTTTTTTCTCTGTGTAAAGCATAACTTGATACTGATGGAGTACTGTGGCTTTACAGAACATATGAAATTTTAACGACAAAAACATGATTCACAAATTAGACATCTATGCAGATGTACATTATTTATGCATTTCATTGAATTATTTCTGTATAACACAGAAAGGACATGCAGGTCCTTTTGACCCAAATTTGACTTTGATTTTGCTGTTTTAGCCATGACCTAATTTAGAGCTGTCTCAGGCATGTTTATAAAATACTCAGCATTTAGACCATATGGTGCAGTTAGAGACACAGAGCATCATTTGAACCTTCCCTAGAATTAGACTTCAAACTCTTTGTAGTGTTAAAATCAAAACCTAACTTTTGAATTTAGTAAATACTATATAACATACATGTAATCCTAAAAGCTCCTCACAATGCAATCCGGCATTCAGCTTCAAATTCTCTGTAAAAAAGTCCATCTCTTTCTGATCTCTATCAATAGCATTGTTCATGGAAACAGTAGACTACTGCTTCTTAATTTAAGTCTAATTAACTATCCATATAACTAAATATTTACTTCTGCCTTTGACATAGGAATTGCCTGCAAGTACTGAACCCCATGTTGTCTTTAACCAACAATAAGGTATATTTCCAAAACCTCCAAAAATGTAATTCTGGATGCACTTATCTGCAAATAATCCCACTGATGATAAAACTGTTAACTACATAAATCAATAGACAAAACCTCAAAGTCAAAAAAATGACCACATATTCTCACATAAATTTACGTGCGCAAAGGAGCAAAGAATCACAGACCTGGCAGGAATCTCAAGAGACTATCCAGTCTTTTCCCCTGCCTCTGGCAAGACATTCTATTCTTTTATATATAGACTATATAGATTTAGAACTTGTGACACACTTTTTAATCCACTCTTGAAGATCCAGTGAGAAGCATCCAACTCATTCTTAAGCAGGATTTTTAGTGTTTTATTTACTTCCTGATCCCTGCAAAACCCCATCATTTTGGCAGTGAATTCAGGACTACAACACAGGCACAATTTCCTTGCCAGATTTGGTGGAATTCTGCCCTTAAGCTTTTTCATTCTAAAATTTTTTCTCAGCTTTCTCAGTACTATCATGAGGCACAATGTCAAAAGACTTTAAAAGTCAAGTTATATGACTCTACTACTTCTATTCTATCTACAAGGCCTATTATGCTATTGCAGAAGTAAATTATGTTGTTTTGATGTGATTTGTTTTTGACAAATCTTTTTTGGCTATTATTCTCCTCTTTTTTTTTTCCAGGTGATCCAGGTTTGCTAGATTATTTGTTTCAGTCACTATTTAGAAATTAAAGTAAAGCCAACAGATACATAATTCTGTGGCTCCTCCTTTTCCACATTTTTTTGAAGTGTGGCACAACAATTGCCTTTTTCATCTTTGATCTGTAAATTCTCAAAATAACTACTATTTGTGCTCTGATTTCACCAGTCGATTCATTAAGTACATAGAATGAAACCCATCAGTCTTACAATATGAAAAGGCCTACCTTAAATAAGTAGCCTCTAGGCTATTCTTGATTTATTCAAGGCTGAAATCTTCTTTTATTGTTGGTTTAAAATATATTTACTTCTAGGTTGCAGCTTGTATTTTAGTCAAGAATTATATAAAAAAATTACTAAGCACATTAACCTTCTTAACATCATCTGCCAATGGTTTCCTACTCTGATAATAGTGGACCCATTATTAGTAAACTGACTTTTTCACTCTCTGTATGCCTTCTTGTTTTTGCAGTCAGTTAAAAGTCAGCCCAGTGATTAGTTACTGTATTTTGGGAGGGATTAATTCATTTGAGCCCATGTGAATGCCTACTATGGCTATACTTTGCTGTATAGTTAATGTAATGAAACAGATACTCCTGAAATGTAATTCAGCACATCCTAAACTTCAACAAACAGTGAGTACCAGTTTTCTACTCCCAGGGAGAGAGCTTAGAATTACCAGCTCATATGCAATGGCCTCTATTGTGTATATCTGTAGTTATGTGAGGTTGCTCACAAAAGACCTGATCATGTGATCTTCCAGGTTTACTGGTCTATCTGAACTCCTATAATGTTAATGATCCTATTCCTTTTGCCCTTGAATCATTATACAGAACTTTTCAGAAAGCTCCACTTAGTTTCAGTGTCAGAATTTGTTCTAAAGAATGTTAGAAGGCTGAGCTAGTCCCTCTTCTGTTGCCTTTCTTTTCTAGCAAACTATACCCAAATATATTTGTATTCCAGTCTGGTGAATTATTTTAACCAGCCTGTGACATTCCAGTTTAATAATGAAATACATATTAATGATCTATACTCATTCTGAGTTGCACAGGACGGTACCAATCCTGCAGATGACTACAAAACATGGCTATCTTGCCATGTCCAGAGTGAAACCATCCAGCTGCCTCAACATTCTTACTCTCAGATTACTTATTGCAGAGAAATCTTGAAGGGATAAACCCCCCCCACACTGATGGTTTTTCAGCAAGAGTTCAATGTCTGACAAAAAGAACCTCAGAATGGAAAATCATTGAGCAATACATCCGTGAATGATGTTGCTTCAAAGCCATAGTATTTGCATGATGTTACAAAGGTAAGAATCTGGAAACCATAGTTCTCCAAAGAAATTTTAACATTTTTAACTATAGCAGTTGTAATTTATTGTTTAATGTATCAGTTTCATCTCATTTGAGTTTTCCTATAAACTACTCAGAAAGTTTAATTTATTTGGCTTTCTTCTATGAAAATTAATATGCAAAAAAGTAATAGAAGATTTCCAAATGTTTTACTCTGAGCATTATTTTCTACTTCTCTATCATTCCACATGTCTTTAAAGTGTGTGGTGTCAATTGACTTTATGAAAGCCATCACTATCCTCTAGTGATTTTTCTGTCTTTGTCTAGGTTGCCCTTTATATTATTTCCCCACATAATTTCTGTAAGAAAAAAGATGCTCTTCCACCTTGCAATCACAGCACGCCATATAAATTCTCTTTGCTATATTGGAAGGAAAAACCAAGATAACTTATTCAGACTGGGACAGAGATGGACTTGAATGCAAATACCTCCCTGCTTTGCAGGTTTCACTATTTCTATTTGGTTCCAGTACCGACACCATAGAAAGTGACTTGTGTTATTCCTAGTTCTAATTTGGTTTGACACCTCTGACCCACAGATTGCCAGAACTTTCTTAGGCATGAGCCGTATGATGTCTTGTGGTTGGTTGTTTGGGTTTTTTCCTTTAAAATCCAGCTTGGGAAAAAATATGATTATAGATTCTCAGTATGCATTTAAATTAATAGTAAAAAATTCTTGTTGATTGCACAGAAAAAAAATGAGATGATAAAATCTAAACACTCTAAGAAGAAGCAAACAGAAAAAGCTTCATCTCATGATCGCTAAGTGAACACCATGACTATTCCAGTTCTGAAATATTATTCCAATCTGTTTTCTCTGAATTACATTCCCACAAAACGTGTATGAAATAAAAAAAAAAAAAAGCTCAGAAAGCATGACAGTCTCATTCTCATTTTTTTAAAAAAAGCAAAAAACAACTCCCCCCAAAACCCGAACAAAACCTCAAACAATTCAAAAGCAATTTATGAAATTTCCATGCAGCATGCTACTATTAAATTCTATCTGAACAAACTAAATACAAGCAAAGGGTAAAAACATTGTCTCAAAGAGAATGTGGTGTTGGAGAAGTAATTTAGGTCTTCAGAGATCAATTGTTTCTCCAAACACCTATCACTACTGAACCTAAGGCTCCCTGGCATCATTGGTGAGTGATCTCTGGTGTGAGGAGACTCTTTCATCTCAGAGTGATTATTCCAGCATGTAAATTCTTTGCTAACATGCATAAGCACTGTACAATAACCCCTACTGTTCCTATCTGAATAATCTTTTTGAAATAAAGGTTGTGGTTGCAACTAGAAATTAAGACCCTCAGCTTCCTATATTATAGTGGTTTGTAACAATTTTGTCAGGTGTCACTGGCAGCAGGAAAAGTATGATTTAAGCATCAGCTTCCTCTTAAAATTAACTAATAATCATCACCAGCTCCAGATACAAAACAGGGTGTTTTTAAACTAAGACTACCCTAAGAAAAAAAGGGGGAAAGGAGGGAAGGGAAAAAATAATATAAAATTAATAAAAAAGCCCCACACCCAACCCCAACCCCAACCCCAGTTACTATGTTAACTCAACTGTATATTGAAAGGAATAGTAAGCAAATACTCTACAGCATCTTGATATTTTTTTTTTAACCTTGAATTCTCCACTGATACTATAAATGCTTTCTAAACAAGTAACCCTTCCACATCTGACTCTCCCCTACCATTTGCCCTCTGATACTTCTCATTCATGATTACTGTATGGATACTGAATGGTTAGTGTCGTGAAATGTTTGGCAGTGGTTGGTTGTCATATAAATGAAGAATACATTTATGCAGGTTTATCCCCAGGCTCTACAGAAAACTGAAGCCAGGAAATAAAAAGCCTTATTTTGTTACTTCCTACAAAACCAATATTTTTAATGATTTTTCAGTGTCTGCACAAAATCTTACTAGTTTTATTCCTAAAGCTGCTTGGAAAAACAGATTTTTTTAAAATTTATTTGTATCTATTTCTGTCACTTGTGACTTTAGTGAAAAGATTCTATAATACCTAATTTAGATAATGGATGCAAAATATTAATTCCTTTGTTCCACTGAAAAAAAATACAAATGGAGTCCCTGAGAAGAGTCTTAGCAAATTAGTCTGTGGCCCCAAGAAAGTAAGAGTTCTGAATTCCTCCCAGTAGCCCATATACTTGCTTTAATATGCATTCAAGTAGCAAAGGGTACATGACTGAAGTTTTGGTTATAATGAATTCGTTATCCATGGTACATTAAGCACCACATTTCTCTTTATTCAAATTATACACATAATTTTAGATGTTCTATACCTAAAACCTATGAATTCTAACTAGCATAAATAACATCTGCACTCATGCAAATGAGTGCTAGCCATAGATCTTGTCCTTTTCCAGTCGACCCAAATTTGCACAGTTTCTTCCCCTCACAATCATCCTAGAGTTAAATAAATTAAATAATAGACTAAAGTTAAATGAAATAACTGTGATGACACGTCTGGCAAGTAATTGGACATAAGAGTTCAAAATTCTGTGAAATAACAGAAAACTCATACTTTTGTTTGTTTGTTTGTTTTATCCTGAACCCTCTTTAAAATGCAACTTCAAAAAGCATTTTCAGGCACAGCTTTTCCTTTTGAAATGATCTGTTGCTAACAACTCCCAAAGAAACTCTTCATTGTATACATTGCTTCAATCAGTGTCAGATACATGAATATATACATTTCTCTCTTTTGTGTATTGTGTTTGATATACTATGTTGGATTTCTATAGGGTGATAAATGTTCATGACTCGCTTCCAAATATCTTTTAACAAACTGTTTGGGACATCTGCTAGTAATATGAACCTAATAGGGCTCAAGAGACAACTGCTGAAAAGTTCCTCACATTTCAACCTAAAATGATCATTAGGCATGCATTTAGTCTGTTTATACAAGAAACTTACACAAAAATCTTTATACAAGGACCTTACACAAGAATGTTTTAACTTTTGCAGCAGATTATTCTTTCTGATGAGAGCTGAGATTTTTCACAGCATTTGATAACATTTTTCTATTATTTCAACATCTCCTCGGTAGAAATGTGTCATGTGAGCCAAAGTAGCTAAGCACCTTCATGCACTGCAAATGTCACTGCTTATGAAATTCTTTTGATAAATCTACTTTTCTCTAGTGTGTAGAACAGGTCTCTATATACAGAAAACAAAGAGTATAAAAAGATTTAATTTATACTGCAAAATTATCTAGACATTCACATCTTCTAATTCACCCTGATAACTGAGAATGAAGAAAATAATGATGGGCAGAGATTACCAAAAAGACCCTCTTGTTTTTTGATCTTCCTTAGGAAAACGTGGTATGTGTGATGGTATTACATTTCCAGTGAGACCGGGAAAAACTGAACCAAATGAAAAGGTAACATTTGTCTTCTTGGAGAGCAACAAAACAAGGGTGCTGAGTAGAATGAATATGGACAGAGTGATAGCAATGGAAGATGATATAAATATCTCTTCCTCCCCTCCCTCATTTGCCTTATCTTTGTCATCTTCTCCTGCAAAGGAATGGGTGGAAGTAAACCTGTGATAAAGTTGTGGTGAGCCTTTGCATTCATATTTAACAGCCAGCCTTTAAAGGCAAGTAGCCTGACTAGATAAACACAATTAAGAAAACTGTAAAGCAAATGCTAAGCTACCGTTCCCTTTAATGGCAATGCTTACGCAGGCAGCTGTACAGTATGAGACATGAGTGATCAATCTGCATATGAGTTTCTCAAGTATGTTGCTAATTACCCATCTATTTTCCGTTGGAGCCTCTTGTAGCCTTCTACATAATTTACAGATGGTTCTGCCTATACTGTCATGTAGAGATTCCTTCATTAGTGTGCAGCAGAACTTTATATCAGTAAGAAGTCATTTGCAAGAATGGCCTTAGAGCCTCCTGAACTTTCAACATCTCTGCTAATACTTTTGGGGTGGCAGAAGTCCAAGCAAGGTCAGATGTGACTGCTACAGTCTTGTGATAATTTGATTACATACATTCTTATTCCAAATTTATTCATAGTTGTCTCTGCACAATAGAGCTCAGAAACATCTGTGTATATATATGTATATAATTTATATAGTATAGCACTATAATATAGTACTATAGTACAATATGTGTATAGCAATTTTGTAACTGTGATATTGATATCTGTTTAATTTATAACCATGTATTGATATGAGTTACAGCTTAATTGTTTTCTGGATGTAACAGTGTTGCATATATCTTGCCAAAAAAAATCCTTATTCCATGAAGACTTAGGGGTAGTAACAGCCACTGATTTTAAAAGAAAAACACATCGTATGTGGCTACAGTGTCATATATTCAGTTATTGGAGACACAGTGGAAAAGAATTTTGCATTACTTGTTTACTGGTAGTCTTGAGCAGTGAGGTAAGCATCCTCAGAGAAGAAATAAGATAGTTCTGTTTCCTTGGTACAAAAATATGCTGCTTCTTGCGGGACTAGAGGATAGCTTCCCAAGCAAAATGTCTAACCTTCTTGAAATGACATATATTCAGAAACTTGCTACCTCAGTCTTCTCCAGGCAGCCACTGGTAGACCCCTCCTGAAGGGTCTACCCAGGATCAAAAAGTACAGAGTGCTTTTCTTTGGTATTTTTCAAACCTGTTAAAGTAAAAAACTGAAGCAAACATACATATGCTAATGCAGCCACTAGTTCTGCAACTAATGTTAGGCACCATCTTGCTACACTTATTTTATTATCCCAGTTGACATTTTATTCACTTAGTCACAATTACACTGCAGGAAAATTGTAACTGTGCTAACATAACTTACAAAGGAAAAACACAGAGCATCACACATTTCCACCTATTAACAATCAACAGTTAGGGTTTTTTTCCACAGTGTTAAATGCAAAATCTTTCATTTCTAATTGTATAATATGCTTAGTCTTTGCAACATGGCACATTTGCATATTGAAATGGATGGAAAATAAGAATAATGAACCATGCTGGGAAACCTGAATATAATGAATAAGGAAAAAAAAAATAAATCTTTAAACTCCTTTATTTTTTTCATTCTTTCAGGATGTAGCTTATGGATAAAATCTTTTGCTGGTGTCTATCTATTTAACTACATAGGTTTCAGTAGATATTTAGACATGTCTAGATTAGCCTCAACAAATTTTCCATTATAATGGTAAGCCTTCATTCACCCTCTGATTGTATTTTGTTGGCACTTTTGGGCAGGGATTTCCATTTAGCCCCTTTCCAGCTGTTTCAAGGGTCCTTTTCTGCATAGGCTCTAATATCATTTTCAGCTTTTAATTTCTAAATTCTTCTGCATAGCACTACCTGTTTTTCTTCCAGAATGATCTTTAGAGGCAATAGAGTACTGTTTCTCTCCTCTTGATCCAAAACTTCAAGTAAAGCAAACATAATGCTAGAAAGAAGGAAAAAAAAAAAAAGCAAAACACAACCCCCAAAACCACACACACACACACACACACACACACAAAGCAACCCCAAAACCAAAACAAAAAAAACCCAAACAACATGAAGAGGGTTTTTTTCAGCTAAAATATCCAGTCAGTTCATCCCTCTTTATTTAGATTGCCATCACCTAAACCTTCTGGCAATTTGAAAGTATGTCAGCCATTACGTATTTTCTGTGCAAACCTTTATATGACCTACTCACAATCCATAAAATTATAGTGACTCTTAAGAATGTGGACTCCTTTATCCTCCTCCTCACATTAGATATCTACTTCTATAGTACCAAAACTGTACTTCCAACACTTCAGTAAATGACCTGGTTGCTGGGCTCCCACAGCTCCTACTGAAGTCAAGGTTAGTTACATTTTTACATTGTCCTATTTCTTTCTCCTATACATTTACATGACAAAGCTACAACTTTATGATCATTAATAACAGCTACAACTATGCAAGCTAACATAATTACAATAAAATCGTATGCTTCAGGGCATAAAATGGTAATCTGTGGGAGTCAGGAAAGAACTTTTCTCTCATTATGACATTAAACAATGGACAGGTGCTTTATGGTGGCTTTTGCTGTTATTTGAAGCTTCAAGTACAGGCAGCTGCTTATGGAAGCAGAATGCCAGAGTAGGTTTAATAATGGCAATAATCCAACATTACCTCTTTTATATTCTCATAACATCTTACCCATTATGTCTCTTATTGTGACAAATAATATTGATATTATGATGACCACATAGGTAATTTTTATTTATCCTTTGCTAAAAGAGTATTCCTTTGTGATTCCACCAGTCACTTGGCAATATATTTTTGTTTTTATAAGTAAAAACCCTGTGATTAATTCTGAAAGAAAATCTTAAAGTGAAAAGTCGCTAGGAAGTAATGAAAGTAAGAGTCTTAGCTAAGTGCACATGATTTCAAACCAACCCCCCAAAATGTGCTCCAAAGCCATGTTTTCCTATATTCCATTTCCCTTAGTACAGAGGAATAGAAGGAGCAAGAAACAAGAGAAAATAGTCCAACAAAAATAATGTAAAATTGACTACAAAAGCCATGACAAAATGAGAGAGCAATACAATAAACACACCCTAAATGAAGTTCTTCAGTTCCTTGGATGTTCTGTTTCCAGTGTGGATTGGCTATTTATTAATTCTTTTTATTCTTAAAAAAAAAACAAAACAAAACAAAACACCAAACAAAAAAAACACCTAAAGTGTGCATACTGGGGAAAACAAAACAAAATGAAACACTTTTATCAATTTTTAATTGATAAATTGGTTTATTTGTATTCTTTCTAAATTCATTATTCTACAATATTATTCCACTGTTTTGCCAGATGGTCAGTGAAGTCAAGAACTAAGTTCAAATAGGTAGATTTTCCTCTTAGAACCAACATTATTGACTTAAATTTTTCAAATCACTAACTACATTCTCCTGGTACCCTTAGCAGTTAACCCTCCCCACCTTTCTCCCTTGGGATAAATGCCTAATTATCTCCATCAATTACAGAGGAATCAGAGGAAGATTAAAATCACTATGCTACAGCTTTGGGAATATTTCCTTAGATTCTTAACTTTGTTGTTAAAGTTAGGTGAGGTGAATTCTGATTCTGTATATGAAACAAGGAAAACTTCATTATTAGAAAATCAAACACATCCTTAGTGCACATAGATCCATAATAAATAGAACACTTGTAGTATCTTGGAGAGGGAGAAGACCAGGAAACTGTTACCTTGGTTCCCCAGCAGCCAGCATGAATACCTAGTAGATAAACAGTCCAGTACCAGACCATTTACCTCTCTCCCATCCAGAAAATTGTTCTCATATCACAGTTTGGTGTTCAGTTCCCAAATGAGGAAAGTATTCAGCCAATCTGTCTCAGGTGTCTTGGGGAATGTTATCTAGTGCCATCATCATTCTCTGTCTTCAACGTGTTATAATTTCAATTTCATGTAATGCTTGAAAGAAAAGGTATAATGAGAGTTTGCTTAATTTTACTGACCTATCTAAGCACCCAGATCCCAAATTTCTGTGATACATTAGCTGTATCATTGTTATCAAGGTTATCTGTAACAGCCTTTTCCACTCTTCCCCCCCCCCCCCCCCAATCAGGCTGCCTACATTGAAAATCCAGAGTTTGCAAAAAGTAATAGTGCTTTCGAAAGTGAGAGCAATTCCTGGTCAAAAACCTGCACAAATGAAGCTCACTTGATAGCCTTATTTTATGTTCCTCTCACATAAACAGAGGACAGGGGTTTCTTTCTCTGTGAAGTTCTGTCCATGTGTGTTCTTTGCTAAATTAATTAGGCAAACAAAACTGTCTGGGCCATTGTTCCAATGGACCCACAGATGGGAATAACCTTTCTTGTTCTTTAAAACTCGAGAACATAGACATGGTTAATTCACAAATTTGTACACTCAAATACCCATACCAGAAATAGTCAAATCAAGAAATAGCTATAATGATATAAGACTTCTATAGTTAGTCATATCCAGTCCACAGAACCTGAGTCTGAAACAATACATATTTATAAAGCCTTGTTTGCAATAATTCTATGAAGATAAACCCCACTTTTTTTCAGACAGTCTTGAGAAAATCACACTGCACTCACTAGTACTGAACAAAGGAAAAAGGATACATTTCTCAAAAACATTAAATAGCTTACCAAATTCTGGCCAGGGTGAAGACATTTAGCTTTAACACAGTCTCATATGGATATTTTTAGGCTGTGTTCTGCACGAAGGATGTGTGTATGTATGTACAAAAGAGTAACACTCAGATTAAACTGGGGGTGTAGATTTTCACCGGATCTAAATATGTTCACTTGGTCTTAATTTACTCTCCTTGAAGTTGGAGCAGGATCCTGATTCATTTTTCACAACTAAACTGCAAACATAAATCTGAACAGACTCTAAATTTGGGGCCAGTCTTTGTGGCTTAGGCATATCATTGCTTTAAAAAACAGCAGAAATCATCCTCAGAACACAGAACATAGAAACAAAGTATCTGTGAGAGTTGCTCATTCCTAAGAGAAATATTTTATATTAAAAAAACCTTTCAGAATAAAATCTGGAAGACTGAATGGAAGAAAACATTAAGATTCTCTTTTGCATGTTGTTTAATTACCCTGCTTCAAGCCAGAAGCATTCACTATTCCCTTTAGGATGTGATCTGCAATGCGAGCTCTGCTAATCCAAGAAGGCTACTGGTGCAGCTCTTTAAGGCATGACTAAAAAATGTTTTCTGAATTCAGACAATCTGAGATGGAAATCATACACAGCTGGGACCTCTAGAGGTTTAATGATGAGTTTATTTGGTTAGGAGGTATTGCTGCCCACTTTCCATTTTCATTTACTATTATTTTATTAAGTTAAAGACTAGCAAGCACCAATGCATGTCCACCTTGAGGAGACTGCACAACTGCTTGCTCTATCAAATTCATAAAGATGCTTACAGATTTGTCATTACACTCATATCTTTTTTTTACATTTATTGCTACATAGGTGTCCCATCTGTTTTCAGTCCCAATGAACACTAATAGCACCTTACATCTGGAACTCTGACAAATTCAGAGGTCAAATAGTTCCCCAGAAAGGTTCCCCCATTGCAAAGAAAAATGAGAAAAAGAATAATGCTGCAAATAGCTGAGCTGTAGCTCAGCTGGAAAACACAGTCAGTCTTCTTTTGGGATTACAAAACATTTCTTTGCCAAAGACAAGTAATTGTTATAGAAATAAAGATATATGTTATACATTGGGGTTTTGATATGCATACTTCAAGAAGAACTAAAGACTGACTGAAAGGTAATCAAATCTTTGCAATAACAAATTGTATTAGCAGGAAGTTTCTAATGTACAGACATAAAGTCTTTTGAAATTCAGTGAGAGAAAAAATAAATAGAGGGTAAAGAAAGTTTAAAGACATTTTGGCAAAACCAAAATACTATCACAACCAACTTGGAAAAGTGCAAATGAGTATGTATAAATAAAAACTATTCAGAAAAAAAAAAAGATCCTATCCAGCTGAAGCAAAAAATGGCAAATGTATTTCCAGCATAACATAGCTGTAATAGAATATATAGCAAATATTCTATAGAAAAATATTTTAAATTCAACACAGTTGTTCATTTGTGTATTGCAATCTATTGCTAGTTGAAATGACCCATGCCTGGGAGCTGGTCCAGTGAGTTTCCAGACATTAGTACACTATCAACAGTACAATCAAGTAATGAAATGCAGTCTTCTGGATTTAGCATACCAAACTGGGGAACTATGGAGGGACCCAGCTGTCGGTGTAATATTAATCATAATTTTTTGTTTGTTTTTACACTGGAGTATCCTGTAAAAAAAAAATATTACAATTTTGTAACTGTTGGCCTTTCTATTTTGTAGGAGTCGTGTGGTCACATAATAGGCATCAGGCATAAATTTAGTAGGAAACAGGCTAGACTGTTACTCAGTTCTAATTTTACTGTTGTTCTCAATCCCTTCTATGTGTATTGCAGAGGGAAACAGTAGAAGAATAAAGTTATTCTTGTTCTGGGCAGTATCCTCTAGAATAGAGATTCCTCAATGTTACCTCATTACAAATTATTATTATTATTAAACAGAAAATTCAGTTATATCAGATGTCTTTTTAAATTTCTGTCTTATGAAAACAAAATATGATGAACATAGGGATTTTTAGGTCTTTTGACAACTATAATTCAAATGTAATATAGATAGTAGCATTTAAATGTAATATTTGATAATTTCAGTATTTTTGTGATGTCTTAAAGAAAACCACCAAATGTCCAAATCTGCACATTTTTTTACTTGATTTTCTACGTGTATGATAAACACTGATACATTTTTGTGTCTTTATTAAAATAGTTGTATATCCTCTGCACTCAAGGCAGAGTCTATGCTAACTGCAAAAACTACAGAGCTTTTACTAAGGAAATCAGTCTTATAGAAAACTGTCCAATGTCAACAACATTATATGTTTTTATTTTATAGTTTGAGGAAATAAAAAATACAATTATTTTCATACCAAAATAGGGATTTTTTCCTACAAAAAATCTGCAGAATGTGAAGGCAATAGGAACCTAACATCCTACTCTCTTCAGTTACGAGAGATACATTTTTAAATAAAATATTCTACACTCTAATAACACTAAACCATCACCTTTCTTTAAGGGGGTATCTTTAATGGATATATTGAAATAATTTGAAGTCAATAAAAGGACTGTCATTTTCTTTAGTGATTTTAGATCAGGCTCAAAACCATTTATTTCTACCATTTCATTTTTTCTCCCATTTTACATATCCAGTTTAACTTCAGAACATGATTGATTTCAGCTAACATTAGCCTTCAAAATTGTTAGATATTTCACATGCCTCTATAGTCAATTAAGACATCTGTCTGGGATATATATCGCAGAATGATTAGAGGTGCTTGTCTCTTGCCCCTAGATACTGATGAAGCCTAGATAGGTATACGTTGCTAGATTTGTGACAAGTTAAAGTGTATTGAGTCCCAACCTGTCCATTTTAAGGTCTTCAGTGTATTTAGAAATTACATATCCAGATCCCCTAAACATGCATGCCAAATTTTGGATCTCCTCAGTAAATTGTACACTGATGATAGTTCTGAACTATTGAATGGGTAATCTGCTGTACATGTTAAAAAAGTACCTTATTATTTCTAAGGAAGATCCTTTGATTAACATACTAGACAGAGACTCAAGCTATCCTTACATTCACAGACAGCTCCACTGAACAGGAAGAGTCTTTTGTTGGTCTTCTGTTTTTAAAGCAGGATGTTTTAAAAGAATTTCCCTTCCCTCTTTCCATTTCTTTTGACATAGAGCTCCTTACAAATTCAAATCCTTTGGCTTGTGGCATTTTTATTAGTGCCTGTTAAATTAGAACTAATCACACTTGCTAATATATTATCATGAATAGTTGTATTGACATGTTCTCTGTTTTTTTCAGATATAATTTCAATATTATTTTTAAATGTCTACATTTATTCATTAAAATTAAGATAAAATTCTTCTTTTATACAATATATTTTCTGTTATTAAAGCACATAGCTAATGTACCTCAATTCCATAATAATACATGTTTTTGGGGTTTTTTTTTCAGAGCCATAAAGTTTAATACCTTTTCTTCTGGAATCATAGTAGCAAATTGCAAATTATGTATGAAATGAAAAAATCCCAGTCCACTGTGCAGACAGAATATGGACAATGCTAGGCATTCTTAGACAAGATATCCACAAGAATAAAAAAAAGAAGAAAGAAAGAAAAAAGAAAAAAAATACTAGAATAAGCCAGAACACTTAAAGAAACAACCAAAGCCCATTGTAGTCACAGAAAGACTCTTATAAACCTCTGTAGACTTTGGATGTAGTGATTCTAGAAGGTTTCTTTGAAGGAGTGTCTTTTATTATCTCTTCTGTCAGACTTCTTTCTTTGAATCTTTAAAACTCCTTGCAGTCATACAGCTCCAATACCAATGTTTCCTCAGACCACATATTTCAAATCACTTGCCTGTACTTGAAATATATAAACAAGAAATTTCACAGAAAAATGACAGAATCATAGAAAAGTCCAGGTTAGATCGGAACTCTGAGATCACATGTTTACCTTTCTGTTGAAAGGAGGCATTAAATTAGGTTATCCATGGCTCTGTCAAAACACTCTTGGATATTTCCAGTGAAGGAGACTCTACCACTCCTCTGGACAACCTATTGCAAGATTTCATTACTCCCACAGGAAAGATTATGTTTCTTATATCCAGATGGAATTTCCCCTGAAGAAACTTGTGTGTGTTGTCCCACCACCATGCATTCTTACAAAGAAGTATCTCCATCTTTGCAGTAATGACATTTTAGGTGCTGGAAGACTGTGATTAGACTCACACGTGCTCCCCAGCCACCTCCTCTCCATCATGGTTGAACTCAAGTTCTTCAATATTTTGATGCATCAAGTTCTCCAGTCCTCAAACCATCAGAGTAGTGGCCCTTCACTGGGCCCTTTCCAATTTTTCAGTTTTTCCTCTCACTTGAACTGGGGCAAGCACAGCTGGACACATTATTCCAGATGTGGCCTAAGAAGTTCCAAGTAGAGTGGACTAATCACACACCTTTATCTGCTGGATTTGCTCTTACAGATGCAGCCCAGGACATTTGCCTTCCTTGCTGCCCTACCACATGGCTAATTGATGTTCATCTTCCTGTCCACCAGGGCCCCCAGAGGCATTTCAGCAGAACTACACCTCAGCCAGTATTGCCACTGGGGATTATTCCATTGCCTGTGCAGTACTTTTCACTTATCTTTGTTAAACCTCATAAAATTCTTGCTAGACCAATCTTCCAGCCCATTGAGGTGTCTCCATATAGTGGCTCTTCTTTCCAGTGTATCTCTCCTCCCAATCTGACGTTTTCTGCAGGCTTGATGAGGAGGCATCCAGTCCTGCCATCCAGATCATTTACAAAAATTTTGAATAGTATTGCACCCGGTATTGATCCCTTTATGGGGGAAAAGCTTTTCTAAGAATGTTGTTTTCTTCACAGCATGAGAAAAAAGAAAGCAGAAATTATTTTATTCTGATAGAATAATGGCCCAACACAAAATCCAGGGCCATAAATGGGTACATCTACATTTTACATTTAGTGTGTTGGAGAGGTGTGTTTGGTGAGAATTTGCTTGTATCCGTGCTTGGAGTCCTGCAGCATGCACCTGAGGGCACTACTGGTATGCTCAGAACAGTTTCCCTCCCAGGCAACCAGAGCAGAAGTCATAGAGCAGGGAGGCACTTAAAGTACCCCACTTCCCATGTGGATGCAAGGTTCTCCCACAGCTCTTTCTACGTGTGCATGGCTAGTGCTAGGATCAGCATCTCCTGCAAACTTCATTGCTAGTAATTACATGATGGGACAGGAAATGCGGACCTGGAACTATAACAGACCATGGTAAATCAAATGTTTGTCCTTCCTTCCTTGCATTGCACCTGTCAATAATGTAGATGCATCCGATAAGGACTATCATTGGATTCAGTGTAATTTGATTGGCCTTCAAACACATAGAGTAATCCTGAGTAACAATCAGGAAATCTTGATTTTTTCCCAGACTGTCTTAGATTCTCCCTCACAAAAATACCTGATATTTGCACAGGTAGATGGATTATAAACCATGTGATGTAGAACTAATGTAGCCCTGTAAATATAGTATTGCTGGCCACAGTGTCTAAGTTAACTCTTCAGGGCCTCAGGAGTAAAAATTGTCCAGACCGATCTTGGCCTGCCCTAGAGCTTTGGTTTAGCTTGTTTCACTGTAACAACTGTCTAACCATAAGTTGAATACTATCTAACTCAGCCTAGCTCTAGCTGAATTTTCTGCAACTATTACACCTCTTGTTATAACAATTTTTATAACATTCTGTAACTAATAGATCTTAAGAGCAAGTAGGTTTTTTACAACCCTAGAATAAAAATGTAATGTAGAAAAGTACAAGTGTAAGATGATAGCAGAGGCCTTGAAAGTGTGGGCATAGGATAACACCTGAGGCTCCAAGCTTATAACATCTAAACAATTATCAAAACCTAGTCAATAACGGAATAAAGTCTTACGAGCTATGTCAAACTAGTTTTATGTATAACAAAGTGAACAAGGAAAAGCTGTCCAATATATGTAAAGCGTGCCATATATATTAATTTCAGATATGAAGTAGAGTTTAAATGAATGAAGAAAGATGTAAAAGATGTAACAAGATAAGCCCATGTAAACCTCAGAGGGAGCAGGAACCAACCCCCGTTAGAAATATACTCTCAGAAAAAAAATCAGTCAACTGGTGACTCACCTCAAAGTTCCCCATAATTTTCTCTTGAGGAAGGTTAGCCCTGTTAACCTCAGGATCCCAGAGGCAGTGCAAGGGTAAGCACAAAACCAGAGAAAAGGGATAGGTACTAGGAAGTGTGTGTATAACAATTTTAACCATTTTATCAGTGAAAGTTTTCCCCATTTTTTGTAATAATTAGATAATTTAGACTATAAATGTTACTATCATTGTTAGACTATTAATGCTAGTATCATTGTAACTCAGTAACAACTCTTTGGTTAGTCTGTTAAGACTTCAATTAGACTAACAAATTTTAACTTTGTATATAAGGTATGTTTCTCAGTCCTCATTACTTGCAGTAAGTACTACACTTAAAAAGTTGACTATATCTAGTCTTTAGTGACTTTTTAATTATTTTATTAATTTAATTTTATTAAAAACTGCCTATGACAACTGTGGGGTATTTTTTCATCCTTTTCAATTAAAACATTAAAGAACATTTTAGAAAAGACCTTGAATTGTTTTGGTGAAATAGAGACAATAGAATTCTTTGGGCTAGATCCATAGGGAAGGATTTATTAAACAAATAGTTCCTCTAGGATTTACCCAAATACACAGGCATCCCAGCATTCAAACAATTACTACCTATTTGCTATATAACCCTGTAGGAGCCAAAAGACCTGTGGTCATAAAAATAAACATACTGAAATTCTCTAAGCATCTATAATTCTATTCCCAGGTAGTTACAGACATGCATATTAAAGAATCTTAAATTATAAATGGATGGATGGATATAGATGGATGAATACAGAAACTTTAGGAAGAACAGACTAGGAAGATGAGGAGAGGGAGTTGCCCTTGATGTGAGGGAACAACAGCAGTCCATTGAACTGCCTTGGGATGGATGATGAACAAGCTGAGAGCTTATGGGTCAAGATTAGAGGGCAGACCAGCTTGGGTGACATTGTGGTGGCTGTCAGCTACAGACTTCAGTAGCTACAGCTACTTCTTCTTCAGGAAGAAGAAGCAGATGAGGCTGTCTTCAGACATTGGAAGAAGCCTCAAGTTCACAGGCCCTGGCCTTTGAGCAGGGGGCTTGAACCGCACTGAAACCAGCTGGTGCAATAAGGCACAAGAAACCCAGAAGTATTCTGGAGTCCATTGATGGCAACTTCCTAAAACAGGTGATCAAGGATCCAATGAGAGGAAATTCTCTGCTGGACCTCATACTTACGAATTAGGAAGAACTGACTGTGGATGTGAGGGCCAGGGGCAGCTTTGACTGCAGTGAACATGATGTGGGGGAGTTTAAGATCCGAAGAGGTGGAAGCTAGGCAAAAAGCAGGATGACAGCCTTGGGCTTCAGAAGAAAAGACTTTAGCCTGTTCAGGGGTGAATTCCATGGGAGAAGGTTCTGGAGACAACAGGCATCCAGGAAAGATGGTTGACTTTCAAAGATCACCTCCTCCAAGCTCAAGAATGGTCCATCCTGATAAGCAGAAAGCCAAGAAAAGGTGGAAGGAGACCTGCATGGATAAACAAGGAGCTCCTTTGAAATTCAAACATAAAAAGGAAGCATACAAGGAGTGTAAGTAGGGATAGGTGGCATAAGAAGTATCGAGATACTATCTGAGCATGCAGGGTTGGGGTTAGGAAAGCCAAAGCCCATCTGGGGTTGAATCTGGAAAGGAACTTGCAGAGGTCATTTTCAAACATGTGAAGGATAAGAAGCTGACTGGGAGTAGTTAGCAAGGATTTATGATTAGGAAATCATGCTGGACCAACCAGGTAGTCATCTACGGTGAGATGACTGGTTTGGTGGATGAGGGGAGAGCAGTGGATGCTATTTATGACTTCAGTAAGGCTTTCAACACTGCCTCCCGTAAAATACTCATGGATAAGCTGATGACAGGCTAGATAAGTGGTCAGTGAAGTGAGCTGAAAATCAGATGAGCTTCCAGTCTCAAATGGTAGTGGGCAACAGTGCAAAGACCAACTGGAGGCCAGTCACTAGTGGTGTACCCCAGGGACAATAGAGTTAATGTTTTCATTAATGACCTGGATAATGGGAAAGAGTGCACCCTCAGCAAGTTTGCAGATGATGCAGCCCTGGCACAAGCTGTTTGATACACCAAATAGTTGTGCTGCCTTTCAGAGGAAGCTTGGCAGGCTGAAAAATAGGCTAACAGGAACCTCATGAAATTCAACAGACAGGGAAATGCCCAGTCCTGCACCTAAGGAGGAATAACCCCTAGCACAAGTAGACACTGGGGACAAGCTGTCTGGAAATCAACTTCACAGAAGAAGGCCCTGCTGGTTCTTGTGGACAACAAGGTGACCATAAGCCAGCAGCGTGCCCTTGCAGCAAAAAAAGTCAACAGCCTCCTGGGCTGCACTAGGCAGACCATTGCCAGCAGGTCAAGGGAGGTGATCCTTCCCCTCTGTTTAGCCCTGGTGAAACACATCTGGAGTGCTGTGTCCAGTTCTGGGCTCCCCAATACAAGAAAGACATGGACATACTGGAGTAAGTCCAAAGAAGGGCCACAAAGATGATTAAGGGACTGGGGTATCTGACATAAAAGGAAAGGCTGAGACAGTGAGGTCTGTTTAGCCTGGAGAGAGAAGGCTCAGGGGAGAGTCTTATCAATGTGTATAAACATCTGATGGGGAGCAATAAAGAAGGTGGTGCCAGACTCATCATTTGTGCCCAGTGACAGGATAAGAGGCAATGGGCATATATGAAAACACAGGAAATTCTATTTAACTGTAAGCAAAAAAAAATTTACTGTAAGTGTGATTGAACTCTGGAATAAGTTTGCCCAAAGAGGTTGTAGACCTTGGAGATTAATACCTCCATCATTGGAGATATTCAAAACGCAGCTGGACATGTACTTGAGCCCCCTGCACTTGGTGGCCCTGTTTTGAGCAGGTAGGTTGGACTAGAAGACCTCCAGAGGCTTCCAGCCTCAACTATTCTGTGATTCTGCAATTCTGCAAATACTTGTCTCATTCTTCATATACTGAGATTAAAAACTGAAGTGTTCCTCTACCACTCTAACAATTTGTAATTTGTGTTTTCGTTACATAAAATATTACATATGCAATGTCCCTAATATTTTTCTCATTAGCTCAGAAATTAAAATCTTTATCAGGGTTATCAGAAGCTTACGTTTAATTCTGTCTTCTTGTAGGCTTTTAAAACACACTCCTCTGTATTTCCTAACAGTATCCTCGCAGTAAGTTACAGAGCACTCTGATGTGGTGTTTCCTTTAAATATTTTGCAGAAGATCTTTAACTTCCACATACAATTAGAACTCAGTTTGGTGAGAAGGAATAAACTACCTCTATAGCTAGTAACTACGGCATTATCACAAAGAATATGCATAGGTCAATGCTGCCATCATATATTTATTAATTAATTGATCTTTATTTTTTCCTTGAAGAAACAGCTAAAAGACTTTCACCCTGTGTGGAGATACCTCAATATACCCCTTAAATTAGCTAAGCTGCCACATCCTCCATTTCTTAGGTGTGCTCTGTGACAGAGGACTCCAGGGGTCCCCAAAAAATTTTAAGGCTCTGGATCATAGAATTATAGAACAGTTTGGGTTGGAAGGAACCTTTAAAGGTCATCTAGTCCAACTTCCCCTGCAATGAGCAGGGACATCTTCAACTAGATCAGGTTGCTCAGAGCCCCATCCAACCTGACCTTGAATGTTTCCAGGGATGGGGCATCTACCACCTCTTTGGGCAACCTGTTGCTGTGTTTCACCACCCTCATCATAAAAAATGTCTTCCTTATATCTAGGCTAAATCTACCCTCTTTCAGTTAAAAAACATTACCCCTTGTCCTATTGTAACAGGCCCTATTAAAAAGTCTGTCCCCATCTTTCTTATAAGCCCCCTTTAAGTATTGAAAGGCTGCAATAAGGTCTCTCCAGAGCCTTCTCTTCTCCACGCTGAACAGCCCCAACTCTTTCAGCCTGTCTTCACAGGAGAGGTGTTCTGTCTCTCTGATCATTTTTGTGGTCCTCCTCTGGACCCACTTCAACAGATCCATGTGTTTCTTGTGCTGGGGACCCCAGATCTGGATGAAGTACTCCAGGTGGTGTCTCACCAGAGTAGAGGGGCAGAATTACCTCCCCTGACCTACTGGCCATGCTTCTTTTGATGCAGCCCGGGATACAGTTGGCTTTCTGGGCTGTGAGCGTCCATTGCTAGCTCATGTCCAGCTTTTCATCCACCAGCACCCCCAGGACTTTCTCCACAAGGCTGCCCTCAATCCCTGCATCCCCCAGCCTGTATTGATACCCGGGGTTGCCCCAACCCAGGTGCAGGACCTTGCACTTGGTCTTGTTGAGATCCACATGGGCCCATTTCTTGAGTTTGTAATATCACATGGATATCACATGGATATCACAGGGTTGCAAGGAACTCAAGAAATAAAAAAAACAATCTCAACTTTGACAACATCCCACTCTCACATTTATTTATCTTTAACGTTTTCCAACCAAAACACTGGAGAACTCTAGATCTATGCCTAACACTTGCTTAGGACCAAATGGATTTGGGGGTGATCAGCTGTGGAAAGATCGAAGAGATAGAAACCGAAGGAGTTTCAGAGGGAGATGCTGTAAGAGACTGTGTTGGACTATGTTTGTCTCTACATTGCTGCTGCACAGTTACCATCTGCTAGCCTCAACATCCTGTTGCTGTGGGGGAGCACGCGCTGAAGGCCCTGAAGAAACCACCATATCGGTCTGAAGCTAGCAGTGCCTACCAAGCTGTGCTTGCCCACGAGCAAGGTGAAGAAACCACCGTGAACACCTGGGCATGCACCCATGGAGGAACACGGGGTGGCACGTATGATAATGAGCTCCATGGAAATGGGTGAACTTTTCAGAGAAATTGTGGGGACCAGGGCAATAAAAGAACTGTGTACTCCTCTCTCGAACAACTGAAAAGCACTGAAAAGCAACTGAAAAGGAACAAAAAGACAAAAAGGAACGAAAAGGGAACTGAAAGGACTGAAAAGGGACTGCAGCGCTTGGAACTGGGACTTTGGCATCACCTGTCTGCTGGAACCTGGAACTTGGACCCTCCATCACCTGCACCAAGACTGAGTCAACGGGACGTTGCTGGCTTCATGGTGGTGGTAACTAGTCTTGCTGTATCTCTTCCATTTTCTTGCTTAGGTCTGCCTCTTTTTCCTTTCTTCTTCCCTCTGTCCTGTCACTATTATCAGCTGTTATAGGAAATAAAACTTGTAAGGTTGTACGGCATCTGACCTCGTTTGTGTCTTAATCCCGCTCTTGGGATCATTTAAGAACCCTCTCCGATATTGGATCAGGACAGATGCTAAGGCTACTCTGTATTTTACTTAGAACAGCATAATTTCAATATTATGCAGCATAATTTGAAACCTTTGTAACAATATTTCATGGCATTCAGTAACACTGGCAAAAAAAAAAAAAGTGTCACGATAACTAACATGCCAAAATTTAATGCAGCCTGGACCACAACTAACATAAAAGAGGAAAAGTTTATTCCTAGCCTTGTATGGAATAAAAAGACTAGTCTCATCCTTGAGGTTATAATGCTGTAGACAGGAAGTTCATGTGGTTATACTGATTTCTTTCTTTTTTCAAGATACAGATTTTTCTTTTTAGAAAAATTAATTTCACTGTATGTTTTAATGTCATATGTGTATATGATGATATATTTCTCCCATGAATGTTTTACTGATACCATTATTCCATGACACATTAAGTGAAATTCAGTTCCAAATTAAAACATTTATGTTTTGCTCTCTAAATGTAGATTACTCTATATGTCCAAACTCCCATGAGAGTCAACATAGGGCTACCAATAGAAACTACAAAATACTCACCTTAATGTCTTTAAACTGAAATAGCCCCTCCCTGGAAATCTTCAAGACCATATTGGATGGGGCTCTGAGCAACCTGGTCTAGTGGAAGGTATCTCTGCCCATGGCAGGGGGGTTGGAACTAGATGATCTTTAAGGTCCCTTCCAGCCCAAACCATTCTATGATTCTATGAATCTATGATAGATTAGACACCTATATTTGCTCAACCAAATTTCTCTCTAAGATCTGTTGACTGTCTTGATTAGATTTCCACTGACATAATGGAGACTAGACACGTATCTCACCTGTGTGAGATATGTAACTGAGTGAGCTTATCAAAGGTAAACCTGGGTATTAATGCCTCCTGTGTGGATGTACAATGTGTGTTGTTCATTTCCCTAGTTCTGAATTTTTAGTGAGACTTTGTACTAGACTTACTGTACTGTCAAATCATGGATTTTGTGCTATTGAAACCTTTTTTATCTGAATTCTTTATGAAGCCTTTTTTGTTTTGAATAAAATAATCAAATTCTCTGTATTTGACTAAAACTGACTCTTGTACTCTGACTTTAGGTTTGCAATATTTCCTCCATACATACCTTCTTGTTCTGAACTTGAAGAGTTGTATTTACCTAAGTGTTAATCAGAAGATAAGAAATAGAAACAAAGACCACAAAATGTATTTCCTTAACATGTTTGTCTTTTTCAGTCCAGTTTATTTTTGTTGTACTTCCACTGAAGAAGATTTGCCCTATTCTTCCTCTGGAAAAAATAAACTACTTTCTAAACACGTACTTCTTACCTGAAAGTAGAAGCAAATGATCTATTGAAAGAAAAAGAAAAAAAACAAAAAAAGAAGAGAAGGGAAAAAGTATCTCCTTTATTTATTCATGGGTCAAACTAAGCTTTTCTTTAAAATCTTTCCATATCTTTAATACAAAAGGATGTTTTGTACCAGTTCAGCTATGTGACTCTAACAAGAGCCACCTGGCTGTGGAATATTGTTACTGGTGTTTTTATTACTGAAAAGGTGGAAGGAGAAAAGCCTCTCTCTTACAGTAATTTGATTTTCAATTTGAGGGTTAAGCTAGTTAATGGGAAGTCCTGGACAATGCTGAAAATAAAAAGGGCAAATGGACATGAATATTAAAAGGCTTCAACATATAATGCTGGTAGTACTACTGTATTCTGGTGGCTCGCTAAAAAGATTAAGTAACAAACTTTAGGTTGAGTTAAAATCCATTTACATAATATCTGATTCTAACATTTGTGCATGGTTATTTATAAAAGTTTAAGACCTTGCTGTTTTCTTATTAGGCACTTCATAACCCATGTATGTTAGATTTATTTTTAAGCGACACTTCTTCCAGACATGTATTTTGTGAATACGTCCTTACTGAATGATCCAATAATAAGAGGCAACTGAGTAATGGGTGTATTTTATTTTCCAGCTGACTACAATTCTGAAGCAAGCTGCCTCTTGACATTTAATAGACTAGTGCTGAGATGAAGGACTGATTGTTTATTGCATAAAACATAGTTTGATTTCTCACAAATTATATTTTGGGTATTCTAACATTTACAATGTAACTTTAAAAACTTTTAGCACATTGTGAATTCAGAATTATGTCACATACAATAAAGATGTGAATCTGCTCTAGATCGCAGAGTACCTATTATTTCATTAAGCTGTCTACTTTTTCTGTCAGGTTGCAATGTAGTTTAACAGCTCTTATTTTGTAAAACAAACTTGCTTGACAAAGGTACACAATAAACACAGAATTTTGGGATTCCAGATTTCAAAGAGCAATTGCATCAAATTTTATTGATATATGTGATGGCTTGCCATATTCCAAAATGTGAGATATACAGATAATAATCCTCAATTTTTTTTTTTTCCTTTTTTTCTTATTACAATCAGAGCTTGTATGTGCAGACTTCCCTATAGGGTACCATACCTTATCTATCAAGGCCTTATACTGCAAAAGAACTTTAAAAAATTAGAAAGGAGGACTAAATCAACAAACTATAACCCTAATTTTTAAGACATGAGTCATAATTTTCAAAAAAAGATGATTAAAGTCAAGTTCCTAAGTTTATGTTCAAGGCCAATTAAATTAATAGGAACTTCTAAGAGTTTTATTTTCAGGAACACTTACCACCTAAATAGGTGTAAAAAAGATGATTTTACATGGATTTTAAGACTTTTTGTTTTAATTTGGTTAAGATGTGCAAAGTAACAATGTGTAAAATGAGTACCGATTGATTTTTGTCCCCGGTCCATCTTATGTGCAAGGTGTTTCATACTCCAAAGCTAGTTGGTTAATTTAGGTAACTGAGAAGTTTCTGAGGTTTTTTTATTTTATTTATTTATGATAGCTGCTCTTCCTACCTTGGTTACAGAGAAGGCTGTGATTTGACATGGATTTCTTTTGGCCACAGTTCAAGTGGTAAGCAGCCTCCAAACCCTCCATGCAGCTTTCCCTCTGTACCACCAGGTGTGCCAGTAGGATTTTTCGTGGGCTCCAGAATTCCCAGGTGAAGGAACTGGTCTTCATGAAAATAGTTTGGAGAGGAAGAAAAAAGGGAAGCAAAAAGTATTTTTAAATGGAGCCAATTCCCTAATCTCATTCCCCACAGATAGATGTATCAGTGGAAATAACTGGGGTGGGAAGTGCCAGGGCAGCTGTAAATGGCAGCAATAGAACTGGTTAAAGAAACCTATGTCAAACCATATCCTGACTGTAAAAGGTTCAGCCCTTTGTGGCAGCCAACTGATTGCTTACTTCCCATGATATTTCAGTCTTCTAACAGAGGAGTCTATACTATAACCTTTACTTGGGCTAAGTAGTAGTTATTAACCCAAGCTTTCATACTGAAGTGCTATTGAAGTTGGTGGGAATATTTGCATCAGTAAATGCCACATGGGTGCATTAAGGATTATGGCACTAGACTCTCTTCCATTTGTTCATAAGCTGCTGAGTCAGCTGACATTTCTGGCATATAAATGCCGCTGGATCTCAGGGGTTTGTTTTGTTTTCATTTACTAAAGACATTCAAGTAGATACATCCAAGACAAACAAAATTAAAAGAAAATGTGAAAAAGCCAGTGAGTCATTCACCTTACCCTGTCAGCAGCACTAGAAATAATAAACACTAGTATTAAAAGGCAATAGCACTAGGAGTTATCAAGTAGTATAAGACATCTATCTACTTATTTTAAATAATGCATTATCTTTAGAGTGCTCCACTCAAAGGAAGGGTAATACTCAAGAAGGGCTCCTCCAGAATCACATGAGAAAGGAGACAACATACAGTTAACTCTGGATGAGACTTTTTAAAAATGAGATTTCTTAAGATATGGATGGTAGATTCTTAATGAATTCAAAGGTTTTTATCATAGAATAATGAAACATTTCAAATTTTCCTAGTGCTTTAGATTATTTTGCCTCTGTGGCCAGAGGATAGATGAATTTAAACAGATGACTAACTTTTATTGACCTAACACTGGGAAGAAGTGCTGAATGCTTGCCTCTTGCAGTTACTGGCCATATAATAGGGCTTGGTGTAAGATTTCAAAGCACTTTCCATAGCTGATAGCTTAGCCTTACTCTGCTGCCTCACAGAATTGATTCACTTTTTCACTCTCTCTTATTTTATCACATAAAGGATAACAAGAACATTATTTTTTCAAGGATTCTCTGTTCTTGTTACAGGCAAAAAAATTATGCTGGCCACATCCTTAGAGTTGGCCCATTTGGACTTAGCTATGCTGGATATTGTTGACAATTTATGGTGAATGAACCATTCTTAGAGGTAGATTCTTGTTGGTTTAATCTGAATTGTGTTTCCTGAAGCCCTGATCAGTTATTAATCAGATTCAAGTAATCCTGGAAAATGAATCTGGTATGCATCAGAGCCACTAGGAGAGGAGGGGAAGAAGGGCAGGAAAGAAATTCTGGCAAGCAAAAAAGGCCAAAGAAGAAAGATGAAGGGCTGTAATCATGTGGGAAATAAATGCTAGGAATAAAAGGGTATTGACGGTAGAAGAGAAATGTTATTAGAAACTGGGTATCAAATAAGTTAATATTTTTAATAAATCTATTATTAAGCTTATTATTTAGCCTAGAAATTAAAGAGTAGAGAAAATATACTAGCAGTATCTCAGTGACTATGGTGTGGTGGAAGGATATAAATGGGAAGGAAGGAAGGAAGGATGAAGGGGATACAAATATTGCTTTATTGATAAACTTCAATTTACTTTAACAATTGTGCTGGTTTTGGCTGGGGTAGAGTTAATTTTCTTCATAGTAGATAGTATGGGGCTATGTTTTGGATTTGTGCTGGAAACAGTGTTAATAACACAGGGATGTTTTAGTTACTGCTGAGCAGTGCTTACACAGAGCCAAGGCCTTTTCTGCTTCTCACCCCACCCCACCAGCAAATAGGCTGGGGGTGCACAGGGAGTTGGGAGGGGACACAGCTGGGACAGCTGACCCCAACTGACCAAAGGGATATTCCAGACCATAGGACGTCATGCTCAGCATATAAAGCTGGGGGAAGAAGAAGGAAGGAGGGACGTTCAGAGTGATGGCGTTTGTCTTCCCAAGTAACTGTTACGCATGATGGAGCCCTGCTTTCCTGGAGATGGCTGAACAACTGCCTGCCAATGGGAAGTGGTGAATGAATTCCTTGTTTTGCTTTGCTTGCATGTGCAGCTTTCGCTTTGCCTATTAAACTGTCTTTATCTCAGCCCCCGAGTTTTCTCACTTTTACTCTTTCAATTCTCTCCCCCATCCAACTGTGGAGTGAGTGAGCAGCTGTGTGGTGCTTATTTCCGGCTGGGGTTAAACCACGACAATGATAAACTTCAATTTGTTCACAAAATAACTTATATGACTGGGTGATCTATCACAGCAGATGACTCAAGGAGCAGGAGGTCTTTCCCAGTTAAATGCTCTGATGTGATGAGTACAGAAGAAAGGGAACATGAACAACATATGAACAGAGAAACAAAGGTCCTATGACTAGCTTTGAAACATGTTTATGTGCCTTATTAGGCAAGAAATCTCACTGCACCAGACCTTCTGTATCTGTACAAACATTAAAATTATTACATTAGATGAAAGAGAACATTGTCACTTCTTTTCCTATTTTAATGCAACTTAAATGAGAGAAAAAAAGCTCAATTACAGTTCAAGTTGTAATTGAGGAGAATATATGCTTTTGAATACATTGTAAATAATTACGGGAATCACAACATAGTTCAAAAAGAACGGGAGGAAAAATTACACTGAATTTTATAAGCTTTTTAATAAGATTTTGAAAAATGTTAGCTTTTCTGGCACATTTGGAATAAGATTTTATAATTTTATTTTTCTACCATGACAGGATGCATAATACTTCTGTAATTTTTTTAAATAACATGGATGTTTAGATTACTTGCAAAGGCCATACATGTAAGAGATCAAATGCAC
The DNA here is from genome assembly GCF_947461875.1 of Haliaeetus albicilla. Taxonomy (NCBI): domain Eukaryota; kingdom Metazoa; phylum Chordata; class Aves; order Accipitriformes; family Accipitridae; genus Haliaeetus; species Haliaeetus albicilla. Next base: position 60,364,483 of record NC_091485.1, on the reverse strand, counting down.
TTGCCATTTAAAGCCTGAGTTTATGAGTTTGGGGGCAAGGATATAACTCTTACACATATTTGTCAGCAAACCCTGTTGCACATTACCATAGATCTCTTTTCTTTCATTTCAATTTAGAACCATTCTGCTTTGAAAATCAAAAGGAAATTTTTTCTTTTTTCTTTCTTTTTTTTTTTTTTTGAGGGTGGTGAGAAAATAGTCTCTGACTGCTTCTAATATACACATAAGTTACCTCTTTCTCATAAAAGAATCACCAACTGAATAGATTCAACCGCTGTGTTCAATCTATTAGGAATATAATACAATTTCTTTTGCTTTCTTTTTCTAAGCACCAGATGCCAGGAACAGTTGAGTTTCTTAAGAGGCCACTCACAGTTTCTATCTCTCTTGGGACATAACAACCTGGCTGATCCTCTAACCTGAGTCTGATCCAGCTCCTCCTGAGGACAAGTGCGCTGTTACAGAATACAGCAGGAAGCAACCTAAACCGCAGAGATGAAGAACAGGTTTGAGGGAGGCAGAAAAACCAAACCAGGCTAGACCACAGAGGCATTAATTAAAGAAGTGCTAAGATTTCACTGAAGTCTTTGTTTTTGAGCCAGAGCAACCTGAGACAGGCCGGAGGGGGCGGGGGGCAGGCAGGGTGCTGCTGCTTTCTAGTCTTGTAGCATGTGCTGTATTGCCAGTAGTGCCTCACGGCGTCCTCTCAGCAGTGCTCCTACTTAATTCTTTGCTAAGGTGAGGTCTCTATCAGTTCTTCATAACAGGATGCAAAGGATAGTCATCTATAATTCACTTATTTCCCTTTTATCACCTGCAGTCTCCCCACTTCTCAGGGAGTTTGCTATGGTGTCGAGGAGACCAATCACTCCAAATTCAGTGTAGTTCCTTTCTACCTACAGGTCCCGATTTTATTCTGGTTGAACACTACCAAAAGCAGTGAAATGTTTGTCACAGCAAAACTTGTTGTATTCAGAAAGGAAGTTGGGATTTGACACATTTTTTGCTCTTCAGAAATTAGCTCTTAGCTGAACTGAAAAAAGACATGAATTGAAAAAACAATGAAGATCAATACAGGAGATCTTTCTCTCTCTAAAGCACCATAGGCAAAAATTGACAGCTGAAATTAAATAAGTTCTTATCAGCGGTCACTAGGGAAATCAAGACAAGGCTTCAGAAATGGAAACAATATGTTTCTAGCAACCGTAAATAAATTTCCTTAGAAAGAGATTAAAATAGAGAATTCAACTGACTTCAAGAGATATTTTAGTTTGTTTATGGGCAGCAAGTGATAAAATAGAAAAATATGATTACCATATAACTGAAAAAGACAAGTGTGGTGAGACAGATACCCTTTCTGATCTTTGAAGTATTCTCTGTTTGAATATGCTACAGTAAAATTATGGAACCGATAAAATGAGCTGGTTTATCCAAATGGCTCATCACTTCGCATCATTTTTTCTTTGCTTTTTAAGATGGAAGATCTGTTAGAATTTATTTATATATTTATTGTTATTAATGTATATAAATTTCATATCAAAGACCATATGAATTTGTTAAGAAGCAGTCCCATTTTCAGTATAGATTTGCTTGGTACTTAACACCAGCAAATTATGCCTTGCTGGGAATAGGAGATAGGAGGTTTCTCGTGAGCTGCTATATAATAATTGATTGTACTTTTATAAAGTGAACACAATTTACCCACAGTTCTAAGATTACTATACTTAGTTATTTAGTTAGTATCTTTTGTTGATCAAAACTGCTTACAGTTATTGCTGCCAATATACAAACCCATTGTTTAAACCTGAAAATCTAAACACTGTATTTCTGATCAGAATTTTATCACCAGTGTGAGATCCTCTATACGGAGTTCATGCTTGTGTCTTTTCAGTAATTTTTTTTTTAATCAATGAAATTTATTTCTGTGTAAAGACTTTCAGAGATTCAAAATTAGAAAACATACTTCATTAGATTTTTAAGTGGACCAACTGAGTAAATTAGTAAAATGGATTTTGATCCAGTATTAATCTTGATCTTCTTGATCATATGCAAACAAGAAATGTACAACAACATAGAGCTTGAAGTTTTTATTTTGCTAGTAGTATATGTTAGAAGTAATTAATTACACAGCACCAGCAGTGGCTTTTCCATCTTAAAACTACTCAATGATTGTGTAACATGATAGTGCTGTGTTTTAGAAAGTTATTAAATTCTTGAAAACAAAGATCCACCAGTGAGAAGAGACCATAATCAGATAAATTAAGTGGAAATTCATCATATAGAAAATTCCAATCATCTTCCTATCTATTCTTTTTCATGTCCAAATACATGATTCTACATACTTTATTTCCTTTAGGTGCAACTCACTACAGGGTATTTCACCTTTCATAATATTCCATGTATCATCACAGCAGTACTATATAGTGGGCAGTATCATCATATTCAGTTTGCACACAAAGAGATAAAGAGATAAATGATGTCCCAACTGCTACACTTCTATTAGGTAAGACTTTATAAATTGAAAGCAAAACTTTCATCCAGTTGTCTAAAATGATAATGTATTTTCAATTCAACATTATGCTTAGAAACACAGAAATTATACCAGAGCTTAATTTTCTTATTGACCTATGAAATAAATGCATGAAGACCAGTATTTTAAATTTAAAGGAAGAACTATTTTCTCTTTTATTCTTTTTAATAATAATATTTTTAATATTTTGTTCCATTACCAATTGAAGAATTTTCACAGGTTGCTTGAGGAAGTTGACTGTAAAGATTCCTCAATTTTTCATACTTTGAGAAAGACATAAAAACCTGTTTGCTTGAAACTGGCAAATAAGAACTGCAACTACACTAGGGGAAAAAAAAAAAAAAGAAAAAATAAATGCTGCTGCATGGAGTAAAGCAAAATGAAGAAAAGATAAACTGTTTAAGTTACAAAACAGCCAAGATATCACCTATCAAAAAGAAGAAAATACTTCAACAAAAATAGAGATGCGAATGTGGATGTTCTAAAAGGATTTCACTTGGTGGAATTTGCCATCATGAAAATCAATATAAGATATAAACTGAGTTTTATTTGGTTTCATTTAGGATTGAATAACCATTGAAAAGCGGATGTGAAAATACAATCTGAAAACCAAGCTACCTGCTAAACATCGAATAACCTGTCATAGTACCATCATCGAGAACTATAACAGCCCTGCAGATGAAAAGAAAAGAAACATAAAGGTGTCAAGAGATAGAAATGAGAGATAAGGCAGTCTGGAGATTTTGATAACAACAAAACACTGCAGAACATGTAAAGCCAGTACACCATTCCAGGAGCAAGGGTCAGAGAAAGAACTGAGTATTTCCAAAATGAAAGAGGGAAAGTTTGTATATGTTACACTACAACATGGCTTATAAATTACGTCAACAATAGCTGCAGACAGTTATATCATCAAGACTTAGTCCAGTTCAAGTTCTGAATCTCACTTCCCTTTCTCTTTTTTCCTGTGAAGATAATAATTATTCAAAATCCAAGTTTTGAACGCTAGGCCATTATAAACAGGGCAAAGCTAAACTCAGATGTGCAGACAGACCTACCTTGATCAGCATTCAGAGTGTTGTATGTTCTGTAACTTCCTTGTAGATAAGTAACCATGGTATATGACAGCTGTCTATCTGGCACTCAGTATGAAAGCTGAACAGAGAAAAAAAAAAATCACTAAAAAAGAACACGCAACAAGCAGCAACTCCCACCCCCAATAAACAATTCAGAAAATAAAATCCTGTGTAGCCATAACACCATTATTTATTCTGTTCCTAGTAAAGCTCCCCAGTTACATAATTTTTTTATAGCTTTGTCTTGGCATGATGTTGAACTTCTTTTCTGATTTTGGTATTCCTGAGCTTTTGGAGTCTTCACAGCTGCCATATTTTAGTCCTACTCCTTAGGGTGCTCTGATTTTCTTACTGGAGTAATTATTACTTCTTTCTTCATCCATAAAAGAAATAAACCCTTGAGATGCTTGGATTTACACCTTACTTAAATGCCTTAACTGGACACATAATTAATTACTTAGTAGCCTTAAGATATATTAATAGTATAAATTGCATTAACCATATTGCTTATAATAGTCCCTACATATTAGGACAAGCAAACTAGGAGATATACAAATATCAAAAGGTAGACGCTCCAGGCTTCAAAGAGCTCACAGAGTAAATTCATGTATCAAGGCTAAAAGAGAGCCACCAAACACACATGAGGGGAGAGGGAAGTCATTAAATTAATCCAGATTTTTACTTTTGTGCTGCTATGAAAATTTTCCATCTCTGTTGCTTGTTTTCTCCACATTATCCATCCACCAGCTCTCAGCTGAGGAGCTAGTTGTTCCCCCCCAACTTTTGGGAGGGAACTTTTAGGACTTTTTAGTATTAGCTGGGACTTTTCCCAACTAATTTGCTGATTATGTTTCTTCTTATGAAGGCAAATATGACAAAACCAACTGAGAAGAATGACTTGAAAAGGTGTCATTTATGACTTTCACAACTTACAGTACAATAGAAATAAGACAATTCAGCTTTAGTTTAGAATAAGACAGAGCACGAATCCAGAGCTGAATTCGGAGATTAGTCCAATTCTCTGGATGTTTGAATTCAAAGTATCAAAAACTAGGTCCCAACAGCTGATGAATACTAATTTCTTCATTGGGAAGTAGTAAATTAAGACTAAATCTTCCTTATTATTATAGATTTTACAGAGACACTGATAAATCTTTTTGATGTATTGGGCATTGAAAAAAACAGAATAATCACTTAAAAGTTCTAGTCAAATAATTGATCAATATTTTCTTTTTCTTGTTTGAAAAAAATAATGAGTGTTGCATTCAAAATCTTGTTATGGGCATGAAAAGAACACATTTTATTTGAGAAGCCAAGAATTTATTCTTAGTCAATTAAAATAATTCTAGCAGTCTAATCAAAATACAACAGTTATAAAAATACAACAGAGCATCACAGCAAGTTATCAGAGTATGAAGCTGTCTGCCAGAAGCTTGACTCTGTCCACAGGGGACCTCTAGGTTGGTCTATGTGCCCTTTCATTCAGTAATTCCCAGTCATTCAGGTTTTCTATCATCTCCTTTGTTAAATTTAAAACCAATTTTACTGTGGACACTACTAGGTGTGATTTGCGGTTTGTGATTTCTGTTTGCAGACTAGGACTTTTTAGCCCTGTAGCCCAGCAAATACATGATTGCCACTGTTAGTAACAAGCTGTGTACTGACTTTGTGGGGCCTCAGGACTGAGGCTTGCAAAGTTTACTTTGCTTCAGCCTGCCTGGAACTTTGTTTTTATTTGATTTGTCTGTAACAGCAACTTTTCCGGTGATGGGGGCTGTGCCCAATTTCTTTTTCTTTTACTTTTACTTTTGCTTTTACTTTTACTTTTGCTTTTACTTATGTTTTTATAGTGTAACTGTAGTTTTTATATAGATAGAAGTACAAGCATGGGATGATAAGAGACAGAACACTGGCTCCAGACCTCAGGGCTATAATCAACTCAGAGAAATACAGACATGAGAACTGGTTTTAGGGTTTGTCTGTAAGGACAACAGTGAAAAACAAAACAATATACATAAAATGCACCATATGTATGATATGGTTGCAGATCAGTGAAGAAAGATCAAACCTACAAAGTAGGTTTAACAAAGACATAAAAATAGCCCTAGGTAAATCCTGGAGAGAGGAGGAGGAAGAAACCATCATCATTAACACTATACTCTTCCAGATGAAGGACTTAGGATGCTGATGACTTGCCATATCCCACTCCAGATTGAAGCCATTTACCTCAGGATAGAGAGGAGCAGTGGAAAGATGGACATAACTCCAGAAAAAGGGCTACGTAGTAGGATGTGTGTATAACAATTTAAGCTATTATAAAAGAGAATTTTTTTTCCATAATGGTAGTACACTTTATTTTCTTTTTCTGTAATAACTAAATCTGGACTAATAAAAATTTGTGATTAGGCTGTTAAGATTTCAACTGCATGAACAATAAATTTTTGGCTGCATATATAAATTGTCTTCCCGTAATAAGATTTCAATAGTAGGGAATAGCCTCTGGTATCATTCTGTGTCCACTCATCCAGACCACTTTTTATTCAGAGACACTTTAATCTGCACAGAATAGCTATGTGTTATCCCTATAATCTAAAGCAAAATTTTTAAAAGCTACCTGGTCATCAGACAATTGCTAACATATCTAAAACAAAATAAAGTAACTCAGGCCAAGACAAGCACAAAGTCCTGAGTCTACTAAACCTGGGACCCTCAACTTGTAATGGCAATAACCATATTTACTGGGCTACAGAAAATGACTGGATAAAGTGAAAAAAAACACAGAAGGAGAGATGAATTAGTAAAAGTAATTCATAAGGAGAAATAGGAGAGCAGGGGTGAAGGGAGTGAGGGATAGATGTAATGTGAGGGTGAGATGAGGAAACAGTGAAGAGGCCTGAAAGTAGCTATGACACAGGAAAGACTGGTTTTAGTGCACTAAACCCCACCACTACTTCAAAATACTATTACAGAAGTCAGTGAAGAAGAGGGCACCATTTTTCATTCTGAACTTGCAGTCTTCAAGTGAGGGTGTCACCAAGTTGCTATCTTCATAACTGCCACCTTTGCCATTTTAGAAAAACTTACCATTTACTAGCCTACTTATCATTGTTTTATATAAAAGATCTGTTTGTTGAAATATGAGCTAGTCACAGCTAAAGTGAGACTGGAAGTTTAATTCTTTTATCCCCACAGTGTGTAAGGTATCTTGGACTGAGGTTTTGGTTCAGGTGCATTCCTTGCACCTGTCCAAAGAAGAAGGAATTCAAGGTAAGCGAACTGAAATAACTAAATGGCAAGGTGACCAATTAATTCTTAGCCATATGAAGCACACTGATTCTCCAAAGGCTATGGAAGATATGTAGTTTTATTCCAATCTATATATTGAAAGGATATTTTCATCATAGTAAAATCTACCTAAATGAATGCTAGCTTTCCTGCACTTTTCAAGTGTAGCTCAATATACAAAAGAGCTCCTAGCTAACAGTAGGAGCTGAGCCCTTCTTTTCTATTCCACTGAAGAGATATATAGTTCTTTGTAGTGATAAATCATTTCATATCTACTCAGAAGAACTTCACAACCTTTTTAACTTAATTTAAAAAATCAATATAAAGAGCCAACTGTAGGTGCAAATACTGGAATTGATGTGTCACCAGAAAAGAAAGTAAATGAAGACAAGATGCCACTAAAAGGATTCAAGGTGTTACCAATGAATATTAAAGGTTCAGGCCTGACATCATTGAGACTTACCTCAGCTTTTTATTAGCTGAGGGTCTGACCATGAACTGTAAAGCAACACAGGGCCAGATTCAGCCAGATTCGGCCTATCTATATTATCTGAGATAGAACAACACATAAAAGCAGTCTCCTAGCTCCAGCAGGATCTCCGAAGTGAGAGAACCACGCTCTCTCCACAGCTGATCAACAGGATCTGTTGGAGAAGTTACTTTGCTCCGCACACATCTCTACCTGCATTTCCAAATGATGTATCAGCTAACAGAACCAGACAACAGAAAACATGAGTCGCATCAAAATACTCTATCAGGAATAGATGCCAAGTACTTTTCTGAGCAGACAGGACCAGTGAAGCGAACGTAAAATTCTTTGCCACAGCAACCTAGTAGTAATAGCACCTTAAGTACCTAATGTAACAGAGTTGAGACATCAAGTCTTGCCTGTCCTGAGAAGCCTTAAACCCCTAGCTCTGCCTTCTGAGAAACTGTCTGAACTTCCACACTGTAGAGCAGCCTGGGGCTAAGCTCTTAGCTTCCTGATGAAAAGGGGATACTTTTTAGTAACCAAATGCAGCATTACAGAAGTCATACAGGGAAGAAGCAAAAAGAAGCCCGATTGCTGTATGACAAGGTCTCTGCTGAGATTTAAGATCCTTCTTCGTTTCTGGTCAATATTCCCAATGGCAATCATATATTTTATCCAATTACCTTTAAATGTAAGATGCATAAATAGTCTTTGACATAGAGTTCAGACTCACAGTCCCTTACACCTCCTCACCCACCTAGTTAAGTGACACTGCAGCTCAATAAGGCATCCATTTGGGAAGCGCAAAATCAAGTTTTCTGGTCTTAATCAGTTAAATAACTACCCACATGTAAATAGGAAAACCTAGATATAATGATTGAACAAATAGAATAGCACAATCAAGGGCAAATTAAGAGTAGCCCATTCCAGAATTTTTTTCCAGCTGACACTGTTCATTGGATTTGTCCCAAATTCACACATTTCATTGCTTAACCCTTTTTTTTTTTATACTGAGTGCATTGTTTAACCCTTTTTTTTTGCTTGACCATAATAATGATATACCTCATTACAAATAAAAATTATAAGAATGACATATAGATATTATACCTTTTATTTGGATTTTAGTTTGTTGGGTTTTTTTACAATGATCCCTATAAATTTAAGAACTTATTTTGACATATGTGAGTATATTTATAAAATGCCACATACTTTGTATAGAGAAATGTTAGATTAAAGATTAGGCAACAATATGGAAAGGGAAAAGTTACCTTTTTTCAATATAATTATCAATTAAAGAAGGTGTAGTATAGAGGTGTATTTCAATGGGTAACATGCTTAGATTCCAATAGCCTTCTCTTAATATAACATTTTAAACAAATTTGTCTGTACTATACCATGCACTCAATGAGTAATTTACAATATATATTCAATATATATCTGCCTTTTCACATAACTGGAATGTGCACAATGCATCAAATTATTTTTTTATTTCTTGGACTTTTTTCGTGCTCAAAACCATGAATTTAATTTTCTTGTATTCCAGCTATGGAAATTACATTGAACATCTCAAACTCATAGCACAGTTTGGGTGGAGGATTTTGAGTCTGCATTTGCATTTTTGAGGTGATTTCTTGGTGACCCCAAGCTCACCCTGTTCTGTTCCTATTAGAACTAGTTATACTTCTGAATCAGCACTGTCCTAAAAAGCTACAAACAATCAGTTTGTAACTATGGAGTCATTCACATCCCTGGTTTGCCTGATTAGAACAAGGAACCTCAGTCTCTCAAACCAATGTGGGAAATAGCAGGCATAAGCTTTTGTCTTGACAAACTTGTATTTTCTAATGAAATACATTTACTTATTATACTGATATCTGCTTATGATATTTATGTCTACTAACTTTAATTCTAAATGTATGCCTGCAAGCTTCTGCTTGAAACATCTTCTTTATCAGGATGATGTTTTTGACCAGGGAGCAGGATCCTGAAGGAACGGAACTGAAAGAAATAACTAACTTTTAGGGTTATAAACATCAATAAAGAGTCTCTACTGTAAAATATTAATTGTTCAGACAACAGAAGAGACTTAAAGGAAAACAAAAAAAAAACCCTGGAAATTAAAACTGAATCTAAAATACTGTTTTAGATATAGTGTGACAGTTATTCTTGGAACCCTGACATAATAGGCTTCAGCACTTCAAGACAATCTTATCAGACTACATGATAGAATTCTGTGTGCAAATAGACTAAACTCTGATAATCTATCTAACATGAATTCCCCATTCCAGTGAAGCAGCTTTCAACACTTTTAAAGAAATTCAAAGATTTACTTTTGCAAAGACTCGAACCGCAAAAGTTATTCTTATTTCAGTAGAAGTTCCATGGATTGAATATTTTAGGATTATGTCCTAAAAGCCAGATTTAATATTCAATAACTTCTACTTACTCCAGTAGCTTTTTTCAGGCTAACATCTTTTTCAAACTGTATTTAATGCAGAGCAGCTCTTTTCATGGTGGTCTGTAAAAACAGATTGTTTCCTCTTCTAATTAGATTTTCATTTGCATGAAAAGGGTATCTTTGATTAGAAGCATTTACAGCTTATTTTTTACCACAGTCTTCTGTGAAATCATAATCATTTTCATAGCAATAATTTGTGATATCACAAACAGAAGATTATTAATTCAAGTAGAGATGATGAGCTGCTAAGATCCTGTTTTCATTCAAGGTTCTTGGCCATATGGAAAATAAGAAAATGGGTTACATAAAACTGCACAGCATCAGTAGATACTGCATTGAGAGCACTGAAGACCAATGTTTAGCTGCAGAGCAGGTGTCATTACTTTTAGTTTCTCACATACAGACATACCGGTAGGTGTTTCAGCCTTGTTTTGGAAGAAGTACATTTGAGAGAGACTGAGAACTTTGTTGATTTTCTTTGTTCACCTAAGAAAGGGTGACACAGAGGCCAGTTATTGTAGGAGAATGACATAGCTTCTTCTGAAAAACATTTGATGAATCACTGTATAGCTTGAGAAAAGAAAAGCTAATATAATTTATTGGGAGAGATATATCAAACCACTTTTATTTAGAAATTCTAATTTGCTACAGTACAGATGCATCTTGCAACTCTTTAGAGAATGCTTTGTTTGTAAACAAGATAAACATTTTATTTAATCTCTTTTTAAAAAAAACCCTTTTCATCTTCCTTCACACACTGTTGTCAACCACCTTAAATGTAAATGGGATCTTTATTTTTTAACAACTCATCTGTTCAGCCTGAATTTGTAATCATCTGTCTGTGGTAATATAAATTCTTGATATAGCTTGCAATTTTGAACTAACTTATACATTTTGCACATATTGAAAGATATTTCCATTGTAGTACCTGGATTCTGGAACTTTGACCCCTTTTTGATCAAACATTTTGATTAAATATGTTTACCCTTGAAGTCATCTTGTAAGACAAAGATGTTTCCAGAAGCTCCCAAGGAATAGAACAGTGGATTTAGATGAATTATGTTAGCAAAGGTCTCAAAGTATATCATATTGCATCAAATGCCTAACATTATTATCATCCATGAATCAGATCATGATTTTCACAGAAAGAGATCCTGTAACTAATTAAATAAGGACCTACACTCATTTGTACTTTTTCATTTGTACTTTTTCATTTGTACTCTGATTTTAAAAAGTAGTTATTCCCATTAGAATTACAGAGCCACCACATTTCATAAAAGTGCTACTACCCATGGAGGGCCAGGCTGTAAAAGCCTTCAAGTATGGAATATTTCCTGTTCATAGAAGCATACCGGCACACAATCAAAAGCAATTAATTTGTGGCAGCTTTACAAGTCACTGTTCATCAGGTGAGTTACAACAGACCATATGTGCACACTTAGCTCACCCTAACTGATGGGGTAAAATGCATTAGTTTAAACTAATTTCATGGGGGTATAAATTTTACCTTACCTTTTGGCAAGGTTAAGATGACATGTAGTCCATTGCAGTGATACAGCAGCTGTCTGCTATCTTGTTGGAAGGCTGTAATTCAGTCTGGATTGAGCCAGATAAAGCTCTTAGACTATCAGGTTTGACTTCTGTAAGACGTAATTTTTATTGATCTCAGTGATTGAAAATGATAAATCATGTATTTCAAAAATATCCACTCCTTAATCAAAGAGTCAGCAAGAAGAAGCTTTATCATTTTCTACTAATTTCATTTATTTAATTGCATCCTCCCTTTATCAAAAATGTGCCTTTTATTTCTAATTTCACTAGATTTTATAATTTCAAGCTATGATTCTTCTTATACCTTTCTCTATCAGATAAAAACCCCAACAAATCACTGGAATTTTCAGTACATTAAGATACTTACACACCATTTTTAGTTTCTCTGAAGACTGCCTTGTGATACATGTAATTTCTATGACAGCATGAGCCTCGGTGAAGGAAATCACTATCAATCAGAAATGTTTTTTAATTCATCCTTCAAATCTGCATTTGTGATATACATCTTCAGCTCTCTTCATCATCATTAAGTATTTTTGATATGTTACTAAATACTGGCTATAAACATCAACCTGCTACAATATCATTCTAAACACAGTTTCGCAGCACAACAGTGAAGACAGATAGATATAAATTGTTTTTTCAATACATTTGTAACTTGCAAGCTTTTCAACAAATAAGGAACATGACCACACAATTTCCTTTTCTTCCTGTCCTCATTTTTTCTGTTTTCCTACTTTTCGAACTAACAGGATCTTTTTATATGCTGCTTCAAAGCAGATTATGAATACAGCTACTGGTGAAACTGTATGGAACTATATCTTCCACTACTTTTACCTGTTACACCTGGTACACCCAATATGAGCTTTTGGATTCCATAATAACATAAATAACAGCAGATATTAATCAGTCTAGGCACACTAATTAACTTGAGATTTTTCATCTTGTGAGATTTCTCTTAAAATATTACAGTTTTCTAGTCTACTCCTATTTTCAGGCTAGGGTCTTACAATTAATCAGAATAAGCAGAATTTTATTCCTAAATTACTAATACAAACAAAGGAGTCAGAATATGGACTTGTAAGCAATATTGCATTGTTCCTGAATGAAGTATCATGAAATTCCTTCCAAACTGAACAAGAACAGCTTCATTTCTTTGTGGTATTCCATTACCTAAAATACAAGTTTCTACAGTAGATCAAAGATGGTAAGAATGCACATAGCACATACAAATATGGTTCTAATTATAGCCAAATTATGTGTGAGTTCAGAGAACTGCCTGGCTGAGGACTGTAACCAAAGAACAACTGCTGTTGTCTCCTACAGCTGGCTCTTCCAGGCAGCTAAAAGTCTTGTTAATTCTTGCTTAATCTCCTGTTTTTATTATGGCTGTGCTTCCCCTCAGGATGATAGCAATGGACTGAGTATGCATAAACACCATGTTACTTTTCTTCACTGTACAATGTATACTTACATCCAGCTCAATAAATGTTCATATACTTAATATAAGTGTACTCTGGCACATACTTAAGAAAAAGCATGTTATGAGACATGAGACCTTTTCCTACAGCAAAAGAACAAGTGTACAACTTGTAGGTAATAACTTTTTCTTGCTTTATTGAGATGCAATGAACTCTAACATCAATACCTTCACGATAAGTTCACTACTTCACTAATTATGACTTTTGTTTTTTCATTGTTGTATACACTGGTCAATGACCAATAAAGAAAACTGTAGCATCAGAGTGCCATTTTATTGACTTGTGAGCTTTCAGAGCTCTACTGAATATTTAAAATGTAGATTATCTTATACTTTAGATACTTGATATATCCATGAATTGCTTTATAATACAGTAAATTATTTAGCAGAGTATCTAGAGTTCTGAAAACAAATTGCCATTTTTTAAAACAACCTTGCCTTCCAGCGTCAAGGGACTTAAGTAAAGGTAAGTGTCACTAGAGAAAGAATCTTGTAAACCATCAGTTTTTTTTAAATTTTAATGTTTTTCAGGCATCACACTGAATAAGTCAACAAAAGAAATCAATTTTAGCTCTTCCCCTTACAAAATCCTGTGGTATTCTCAAGAAGTGTGAGAAAATGCCTAATGGTGTCATTATATAAAACACCTGGATACCTAAATATGAATGTCAACACATACCTTTGTATTAAATACTAAGATAACAGACCTCTAAAGATTCTACAGAGAGATTGACGACCTACAAGTAGGCATGAGCTATATATTACAGGGATATTTTTTTTTTAGAATTTGAGAGTTGCGGGTTGAAATTATTTCAGAAACTGAGCTTGGAAAGTAGTGAATAGTCTATCCCTAATACAGTTCAAATCAAATGACATTCTTGATATGTACTGGTGTCAGCTGAAAGCTAAGCACATACTTAAGTGTCCTATTGAGTGGAACAAGACTACTCAGTACAATACAAATGATACTTAGCACATCACAGAATTCATCTTTTTGTAACACAGAAGATAACTATAATATTGGAGCATTGGCAGTCATGTTAACTGAAAACAATTTACAGATACTCTGAGGAATTGGTTATGGAAATTACATAAAGGATCTTGCTTTAGGTCTCTGCAAAACACACACGCCTCAGAAAAAAGATCATTACATGTAGCCAAAGTAGAATCAATAGTACAATAAACCCTGCAACAACATCAAGTTTTATGTTTGGAAGAAATTACTTAGAAATAAAAAGATAATATTTTCTAAACAACAACAAAAAAGCTATCTCAAATATTTTATAAATTTCTGTGTATTTAGAGGTCCTGTCATTTTTTAGTATTTCAAAATTTTATCAGTTGAGTGGGTCCTAGTAAAGAAAAAACAATTTCCTAATATTAATGACCATAATGACCAAGCTGAGAGAGTTTGGGTATTCAGCCTAGAGAAGAGAAGGCTCTGGGGAGACCTAGCAGCCATCCAGTACCTAAAGTGGGCCTACAAGAAAGCCAGAGAGGGACTTTTTACAAGGGCAGGTAGTGATAGGACAAGGGGTAAAGGGTTTAAACTGAAAGAGGGTAGATTGAGATTAGATGTGTCCTGGTTTCAGCTGGGATAGAGTTAACTGTCTTCCTAGTAGCTGGTACAGTGCTGTGTTTTGAGTTCAGTATGTGAAGAATGTTGATAACACTGATGTTTTCAGTTGTTGCTCAGTAGTGTTTAGTCTAAAGTCAAGGATTTTTCAGCTTCTCATGCCCAGCCAGCAAGAAGGCTGGAGGGGCACAAGAAGTTGGCACAGGACACAGCCAGGGCAGCTGACCCAAACTGGCCAACGGGGTATTCCATACCATGTGACATCCCATTTAGTATAGGAACTGGGAAGGGGGGGCGGGGAATTGCCACTCAGGGACTAGCTGGGTGTTGGTCGGCAGGTGGTGAGCAATTGCACTGCGCATCATTTGTACATTCCAATCCTTTTATTACTACTGCTGTCATTTTATTAGTGTTATCATTATCATTATTAGTTTCTTCTTTTCTATTCTATTAAACTGTTCTTATCTCAACCCACAGGTTTTGCTTCTTTTCCCGATTTTCTCCCCCATCCCACTGGGTGAGGTGGGAGTGAGTGACCGGCTGCGTGGTGCTTAGTTGCTGGTTGGGGTTAAACCACGACAGATGTAAGGAAGAAGTTCTTCACTGTGAGGGTGGTGAGGCATTGGAACAGGTTGCCCAGAGAGGCTGTGGATGCCCCATCCCTGGAAGTGTTCAAGGCCAGGTTGGATGGGGCTTTGAGCAACCTGGTCTAGTGGAAGGTGTCCCTGCCCATGGCAGGGGGGTTGGAACTAGATGATCTTTAAGGTCCCTTCCAACCCAAACCATTCTATGATTCCATGATTCTATAAGAACATGGAATTTGGTTCTTTCGCATGAAAACTGTACACTATATTAATTAATAACCCTTCTTAAAAGTTTCAGTCAGCCATTCACACAGTTCTTACGCACATAATAAATTAATTAGCCAAACTAACCAAAGATGAAGTAATAACAATGAACAGGGAATAATTCATCAATGGTATATGAAGTATCAAGTTTTCATCTGAACTATTCAGCAAAGAGAAGAAAGGATATTCAGTGACATTAGGCTATTTAAGCAAACAATCCTCAAACACAGATTACAGGAGATTTTTTCTCTGCAATTAACAATTCATCCTGTTTTACTTAACAAACTTTTTCTTAACAGAACTATTAACCTTAAAAAAGAGAAAACTACAGACATAATGAAAGGTCTTTATATAGAGACTGTATATTGATTCAATTCACAGAACATGCTGCTAGCAAACAGACACTCCAAAGGTAGCTGGTTCCATGCTTATATTTTTAATGTCCTTAAAGCTACTGGAGGTTACCAGCTGTGACCTTTAATTACAGTACTTCTGCCTGGATTTCTGAAAAAGCTGTTATTTATTTAAAGGTTGTCCCTACAATTATACTGTCTTGCATCAGACTTATTAGCTCTATGGATCATTTCCTCGTGCAGTAGAAGGCCTCCTTTTAATTTAAAACTTATTGGCTACTTTGAAAGTCCTTTAAACAAATAATAATTTATTATATTCTTTTTTATGCAGGTTGGTCTATTGATTTCATAAACTAACACCTGGCTAAGCAAGCCTTCGAGAAAGGAGGAAGGAAGTATATTTCCACATAGCCTTTAAAAGACTGTTGAATTAAACATGTTTCAGCAGTAAATAAGTAGATAATGTAATGGCTGAACAGAGATCCCCATTCAAGGAGTTTCCTGGTTCTCAAGAAAGAAAAGTTAATCTTCCTCTTGACTTTTTATGAAGTGGATGTCTCTTTTTACTAGAATGCTTGTATGCATATACTTGTGTACAATGTAGTGTATCTGATATCAAACAACACTTGACCTATATGAGTAACAGATACAAGAAGAAAAATAAGCAATCAGTTGATTAGTTTCACATGTGTAAAGCATGCAAGGAAATCAGATGTATCTCAGTTTCATCTAAAGACTGAAAATATTTATTTCGGTGAAATTTGTATCATATTCACTAACTTTTGAAATAAACACAACAAGGTATTATAAGGTAAATTTCTCCAGTTAAACAAATCTTAAGAAATGTCCATTTGATAAGAAGTCATCATAGTAGTAGTTCTATGATTTATGTCTGGTAACATTAAAGAATGTGATCTATGCTTTCCTTATAATTATTCTGTTATGCTTCAGCTAACGATATTATGAGACTACAGTATAGCTTTATTAGGTACCTATCTAGAATTATTTCCATATAAAACATATTGATCCATCAAAGATGTACTCCTGGAAAATACACAGTTGACTGAGCTGGCCATATTCAGTATGCTAATTAATATTTTCTTTCCTCTGACTTTGTGAATCTCTGTGTTTGTACTCTCCAGATAAAGAAAAAAGGTCAGTTAGCATTTGATCTGAGTCAGAAAAAAAAAATCAGGTGGATGTCAGAAATATTCAAAAGGCATCTTCAAACTATTTTAAAGAACCATTTTATACTCCAGATTGTTGATGAGTCATTCATATTTTTTAAGATGAGCAACAAAAATCCATCATCTTTGCAACAGGAAGTCTTCTGAGTTCCTAGCTGAAATTTCTCATTGAAGAAATATTTTGCAATTAAAGAACCTGTGAATTTAGACATTAGTCCTTTTTAAACACTTTCCAAAGATGAAAGTATGGACTTTGTAGCACCTACTTATGTGAAAAAAATTTCACATGAGAAATTTATCAAATCAAAGAAAATATGTTGGCTGCCCAACAAAAATCTTCTAAATCTCCTGCATTTGGCAAGCCACAGGATGTTACTGAAGATATAGATGACGTTTTACAAAAGAAATACAATTCTTGAGTCTTCAGATAAAACCTGAAAAACTGCAAGCATAATTGAACATAATAATATTGCTTATTAGCTCAGAACTGACAAGGTACTTACCAGCATATGGAC
Source organism: Haliaeetus albicilla (assembly GCF_947461875.1). Lineage (NCBI taxonomy): Eukaryota > Metazoa > Chordata > Aves > Accipitriformes > Accipitridae > Haliaeetus > Haliaeetus albicilla. The sequence goes on along the minus strand of NC_091485.1, from coordinate 60,347,152 downwards.
CTGAAATTAATTCACTTCATGTGCATAACATGGGGTAAATCCATCCTAAAAAGGAAAGTCAATGTGAAGATTGTTCCCTACTAAGAAATGTTTCTTATCCTTCTATTTGCTGCCTTTTTTCATGGTGTTTTCTAATTTTTCATTCTCCAATTTCACTTTCCTTTGACTTAATTTTCTTTTGATCCCATTAACTAACCCTGAAGACATCTATGACAACCCTACCTCCTATTGAACTTTAAAAAGTTAAACTAAGTGTTTATCAGCCTACACCTTGATTACTTTTTGAGTTTCCTGCACCCATTTCTTTGGTTTACCTTCTCCAATTGCACAGTAAATTTTTGAAGAGAAACAGGTTTTTTTTCCCACTCTGTTTTATGACAGAGAACATCTGTATGATTGTGATGAGGCCTTTTGGTACAATCATAAGATAAATAATATAATTCACAATAACAGAAAGATATTAAGAATATGACTTTAAATACTCTTTATGCATTTTCCTCTGCTTTCAGTTTATGAGCTTCATGTACTGTGTCAAGCAAAATTTATACTATATTCTGCAAGACGAAGATAATTCATTTCCTTACATGAGTAAAATGATGGCAAAGTAAACTAATTCAGTCATAAGAATAGATGATGAGAAAGGAGGTATTGCTCTGCATTTTAGATGGCATGTTATGGTATGGTGTACCTTTTTTTTAATTTTATTTTTTAATAGATGTCTTTCTGGTTGCAGTGTGCTAAAATGAAGTAGGTACAAATAAATAAAAAATTAAAACCCTTGGACTTAAATAGTAATTTAATATGAATGACTGAATGGATCCTGAATAAATGTTTTGTCTCAAGAATATGTATACCAACAGCTAGGTATTTATGCATGTACGTACATAGAAACCTTAATAGGTCGACCTATACCTACATACCTGCTTGTGGTAGCAGCCTTTTTGCTATTCCAGACTATAAAGTTCTGTAAGCATATTTCAATGAATTTAGGTAATTAGCTGTTAAATCATTAAAAAGCCCACACTGGTATTCTGAAGACATCAAAATGGAATTCTGGTTCCATTCTAGCAGTAACACTGGTCTGTTTAGTGAGTGATATTTTTAGGAAAAGAGTGAGGATGGTTCTTCCCTCAGGGTATTATTGATGAAAAGAGCTCTAAGATGCCTAGTTATTATTATCACTTTAGCTTCATCAGGTAGAATCCATCCCACATAGATAAAAAGAACAAAAAGTATTAATTTACTGATGTGGTTCTCTGGGATGTTCTGAGAGTTTTTCAACATTGCTCCATTTCTGCATAGAAATTCACACATTTCATTAGAGCATTGCTATAACTGCAATCCAACTAAAAATCTCAGCTATTGCAAAGGACAGATATTTGACCTTTATCTCAGTAATATTTTATCTTTAGCACCTGTAATATTTCTTAATTGCTCCACAGTTATGTCTCAGGAACTAATATGTCTTTATTCTGTTAGTGTTACATTGTTCCCTAGTTTAATCTTATAAAGATAATTATACAATTCCTATGATCAGTGGATTCGAGCATCTTCTGTATTTTAGATATTGTTTCTTAATCTCTGCAAAAGCTCACACTCAGCTGACATTCATAACCTGATATAAAACTATGTTTATTTTTAATTACAAATCAATGGACCCACAAACTGCTATGCACTCTGGAAACTAGTAGATTTGTCTGAATTCTCAGTCATTGCTTCTGTAAAAGGAATACATCAATTTCTATTCAAGAAACAGAGCAAAGAGGTATCATGAAATGTACATTAAAGAAAACTCTGTTGAACTCACTTCACTTTCTACTGCAAAGGTACTTCTAAAACACATTTGTTTGTGCTAAATTAGCAAAGTTACCCACAGCTACCATTCCTACGTAAGATATCATCTGAATCCTGAACTAATGAACTTAGCCTCTTGAGTAAATTCAATCCAGTGGTGTTACAGTAGGTAAATTGTTCCAAAAAAATATAGATTGTGTAGTAAACACCCAACATTCTTGGACACATGCAGAAACACAAAAACCTCTATAGCTAATGCTGTTATGTGAAAATTTAGGAGCAATTTAAGAATTTAAAATATGCCTTATGAAAACCTTGATGGGTGTTGTGGTTTAACCCCAGCTGGCAACTAAGCACCATGCAGCCACTTGCTCGTTCCCCATGGTGGGATGGGGGAGGGAATCAGAAGGGTAAAGGTGAGAAAACACGTTGGTTGAGATAAAGACAGTTTAACAGGTAAAGCAAAAGCTGCACATGCAAGCAAAGCAAAACAAGGAATTCATTCACCACTTCCCATCAGCAGGCAGGTGTTCAGCCATCTCCAGGAAAGCAGGGCTCCATCATGCGTAACAGTTACTTGGGAAGACAAACGCCATCACTCTAAACATCCCCCCCTTCCTTCTTCTTCCCCCAGCTTTATGTGCTGAGCATGACTTCCTGTGGTCTGGAATACCCCTTTGGTCAGTTGGGGTCAGCTGTCCCAGCTGTGTCCCCTCCCAACTCCTTGTGCCCCCCCCCCACTTGCTGGTGGGGTGGGGTGAGGAGCAGAAAAGGCCTTGGCTCTGTGTAAGCACTGCTCAGCAGTAACTAAAACATCCCTGTGTTATCAACACTGTTTTGTCCAAACCTCCCCTGATGAAGCTTTGAACCATTCCCACACATCCTGTCACTGGATACCAGGGAGAAGAGACCAGCACCTCCCTCTCCACTTCCCTTCCTCAGGAAGCTGTAGAGAGCAATGAGGTCGCTCCTCAGTCTCCTCCTCTCCAAACTACACAAACCCAGGGTCCTCAGCCACTCCTCACAGGACATTCCTTCCAGCCCCTTCACCAGCTGTGTTGCCCTCCTCTGGACACATTCAAGTACCTTAACATCCTTTTTTAATTGTGGGGTGCAATTTACAGGATTGCATTCTCCGCAGTACAGGAATGCAATTAGTACAGCTATAGCTAATTGTTTCAGGATGTGCTGTGTCAGAATTCATTTGCCTTGCATGGCCCTTTGTAGAGAGCATTGTCTTAAAATGCACTGGCTACCAGTTCGTTTTCAAGCGTAATTCAAAGCATAGATTTCAGCTCATAAATCCCACATTGCTTGAAATCCTTGCTGTTTAAAGACTGTTTTTTCTCAAAGCCCACTGGTCTTGGGGACACTCATAGCAAGGGAATTCTTCTCTGCCTGCTGATGTATGAGATCCATGTTTGGACCCATGCAAGAGACTGTCTTGTCATACTCAGCTTGCGTCAAAATGTTCAGATTCTTTAAATGAATAGACAGTATGGCAGCTTTCTGCACTCATTGCACCAGTTTTGCAAACTAATTAACATGTATGTGCTAGAAGATTGTTTTTCATAGTTTCTTTTATTAATTAAGACAAAAAAGAATTTCCTTTGTAGCTGAAAAACATCATCAGTAATTTCATCACACCGGTATTCTCAGGTGGTTTCAGGTGGGCGTATAAAAAGCAAAATCTTCAGTCCTTCTTTGCAGCTATCTTACAGGTACACAGGGATCCTTAAAGAAAGGCAGTTGCCTTTTAGTGTCGGATGGCCACCTGGGCAGCCACCTCCTTACCCATACCACCATTATCAGCAACAACCTTACTTTTCACGAAATGTCTGCAGAATTCATTTAAAAACTCAGCAACCTTTATTCGCACTCCTGGAGAGTAAATCATATCCCTATAGACAGCAGTGCCACTAACTGCATCACACTGACCCACCAGTATATAATCTCTTATAGCTTTTTCAGTGCCTGGGCTGATTTGGCACTTTCTCTAATTAAAATTCCAAAATGGAAGCTTAGTTAATGCCAGCTGTGGTTATTTTCTTTCCTAGGAGGCAGACATGCATTTTGTAAGTGACTAGACTAACATCACCAGCTTCATGTTCAGAGCCCACCCACACAGTGCATCTGATGCTCAGTGTATTGGGTTTGTATGGCAAGGTTTTGGTAGTGGGGAGATTACAGGGGTGGGTTCTGTGAGAAGCTGCCCCTATGCCCAATAGAGCCAATGCCAGCCAGCTCCAAGACGGACCTACCTCTGGCCAAGGCCGAACCAGTCAGCAATGGTGGTAGCATCTCTGGGATAACACATTTAAGAAGGGAACAAAAAGTTGTGGCAGACACAGAAACTGCAGCTGGAGAGAGGAGTGAGAACATGTGAAAGAAACAACCCTGCAGACCCCCAAGTCAGTGCAGAAGGAGGGGGAGGAGGTGCTCCGGGCACCGGAGCAGAGATTCCCCTGCAGCCCATTGGGAAGACCATGTGAGGCAGGCTGTCCCCCTGCAGTCCATGGAGGTCCACGGTGGAGCAGATACCCACCTGCAGCCCAGGGAGGACCCCACACCGGAGCAGGTGGGTGCCCGAAGGAGGCTGTGACCCCGTGGGAAGCCCACGCTGGAGCAGGCTCCTGGCAGGACCTGCAGATCCATGGAGAGAGGAGCCCACGCTGGAGCAGGTTTTTTCTGGCAGGACTTGTGACCATGTGGAAAGGACCCATGTTGGAGCAGTCTGTTCCTGAAAGACCGCAGCCCATGGAAGGGACCCACACTGGAGCAGTTAGTGAAGAACTGCAGGCCGTGGGAAGGACTCACATTGAAGTTCATGGAGGACTGTCTCCCATGGGAGGGACCCCACAGTGGAGCAGGGGAAGAGTGAGGAGTCCCCCCCTGAGGAGGAAGAAGAGGCAGAGACAACATGTGATGAACTGACCCCAACCCCCATTCCCTGTCCCCCTGTCCTGCTGGGGGGATAGGTAGAGAATCCAGGAGTGAAGCTGCGTCCGGGAAGAAGGGAGGGGTGGGGGGAAGGTGTTTTAAGACTTGGGTTTATTCCTTATTATCCTACTCTGATTTGATTGGCAATAAATTAAATTAATTTTCCCTAAGTAGAGTCTGTTTTGCCCATGATGGTAATTGGTTGAGTGATCTCTCCCTGTCCTTGTCTTGACCCACAAGTCTTTTGTTACATTTTCTCTCCCCTGTCCAGCTGAGGGGGGGAGTGATAGAGTGGCTTTGTTGGACACGTGGTGTCCATCCAGGGTCAACCCACCACACTCAGCCAGCTGGTGAAGGGCTGGATCTGCTGGTCATGACTATGTGGAGTTGGTCTCCAGAAGGCTACTGGTGGGTGAACGCCCCTTAACACATCTCTCAGGCTCCACCCTTCATGCTTTGATGTCATCAAATGTATGAAACAGTGAAGTTCACGGTCAGGTCTTTTGAATTTAGATTGTAGAAAACTATTGTTCAAGAAATGTAGGTTTCCTTGTCCACATCATATGCTGGATTCCATGGCATCCATAAGCCAGAAAAAGCTGCATCTCATGGTATAGTTCTACAGCCCCCATACTCCCTACCAGCTGAAGCCCTGACAGAAGAATTATCCCCTGCATCAATAAACCATGTATGAAGAACTGCAGAACAGAAATAAGTAACGCAACATCAGGTGGAGTGCCATGAGTTTCTGCTACAGTTTGGAGCCATCAGAGTAGGCAAATGTTTCTGGAGGCATGAGTAGATCAAAGGATTACTACGAGCCATGAATGTGATACAGACAAATGCATTCTTGCATGTCAGGCAAGATATTTCCATAAGAAAGGCAAGCATTGTGCAAATCCCTGATGAGAACTCACCTGTACCATATGGACATTCCTCATTCCTCAGGTTCAAGAAAGATAAATTCCATCTGGGATTAAAGCAAACAAAGACTAAGCAGTTGATTAGGGGCATGGAGGGCATACAGAAGAGGATGACAACTAGAACGAGCAAGACAAAGGCTGAGGGCTACCATCACTTCCAAGAAAGGTATCAAGAATGCATCTGAGAGGAACTCCTTGAGGAGCCAGTGGAATTACTTGGAGGGGGCTGAGGGAGGAAGACTGGAGGCAGGATGAGGCTGCTGGAGGTTTTCTGCTGCAAGGCCAGCTCCTGGAGGGGCCATGTTCAAAGCTCATCTGATGGACTGAAATCCTGCTTCACCCTTTGGGAAACAAATGCCAGCTCCTCAGGAGGTGAGAAGAACCACCAACACGTGGAGGTGCCTGAGACTATCAGGCCTTATCAGCTGGATAGCAGTGGCAAGACCAAGGGAATGCCCTGCTGAGGAGCATTTGAGGAGCACTGCAGAGCTCGCCATCATCCGCTGCAGAGCCAGGGCAGCAGCCATAAGAAATGGGATACAGAGATGTTGCAAGGGGTCCCAAGTGCTTTGGAGCACCCACTGGTGTCCTGCCAGGTGCAGGAAGGATTCTTGCTCCCAAGGTCAATCAGGCTGGGGGCATTTTGTCAGTCTCGGAAGTTCCCCAGATGGCTCCAGGTTGAAGGACAACAGGGGTTGGGCATCTTCCGGAAGGTGTGACCAGCCTGTGAGATGAGGAGGCAGGTCTTGCTCATATGCTCAAGGAATAGCCGATCACCAGCTCTGGGGTCAGGAAGGAGTTTTCCCCCAAGTGAGACTGGCATTGGTCACTGGGGTTTTTTTTGTCTCCCTCTGCAGCATTGAGCACAGCCACTTGTCCAGCCTCCTCTGGTCCATTTTGGCTAGGTTACTGCCTGCTGCTCATGCACTACGAAGTGGCCTCTCATGCCCTGTAGACAGGGCAAGGAAGGCCTTTTTTCCCCCATGGTGGGCCAGCACCAGTCCCCAGGGGTTTTTTGCCTTCCCTACCTCACTGAGCACAGCCCTTTGCCAGGGTTTCTCTGGGCCATTTTGGCTAGGTGCCTGCTGCTCCTGCTCACCAAAGGTGGCCCTCATGCCCTGCATCTGTATCTTGGGGGAGGAAACGTTCTTTGCCCCCAGGGTGGGCTGGCACGGTCCCCTGGATTTGTTTCTCTTCCTCTTCAGCATTGAGCACAGTCCCTTGTCAGGCCTCCTCTGGTCCATTTTGGCTCTTGCCTGCTGTTCTTGCACCACCAAGGCACCACTCATGCCCTGGCACTCTCTGGCTCTCTTTCCCATCACAAGTTCATAGCAGCAGCAAGCTCTGGTCTTCCCTTGGCTCCATTTTGCCAGGTGGTGTTGCTTGTGCAAAACAGCCTGTGCTTGGACAGGCTCCAGACTTGCTGCACCATGAGGATCTGCCACTTTCCATCTCCCTCTGCATGCAATACAAGTGCAGGGCAGGCACAAGAGCGCTTCTCGTGCATCACTGGCCAAAAAGCACAGTGGAGCAAGTTTTTGAAGGCAAAAAGTATGCTTGTCATCGATATGTGTCATACTTTCCAAAATATCCCACAGTAGTACACACCTCTTCTTTTCTGTGTGGTCAGTCCTGATCCTCATTCTTCAAGTTCTCACTCTTCAGGAAACAGGGACTGCTCGGCCTGTATTGCTGCTGCTGCTTTCTGTAGCTCTGTGACTTGCCTTTGCCAGACTGTGAGGGATAATTTTTCAAGCCAAACTGAAGAATGCATCAGTCTGCTCCTGGCTACACATGCGCATTGTGTTAATGCCTGTGAGCATCTTCTCTGAAACAGATTCAGAAAAATAAAATAAAAAAATAAAATAAAATAAAATAAAAGTTTCCACTTGTAACCTTTGTGATATGTGGCCTTGAAAGTGTTTTTGGAGCTGAAAAACCCTTGGTATTCCAGGCAAATAATAGTCTCGTTATTCAACTCATGGTGAGCACAGGAACTTAGAATAGAATAGAATAGAATAGAATAGAATAGAATAGAATAGAATAATTACGCATGATAAGCTACTTCTTAGGTCTGAGGGGCTGTCATGGTTTAACCCCAGCCAGCAACTAAGCACCACGCCGCCACTCACTCACTTCCCCCCCACCCAGTGGGATGGGGGAGGGAATCGGGGAAAAAAAAAGTAAAACTTGTGGGTTGAGTTAAGAACAGTTTAATAGAACAGAAAAGAAGAAACTTATAATGATAATAGTAACACTAATAAAATGACAATAATAATAATAATAATAAAAGGATTGGGATATGCAAGTGATGCATAATGCAATTGCTCACCACCCACCAACCGACGCCCAGTTAGTCCCCAAGCGGTGATCCCACCACCTCCACTCCCCCAGTTTATATACTAGATGTGACGTCACATGGTATGGAATACCCCGTTGGCCACTTTTGGTCAGCTGTCCTGACTGTGTCCCCTCCCAACTTCTTGTGCCCCTCCAGCCTTCTTGCTGGCTGGGCATGAGAAGCTGAAAAATTCTTGACTTTAGACTAAACACTACTTAGCAACAACTGAAAACATCAGTGTGTTATCAACATTCTTCTCATACTGAACTCAAAATCAGAGCACTGTACCAGCTACTACGAAGAAAATTAACTCTATCCCAGCTGAAACCAGGACAGACGTCCACCCAGGAGAGCAGCTGGAGAGCAGTGCAGGTCCCTGGCCCATCCGGGAGACAGGGTCAGAGACGGGCACACCTATAACATAGCTCAGGTAGGGACTGAAACATCCCTGTATCATCAACACTGTTTTCAGCACAAATCCAAAAAATAGCCCCATACAAGCTATGATGAAGAAAATTAACTCTATCCCAGCTAAAACCAGCACAATGGGGAATGAAATGTCTGCTTGTTAATAACTTTTTAATATTATTTCCATGTTGTACTGAAAGTGTTCAGAATACTTTCTCTAATGAATTTCATTTCTAGCAGTGTTAACAGTATTTATAGTTAGAACTTTATTTGAGAGACAAATTGCATTTGTACTTGTGTCTTGCTTCATCAATTTTTCAGTGTTTTGTCAAGCCATTATAAATCATGCTGAAATTCTGTTGTCTGTGGCAGTGTCTCAGGACAAAACTAGTGAGAAACAGACCTATCATCAAGTCAGAGAAGCAGCAGGTAAAACCACACTTTTGATCATTTTATTTGAGTTCTAGTTCTGTCTTTGTGTTGTGGAAGGAAAAATGCACATTCACTGTCCCCTCTGGAGCTCAACATATAGAAAACTTAATGATTCAGCAACCGTTGCTCTTTTTTGGCACATGCTGTCTTTGTACTGAACAGAGGTGTTACACAGGAGATTTTTTTAAAATTCACACTCCACAGTGAAACAAAACTCTCATTGTTCAAAAATGTCCATGGCAATGAGAAACTGCAGTATAGAATGAACTCTGTGGCATCCAGTAGTTCAAAGATTAAGAAGTTGGTGGGATACACACAGGTTCAAAAGCCAGCCCAGCATGAAAGACAGCAAAGACCCAAACCTCACATCTTCTCTGAGAAAGTTAACAAAACATAATTATCCACCATTGAATTTTTCTTCTCCCATGTTCATTAGAACTTCCTATGAATTCTTTCCCAAATAAATTTTTGTTGAAAGCTGAACATTATACATACTTTAGTTACTGTTTACCATCACCTTCTGTTGAAAATCTGTCTCATCCATTCTTCTTCAACTTGAAATGAGAAATGAATGACCTTTCATTACAGATAAGTCTGTTATCTAATATGGGTGTACAACTATTTCTTCAGTATATATGTCTACAAAATTGTTGCAGAAAGCAATTAAGAAAATGGATTGTCATGACCAAGTTGCATGAGTATAACATGACAGACAGAAGAGTTTCAATGAAGTGTTCATCTTTCTGATATGTTAGGTATGACATCTTCGAGAACTTCAAATCATTGTACCCTCTCTGGCAAAATGACTTCATGATTGACATTTTCTTTGGTAAACAGAATAATACATTAAAAGGTTCAATGAGTTTATAAACACTGTTCAGGCTGAGATTATATAAGTAAGGTTGGCAGAGTCCTTCTACATTTTTTCATTAGATGTGTATTTAGCCATAACAATATACATTCCGCTCAACTTAAGTGCAGCAGTTAGACCTCTAACTAGTCTTCATATATTAGTATAAAAATATAGTAGCATGTGCTTGACTGTTGCTTTATGCAAGAATGTTTATGTTTATAACAGGAAATTAATTTTGTGCTTTTACTTCAATATTAATTCATTTAGCACATACTATATATTTTCAATTTATTAATTTATACTTTATTTATTACATTAATACTATAATCAGTTAGAATGACACAATATAAATTATTTTGACAGTCCTTTAAACTACTTATTAGAGAAAACACTTTTTCAACTTTTTTTTTTAAAAGCATGATTATACATAATATGGAAAAGACCAGCTAGTTAGGGTCTAGCTTCTTAGACTCTGCTGGGCGCGTGTTGATTTAAAATAGTTACCTAGTAAAGTTAAGTATCTTAACTAAATTAGCATGATACCATCTTAATTTAAGGATGTATATTTCTTTGTATGTTTTGAAACCTTGCAGTAAGTAGTAACTAACAGTGGACTACTGAGAATCTAGATTTTTATCTACTCAAATACAAGGATGCTACAGGACAAACATGTACCTATGGTAAAAGAAATCTTATAAGCATCATCTCAGATTGCAAAGTCTATCAATTACAAAAGAGACTAAAAAACCCCAGGGTACTAGCACTTTCTACTAGTTATTGAAGAATAACTTTGTATTGAACAACTGAAAAGTGAAATCACACATATAGTAAGTGAATCTTTTATATAAAAAATACTCATCTATGCAACACATATCATAGACATCCTATGATATCAAAGAAGGTTTGAGCATAACTTACTAGTCCTTAGGAAGCATTCTTAATTTTTGGTACACATTTTGCCCTGTTGAATTTTTTTCTGATGTGTAATACATTTTAATTCTGACAATTTTTCACAAAAAGGTCATTTTCCTTTCCTTTTTAGCCATAACTGAATTACGGTACACAAAAATGTATGAAATTTTCATCTGTGTTTTAAGACCCTTGAACATCATAACTTGCTCCAGAAATGCTAGCTGAATTCTGAGTCTGTGTCTATAATATATTTGAGTGAACACTACTGTCATGGAAATAATTGTTTCTGTGGCTTTTATTTCTTACACATACAGTCTGGTAAATTATTCAGTAATAGCCATCTCTTATTAAAATCTACACTTAGGAACTGCAAGTACTAGAAAATTTGATTTTTTTATTACATATAAATGTTTTTAGTATTTTGCTATTTTAGAAAGCTCTCCCTAATGAGCATCAATCTCACACTCGGCGAAAAAAGACGCATAACTCTAAGCTTTACAATGTAGGCTTCAGGCATTTAAAGCAGAAGACTTTCCCTTATGTCCCTTGTGGAAGCCCTTTTCCTCATTTTTCCCTTTTCCTTTAAACCATTTGAAGAGAATTTAGCGCTGATGAAAAGATGCATTGTGATAGTCATGGAAAGTGAGTTTCTTCTATGCTTAGAGCAAGTATAGAAAGACACTAAAAATAATGTAAATTTTAAAGCAACAAATTTACCCAATGAACCAATTTCATATGTCAGTGTTTAATCACTTAAATGATGCTCATTTAAAGTTTCTCCTTTCTTTTTGCTTTTTTCCCAAGTATGGAAGTAAAAAGATCCCTTGTTAATTAGACTCCACAGGTTCTACTATTTATGCATCTAACAACATCTTCAAATCCACTGAGGAATTTGTAGTCCCTTTGAATTTGACATTTCCTTTCAATTTTCTGCTAAACCAACCACCTTACTTGCTAGATTCACACTAGTAGAACCTTCAGAAATACTGATAATATTTGCAACCAATCCAAAACTTCATTAAAATGTATGTCTTTAGAGTTCTTTAGAGAGAGTTCTTCTTTCCCATCCTAACCCAGAAGAGCAAATTCTGCATTTTTCTTCCTATGGTCTTTCTACTTTTCACTGAGCACCACAATCAGACACAAAAGGCTTTGTATGGATTCATTAAGAGACAAAAATCTGTTCCAGTTCTAAATTGGAGGGCAAGAAATCATAGCGGAAAGATACAACAGAGGAGTGAAATAATATTCTTCATTCTACAAAGTGATACAGAGCCAGTCGATGATCACTATCTGTTGCCCTAAAGTTGAAACAGAGGATAGAGATACCCTAAACTGCATCCCTAACATAACCTCTTCAATGTTATCCCCATAACCATGGCAAAAGTTAACTAATTCCTTGCTCAAAGGCAAACAAGGATCAAATCAAGTGAAGAAATCATTAACAAACTAAACCCCTCCTCTGGAATTAAACCTCACCTTCAGCCTCTTCTGGAAAATAGTACAGGTAGCCAGAAGCATATGTACACTTCACTAAGGACTGTAACAAGTTGTTTTAATTTTTCTGTGATTCAGATCTCTTATTTTCATCACATGAATTTATTAAATCCTTTTCTTACCTATTTTGTCCGTGTTGTCTCATTCTCTACCCTATGTGTGAGTGCTGCACAGCACGTGAGTGGCAGCAACTTGGAGCAGAGGCTGTGGATCATAATGCCCATAGGCACGTGCCCCAGCAACAGGAGAGACCTGGCTTTGTTTATCTTTCTCCAGTGAACTTAATCCTGAATGTGCGTGTGCATGTGTCATTCATTACCAAACTTCAAACTGGAGCAGCCAACAAGCAGATCTGCATGGAAACGCACAAGGTCTGCACCAGGAGGTGGGTGAGGGCCCCACTGTCCAGGAACTTAGGTAGACTTAAGGCCTGTGCTAATATATGAGGGATATGTGACTGTGTGGATTCAAGACCAGTGTGAGATGAGTGTGCAAGTGCATACATCTGTTTACTAGTGAACATCAAGCTGCACTAAGTGGCGAGTAGGAGACCTGCATGATGGGTAAGGGGCCCAGGGTCCAGTCATGGGTGTTAGATGGACTGAAAGGCCACATTGATATTAAAGGGATCTGTGATTGTATGTTTGTTTGTGAATCTACATAGTCAGGGTATGTGTGTTTTCACTTCAGTCCTGATCAGCCAGAGAGGAGAAGCAGGACTGGGCTGCTTTATGTGAGTGCTGTTGGTGTTCATGGGGCTGCTGCTAAAGACAGTGCCCTGTCTGCAGTAGTCTGTGTTGCCAGCCATGTTACAGTTGTGTGTGTGTGTGCGCACCTCAGGCTCAGCCTCACTACCTGCCAAACCTGCAAGCAGGAACAGCAGCGGCAGCGTGCATGAGAGCGGGATGGAGAGACCCCCTGGGTTCCCAGGTGGCACCTGATTGGGCTTCAGCAACTGCAAAGAAGAAACCCTGGTCCTGGAATCCACAGGCTTCAGCAACTCATAATTTCCTCAACATTTTCACTTTTACTACCTCTGAATTAGATATGTTAGTTTTGATTTGATTTGCTTTGAACAGCTTTTACACATATCCATTAAAAATACAAAACAACATTATTTTCAGCTGTTTGACTCATATCTTTTTCACAGGAACACAGCATCTGATGTACAAGATCAGAGACCCATTTAATCTAATTTTCAAACACTTTGTGCAATGCTAGGTGTTTCTGTGAGATGCTATGAAAGCTGTCATGTTGAATAGTTCCGTTAACAAAATCCTCATTTTAGAAATTATTAAATTATGGATCTAGGATTCTCTGAGGACTGGTGAGAATAGAGAACTCAGCATTAAGCATGGGACAAGAAGAGTGTCCTCCTGAGTAAGACACAAGTTGAACAGCTGCTCCTTCCATGAATGTTGCCAGCAAAAAAGAGAGTTTCCAAGTCTTTACTGACAGCATGGGGGAAAGGTGATATCAGCAATGAGAAGTCCGCTAGTCTGGATGAGAAAGCAAGAGAAGGGGACACCCTCAGACCTGAAAGGATCCCGAGATGGCAGCAATATCTGCAGAAGATGAGGTGGCTGAAGAGACAAAACATAGTGCTCCTTCTCCGATGGTTAGTGCTTTAACATTCAACTTTAAGGCTAGTGCAATTGAACATGTATGTGTATATATATATATATATGCACATATATTATAGATATATACGTATGTATCAGTTAATAAAGAGATTGCTGTGATATAGTGTTTAGAAGACTGACAAACCAGGCCGGTTTTAAGCTTTAAAACCAAACCGTACTAAATTTATTCATTAACAACACATTTTGTGCTAATAATTAGTTCTTGCATGTTACTGATCATCATTACTACATATACAAAATTGTCAGTAACACTAACATACTACATTAGTTATGAGTATACAACACCCTGGAGCTCATGATGACACCATTGGCTATGGTCCTTGCTGGTTCTCAGTTGCTGAGGTTAAGGTGATGAAGCCCAAGAGATTTTGATGAGAGAATTCAGAACTGAAGGGGGTTTGTTTTCTTTCTTCTCCATATTTCTACCATGTTTGATGTTTTTATGCTATTTAGTCCTCCCAGGGGGAAGCAGGGGTCTTATCTGCTCCCAATACTGCTTATATTGCTTTTTTTTTCTTGTCTTGTAAGTCAAGCTCCTTGTGTATTCCCCAAATTGCCCTGCATGGAACTACACACATCTTTATCCCTTTGATGATCACATTCTTCACATACTTTGTGAGGTGCTTATGCATTGTCTAGTTCTGCCATCACAGCATTACAAAATACATAAGTATTGATGGGGGTACCTTATTTTAGTACCCTTATATTCATTTTCAAGGCAAGTTAATGCTGATTAGGGCACTTGTAGTTTCTAGCTGACACAGGCCTCTGCTTTGGCTACAAGGTATATGGTACCAAGAGAAGTTATTTAAGCCCTAAATTCAAAGTCTTAGCTCCAGGCAAAAAGCACAAAGATATTTGGGCATTCAGTAATCAGATGAACAACAGCCAGCCCTCCAAGTAAAAGGTTTCCTGAATTAGCAAATAAAGAATGATGAAGAAATGTGTCAGGAGTTTACACACCTGATTCTCAGCTAAAGGGAAGTTATTTTATTATATGAAGATTATCAGCCTATAATTCTCTCCTGGACCTTGGTTCTTAAATAATCTCTTTAAGAAACACAGCTGAGTCATTTATTCCAAAGGATGCCTGGAAGGAACTGTGCTTAGTAAAAATCTCAGGAGCAGACAGATTGCCAGGATTTGAGAGTCAGACTGGATGCTCAGTATAGGAGACATACTACCTGGAAAGTATGGACACTGATCAAAGCAGAAAAACATGCTTCATCCCCTTGAGAAAAGCTCATGAATAAGCATTCAAAGATTAATACATCCTCTTAGGAGAACAGAAACGTGTCTAGTGCTCGTAAGTATGACACAAAAACCTTACTAAACAGCCATTACAGAAAGTAAGATTCAGCAAGTTCCAACTTCTTTGTTGTTTTCAGAAATATTTCCTCATTTCTAATATTTTTTCCACTCTGTATTCACCCTGTTTCCCCTAAATTCTATATGTAATGATGTGAGAAGAGATGGATGTAAGGGCCATTATAAACTGTTAATGTGAAATGGCATCATTTTACTTATGTCAGTTAAACAGTATCTATATACAGCAGCTGAGGAAAATTTTAAAAAGGTGTATTTTCCTCTACATGTAATAAATTTTGATAATATTTTCATGTTAAACAAATATTTAGAATAGAACAGTATGGAACAGAACAGACCAGTTCAGCTGGAAGGGACCTACAATGATCAGCTAGTCCAACTACCTGACCAATTCAAGGCTAACCAAAAGTTAAAGCATATCGTTAAGTGTATTGTCCAAATGCTTCTTAAACACTGACAGGCATGGTGCACCGATCACCTCTCTAGGAAGCCTGTTCCAGTGTTTGACCACCCTCTCTGTAAAGAAATACTTCCTAATACCAAGTCTGAACCTCCCCTGATGCAGCTTTGAACCATTCCCACACATCCTGTCACTGGATACCAGGGAGAAGAGACCAGCACCTCCCTCTCCACTTCCCTTCCTCAGGAAGCTGTAGAGAGCAATGAGGTTGCTCCTCAGACTCCTCCTCTCCAAACCAGACAAACCCAGGGTCCTCAGCCACTCCTCACAGGACATTCCTTCCAGCCCCTTCACCAGCCGTGTTGCCCTTCTCTGGACGCATTCAAGCACCTTCACATCCTTCTTAAATTGTGGGGCCCAGAACTGCATACAGTATTCCAGGTGAGGGCACACCAATGCTGAATACAGTGGGATAATCCCCTCTTTTGATGGCTGGTTATGCTGTGTTTGATGCACCCCAGGATGGGGTTTGCCCTCTTGGCTGCCAGGACACACTGCTGATTCATACTGAGCCTGCTGTCGACGAGCACCCCCAGATCCCTTTCTGCAGGGCTGCTCTCCAGCCACTCCTCTCCCAATTTATACTTGTGCCTGGCATTACTCTGTCCCAGGTGCAGAATCCAGCATTTCGACTTGATAAATTTCATCCTGTTAATCATAGCTCAAAGCTCCAATTTGTCTAGATCCCTATGCAGGGCCTCTTGTCCCTTGAATGAGTCACCGGCACCTCCCAGTTTAGTATCATCAGCAAACTTCCTAAGGGTGTATTCAACTTCTGTATCCAGACCACTGATAAAAATACTGAACAGAACTGGCCCTAGAATTGAACCCTAAAGAACGCTGCTGGTGACTGGTCACCAGCCAGGTGTAACCCCGTTCACTACAACCCTTTGAGCCCTGCCGTTCAGCCAGTTCTTCAGCGCATCGTGAACCTGCTCATCCTGCAGTTACACAACTTGTCCAGAAGGATGCTGTGAAGGACAGTATTAAAACCCTTACTAAAATCCAGAAAAACTGCATCTACCGCCTTCCCTTCATCCACTAGGTGGGTGACCTTATCATAGAAAGATATTAAATTAGTTAGACAGGACTTTTCCTTCATGAACCGAAGTTGACTCTGCCTGATGATTACATTGTTCTTTAAATGCCTTTCAACAGCACCCAGTATAATCTTCTCCATAATTTTTCCAGGAGCTGAGGTTAGCCTAACAGGTCTGTAGTCCCCTGGGTCTTCCCTCACACCCATTTTGTAGACTGGAATAACACTGGCTAGCTTCCAGTCAGCAGGGACCTCCCCAGACTCCCAAGACCTTTGGCAGGTAATTGAGAGGGGTCCTGCTGTAATACCCACTAGCGCCTTCAGTACTCTGGGATAAATCCCAACAGGCCCCACAGACTTACAGACGTTCAACTGATACAACTAGTCCCTTACAATTTCAGTGTCCACCAATGGAAAGTCACTGTTCCCGCAGTCGTGGTCCTCCAACTCGGAGAACTGGGCAGCCCAAGATCTATCAGTGTTATTAAAGACTGAGGCAAAGAAAAAACATTGAATGCCTCCACCTTTTCTTCATCCCTATTTGTCAGGTAACCCTCAAGTATTGATCCAACATTCTCCTTACACCTCTTTTTGCTATTAGCATACTTTAACAAGCCTTTCTTGTTGTCTGACACAATACTGGCCAGTTTCAACTCTAACTGAGCTTTGGCCTTTCATGTTTTCTCCCTGTGTATGTGAACAACACCTCTGTAATCTTCCTGTGAAGCCTGACCTTGCTTCCAGACATCATACAATTTCTTTTTCCTCTTGAGCTCCAAGAGGAGTTCCCTGTTCAGCCAAGCCGGTCTTCTACCCCACCTGCTTGATTATACTATGCATTAATTATACTGAAACATTATATAGTGTTCATATAGTATATATTGTATTTTGCTATTTATTTTCCATCTTAGTCTAGACATATTCCAACATTTTACTGTAATGAAATCAAATGAATTATTTTGAGTAGCCTTTCAAATATTTGACATTATTTCCAACATGTTTTCTTGAAATAACTCTGAAATATCTACAATTAAATTGAACTTGCTCCATTTAATGACTGTAGAGCTACTAAAGATTCTTTTACACTCACCCAAGTTCATTGTCAATTTTTCAACATATTCAATATTCAAGGATCTCATTATTTTCTTTACTTGTAGCCCTTCAATGTTTCTAGTGCAAATCTTATTTCTCATTTATTATAAAATATTTTGATGCCGCTTACTGTATCTCTAAAATACTTTTGCCAGAGACTATTAGGATTTTAGACAAGAAACTGCTTGCTTATAAATGAAACAATTTTCTTAAAAAGACAAATAGACTGAGATGCATACAGTCATACATTCAGTAAGACAATACACTACAGTCCATTTTTCTTTGTTTCTATAATAATGACAAACACATATATGGATAGACACTATGTCTGAAATAAAAAATGCAACTGATTACTGTTTCAGAAAGGTAGCTAACACCTTCATAGGAAACTAGAATTCCTAAGGCAATAAAAATAAATCAGAAGAAAAAAATCACAGGAACTTGATGACAGAAATTGTTTATATGTGATAAATTGGCACAGTATGCAAAATAAAAAATTAGTGCCTCTGGATAGTAATACTGTACGTTCTATTTATTGAAGTACTTAATTCTTAATAACTGAAATTGGAGGCCTTAGAACAATAGTTCATTTAGTCCATTCATGCCAATGGGTAATGTTATACATTCTATATTTTCATGTAAAAAACAATAATCACAGAACAGTTTAGAATCAAAAGTAGTGTACATACTATGCCAACAAATTTTGCTACGCATCAAAACAATAAATAGGTAAGCAGCAGAACATTCAAGAGCATCAAACTAAGCAAACTATAGATGCATAGTGCTGAAAAATGCAGCCCACCATCTGAAATGCAGACAAGGTTCTGACCAGCAAATTGTCAACAGCTGATTGGTCCCCTTTATCTTCTTATCTCTCCATTTTTGCACATTTGTTCCTCCCAAAACCACCCTGATCCCTTCATTTCCCCACCTTTGGTTCCTCCCCTAAACATCCTATAATAAGTCTCGCACAATCCCAGCATGCTCTTTCCCTGCATCCCATAATGAGCACTGTCCCCCAGGGCAGGGACCCCCCAGTCTGTGTGGTGCCCCGGAGAACACCCCCCCAGGGACTCATGGTGCTGGGTCTTACCTGGCCTCTGGGGCTGATGCTCTCCTGGGAAAGCCCTGGGGAGGTTGGGCCAGGGGGTCATGTCTCTGTGCTCTTCTGGGGGAGGGGGGTGAGCTTTTTATCACATACCCTAATCCAGGTCAGCCCAGATCTGCATTTCAAGCTGCACAAAAAATTACAGCATCACCACATCACCACTCATTACTTTAAGTTCATCATTCTCCAAGTGATACATGATGCCCATACAGAAAAAGAAGCAAGCAACAGAGCTGGTTGTGAAATGCTATTCAAAATCAGCACCGATATATTCTTTGCTGTAATACTGCACTCGGCTAAACAGGGGAAGGGATTCAAACATTATAAATCATTTGAGAGTGGAGTACAGAGCGAAATAGATAGCAAAAGGGTCTAGCTATGTTCATGCATACCAAATATCTAGCTGAAACAAAATAGCCTGAAACTAGTCCAATAATCTCTTCCACCCACTTTCTTTAACCACCCCCAGCTTCCGATCAATGTCTAACATTAAATAATGCAAACAAAAGTCTGAAATATTTTACTAGGCTACCTTGAACACTCTGAGACAAATTAATAATGCAGTCACGAATCAAAATTAAATCTCAGCTGTGATATTTGTGTTCATCAGATACATTTAAGTTCCATTTTTGCCTGTCTTTTCTTCAAGATTAAACACTCACCACCAAAATTTCCTAACCTACCTGTGCTTTTATAACCTCAGCATAGGGCATCTGAAAGCCATCAGTATACTTTAGTTGCATATCCAGAAATATGTCTCTAAACCAGGTTATCAACTCTGTCTGCAATGTCAACAGTCTCTAAACTCTTACATGTTCATTAAAGAATATATGGCAGGCAGATAGAACGCCAGTCCTTCTAGGTATAAACTACTTATAAATGTTCATTATATAATTTTCAATCTGAAATTAGAGTCAAGGTTACCAATATTTTACAGGCTTAGTTTTTCTACAGCTCCATGCACAGAATTCCTGTTCAAGCCAAGGAGAATCCTTCATGCAGAATAACAGCAAAGCAGAGGCCTTCTAGATTTGTTCTCCTGCAGATGCCGGAGGATTTATATATGTAACTTCTGTAAGTATCATCAAGAATAATTAATTATTAATTTTATATCTACAGTGCTTATCTTCCCTAACATTCCAAGAACCACACAAAGACATTAAAAACATTAAACATTAAACAATGCAGCAGATAATACAGATAAAAAACAGTCACATAAATAATTAAAACAGAATCTGAGATGCAGTAGAAACCTTTTTTCTATGAAGTATTCTTTTCACCCCCTGGCTAACAAATAGAAGTTTACTAAGAAAATCTACACTCACCAGTGAGAATGCATTTCAGATTTGCTCAATGAAGAATGAGAGTACATGCATTGCATCTGATTACCACTGAATGACAGTTAAATAACTGACATGTTTAATATACCTTTACTATGTCTCAATCTAATACAAACAGGAAAGGGGAACTTGGAAGGATGTTTTAATCTCCCCCCACCAGCCCACCCACTTTCCTACCTACACAATCCACTAAAAAAAATGAAATCTTTTTTCTTCCTATTTCAGCACCTCACCACCCTTTCTTGATTTCTTTTCCTTTACGTACAGCAGTAGTACTATTATGACAGAAGGATAATATTTGATGCAATTCTGGACAATTCTCTTTTGTTTTTTACTTCAGTGATAAAGCATAGCAATTTTCTACCATGCTTTTTTCCCCCCAATTTTTACCTCTTCTTTTCTTTTGTTCTACTGACACTACATGCAGCTGTTCCCTGCTATGGAATTTCCCTTTTTTATGTCCATGGTATCCAGAACTCCAGGCGATAATCTGTCTTTAAGTATATAGTAAATAATTGTATTTGGTGCAAGGATCACACTAAATATCTTTTCTAAACTTTTGCTATTCAAGCATCCCTTTGGCAAGCTTTCACTGCGCAATGTTGTAATGTATCACATTCATGAGCTTGTTGGGAGCCACTTACGTATCTCAACAAAGCAGTGCGTTGAGCAGAATAAACAATGACGTCTTTGGTCATGGATCAAAGGTCCTAAACTGCCAGATCTAAGGGGTAATACAGCTAGTGTTCAAATAGCAATTTGAACATATACCACTCAGTTACTAAGGACAGGTGAATCAAGATATAAATTCTGCCGAAGCTGACAGCGTAACACATCTTAGTGAGCCTGGCCTCACTGCACATACCATGTAAAAAGTCATTCTGTCTGTGTAAAGAAGTCAGACACTTCTGATTTTCACACACCCTATAGGATTTCCAAATCATCAAACTCAAACTCTGCTGACCAGAGATGAGAGAACATTACAGTGGTGACAGCTTTTGCTGAGAATGTCAGTTGGCTAAATCCCAGACAAACACAACTACACACCAAGATCATCTTGACTGATCATGACTGATACAATAACAATAAATTTAGTCACTAAGATATGCAAAATCTGGTAGCAGTAGAACAAAACTAATTCCTTGAATTCCACTTGAAAACTAAGTGTTATATAGTACAATATCTAAATCAGGAGATGCTGCATAAAATAGAATTGCATGCTCTTTGTTGTCTCCAAACAGATTTCAGATGTGGCCTCTAGCACATGCAAGAAACATTTAATAGGGAGATTAAAACATCACAACTAATTGTGATTATGAAACATATGATCTCTGTCTCCCTGTGAACAGTGTATCTGAAAGAAATATTCCTTTTTTTCCTTTGTTCAGGGGTGTAAATGGGTACTCTTGAATATTGCTATCTGGTTTTCTTGAACAGAGATATTTTGTGCTAGAGGCAGCTTAGAACCTTATTTATGAAAACTCAAGTTAAAAAGTAGTCAAGAGGAGGTAGGTATTATAGCACCTTTCCCTCCAGCTATTTCCATCACTAGATTTGCTTTACTGCATCTTTGTTTGCATTGTATTATACTTGATCTTCATGCTACAGCTGTATCCTGTACTGTGAATATGCAGCAGTAACATCAGCACACGGTAGCACCCCAACATTTGTGGAATGACCCCTACCTCACTCTTTCCCATCCAAACTTCATTATCTGTTTCACACAAGTAAAACTGTTCTACTCTGAGTAAACAGAGGTAAGGAGTGAAGTGCCACCTCCCTGGGGATGGCACAATGGTGTCCTCCTCTTTGTGACCTCCCCTGAAGGATTCCAGCACACGTTGAAAAGCGTAAGTGAGAAAATGGAAGTTTGGGAGTATATTTGTAACATTCTCCTACTGTTTTCAAGGTAAGAGAAGAATGTTAGGGCGCACCAATGGAGGAGTAGACAGTTCAGGATCCTAGTTAGGTCTGACAATCATATTTGGGTTTATAACCAGATGGACTAAGTTACAGGAATTCAGAAAATTCCACCTTCTGCATTAGGTCACGATGTTCAAAAGAATTATGTGATATGAGTGAATGAGATTTGTATCCTAAGTCAAATACGCATTTTTAAATATCACTGCCTATATGCTTTACACATGCCTACATATGCTGTCTGTGCTTGCAAGTGTCATGTATCGTATTATTCACAGTGTTATTTGTCATGGAAGACCCCACTGCATTTTTTAAAGCAAAGCAATCAGTCTATCTACAATTAGAGTGAAGTTACCCAGGGGCGAAACGTAGGAGTTATTTAAATACAGCTACCTTACACAAAGTATATGACACCGAATGAGGAATAACAAATGCAGTTGAAAATGTAGGAGGAATTTGTAATGTAATTATCAAAACTTAAATTTGATCTGCCTTGGCAAAGTGAGCAGGGAACTGTGAAGGGGGTAAATGCGAATACCAACAGTAATACATTATTCCATAGAACTGTTTTGGTGTATTTATTTCTTGGAGCTTCTGAGGCAAGGGTGCCTGCTTACAGATACTGTAACTAAGGTATCACAGCGTAGTTTACCTTATGAAGCATCCAACAATAATAGCACGAAGGAGCACCATCACTGTCAGGTCTCTGATACAGGTTTTCCACTAGCAATGCTGATATTCATGGGCCTGACAGGTCAGACATTTAAGTATCTGCCCATTTCTGATTTCAGCACATTTTAAAATTCTTGGGAGTATTTAATCATAGTGATTGACTTAATGGTCCTTGCCAAGTCACTTTCATCCTTGACTGGTACCCAAATGATCAATAAGCTTGACCATGCCAAAAGAGGAGAGAAAGAAGAGAGGAGAAAGAGAAAAAAAAAGAGGGCAAGAAAGAGAAAGAATGAGGAAGAGAAAGGGGGAGAGAAAAAACACAAAGGGAGGAAGAAAAACAGAGTGAGAGAGCACAAGAAGGAAAGAGAGTAAGAAGGGAAGAGAAGGAGGGGAAGAGAGAAAGAAGGGAAGGAGGGGAGGGAGGAGAGAAGGAGGGGAGGGAGGAGAGAAGGAGGGGAGGGAGGAGAGAAGGAGGGGAGAAGGAGGGCAGGGAGGGAGGGAAAAGTAAGAAAGAGGAGGAGGACACTATATGAATATGAAACATACAGCGTAATCTACAGCTTGAACCCAGAATCGCTCAAAAGGTTATGGGATGCTAGTATTTAACAACCACAATAAAAATGCAACATCACAATGTTTGAGGGGTGGGGTGGGGGGTGTTCTATAAAGAAATTAAAATCAATCCCTGGCATTAATTCTATCAAATGTGCCTAAAATTTGCCCTAGTCGCTGAAGTACTTTTTTAAAAATGCATCTACATTACTCGGAAACCTAAGGGTCTTTGAAAATTAGTAGGAATTTGGCCACAAAAATTCATTGGGCATCCCATTTTTAACCGTAAGCATTTATTCGTTCATGTTTAACATCTAACTGATGAGCCAAAATTTCATTTTCAGAAGCATTACAGATAACTCACAGCGTAAATCTTACTGGATGTCAGACAGACATGACTTCTAACAGCACTAAAATAAACCTCCTACACAAGTTAGGTATTGAAGTACTGAGCAATGCAATACATGAATTAGAAATAATAATAAAAAATCTAGGTCTTCAATATCTATTTCTTCTGCCCTATAACTGATGAGGTATTTACCCCAATGAGATTTGAATTCCAGAGCTGGAAAGCTTTCTTGGGCAAATAAGGGCAGAACTGTATCCCAAGCACATAAAAAAGCTGAATACTAGAAATGAGGCCATTCGTGCTATTCTGAAAGTACAAGTCTCCCTTCAGTTTTGAATCGCTCTTGAAAAATGGATTCCTGTTACATGTATACATACATGTATAAATGTAAGTACTTATATACAGTTAAGAGAGATACATTGGAATTCTTTTAATGACTACAGTAGGCAGGTTCTGAACAGAGTGATTTTTCACCCATCCCACATTACCTAAAACAGGGACCACTGAAATTTTGTCAAAAAGTTGATCCTAACATGGCACTGCCCTTAACACCAGCACAGGGCTCGTGACACTTGTGAGAACACATCCCTGAGCCGCTGCAGAGGAAGCGAACAGACCCACCAAATTTCAATTACAACAGTCACACTCCAAGACTTATGTGTCTGCAAGAGAGGGCTGTAGACAGTACACGAGGCTGTGAAATATGTACCTTTGCTTCTCCCCAGTAAACAAACCTGTATGGATCCGATGGGGCCGGTTAGTGTCAGCACTTGCAGCTAAAGATATTCTTTCCTCACGCCAGCTACATGCAGTCTTACAGCTACAGAGAGGAGTTCAGCCAGCCATACGCAGGGCCACGGTCTGCTAAATCCTGTTGGCCTCACTAAAACAGGGCACAATTGTAAGTAAAGGTGGAAGGCAGGCACACACTGCTCACCCCTACACCTGCATGGGAGCAGACTCATGGCCATGCAAACTCCTCTTTTGCACTGTGCTTTGGGAGTAAAGGACAAATCATTACCTCTCCAGATTCCTTCAGCACTATCTTCTGTGATACTGTGGTACTACTGCATATATATGTATAATTTATATATACACAAATATATGTCCATACCAATTCCTGTATGCACCTACACATACATAGAAAGCCTCACATCACATCTCCAGCCCTGTTGAAAACAGTTCCTAACCAGTACACACCTTTCCACAAACGCACGCCAAGCACATGCAAAAACCACGCACGCTGTTCAACATGGGGAAATGCAAACCCCCGTGCAGACACGCATGCAAACATCCACGCTTCGTGACTGCTTGCCAAAATCTGCCAGCTCACACACTCGTGTACATCAGCGCTTCACTTCAGATTATACTCGTGCACTCACACACACGCACATGCGCGCGCACGCACCATATGCACACCCACGTAAAAACAAACACATGCAAACCTGTATGAATGAACACATACCCGCACGTGTGCAAGACCGAAGCACGTGTACACACACAGGCACACACACTGATGTGTACGAACACATGCACATGTATGCACGCACACACAAAACACACGTACACACAGACTCACAGGAACAGATCCATGCACACTCTCACACACACACGCACGCACATACACATAGAACACGTGTGCACACACACATGCACTCGCATGCAGAGAATCACACAAGCACACAGATGCACACACGCAAACACACGCACTCACATACACACAGAACTACACGTGCCCACGCTCACGCACACGTGCACACGTGCACCCGCACTCAACTCGACAGCACGTGCGTGCGCACAAACACACCCGCACAGACACACCCGCACCCAAACACACGCTCACCCGCGCGAAAAACGCACGACGCACGCACCAACAGGAGCGGGCCCTCCCAGACGCGCTCGCACCCTAGGGACGGTTCCACACGCGCACGCCCCCTCACGCAGGAGAGTGCACCAGCCCACACGGACACCTGCAACACATCCCCCGCACACCCACCCACGCGCGCGCCCCCGCACCGCAGCCGCCGCTCGCCCGCCCGCCCGCCCGCGCACTACCCTCAGCGGCGGGAACCGCCGCCCCGCGCCCCTTGTCGCGGCAGTTGCGCCGGGCGGAGGGGGGGGGGAGCCGAAAGCGCGGTCCCGAGCCCCGCGAGGCGGGGTCGGTGCCGGTTCCCGCCTCCCCGGCCGGCAGCCGCCTCTCCCCGCTCAGCCGGGGCTCCCCCCGCCCCCCGCGCAGCGGCCACGGCGGCGCGGCCGCTAGGTGGCGCCAGCGCTCTTCCTGGCGGAGCCGTGGCCGCACCGCCCCCGCCCGGCCCGGCCCGGCCCGGCCCGGCCCGGCCCGCCGGGAGCTGCCGCCGCCGCCGCCCCGCCCGCCCGTCCTCCCGCTGCGCGGGGCTGCGCGGGGCTGCGCGGGGCCGCCTGCCCCCCCCCCCCGGCCGCCGCGGCAAAGAGCCCTCCCAGCTGCGGGCACGGCTGCGGCCGAGCTCTTCGGGGAGCGGGGCTGTGCCCGCCGCGGCTGCCCCCCGCCGCCTCCCCGCGCCCGCGGAGACCGGCCTGTAATTAATGTCTCCGCGCAGAGCAATTAGCCTGCCAATCCCCTCGGAGACGCACATGCGGCCGTGCGAGCGGTGTGCCCGAAGGCGCGCGCGCGTGTGTGTGTGAGTGTGAGTGAGCGTGAGTGTGTGCCGGCGGTGACGACGGCAGCCCCCGAGCACCGCACGTGAATTCTTAATAACGAGGCACTGATCGTTTCGGCGAGCGGCGGCGGGATGGATGCGCCCCGCCGTGTTAGCTGCCCGAGGCTCCTCCGGGAGGCTGGGGAGACCGCGCCACTCTCTCTGCCGCTTCCCGAGCCGTTCTCCTAGGCTGAATTGATCCTCGCGGGGGAGCGGGGGGGCGGGGGGAGAATCTCAATTGCAAATACTGTTTGGAGTTTATTCGAGAGAGCGTCTGAGCTTTAAGATGCTCCTCCGTGGCTCCCGGTGGATGCTGTAAGGAGCCAGGATTGTGGTGGGTTTCGGCTGCGCAGGGAGTTGGGGTAGCGGGGGGGTGGGGGGAAGGAAAAGACACGATCGAGAGTAGCTGAGACTTTGTGCCCCCGTTGGAGAGATGGTTGAGTCCTCGTCAAGGTTGCTGTGGTATCCCAGAAACACCATTCACTCCGAGCTGTGACCGCGCACCATCAACAGCAACAACTCCGCTGCGCCTGGCCAAGGAATAGGAATTAGGAGCTCTCGAGAGTAATATGAAAGGGATCTGCAGAGGGGAAATCCGTGCAAAGGAATCGAAATTAGCAGACTTTTGGGAAAGGGGATGTACTAAATGTGGCCGGCTGGACTTCATCCTGGTGAAGAAAATGGAGATTAAAAGTGGATTTACATTTTGGAACCTCGTCTTTTTATTGATGGTTTCGTGTGTGAAAGGTAGGGTAGTATTTGAGGGGTATATTTTTAGGGGTGCGTTTGCTCTCGGTCAGGGCGTTGCAAGCTCTCGCCTTATACCAACGTGTATTTCAAAATATATTTCTCTCTTATTTTATATTTGTACCCTGGGCACTTTGCAATGGAAAGATATAAATGATCGCTAAAGCGGGGAGGAAAGAAGGAGTTGATTCAGAGCTCTCTTCCGAGATAGGAAATGTATTTGCTTGCCAGGCTTGGCGTTCAATGCAGTGACTGAGCTGGGGCTCAATAAATATTCTTGCAGTATGCTCAAACGGAGACGTGAGTTGGTTCATATAGCCTCTAACTAGTGTATATTCAAGCAAATCCCACCGGATGACTTTTCTAAGGTGATGATGATGGTAGTGTGTGTTTGGGGGGGGGGGTGTTACCTACATTTCTGGTTTTCGGTCGAGCCACGAGCTCTTTGCGGGAATGCCTGTATCGATGCACTTATTAGTTTAACCCGTTGCGTGGGGAAAGTTACGGAGGAGCCCAGCGTGTGCGTAGCCGTCTCACAGCCCGAAATGCGCTTCACGCTCAGCTGTTTGTATGCATGCAGGGCTCCCTGGCTGTCGAGAAGGTACGTTAGCAATTCAGCCTTGAAGGCATGGTCTGCCGCTGGGTGCAAAGATCGACACCTTTTCTCTTCCCTCCTTTAGTCCCTTTTCCCTGATGTACGGGGGGGGCGGGGGGGGGGGGCGGGGTGGGTGGGTTGGGAGGTTTTTTCTCTTTTTTTTCGGTGTAGGGGCTATTTTGCTTTCTTCCTGCTTCTGTGTTCATGAAAGGAGAGCAAAAAGGAAGCCTCTAGTTAGCGGCATAAATATCTTCACTAAGTCTGTGCTTGCAGACAGTTAAGGGAAATGCTACATGCAGAGAAAAGAAGAAATATGTGGCTTGAATAATGTGCGCCTTCAAAATTACACAGGCATCGCTAAACGGTGAAGTGCTGATCCCATCACGCGTGCCTTCAGTAAAAGGATCTATTCTGCAACTCCCCACAGTCGGCTGCCTACCCGAAATAATCTCCCCTTGTTTGTGGCCAGTGATTAATACCTGATTAATCACCCTTTTATCCCCCTCCTCATCATCATCCCTCCTCCCCGCCACACTCATACATTTCCAGAATATTTAGTAGACATTATCGATCCTCTCCGAGTTTTTAGACTTGGTTATCGCCTACAGAGGTTGCCTGCACGGGTGGCAAGGAGGTGTGTTGCGGGGGGGCGGGGGTGGAGGGGGGGCATTCAAAGGCGTGCCTTCCCAAGCTGGCTCTGCCTTGGATGAAACAGTTTATTGTAGAGCTTTGCAGCTGCTTGTCCCCCCATTTGCATCGCGTGGAAAAGATAACTCGTGTTCCACGGAGAGGGTGTCGAGGGCTTTTACCTCATCCCCCGTTATCCCGGCGCGGGGGATGGAAGGGGAAGGGGCTTGCCTGCGGCGTTAACGCGCGTTTTCGTTCCAGGCAGCCTCCCTCCGCTTGCATCTATTGAAGCGAGCTGCTCCCTGCGCTTTGCCCCGTTCTGGAGGTCTGCGACCAGGACCGACCCGGGGCTTCGGGGGGCATTTCCTTGCCCCGGTTCAGCCCGCTGTCGTTAACGCGTTCCCGGTGCCGGCTGCCATCGTTGGCAAGTCACGGGCTCGCTGCCTGCGAGGCGCGCCGTGCCGCTCCGCGGCGCGCAGCGGGCGCGGAACGGAGGCGCCGGGGCTACCGGGTGGCTCCGGAGCTGCTGCCGAAGCAGCTGCTTTGTGAGCAGGAGTCGCGGGGCGGCAGCATCCTACAAAATTCAGGACTCGGGCGGTTCTCCCCGCGTCGCGGTGGCCGCGGGAGCGGTGCAAGTTTCCACAGCACCTGTTGAGAAGCCGCCTCGCTTGCCCTTGGGGGTGGGAGGAGGAAAAAACGCTGGGTACTGAGGGCAAAGCTGGCGTGAAGCACCTAAAACGGCCCAAGAAAAAGAGAGAAAACGGGCTTTGCGAAACTGGCCCTTTCTCTTCCTGCCCACGTACAGTCCCAGGGACATGCTGCGAAGCTGGTTCCTCTCTATTGTCAGGGCCTGAGCTTCCCAGGTGTTGACCCCAGCAGTTTCCATAGACTTCCCTCTGACCGGGGGGTACTCCCAGCAACTGCAAATCCGGTAGGTCGGGTTTTACACCCTGGGTGCGGGCTCCTTCAGGCAGCCAAACTCCATAGAGCTGGCTTAGGCTGAATGCAGCACTGCATCTGTTCTGGGCGTTTATATTTAGTTCTCTCCCCACTCTGTGAATGAATACATTTTACCTTGATTTATATTCCCATTGTGTCAGCACACGCTTCAGCTCCCAGAAACCTTGGCAGAGGCAAACAATGAATGAATACCTACCCATTTAAAGCATTCCAGATGTTGGGAGCAAGGTGACTCCCCAGATCCTGCATCTGCTCTACCATTGCCTGGCAAGGCCTTTTCACCACACCCCACCTCCGCAAGCTCTAGCCCATACCCTTCCTTGCTTGATCACCTCTACTGAATAGTCCAGCACCACATTGTACCACCCAAACTGTTGCTGAGGTTCCTGTCATCCAGACCCCTTCCACAGCTTTGCTTGATATCTGCCTCTCAGGCCCTTCCTGCTTTTGTCATCGTCCTGTCACCATTTCTCCAGTCTCGATCCACAGCTATCCCACTGTTACAGGTGTCAAACTATCCCAGGGTGCTTACGGAGCCTTGTTCATATCTGATTAATTATGCGCTTCTCGTATATATCCATATAGACAAAAAAATTCTCCACGTTCATCTATAAATTTCTGCCTCTGGAACCTTGCGACAATACTTGGGAGGGTTTAGAAAAGGGAGAAGAAAGGAGAAAATGGGAGGAAGGAAATTATCAGAACTGCTGGGGAAGGGGTGATAGGAAGAGCTGGAGTACAGAGGAATTGTAGTTTCTTCAATGACTATCTAACTGCTTATGCAATATCTCATTATGCCGCGGATCAATCTCCAACAAAATCTTTCTTGGATAGACATGGAGGAAAAAATCAAAGAAACGGCAGCATTGAAAAGCGAGAGAAGGCACAGGAGGCATTAAAACAAACAAGCAACCAAACAAAAACCCCCAAACATTTAGAAAATACCAAGTAGGGTGATTCCTGGCCAGCTGCAGGGGATGATGGATCCTGTGGTCTTCCCTTTAGATGTGCAAGACACCTAGGAAAGCTCCTTCCCCTTCTCCCTCACCCCCACACCCCCACACACGCCTGGGAGAAATAAGAAGAACCATTTAGGCACGGGAAATACAAACCAAGCTTGGAGGAGCAGGGAGTGGAAACCTCCACCAGCCAACTCCCTTACAGAAAAGGGAGGAGAGGGGATTAAAAAAACCCCAACCAAACAAAAAAAAAAAAACAAAAAACCTAAAAATGAAGCAGCATCAGTGAGCTTTTCCTCCTGGGATTTAAGAGAGAAATCACTGATACCTGCACCCCTTCAGTTTGGCACGTCCCTTCACCAGAAAAATAACAAACTAGAAAACGCTTCAGATCTGTTTGTGGAAGCAAGCCAGAGAGGAAATCAGGTGAAATGGCCAGAGACCACAAGACTCCTCCATCTCTTCTGTTTAGCTGTTGCTCTGAGGCAGAGAGCAGAGAGCACCAAGGTCTGCTCTTTTGTCTGCCTGGCTAAAACGAAGCTTTGCCTCTGCTGTTGTTCCTCTGTTCCCCTGTTGCAGTTGTGACAAGCGGAACAAGGGCAGCTTTCAAAATAAAAGGGAGACGAAGCAGTGAGATATTAAACGGCTCGTTGACAGAAGAAGGGATGAGAAAATGGAAAAGATTTCCATTTCCACTGGGGGGTACCTGGCATGTGGAAATATCGAGCAGGGACAAAGCATGCCCTGCTTCTTTCAGCCACCTCTGCAGTCTCCCTTCTCCCCCATTCCCACCTCAGCCCCGCTCCCTTCGGGCTCCGCCAGCCCCTCCCCACAGCTTCCTTCTCAGTCACTTGACTTGTGGGGTTACTGGTGTCTGGCTTTCCTCGGGGGGGCACGGGTGGTCGCAGCGAAGTGCTCGCTCTGTCCCCGAAGCGGAAACGCCTGGGCGAGGAGCAGTGGGGTCGGGTTTCCTCAGTTCCAGATGGTCGCTGCTGCTGCATCTTTGTGTGCGTGTGCTTGTGCGTGTGCTTGTGCGTGTGTACGCACGCAGGGGTGCAGGGAGACACTGACTAGCGAAGGGACGACGTCGCCCTTCCTTTTCAACTCCTCCGCACACGCTCAGCTCCTCTACGGTGCCTCTTTCCCATCAGCTCCCGCAGACCACACGGGGCTCCTGTGCACAGCACCTAAGCGATTTTTCCCAGCTACACAGTTCTGCGGGGCTGCAGGCAAAGTTACCCTCTCTCACCCCCGCCCTTCTCCTTCAGTTCAGGGCTAAACCAAGGCTCTGCCATGCCCCCGCTTAGCGCACGGCTCCTCCTCCTCCTCTTCTGCAGGGGAGAACGAAGAAACACGCGTCCCCTCGCAGCAGCAGCAGCAGGGACCGCTTCTCCTTCCCCTGCCCGGCGGCCTCAGGGACCCGCAAAGGGCACAGAGGAACGTCGCCCGCAGTCTCCGCTTTTTCATTGCGAGAGGCAGCAGTCGCAAGGCGGAGCCGGCACGGAGCGGCGGCAGCCCGCCGGCAGGCTCCACCCGCGCCCGGCACCGGCACCGGCACCGGCACCGGCACCGGCGCCGGCTCCGGCTCCGGCTCCGGCACCGGCCTCAGCAGCCGCCCGAGACCCCCGCACCTCCTGGGAGTCCTTCTTAATACACTCTTCCGTCGTTTGCCTTTGCTCGCTTTAGCTCGGTGACTCCTCCAAGTCTTTTGTTTGCAAGTCTGAGGCAGCGTTAGGGTGGGTGGTTGCGGTATTTTTAAGATACAGAACTAGCCCCTCACTCCCTGAGCGCAATGAGGCCGTTCCTCGCGGGAGCGGGCTGGGGGCTCCAGGCAACCGCACAGGCTGAAGAGGGACAGGTTGTATCTTCAACTCCCGTATCGACATCCCGACTTGTAAGCACCAGCCCCCGAGACATAAAGAATTCTGTGGATGTGCTTTCAAATCCCTCCTTTCCAAAACTCCTGTGCAATAAACGTAGTAGAAACTTGTAGTCTACCTGTTTTTTTCCCTTGGGGGTTTTTGTGGGATTTTTTTGTTTGTTTTTGAGGAACAAATCAAGTAGGATCAATTGCCCATCTAGCGTAGTGCTCTTTATCTCCAATGGTGACTATTAGCAGTAATCTAGGGAAAGATAGGAGAAACAGCAAGTACAGAGACACTAGCACATTATCCTGGATTTCAGCAGCCAGTAGTTTTGGGTCTCCCGAGCTAGAGGCTGCTTTGCAAACATCATGTTTTAAGAGGCATGGACTGGCCTGTGCTCCATCACTTGTCTATTCTCTCTCCTTCTGCTGCCCTTGCCTTGCCTTGCCTTGCCTTGCCTTCCCTTCCCTTTATACCATTGCATTCATATACATCCTCCACCCTTCACGCTCTGCATCTGGCTGGAAGCACTGAATAGTGTGAAAGCTTGTAAAAAAAATTGACTTTATTATACCCAGTGTTGTTGATGTGCTACACAGGTCAGCCCCCAAAATTTGAGATTTGTAACCATTGAATGCACATGGACCTAGTAAAGAGAAAGAAAAGCAGAGATATTTTTTAGAGAGATTTTAAAAGATTTTTGAAGTATCCTGTGGGGATGGTTCAATTTGCATGATTGTAATACCCTTTCAGAGAAAAGGTTATGAAGAATAACGTAGCCTTGTATCCCTCTTTTTTAAAAAACAAGTGTCTTGCATACTATCTGATTTTCAGAGGTATTGAGCATTTCTGATTTCAGCTGGGTCCAGTGAGAGCCTGGGGAACTAGTTAACACCTCTGAAGCAAGGCCAAGTGAGTCCATCGTTATAATGCTGGGGCAGAGAGAGACAGTAAAAGTCAAAGGAAAACATCTATAAAATAACTTAGAAATATATGTAAAATGTTAATTCTACAGAATCTGATAAATTGGAACTGGTAGGAGTAGGAAAGCCTTTATAATCTGCTGCAAAAATTGTTTTTCTCCTTCTCCACTAATAGAAAACTTCATTTCTAAGTCAACAGGCTTGTGACATCTCAGACTCAACTTCTTGCTGATGAGTATCATTCGGCTTGTATTTCTGGACATAAGGGTTAA
Source organism: Haliaeetus albicilla (assembly GCF_947461875.1). Lineage (NCBI taxonomy): Eukaryota > Metazoa > Chordata > Aves > Accipitriformes > Accipitridae > Haliaeetus > Haliaeetus albicilla. The sequence goes on along the minus strand of NC_091485.1, from coordinate 60,313,925 downwards.
GAGTGAAACAACAGAACAAAGCCCTTGTGGGAAATTAGTTTACCAGTTACTCCAAAGCAATCTCCCAGGAAAGAACAGTCAGAGAACAGACAATTTGGTCTAAGTTGTTGGTTTTTCTTAGACCCCTATAATTTTAAGGAAGCTCTTACTACACAAGATATTTGAAGAAGCAATATTTAAGTAACAAATCAAAGAGGTGTATGATAAAAGTAGTTATTACAAGGCTATAAAACTTACCTCACCATTTTGATTAAAGAATTTTCATGCTAAAGTTTATTACAAAATTCCAGAACTCTTACGTGCTTTAAACACGTGCCTTTCAAACAACTTCACAGAATGTTTCCTTCTCAATGAAACTGTACAATTTCTCTACCAAAAGAGAGAATCTTTATATTTATCAAAAATTCAAGGGACAATATTTGGCAATTATCTTGGACCTAAATAGAAGGGTGAATGGTGTGTAATGTACAGGATGTCACCTGCCTCTTAAAAAAAAACCTAGTAGTATTAGGAAACATTTAATATCTGCTTCCCAACGTCTAGCTTTTCTTCTGGGAAACTGAAAGGACAAGGATATTGGACTATGAGGAAAAGTTTTTAAAATAAACATGCACACACAGACAGACATACCAGGGTTTTGTAGATGTTTACATTCAGTTGTTTACTTTTCCTGGGCAGGTTTGCATTCATGGTCTTGCTGCCTTGTTCTTACAGATCATGTAAGATTTACTATGGCTCCATAATTCCGGCATTATAAGTGCTGAATACCGTTGTAAATGTCAAAGAAGGAAATGGTGGAAATTCATTATCTCCTTCCCAGTGTCTGAAATGTTAGACAGATAAGTTTGTAGATTTAGGAACAGTGTTAGTCAGAGAGAGCGAGCCTCAACATATTGGGGAACGACATACAAGGGATTCCACCAGGACTGGTCCTCTAACAAGACTGTATTGTCAAAAAGCAAAATGGGATGCAACCAGCGCAGACGTAGAGAGATGGACTGCCCATTTTCCCTTGGATTCTACAAAAAGCATCATAGCATCATGTATCATTTTCATATTGTATCATAGAAATGAGGTGAATAACAGTAACTAACTTAACCACAGAAGGATTCACAGGGTGATGAATTTTCACCTCCCGAGGGCTGTAAATAACACAGATTATCTTTGCAGTAGGACTAAAGGAATCTGCAGGCTTGAGGCAGAAATGACTGAGTAATTACTTGAATTATACAGATGATGAATCACTACTTCTGACCTTGAATTCTATTTTGTCTGTTTTCCATATTTACATATCTTACTAGCTTTTTATCTTTATGCATTATAACTTGCTTGGTTTCATTCTCATGGAATTGTGTATACACATATGTGTACACATACACATATAATATGCATATATAGAGGTTATATTCATATATTTGGTTATGTTATGAAGAAATTCAACAGACTGCATTGTTAGCTTACAAAGGTGCAGGTAACAACTTGAAATATATGTGCAAGTATCCATTACCTCTTAATTTATTGTGTATTCCCAATCTCAGAAGAAAGTTCTACTATAATACTTAACTGATTTCACTAACAAAACAAGAGTACAAGTAGTGATAGCTAGCAAATGTTAGGAGGAAAGCTTGATGAAAAGAAAAAAAACACCAGTTACTAAAAACACTAATAAAACCTGATCCTAACATATTAACAATTAACTGAAACAATTACTTATTCCCACTGATTTAGGAAATTGTTGCTAAATATAGTTTCTATAAAACTGGTTTTATTAGAATTAAAACCTCTAATCACGTTTTAAATACAAAAAAAAAGTATTTGTGCTATTTCATGTTTTATTTTAATACTTGTATTATCATTTAAAGAGGCTGACATATCACATCTCAGAGGTGGCTGTATTTCAGTGGCAGTTAAAATGATCCCTCTGTGATCATTATCTTCTTATAGAACTGTTTTCAGACTCAGAAAGTGGGTATCTGCAAGTGTAGTTTGGAGTCCTTAGCTAAAATAACCTACATAAATGCATAGTACAGATATTATTCTTGTTTCAACATAGTGTAGAGATGGAACTACTTGAATTACAAAACCTTTCCTCCACTATTTAATCTAACCCAGAAGGAAAACTTCACATTCTACTATACTTAGCTTTCTTGATTGCTGTGCAATTTGCTTTGGGAATCGAAGCGTAGTCTAATTAAAACTAATCTTTTAAAAGTCTATACTAAAAGTTGTGGTGTTGCTTCTGTAGATCAGCTTTGATCCAAAGGTGAATAGAAGTTATAAAACAGGATATAAAATGAGCTTCTAAACTGCCCATTGTTGAGCCCATTGAAAACAAAAGGAGAGTCCAGAATAGGACCTTTGAGAGTACATTTGCCTCTGCTTCTTTTCATACTGAGTTTTGAATTACAGTTTTCTGTACATACCTTTCATTTGACTTGGAAATATAAGTTATAACAGAAGCCATGTATTTTACAATACACCAGAAATTTTCAATAGACGTGCTCTTTGGAAAACTCACATTGCATTATAAACATAAAGATTATGAAGTAAATTGTTTATGATTCTATTTAAGTAAAATAAATTATATATTTGGATACAGTCAGAAAATGCTCTGTCTTTCTACATTTTATTGATCATGTTAGCACTTCTGGGGATCAGTCCACTAGATTTGATGTAACGGTAGTATGCTAACGAAACGTCAGCTGTAGTCCTTAAAACCATAGAGTACTCATGCTTTTTGTCAGGGCATATGCTGAATTACAGCCAATTTACAACCTGGTTTCAACATTCCTTATTAAATTTTTGTTCTCCAGTAAAACATTTTAGAATTTGCGGAAGGCTGCTAATAGCTGCAGAGGAACTGGGAGGAACTGAGAAAATAGATTTCAGTTTAGAATGCTTTCAGAGATAATTATTAATGCAATTTGGTTTTACTTTTATTGGATTATCATATATTCCAGATACATAGTAACATTTGAAAATGCTGAATTATCTAGAAAAAACAAAGCACAAAAATAACGGACTCTCCACATTAATTTTATTGTATTTATCTTCTGCTAGCACATTCTTTGTGTTTGCCACCATCTCAGAGTCTAAAAACATGTAATATACTCAGCCAAAATCACAAGAGCTAAAACATACTTGAAAACAAGGGTCCAAATCCTGACTTTTGGAAAGCCTACCTGGTTAACCAAAGGTGAAGGGAAGAAAAGAAGAATAGGTCTTTGGCTACCTCACATGATCAAGTCAATGAATCAGCTCTGTGGTAAAAGACACTTTTTTCATGCATCTCCGGGTATATGCAGGAACACAGACCCGCACACAGCCACATGCGAGTGTGTGTGTGTGTGTGTGTGTGTGCACGCCAGCACTTCTGGTAGCAGGCATCTGCAGCTGTGTGCTCTATCAAGAAGAACCTATGCTTAATTCATGACTATGCTCATCTTGTGTGTTTTCCCTTGAATATATCTATGCTAATTGACATTTATACTTAATCATATGACTACTGCTACTGACTTTAGCAATGCTTGTTGCATGACATGGCAGTTTTAATGATCACAAGAGAAGAAATACATATATTTCATAATTCATAATGTATAACTGAAAGGGCAAGACATTTTCTCCAAAAATCTTTACATCAATATAGTGCTCACAAAACTGCTCACCTGATTAGAAAATTTTCATCAGTCTGATGTATTGAAGCAATGATACAAATTGTACTTTAACAAGTGAATGTCTTAGCAATACTCATGACAATGATCCTTCCCTCTTAGGACTATTACTAAAATGGCTAAGATTTTTACAGCATTCAAATTATTTACTGAATATGAAATCCTTTCATATGAAACTGCTAGAAGATTTCATCTTTAATTAGACCCTTCAATAAAGGGTCCTGGAACTGAGAAAAAAAAAAAATCAACATTTTACATTTCATGGGCTTGAAAAATGTCCTCTTACAACAGAAAGAGGGGAGCTAACTGCTCAGTCTTCAGTTTCTTGGTGAGATCTTCAACTTAAAAACAAATAGGAACATCATTACCTACTCCTTTCCACATTACTATTCAGCATATCTACCACTTCCATTCAGAACTCTTCAACAGCAGATCCTTTCTGTGAGCTCTTTTGAAGGAGGCCAATAATTTCCTTCACACAATTCACATAGTTACTAGCTTCAGAGACTTTGATAATATCACCTCTTTACCCTTTATTTCAATCTTGGCAACTCCCTCCTGGGAAAATAAAATACCTCTGACATTTGGGAGAATATTTTTTTAGAGGTTTTTATAGATTCTATTTAATGAACTTTCATATATCATAAATTCAACCATATTCTCCTTATAGCAATTATAGACATCTTGTAAGAATGTGAATGTTATTATACTTCTTCAGTGGCCCAATTTTCTACCCAAGTACTTCAGCACTCTTGAGAGAGTATAATTTTCAGCTCCCTTCTGTGGAAAAAAAAATAGACTAGCAATAGCATTTCTGTGTTTTTCATAGAGGATACAGTGCCAACAGAACCTCCCATGTCTTCTCATGCAAGGATAACAAGTTTCCCCTGACAAATAGGTGAGATACATTTTATTGGCATTTTCATTGTCAGCAGTGGAAAGTTGCACCAATCAACTATATAAAACAGTGATTTTTTGTAAACATCTTGACAAACTTATGCTTCTCAGAGCTATTTATCTGAACTAGCAATAAGCAACAGAATCAATGTTTAATATAGAACGAGTTCAACAGCCTTGGTGACCCCTGCATGCCTGCCTCCATAACTTTCCTAAGGATATGCTTCCAAAATTCCTAAATCTTTTTACTACTACAGTTGCAGCTCACTGAAATTTGTATGAGTTTCTACACTAATTTCAGCTAGTTTTAAATTAAGCTACCCATAAAAAAACCCACTCTCCTAAGCTCTATCTATATATTTTTACTACACTCATATTCTAGCTCATCAGCTAGCTCCTGTAATTTTTCCCAATTTATCCAGCCTCCCCTGCACTTCTGGGCTCCCTTCCCAAACTCTTCCCACTCCACAAGTACCACTGGAGAAATCCCAAAAACATAAAGCCTGCAGTAAAATATAGAAAGTTCTCTTTAGTTTCTATGTCATTTGTAAAGTCTTTTTGTGGCCCAAAGCAATAACCATGTAAGGGTAATCTGTTAGGAAATTAAATATCCTCCTAGCCTTACAATCATCGGTTAGACTTACCAACTTTTTCAGGATGTTCTTTGGATTTTAAATCATCTGCAAGAAGGTGAGGCGAGATTGGAAGAGTGGAATTTCAGATATATTTGTTTTCATTCTTCAGTCTATTGTGCCTGTCTACAAGATTATTTTTTGGTAACCAAAATAAAACCTGTTCACTCCAAACAAAGAAACTTCAAAACACATGATTAAAAAAAGTCAAAACCTAATAGTAACTTAAAGATAAAATCCTTACTTGCATAGAAATAAACACCATAGAATCAGATGGTTAAAATTTGGATACTTGGCATGTTTTGGAAATCCAAGATGTATCTTCTCTGTTTTTCAAGCTCCAATGTATGCAATGAAACTGTCCATGTGACATGGTAAGGGAAATTTTACAGATCTAATAGTAGTACTGTATCCTTTACTGACATCATTATTCTCGGACAACCAGAACAGACTAGTCAGGACTCTAAATTCTACAGAATTTCATAGATTAATTAAAAAAAAAAAGAAATACAAAAGGCAAAAAAAAAATCACATAGGGTAAAACAAGGCTAGATTTGTAGGGATTCTGTTACTTGCTTGTTCGAAGAATGACTGAGCATTTCAATGAAATCAAGAGAGTTTGCTATGTATCTGACTTGTGAATGCTGCTGTTCCAAATTGCTCCCTTTGGGGCCTCTTGTACTGGTCACCTCTTCGAAATCCATTGACAGCTGAGTTAACACAAATGTCTAATCTAAAGAGTCAGAGCGTGCCACAGATATCAGCTAAGGAGAGAATCTGCTCAGCAGAACCTCTATAATTATTAAGAAGTCATTAACTGCCTGCTAGGATTTAGGGTAAGTCTGAGGTAACTATAAGGAAAATGGGTCCTTTATTAAAAATGAAGTACACAATGCAATGAGCATTGAAACATCATTAAAGAATTTGCAGATACTCCTGAAGATACAGCTGTACTTTAATGCTATCTATCTGAGATATTTTCTGAAGAACATTTTCTTCATTCTTAAAAGGTGTGTGTGGGGGGGTTGCACTATTAAGCCAGTACACAGTGTCTTGTAGGTGAACATCCTCTGGCCAAACTGATTTGGATATATTTAGTTGCTAATTTTTTTTCTCCTCATCTGCTTCCTCCATGCTTCATTTGCACAAAGTTTATTTCCACCATCTCTTTTGTAACATACTCTTTCATGCTTTTAATTCACAGAGTGTTTGGGGCTAGATTCCTATTCTTTGGCACACTTGGATGACTGTGCATTTTTTGAGAAGTATCATTGACTTTTCCTGTTTGCCCATCTCTTATCAGGATTTTCAATATGCCAGTTATCTTCTTGAATATCTGTATTTTACAATCTCAGTGCCTTTTTTTTTTCTTTCTGAATTAATACTATTTTTCTGTATCATTTCTATTGATGGCTCAATTAATGTTTATAACAGTGTTTCTATTGCATGTTGCTTGGTGGCTGTAAGTCTTCCCATTCAAAGCTTCTTACTTCTCAAGTGAGAAGTATATTTTTGAACAAGAGTGATTCAATTATAACCTTATTGAAATATTTACTAGTAGATTATTTTAGAGCTCGTCCACACTGAAATGAAAAGAAGATTTGTCGCTGACTTTTAGCAGAACAGAGCAGATTGTTATAACAAGCAAAATATTTCCTTGCGATGCAGAAGAGTTTATTTAGGATGTGACAGTCCTACAAAACTGCTCATACCATGCATGGAACTAAACTGATGAAACTGAAAAACTTGAACAGTTGAACTCCATCAGATTCTTTTTGGCCAGTAGCCTAAAATGGTATTAGAGCTAGTGGGCTAAGTAATTGACACTCTCAAAAAGCTTACAGGCTTTGGTCCATTTCTGTTCACTGTCTTATGATGGTAGTTAAGTGAGTCCTAAAAAAAATGTTTCAGACTTTAAGATTACTATCAAGTTTTATTATAGTTTTTGAATCCTATTGTAACTCATCATTCATTTATAAAGATGGCAGGAGAAAGTCTAGAATTGCAAGATGAGTGGAAATTCTAAAATCCGTTTTAAAGCCTAAAGTAAATAATTTCAAAACTTTAGAAGAAAATAAGTCAACAGATTATTAACCAATCACATTTTTTTAACTGTGATTTGGTCTAGAAGTTGGCAAAAACACATGAGAAACCCTGAGAGTTTAAAGTTTCTGGCTGATATCTAAATCAAAAACAGCTGAGCAGATTTAAATATTTTGTGTAAACAAATTTGCATCCAGGCTGCTAATCTGCATGCCAGTTTTCAGTTTGACATTTTCTGAAATGATGGAAAAATGCTAAGCCCTTAATGCTAAATGGAGTTCATAATGGAAATGCTGACAGACCCGTAATTACCTGTATTGTGATTTTGCTGAAAGCTTCTTTATCTGTCTAATCTTTCACAATGGAGTTAAATATATAAATTCTTGAAAGGAGGAAAAAGGAACTTTTTGTTGGAAATACTGAACTGTAGCAATGCTGTACTTTCTTCCAGACATACACTTAATGGAGGTAGTAGTGACAAAGAAATTATCTGAAAAAAGATGTAGCATTTTCTGTGGAACTGTAAAAGCAGCCAGTGATGCTTAAAAGTTTAACTTAACATTAATTTTTCAAACTTTTTGAGTCACCTTTCTTGTAAGGTATGAGTAAACAGATCCAATCAATAATTTTTAATATGGCAATGAGGAATTATCATAGAAGAAATTTGTCACTGACTTGACATGGCAAAAAAATCCGAAGCAACAACAAATCAGAAATAGTATTAGAAATAGTGTGGCCAGCAGGAGCAGGGAGGTGGTTGTTCCCCTGTACTCAGCACTGGTGAGGCCACACCTTGAGTACTGTGTTCAGTTTTGGGCCCCTCACTACAGGAAAAACATTGACGTGTTGGAGTGTGTCCAGAGAAGGGCAACCAAGTTGGTGAGGGGTCTGGAGCACAAGTCTTATGAGGAGCAGCTGAGGGAACTGGGGCTGTTTAGTCTAGAAAAGAGGAGGCTGAGGGGAGACCTTATCGCTCTCTACAACTACCTGAAGGGGGGTTGTAGTGAAGTGGGTGTTGGTCTGTTCTGTCAGGTGGCTAGAGATAGGATGAGAGGAAATGGCCTCAAGTTGCGGCAAGGGAGATTTAGGTTAGATATTAGGAAAAATTTCTTCACTGAGAGGGTTGTCAGACATTGGAATAGGGAAGTGGTTGAGTCACCATCCCTGGAGGTATTCAAAAAGTGAGTAGACGGAGTACTCCAGAACATGGTTTAGTGGGCATGGATGATGGTTGGACTTGATGATCTTGAAGGTCTTTTCCAACATAAATGATTCTATGATTCTATGATTCTAACTAAAGCGTTTGGGAGAGCTGTTGAAGGCCCAAACATGAAGTCCCAACACAAAGAGTCAGGCTTGTAATCACAGTTTCACAGAGGTGCCTAAATGCAGTAAGAGTGCAAGCCTATGGACAGTTTCCAGTGTGCTTTCTTGAGAGGTCCCAATTGGCAGTCCACAGAAATTCCAGCCCTTAGCACATTAGCTGCTGTTAATGTTAGTGGAGTAAAATTCTCTCATACATGAAGTATGTGGGATATAGAACATAACCTACATTTCTGAACTCCAGTCTTGGACTTCCTATCTTATGGCTCAGCCATTGAAAGAAGGGTAAGAATCCGTCTCAGCTCTGCAACATCTGACATAAGCACCCAGCCTCACTCGGTCAAGCCCCAAAATCACTGGAGAAGAGGGCTGTCTGTATATGTTGACTTCTTCATTAGCCAGAAAAGCCATAAATATTTTGCGGGCTGAATCGGAATGCTTCTCATGGTACTTCTGAGGTAGAATGAGATTGTTTAGTATTTTAATAGCAGACTTAAAAAATATATTTCTAAAGTTGCAGGAAATGGTGCTGATTCTGTTGGAAGTACTTTTCTTTCTAGAATTTGAACTGAACTACTATTCCAGGCAAAGTGTTAGGGACACTGAGCTGTTGCAGTTCCCATGTTTCAGATGAGATGTTGCTGGCATGTCTGGTCCTGAAAGATTGCATGGTATTTTTCACATAATATTGTTATTAGCCTTCATCTGCTGGCCAAATTCCAATTTGGATAATTACAGTCTGCTATCTAAATTCTCTAAGCAGAGTATGTTAAATAACCTTCTACACTTCCTTTCCTAATCTTCTGAGGGGCATTTCTGAGATTTATTAAATAATAGTTCTGCTTAATCTAAAAGGCAACTGCTTCTAAAAGCTAGGGGAAAGTGACTGTTTTAGAAGGTGCATTGAATCCTCACTGCTCAGTGATAAATTACACAGCAGCATTGGCAGTGCTTGCCATGTAGGAATTGCTCCTTAGCACTGTACAAAACCAAAAAGAAACTACCTCCTTATTAAGATAGCTTCAATTTAATTAAGAGTTGATGGAAACATCTTAGATAAACAATGAAATATATTTTACACAGGAAGATGAGTGTGAGCCTGGAGAGATCTACATAGAAAGTTTTGGAAAAGTTACAAGATTTTGAAGGTTTAAATAAAGATTTCTTGTTCAAGATGAGGGATAAATACACACAACTGTAGTACACAGGACAATGTGGAAAAGTGTAAAGCTGTGCAAAACTTTGAATTTGTCTCAGATATGAAAGAAATCACAGGGAAAAAATTGGTCAGTGAAGCCCGTCATGAAGCCAAGTCTCAGTTTTGCAATAAATGGATGAAAAGGAAACATTTCAGTTATAGTTGAGTAGAACATTTTGCTAAGTACATACTAGTTCAGTCCTTCACATACGAGTTCAGTCCTTTGTTTCAATGTGAAAAGAGAAAAGAAAATAAAAGAGATGAGAGAAGAAAAGAGAAGAAAGAAAAGAAAAAAGAGAAGAAAGAAAAGAAAAGAAAAGAAAAGAAAAGAAAAGAAAAGAAAAGAAAAGAAAAGAAAAGAAAAGAAAAGAAAAGAGGAAAGAAAGGAGAAAAAAGAAGACTTGAAGTTCAATATTAATCACATTAATGTTCACAATGTTTTTGAACACTCCTAATTATTGGACTAGTTTAAGGGTAATTTGTGGAGCTTCAGTGCATCATTCCATCAAAACCTGATGTTTTCTTCTCCATCTCTGCCCCATGGTAAATAGCAACATTGACCAAAGTAAGAAAGAGATAGGAAGCAAAGGGACTCCACAGAAAAGTCCAGCCTCGAAGGATGCTCTAATGTTCAGTATCTCCATCTTTTCCCTGTGCCTGTTGACATAGCTATGTTAAACTAGAAGAAACCCTCTCCCATATAATTTCTTCCAATCTTATTTTACTTCCCACAGAATACCCTCTATCAAGCCAGAAGAAGATTCTTCCTCTCCATGAAGAAAGGACAGCAGTGTCGACGTTTTTGCTCATGATTGTCCAACCATGTATTTTTTAAACTCCCTACAGGCTCACGGGAAAACTTTATTTTTGTGGGGTTTACACAGAACAATTCAACATACTTAATACAAGCTCATAACAATTCTATGGCTGCTGGTACTGTTTGGCATTATTTTAGTTCAAGACAAAAACATTATAATAATGCTCACATACTCTCTCATGTCTGCTTAAACTACATCTAAGCTCAGTCCCATCTGTTTAAAAAAGCACAATACCAAGAGCATTTTGCATAATGTTACATGTAAATTAGGTATTCATAGGATTGATGCATGTCTGGATTGAATGGAAGCAGAGTTTGTGTTTATAGCCCTTTGAGAAATCATTTAAATCTGATTTAAGCAAACAGTGTTGTTACAGTGCAGATGTTTGTTGTGACTGTGATCTCAAAACTTGATTTCTATATTTCTCTGATGTTACAGAAGCACAGAGACCTTTTTGGCCTGATTATCTTTATGACTTACTGTTGCCAGAAGCTGCATTAACTGCTATTTTGGAGTGTCCTCCATACAGAATTTTCATTAGCTTATTTTCTTGTTTGAATACAAAATTAATAAATATGAGTGTAATACAATATGCACAGTTCCAAACCAAATAACTGCATTCTTGCAGGTAATGATCAGGAGAAAAAAAGAATAAGTTAATTTCTCTGTTAAACAGCTTTGTTATCTGTGGGTTAGTAAAACCTCAGGTACTTTGGTTTGCAATTTACTACTAGATTTAAAAAAAAAATCAGGATATACATTGTAGTATGAAATGCACTTTGAAGTCTTCAGTTCTTTACAGTTGTATAAGAAATTGGCTTCAAGGGAATTGCTACTGTCCTTTGCTAGAGAAAAACAAAAATAAAATCTTGAACTTAGTGGGTCAAATATCATCTGCTTTAATTACTTTAAACAGATGGAAATCATGAATAATTATTCATAAAAACCTATTTATATGCCCTTTCTAGGGTTATTATTGCATCATTTTTTTTTCAGTTACATAAATAGCAAAGTAAAAAAGAGCAAGTAATATTGCCTCATATCTGCACATTAAGAAACAACAGTGTTTTGTTTTATAACTGTTCTGAGAAGCTGGGTGGGTCCAAATCCAGTGCAGATGGCACAAAAAATCTAATGTTTAAGATCAACCTGTACTGAAGGATTTATTCCCAAACTTCCAACTACTTCTTCATTTTTATCATTGTGTTTCACTAATACATGCTGTTAAGAGGGGAAGTAAGTTTCTGGGAATTAGATTTTTCTCTAGGAGAAAAAAATGACTCTTTTCAGATAAACTCTCAGATAAAGCTTGATTTCTACCAGCTTCGGTGAGATTTAAGTGTACATCTTACTGATTTTTCAGTATTGGGCTATGAATCTGTTACTGTACAGTTTGGGAATGATACTCTGCAATATTTTCAAAATTGCCAGAATAAGAGTTCTTTCATACCTGGAAGACATACTTTTTCTGAGAATTATCCCACTTTCACATTTATATTACTTTTCATTTTGCATTTATATATGGGTTATTTCTCAGTTTCAGCTCATTAATATATCATGTCTTGCATCTGAAACCAAACATTTCCCTGCTGTCTAGCAGAGTGAACAATCTTATTTAAAATGCTAAAATATGCAAAATCTTAAAACCAGAACTGAACAACTGTATCAACGTTGCCATTTAGACTCATGCATCTGCTCTGTGGCTCATCCTTCTGAGCTTGTTGACCATCTATGTTAGCTTCTGAAACTTCCTCTGTGTCCATTCATGCAATTCATGGAATATCGCAATACAACCAAAATTACACAGTTACAAGTGCTGAAATAATTTACTTCCTACAATCCATCAGCACATTTCAGCTGAGATGCAGCAGGTTCTTGAATTGCTGTTACACAACTACAAAATAAAACACATGAGCATGTGTGTTTCCTCTTTCACTTACTCCTGGCTGTGAACTCAGTCCTTTGTAATAGCATATTTTTCTTTTTGTCTTATTTCTGTCAATTCCGAAAAAAAGCTTCAATTTCAGAAAATGGAAGGTAAAAAGGGAGGATTACGCAAGTGCCTCTCATTCTACAAATTTCAAAGACTCAGATATAAATTTGAGAACATAAGTTCTATATTTGCAAAAACAATAAGAAAAAGTAATTGTTACTTGTTTCTGCATTTTGAGAAAAATGTACTGTAGGTTACTAGTTAACTGTAACTAAATTAAGGATCTTAGTTTTGCCTTTGAAATATTACTTCTCCTCCCCAATACAATTCAAACGCCTATGTACTGAAACTGCTTATGCAACCTCACCAAAATCAATTTTTGTTACTGTTTCCATAATAATCCTTGTGCTAGGTTTTTGTTTGTTTGCTTGGTTGTTTTGTTCTCATTTGAGAATAGTTTGGGGATTCTTTTTATCTCAGCATAATTCTCAGCTTTCACAAGCAAGGGATGACTTCCCCTGTTGTGAGTGAGAAAGCAGGAAAAAAGAGGCAAACGATCCTTGTGTGTGCATTTAGGGCAACATGTTCTGGCGTGACTCCAGAGACGCTGCTCTGTAGAGACAGATAAAGGACAGTTTGAATTTCGGTTCGTAATACACTTTGTGATCCTTTGGGTTAAAAGTTGCTACTGCCATGCAAACATTAGTTCAATAGCAAGCCGTACAATTCTTTCAGGTACCTTCCCATTGTTTTCTCCCCTCAGCTGGGAGGTTTTTGCATCAGTGAGCCAGACGAGCCGCTCACCTGTACAGAGCAAGTGGTCCTGCAGGGAATGCCGGATGCTCCTCCACAGAGCACAAAGCAGCCATGCAGAGTGGAGCATCCTCTGTGCTAAGTAGGCCATTTCCCACCGTATTATAACAATTTCATACTACATTATATTGTGAGCCTTAAATGATTGAATGTCGCCTTTGAACATTCAAAGGTTTCCTACTATACTAGCTCACTGTTATTGCTTTTTACATTGCCTTATGGCAAATTAGTGGAATATACTGTAAGAAAAGGAAGATCATCAGCATCTTATTTGCATACAAACATCATATTATTTTCAAATTATCCTCTTTATGCTTCTCATTTTCCTAGAATGTTTTCTTCAGCCTGTATGAAGTTTTCCCATTCTATCTGTATTGTCCTATTAATGTTTTGTTCCGTAACATAACAGATTTTTTTTTCTATTTTTATTCCCTCCCTGAATATAAGAGCTAATTTACACAATAGTAAGAACATCGGCGATACTTCACTATTAAATTTTACCAATTTATACCAAGCTAGTTAAAAAAGTTAACACAAAAGTGATACAAACTTTCAACAGAAATGCAACTCTTCACTTTCTCACTGCATAGAAAATGTTTGAGGATGGCTTCAATATTCCTGTCATTGTCATTTTGCCTAAAATGTATAGCAAATTTCTCAGGCTCATAATGCCTTTGGCAACAGCCCCTGTGCTTTCCCCTCCACTAGAGAAGAACAAGAAAATGCAGTCATGATGAAGGCTAGTTTCCCTAGCAGCCGGCTTCCTTACTCTAGTATGTTCATGGGTCTCTTTGGCTCATGCCTGTTACTGTATTGTGCTTGTGTTGTATGAAATCATTTGTAATTTGAGGGACATGTGAATGATAAGGGAATGGGAGGTGATTTTTCCACGACGAACATAATGAAAGAAAGCTAAACTATGTACAGTTACAAGTGCCTTCATTATTGGTAATGTCTGAACTGCAGACATGCTGAGACATAATGGGGAATTGCAGCTTCAGGGAGCCATCTGTAGATCTCAATGCAAAATCATTCAACCCAGCAAAGTTAAAGCAGAAGGAGGTCTATTTTAACTTTTTTCAGCTGCAAAAAGATTTTCTAAGGAAGTTTACAGCAGAATAAATGTATTTCCATTCTACCTCACTTCTGCCTTATATTGACCAACCTTCTTTAAGCAGTGACCCGGTTTTCATGCAGTATGTAATATTAACATTATACCTCTGATAGTGAAAATGTTAATGTGTTTCCGGAAGGACACTTTGATTGCAGCTTTTGAAAATAGGGAAACATGCAATTATGACATTTCTTAACTTATATATTCTTGAGTTTACTACCTGAAAAATGTCTCAGGTAGCCAGTGTTAGTATTTATAATGGGAAGTGTCAGAACCTTACTGTGTTAGCAGTGAGAAAAACTCTTTGAAGCAGACTTTTGTCCATTGCTTCACGCCTATACATGTCAGATTAGCAAGGGCCTAAAATATGTAGAGAAACAAAACAAAATAGTTTTTAATGAAAATGTTAATTGCCTCATAGTCTACATACGGTAAGTACTCTAAAGTGAGTCATTAAAGAAATTAGTGTAACAATCAGCTTTAGTTACCATTTGCTCAGCCATTTCAATAGGGAGGAAACAGAGAACAAAATAACTACTAAATAAAAGATCCTATAGCAAGCCTTAAAACACCATATCTTACAGAGATTACCATACATACCACACTATTTCTGGATTACATGCAGTTCCTTGCACTGCCAAATACTAAAACAAACAGCACTATAGTTCAGCATTGTGCTAAATATGAATCCAAAGTTCACTGGGCCCATTGTAGACTTCACAGGGCTCGAGGTCCATAGCACTAGCTAAAAATAAGCAAAATAGACTTCACAGATATAAGTAGTGAAACACAGGTAAATCCAGCACTAATCATTTAGATCTTGAACACACAGAAATATTTCCTTTTCATTGCTGAAAAGAAATTACAATGTACAATCATATAATCATGGTTTGACATTCAAAATAAACCACAAATGTTCTATATGTGAACTAGTGGGAAGGGAAATAGGTGTGTAGGGGAGAAGATGACACCCAGGCAGATGATCTGACCAGTGATTTGGTTTATTTTTATTCTAAAATACCGTTCTCAGTTCTCTCTACTACTGATCAGGAGCAGCATGTTTAAAAGCTGCACTTCAGGCAGTGTCATCTAGTAAATATTGTCACTGTTTCGAGGTGTTAGTAAAAAAAAAGCAACTTTCACAGAATACTAGTTTTCTAATAATCTCTGGCACAGCTAACTTTTTCTTAAAGGATTTGCATAATGCTGCTTAGACAAAAAAATGTGATAGTCCTTTCTAGTTAGTAGATGTTGAAGTATGTTTAAAAAGCTTTCATGCTGACTATGAAGATTATAATTGCTCTTGTCTTTTCAGTCTCTGTCAATATGTTAGCTCTCACATACATTTATACTATTAGTGGGATGTAAAACATTTTGTGATAATTAAGACTCAGGCCCAGTTTTCTCAGTGGTTTCTCTTCATCATATGCTCTGTTTCGAAGTGATTTATTAGAAACTGGGATTATTTGTTAGATTCACTCTCTTACCTAGTAACAGCTGCCTTACCTTACTCATTTCTAACTGAATTGTCTTACTTATATGTCAAATGTGGTTTTCTCCATTTTGGGATAGCAGCCTTACTTTCAAATACAGACAATGCAACAATGACACAAAGATGCTGTTATAGGAACTCCTGGTCCAAAAGTCCACTAAGAGAATATGAAGTAATAGTAAAATACAGATGTAGTATATGTGAAGTAGAACTGGTAAGAAGGAAAAAAAGAAGAGGAAAAATGTTCCTAGCATAAATTCTAGAGGTAGCTGATCCAGAACAGATGGATTGTTGTGATTCTGAATATTTATGATTTTTTAATTCTATCATGCATTGCCCTTTGGATTATCTTCTATCACACATTTATTAACCGTTGTTATTTTATCAGTATATTAAGTCCATGTAAAATCTTCAGTTGTTAGCAGTACCATGCATTAAATTCACACATGTCTTTCAATGCCACTTGTAGACACCTTTCGGTCTGCCAGTCCTAGGTATTTTGGGTAGACTTGGCTGATTTTTGGTTACATGATGAACATCCTGCTTATCAAGCTATAACCTATTGTTTATCAGTATCATACTTGAGATACTTTCTACTTCTTTGAACAGGTATAATATATTTTTTACTATTTTTTAGACATTCAGACTGTTGCTTTGATGTGTTCAGTTGCTAGGGAAAAAAGAAGATAGCCAATCAAGACAAACAAAAAAAAGCAGAGACAAAGCTATACCTTGAAATTAAACCATACAGTTATTGATTTTTTAGTATAAAATACCTTTGTAGCTTACAAAATATCTGACAGATAAATAATGCATTAGAAAGAAAGGAGAAAAGGAAAATATCTACAGCTAAAACATGTTAATCTAATGTGTGAATGCACGTAAACTGATAAAAAGTACAGGGGATCTAGTACAGTGAGCAGAGCAGCTGATTTAACATAAGGTCTTGCTGACAAGTTTGGTTTCTTTTTGTTTTTTTCTTCTTTGGGATTCTTTCAACTCTTTTCAACCTCTGTTCAAACCATTTTTTCAATGCACTTAATTCTTTTTGCCACAGTCTTTAAACCACCTTGTCATGGTTTAACCCCAGCCAGCAACTAAGCACCACGCAGCTGCTCACTCACTTCCCTCTCCCCCCCCAGAGTGGGATGGGGGAGAGAATCAGAAAAAAAAAGTAAAACTCATGGGTTGAGATAATAACGGTTTAATAGTACAGAAAGGAAGGATCTAATAATGATAACAATAACAATAATAAAATGACAAGAATAATAAAAGGGTTGGAATATACAAAACAAGTGATGCACAATACAATTGCTCACCACTTGCTGACCGATGCCCAGTTAGTTCCCAAGTAGCCATCCCCCCAGGCCAACTCCCCCCAGTTTATATACTGGGCATGACGTCACATGGTATGGAATATCCCTTTGGCCAGTTTGGGTCAGCTGCCCTGGCTGTGTCCTGTGCCAACTTCTTGTGCCCCTCCAGCCTTCTTACTGGCTGGGCATGAGAAACTGAAAAATCCTTGACTTAGTCTAAACATTACTTAGCAACAACTGAAACCATCAGTGTGTTATCAACATTCTTCTCATACTGAACCCAAAGCATAATACTATACCAGCTACTAGAAAGAAAATTAATTGTATCCCAGCCAAAACGAGGACACACCTCTAGTTCTGCAGTGTCATCTCTGGTACAGGTTGGGTATTACTGAATGCAGTTTTCTAGATATGACTACACCATTAATATTAGGTAATGGCTTTTCTTAATGATCTACCTGATGTATTGATATACCACCCCACGCTTTAGTAGCTAGCAGCGCTATAATCTTTAATGCATGTTTCCTTATACCAATGTCATGAGAGAATACTCATACCTATTACCTTGCTTGCAGATAGAAAGTCTTTCTGCAAGTCAGTTATGGGCCAGACTTTTTAGGGGTACTTAGGTACCTAATGACCCAGGCAAGTTCCTAGCAGAACTGACAGAAACCTAAATGTCTAAGTCCCATTATTTCAGTAGGTATTAGGTACTACATTTTTCAAAATGATGCTGTGGCCTATCTGGATTTCCAGACCCTAAATACCTTTTAAAAATTCTAAAGAATTTTTAAAATGTCCCAAGTAACTTCCCAAAGTTACAGAAGTGTTTGGTCAAGCAGAAAGTTGAAGCTATATCTTCTGATTCCAGGACACCTCTGTTAACATTGGATCCATGATAAATCCTCTCCTTTTATATGAGTAAATGTAAAATACTAAACATGTTATCTCACATATCTTACTATGTATAAGGGAATAATCTCCAAGAGGTTTTTCAATATTATTTTAAATTACTATTTCTTTTTCTAATAAGATATTAGACTTCATACCACTTTTCAGTACTGAACTGCCATCCACCTAAAATAATCAGACTAGTGCAATAATTCATAAAATGGAAGTGACACAAATCTGTAATTTTTAGGTGTTACTTTTTCTGACAAACTTAAAAATCATCCCCTTTACTATGTTAAAGCATTAGATGAAGATACTTACCAGTGACACACCTGTACATACAGTCAAAACCCTTGGAAAATGACACATACACAATGAATGCATATGAGAATCAGTAGTATTGACTAAAATATACAAATAACTGTACTTCCATAACATATGTGCAAGATCTGGTAAATTGGTAAAAAAGGAATTCATATTGCTTTTTTTTAACATGCTTTATGAACGGTCCCTTTTTCAGATACTTCATTGCTACAATTTCTCCAAGCCTAGTACCTGTCAAGCAGCCGGTGAGCTGAGACCACCACACATTATGGTGATTAGCACCATCTCATTATTTCTTTGTGCTCCCTAGTCTGCATGTACTTGTGCTATCCTGTTTTTTGTTTAGACTGCAGTCTTTTCAAATAAAAATCTGCGTCTTTCCTGTCTCTATGCAGTGTGTAGCACAACATACACCTTGTATATGTCAATATTTCAGGAGTATTGTCACATACTAATGGTGGAAGCTATGCACATAGTTAATTCAGTGGGTCTAATTATCTACTGCTTTGTGCTTTTAAAAAGCCCAGTTGCTATAAATGATACCAAATCATAATTTTGCATTTCGAATGGCAATAGCAATTTATGTCCATTTTTCAAAGACATTCATGACAAAAGCAGATTCACAGAAATGAAGAATCAAACCTCATGTCTGTGGAGTTCTTGGCCTGAAAATAACTGGACTTCAACAGCTTTTAATCTCTTAAGCATGTTTCAGTAGACTGGCTAATGATTAATCAAAATGCATGCAACAATAACCTACCTAATTAACTTCAAAGTTGGCTGGGTTTTTGTTGGGGTTTTTTATATTAAAGTTCAAAGTGGAAAATATTTCTCTTGAATGTCACAAACAACTTCATACTTTAACTGGAACTTCCTCATATTGTAACCAATTACCAGTCTGTAATGAAGAAAAATTTGGTGGTTTCTTGAAGGATTATTTTCTAGCATGAACTAATGAACAATGGATTCTCATTTGATAGATATTTGGTAAAAATATGCCTACAAATCTGTAAATATTCTGATCTTTTCTCAAATATGCACTGGGAAGGTCTGTATTTTTGTCCATATTCTATTTAATACAAGTGGAACACCTATCTTTGCCAGACATTAATGGTAATTTTGACATCTGCACCCTAAACTCCCTTCCCTGGGCTGCAGAAAAATGCAACTAGCTACGCAATACACTGAAACATGCAGAAATCTCAGAAAAAAAATGGGCCAAACCTCCCCCCCCTCGTTATCCATTCAAATCTGTATGTAAAGAGGCCAGACAAACAGCCAGTATGGAATGATCACTGTTGTAATAAAGAACACACTAAAATATTTATTATTATGTTTCTCCACTACATTGCTATTGTTTAGTCACAAATAGGTGTGTAAGATACTATTTTTTAGCTCCATCTTTTAATAGTGCTTATAATCGTTTTGCAGTGATAAAAGGGGCTGCAAGGTCATAGAAAATCAGACCAGATGCAGAGTAATGGACACGTAGGCTCCAGTAGTTGTCTTGCACTTTCACATTTCAGTGTCTCAGGTGTATCTAAATGTTTTGTCCCAACATGTAGTTGCTATATCCATTACAAGTTCAAATGAATATAAACATTACATTACCCTTTTTTCTGAGGTTTGGAGAGTTTTGTCCATGTTTGCTATAGCTGTATTGGCCAACAGCTATCATAATACTCAAGGCAGGGAATTCTACTTACAACTTTACAGCCATCTTTGTTTTGATGTATAACTCAAGAGACACAGAAAGAAAAATTATTTTAGTGATTGCTAGTGCCTGAATCAAGGACATTTTATGGCTTGTATTCTTGATCTTCCCTTCTGTTCCAATGAATATTTCTATTTTTTTCTCTTCTTTTTGCTAGACGGCAATAGAATGACTACAAATGGAGGACTGGAGAATGTCCAAGAACCATAGTCTGGTGTTTAGGGAAATCTAGAAGACAACTGAATTCCCTCAAGCAGAATAGAGAATTTCTGAACCAGGAAGAGTACTATAATTATAAGCTTCATTGTAGTGTTTCTGCTTGTTTTTTTGTTCTCTGGGAGGTTTTTAAGGACAGAAAGAGGAACAGAGTGTTACGTTCACTTGGTGTATTTAGGATAAAGTTGTGACCCTCATAGCATTTTATAAGAGACCTAGTCTATTAGATATATTTTGAGAATGCCCACTAGTTGTTCTGAAGATGTGAGCAAAGGGATGGCCTTGATTCTGTTTGGGTCAAGTCCAAGCTAAATATCAGACAGCAGCTCAGCAACTCAATCCTATCCATATTGAAGCACAGCAAGGCATGTTCAGAGAGGATTTTAGGCACCCTATGAACTTTTACATAAGATACTGTGTAAGTTTGAGTGTATTTTCTTCCCCCAAAAAAGACATCAGTGGAGAAGGAGATTTCTGGATCATAATTTTCATAGAGATGAAATTTAGGTACCAAAATCCCACTTTATCCAGCAGTGAGGAACACACTGGAAGATAAAGCAATATTTTACAACATAAATCCACACAATTTAGAGTGGATGGGTAGCTCAGGTGCCTAATCCATGTCTTCCTAACATTTTCCTACCTTGTAGAGTGTTATTTATATGACTTGTTCTGATTTACATAAATAATTTCACTTGGCAACTTCAAAAGTATTAAGCAGGAATAACAAAAACAAACCCAGAGCAGTGGCATGACTGATGCCGATTCACACCAGATGTTAATCTGTTTTGGAGATCCATATAAATCTGTTTCTGAATATCTGTTCTTTATTCTTCTTGGCTAAAGGAACCCAGGCTTTTAAGATGATTTCAGACAATGTTCTTTTTTTTTTGTGGCCAAGCAGATTTAGAAGTTTTGATGTTTAAGACACTCAAATATTCAGAGGTACTTTGCCTCCAATTCCAGTTGCTTCAGTGGCTTTACAAGTAACATTTAATGTCCAGCTTAGTGTAACACTTCTGTATTGCCCAATACTTTCTAAAAAACAACTGTAGGTGAAAGAAATATTTGGATGACATCAACACTCATCCAGTATACAGAACACATCATGGACATGGGATTTGCTACATATCTTTATGATCCTTCATTGTGTGTTTGGGGGATCTGTAGGTTGGAGAACTGGAAAAAGTTTTATTTAGGTTTTTTACTAAGTCAAAAGAACATGTCCTAAAGATATATCTTAATAATTATGAAAAATATTTGAATTAAAATATCTTGGCTTAAATTTCTTACATTGGGAATTGTTTGAATAACCAGGATTAAACAACTATTGCTGAATAATATATGGTTTGTTCCAGGAATTACATTTGCTTATGACTTCTCTCAATTCACTGGGTGGGTATTTAAAGAAGCGTGTGGACCTTATTTTCATGTGGATGTCTACCCCCTTCCTTCCCCCTGGTTTTGTAAATTCCCAAAATATGAATGCATCAGAAGTAATTCACTGGCTGTGCATGAGACAGCTACGTGCAAAAAAAACCAGTAACTGCTCTGTTTCTCATAGCTGAGTTCAAGCCAATGCAAGTCTTTGTGCTATTAGGGATTAAACCTTCTCTATTTTGTGCTACAACGTCTGCAGAAAAACTTGGCATGCACATGGACCTTCTTTATCATCTATATTGCTGGGAGAGAGAGCTGCTTTCATTTACTGTACATGACTGCTGAAACTAAAACCAAGTCGACCTTGGTTTTGGTGTGGGTTTTGTTTTGTTTTGTGTTTTTATTTCTTTTTAAAGAAGGAATGTTCACAACAATAATACTAAAATAATATTTCAGTATCCAAGAAGTAGTGGATATAGATACTTTGCTTCATTGTTAGTGCATTTTGATAATGGAAAATCAGTCTCTCACCTCTTTAGTGTGCTACTCTTGGCAGGCTTCTGACATTATTTATCCTGCATTTGCTAAATCATTCTCATAAAGCTGACAAATCTAAAAATCTTTGTTTGTGGGTCTAAACCATATGAGATGAATACAGCATGTGAATTCTGAATTGCATCAATTTCATCATATATAAAAATGAATAAAAATTCTTTTTACAAGCTACATGTAGCTCTTTTGCTTGTGTAATACTTCTAATGCATAGTATATTGTAAAATAAATGCTCAAATTTTTATGTAAAATTCAATAATTTATTGCTACAGCTTCACTTTTACTGAAGAAATATTTTGTAAGCAGAGAAAATTCCTTTTTATTCTCTACAAACATATCATAGGGACCAATTAATATTTGCAAAAGATTCTATGATCCTGAGCTGAAATACTAGGGAAAATTATAAAATATCTATACTTTATGCTGCATTATACCTATATGTAGTATGTAGACTCTTACTTCTATGTCTGATCCTGCACAAACAAGTTTAATTTCATTTACAGTGAAATAATCCTATTAACTCTTTCCTGTTCTTTTCCTGTTGAACTGAATGGCAAAACTCCCAGAGGACTTGAAGAACAAGACAAATTTCTTAATATGTAAAGTTAATTGTGTGGCTAGATTCAGTTAGTGGGTATCACAGAACAAACAGCATTTACTTGCTCCCTTAGTACTGTTGTCTTCCCTCCCTTCTTTCCACAGGCTGCCTAAAAAAACCCATGTTGTAAGCTAGAGCAGAGTTGTTCAACTCCTGTCTGCGTGTGGCTTGTGTTTAACTTAGGTAAAAGCTTAGATTGCCTCCAGCACATTTGTTTTTTCAACAATTCTGAAGTCATTTCAGGCAGAATTTATAGATTTCACAGAGATCAACTTGCAGCCTGCACATCCACTTTTACCAAGCACTTACTGTAAAAAGCAGGAAACATGTGCATATGATGGATACATATGTACAGAAGGACTGTTTTTGCCTTCAGAAATTAACCACCATAATAGACAAAAGTGCTGATGAAATAGAATATTTTTCATATATCCATCAATTATATAATTATACATTTGAATTGGTGTTTTAATTATTATACCATAGAATACTTCAGTGTTACATGCCATAGCATATTTGTCAGAAACTATTTCCCAGAATATGTTAGAGCAAAAGCAATTCTAACTGAA
The DNA here is from genome assembly GCF_947461875.1 of Haliaeetus albicilla. NCBI lineage: Eukaryota > Metazoa > Chordata > Aves > Accipitriformes > Accipitridae > Haliaeetus > Haliaeetus albicilla. The sequence goes on along the minus strand of NC_091485.1, from coordinate 60,290,431 downwards.
AAAAAAAAACCCAACAATTTCTTTTCTTGTTATTTTTTTAGAAGATGATTTTCAAAGCTTATTAGGTAAAGTGGAGATACAAAAAACACTTGAAAGTACAAAGAAATGAACAAAGAAGAGAAAAACAAAGGAAAGCAGAGAAATTCAGAGCAAACAAATATTAACCCTTTATAGGAAGATCTTGCTCCCATTTAGAGACAGAAAGTGTCTTCAATTACCTTTTGCATAAAGCTGAAATTACGTTAAAATAAATGATAGTTCAGCACATATGTAAAATTAGGCAATTAAATTTAAGTACTTCCTTGAATTACAGGGATTTTTTATTTCTTTTTCCAGAAATTTCTAAGATATTATCATATGAAACATCCCTGGGCAATAGATAGGTGTTACTCCTTTTTCTACTCACATGGTATAAAAAAAAGGATGCGGTGAGTTGACCCTGGCTGGATGCCAGGTGCCCACCTAAGCCACTCTATCTCTCCCCTCCTTGGCTGGACAGGGGAGAGGAAATATAATTAAAGGCTCCTGGGTCAAGATAAGGACAGGGAGAGATCACTCAACCAGTTACCGTCATGGGCAAAACAGACTCAACTTGGGGAAAATTAATTTAATTTATTGCCAATCAACCAGAGTAGGGTAATGAGAAATAAACCCAAATCTTAAAACACCTTCCCTCCACCCTTCCCTTCTTCCTAGGCACAGCTTCACTCCCAGATTCTCCACCTACCCCCCGCAGCGGCGCAGGGGGACAGGGAATGGGGGTTGGGGTCAGGTCCCCACACCTTGTCTCTGCTGCTCCTTCCTCCTCAGGTGGAGCACTCCTCACTCTTCCCCTGCTCCAGCATGGGGCCCCTCCCAGGGGACACAGTCCTTCACGAACTTCTCCAGCATCAGTCCTTTCCATGGGCTGCGGTCCTTCAGGCACAGGCTGCTCCAGCGTGGGTCCTTTCCGCGGGGTCACAAGTCCTGCCAGAAAACCTGCTCCAGCGTGGGCTCCTCTCTCCATGGGGCTATGGGTCCTGCCAGGAGCCTCCTCCAGCACGGGGTTCCCACGGGGTCACAGCCTCCTTCGGGCAACCACCTGCTCTGGCGTGGGGTCATCCCCGGGCTGCAGGTGGGTATCTGCTCCACCGTGGACCTCCATGGGCTGCAGGGGGACAGGCTGCCTCACCATGGTCTTCCCCACAGGCTGCAGGGGAACCTTTGCTCTGGTGCCTGGAGCATCTTCTCCCTCTCCTTCTTCACTGACCTGGGGGTCTGCAGAGTTGTTTCTCTCCCATATCTCACTCCTGTCTTCTGGCTGCTGTTCCACAGCAGTTTTTTCCCCTTCTTAAATCCGTTATCCCAGAGGCACTACGGCTGTCGCTGATGGGCTCAGTCTTGGCCAGCAGTGGGTCCGTCTTAGAGCCGGCTGGCATTGGCTCTGTCAGACATAGGGGAAGCTTCTAGCAGCTTCTCACAGAAGCCACCCTTGTAACCCCTCCCTGCTACCAAAACATTGCCACACAGACCCAATACAAAGGCAAAGAAATTTAAGAATTTGACTATAGTTGGATTTCGATGACAGCTGATATGAAATGAATCTTTACAATAGACATTCACTTTCTCATTGAACTACTAGGCAAAAGATCTCTCCTGTACTGTATTTCTTAATCTGAAGCAAAGAAACTTTTGAATGGTTTTAAACTAAGGTGTGTGGGTTTGGTTTGGTTTTTTTTTCTACACTGCTGAAAAATGAGTGTGCTTTTGCAAGCCTCCTTTGTGTGATTTGGAATCTGTCAATGATAAGGTTTTCCCACCCCAGTTTCATTCCAATACTCTTAAATATCCAACCTACTATTTTTAATTGGTAAATTGCAATGAATGCATCAGGATTCCCAGCCTTTTCTCTAACCTCTCAAAGCTCCACTTATTTCCCAGAAGGTCCATTACCTTTCGGTTTTAAACTGCCATGGCCATAATGCATTCATTAATTCTACAACACTGTTTATCACTACTCAGAATTGACCCTTCCAAATTATTTTGAAAACCAGAGTGCATTTTCAAGCATAGTGTATTGGATTTTTTCTCTCTTTCACTCATGACCTGCTCCTGTGTGACTCATACTTTATTTAAATATGCCTTTGGCTTTCATAGCATCTCAGTGTCTTCCATTGTTGGAAATCAAACAGAGTAATTAGAGCAAAACTTAACCATTCATTTCACTGAAAACTGAGCCAAAAAGGGTGACTGCAAAACTCAGGCTACTTGCTTATGGGAACAAGCTAGTTTATAGACTATAGAGTTGGGTTTTTTTCTTTTAAAAGAAGTTTTAATTGCTTAATAAAGGATCCAAAATGAATATGTAGATAGTGTGCTGCCTTTTTAAGGTGTATTTTCACTTGGTAAAATATAAAGGGTTAGATTTTGAAAGCCCTCAGTACTGACCTAATCTTGTTCTCATTTCAGACACTTCTAGTGACTGCAAAAGAAGAGATTTCTGTCAGGGCTGAGTGCTCTTGAAAAATCTATCCATCCTGTTTAGTAGTACTTATCACTTTGTACTGTTTTAGGAATCCAAGTCTCATATAAACAACTTAAGGGAAAAAGCCATGACCTTGGAGTAACAATGTTAAGCATTTCATTAGTACCAACAGTGAGTGACATAAGAAAATGCAGCTTTAGACACACCCTTACAGTCCTGAAATGCTGCATATCCATTTAAGTTACAATTGCTTATACTCCATGAGAATAAATAAGGTAACAAGGCTTTGAGAGGGACAAACAGAAAAGATGCTTGATTGTCACAAATATAGGTTTATTCTGATCACTGTTTTTATAACCAGTAACTTCTGCAGTTAGAGGTTTTTTTAATAAACCTTTTATGCTGTAATTTCAATGAATTAAGTATAAGGTATAAAATTTTAAATCACATAGTCAGACCTAGGCCCCCACATTTGCTGCATGTATTCTTGTGTTATGTCCTAAAATCTGCATTTTGAATGAGTTCATAAAAAAGTATGTTATGCAATGTGAATTTGAAAACCCTTTAACCGGCTGAAAATATAACTACCGTGTTAATTAGAGATTGTCTGGATTTATCTCTCTAACTTAAATTTCATACCATTCTCCTCTGGCCTGTCAGTCAGATTTACATCCTTCCTCCTCTTGGCGAAACTACTTGAACAACATGAATGACAGGTAACTTGGTCCTTCATAAAAAGGTAATTTGGATTATTACAGAAATCTGGGTGTGGGGGAGCTCTAGATTAATTTTTGTATCCTTTTCAACATTCTGAAACATTTTAAAATCATGAACACCAAATAGAGAGCCTGAAAGTAAGTCTTGGGAGTTCAAGAGTTCAGGCAATACTGAGCATGGCAGCAACCAAAGGGAGGGAGTAACAATGGTGAACTGCCTGTGTGTGGTTCTGCTACATTTTCAGCATTCCTGAAAATTGTAAGCATGAATCTTTACGGAAAAGGCCATTTTAGAATTAATTCCATTTTATCTCTTGTTCTTGTGTTTCTTGGCAGTAAATATCTATCTTGTTTAAGATTTTTTTCCCATTTGTGTCTTATTTTGGATACTCTAATCAAACTTTGAGAGTATCCACTGCACTAAATGCATTAACACAGCCAGTAATGCTACTGCTGACAGGTCTGGCATAAGGAAGGATGGGGTGGGAAAATGGCTGCTTCAGGTCACACTAATGTGAATAGGATGGAGAAGTTTGAACTGCTGGTTTTGTGTAGAAAACCAGAAGCATGTAGCTTCCAGAAAAGTCAGTATCTTTAAAGCTGTACCATTCACTTTTAAAATGTCCCTGTTTTTCTTTAATTCTCTCTTTTTCTCTGCTGCTTTCTCTTTGTGCTTCTCCTTATCCCCTTTTCCCAAAACATAGTGAGTGTTTTTCTCACCTTTCTTAGACAAGTTCCATCCACAGCAGGCTGATTTATTACAGAGTGTTTATACAGTTTTTCAAAGGTGAAGATACTTAGCTTTGGCTTAAATCTGTGTTGTAAAAGTGACCCTGCCAAAGACTGCTGTGGACCAACTGCAAGCAGAGTTGCTTGTATGTGTGCCAGGGCAAACGGTCAAGGGAAGAAAGGGAAAGCTGCAGGAAATGGGGAGAGAAGTCTTGGCATTGCCTAAAATGGAGCTTTCAGATTTGCTCTAGTGGACAAATCCTTACCTCTTCTAATTTAGCTCTGTTATTTACTTGTTTATTCTTACTTCAAAATTAAATACACTCATAAATGTCATTTGGGTAGAATAATATATAAAAACATATTCTGGTTATCAATATCAAGTTGGAAGTCCAGGTAATAAGAATGAAAATTTAGGATAATTTTATTCCTCTTCTTTTTCTGACTCTTTCAAAATAATTTGTAAGAGTTTTATTAGACAGAAATGAAAACAAAAAGATGTGCAAAATCTGGGCCAGCTATGGTGTGGAGAACAAGGAAAGAAGGAAGAATGAAATCAAATACACTGGGCCCTGCATTAAATTCATGCTTTCCCCTGATGGAACTGGTTATTAATCTTTCTGTCTTGGAAATGAAAAGGTTCTTCACATTCCACTAATCCCTCAGCTCTGCTTTATGAGCCAGATATTTGTCCTACTAGTTTGTCATGTATGCAACAGTGCTGCAAGCAGCACACAAATTACTTGCTAAGGTCAAAGACATTGCTAATTTCTTCTTACTTAGGGAACCCATCAGTGACCAGCTTAATTAAGTGCAAGTTGGATTCTACTCCTGTGCAAATACTGCTGATAAATTATACAAACTATAGCAAGAGAGAGAAGACAAACAGTCCGCTAAAAGCTGTATGTACTATTTTGCTCTCTTTGCCTCTGGTAACAAAGTTGGGCGAGACATTTTAGTAAATAAAGATAGGACTTGTCCCAGGGCTATTCAATACTCATGAAGCATGACTTCAGTGACCTCTTTCTTTATTTTAAATACAGATTTTATTTTTGGTTTGCTTGATTAGTATTGTTTTTCAGACAAGGGTAGCTAAGACTGAAGTTTAAACCAAAGGGATTATCCCTGAACAAAATTGTTGCGCTTAGGATGGAATTCAATACACTTGCCTTGATCTAAGCCTTCAGGGTGTATTCAAGTATGCTCTAGGAAGATGAAATCCATCTGCTAGGCTAAATTCCATTATTCAAGCCTATATATTAGGGCTTCTCCATAGCTGAGTGCCTTCTGTAACAACTTTTTTTTAGGCAGGTTTTGGTACCTACTCATAACTACAGTTTCAATCCATATTTATTCTCAAAAAATGGGATCTGCCAAAGAGCTGTAAAGGAGGATGCTCTCTCTACCATGCCTACAGTAGTGGTCACATTCCTTAGTAAGACTTGAGATGGAGGATAGTCTATGTCTCAATTTGCCTGCAAGCTGTACAAAAGCACCAGCAGAGAGGTGTGCCAGGTTCCCTGCATTCTCTTATTCAGGCAGCAGGGGCTCACATTTGAAGCCAGTTTTCTATGAAAACAAGCTCTGAACAGTTGTATTGCTTTCCTCTGTTCCACTCTAATCAGTTTTGCACTTCTTGTACCATTTTAACGAACTTCAACATATGGCTGGAGGTAACAGAGGTTTCCATTTCTCCTGGCTTTGTGAAAATAAGTAAGGAGAAGAAAACCTAAATAGTGCTTTTCCATCCTACACCAGTAGAAAGTTTCAAGAGGAATCAGCTAGACTTCCAAACAATAGAAAACCAGGCCAGATGAGTGAATAAATTGGTTTTGGAGAAAAAATAATTGTAATTAGGCCTTAGACTTAGAATTTGTCAAATAACATAAGTACAAAAGAGTCTTCACAAACCAGACTTCATAGATTTGCTATTCATGGAATTGTTAGATCTTATTTCATTTTTCACAGGTTAATTTTTTTCTAGTTTTGAAATATCCTTGTTTGCAGTATATAATTATATCATTGTTTACAGCAGCCATCACATTTACACTTAAAAATCAATAACAATCTAAGTACTTCTGAAAATCAGGCATTGATTTAGGGACTTTTTTTTTTTTTAGCTGTTCCATTTGAAAATATTGCCCATGTGGCTACTTTTAAGAGAAAAGTTTCAAAGGCTTAACTAAGTAATATATTAAAACACTAAAATTCAATTTGTAAAATGGATGGCAAATCATTGCATCTAAAAAATTTACTTGCACTTATAATAATTTTAAGTAACATTTACTTGACAATAACATTTTAAATATAAGCTGAAAACAACCACTTGTGTCTAATCTTTGCAGTCTTTTCAGTTACCAATTCACTATGATATATTTCCCTGAAACTTTCTAGTATTTGGAAGTCATAAAAGGAAACAAAGGTTCCTTTCAATGTTGGAATGGCTTCATATTCATGCAGGTAGTGTTTATGTTTCTGATTGCCAATTTACACTGTATCAGTATTAATCTGACCAGGATATGTATTTCAGAAGATTGCTACTGTTGCTGAAACTTATTTCACCTCCATTATGGAAACTTATTAATGCTATTAAGAGGACTTTGTTCTGTATTCAGCTAAGTCTCAGTCTGGATAAAATGTTGCAGATTTACACATAACAGTATCCTTGATAGAGCGGCAGAGCTGATATAAGTTAATGTAATTGTGTGCAAGACCCTTGGTATTGACCTCAGAGACATCAAATTTTGCCTTTAGTAACACTCATATAAATCAGGAATAGGTCCATTGATTTCAATTACTCAGTATTTACAATGAGGTGAAACTGAGAATATAATTTGCCCTATACATCTAAATTTAACCTTGACACAAACACGCACAGTCCCTATTTACTTGAATGAAGTGGTTAGGGAATTCAAAGATCACATTGGTTAACTGGAGAACAGTGATATCCTGAAAGGGTAAAAGAAAAAGTAGCTGAATGGCCAATTTAAATTAGAGAAATCACAATTAGAGAAATCCCACCCCCCAAAATTCTTCTGCTTTTAACTCTCCTCATCTTTTACCAGAAGTACTTGTATTTAAGGTCACCCTTTTGGGTGCAGTATGGATTACTCTTAATTTTGTCTCAGTGAAAAACTATTCCAAACTATGTATTTATGAGTCCAGTTTCTGCTGCCTGACTCCATGAAAACAGAAGAGATAGACCTCTAGTCTCTTAGGAGAGACTGACAGTTCATCTAAACCAGAAAGCAGTTATTCTTAACGTGGGGTTTTGGTATTTATAGTGAACAATGTTTAATCTAAGCCTTAAATAATATCTAGACAAATGGGATTACGAAGAGATGGTTAAAATGCAGCTTCAGGGTTTTACGTGATATATAGGGTGGGAAACACAACTGATGCCGTCTTTCAACTGGTTATGTGGACTGAAAACAAATCTTTATTAGGTTTTTATATCTAATTAGAGTATAATAACTAGTCTTATAAGATATTAACCTTTTTCCAGGAAAAGAATGCACATCTTTGTTTATGCCTGCAAAGAAATATGTAGTTCCAAGGGCTGTATAAATAATGATATTGGATGTTCCTTGAGCGTCAACCTTGACTTTTTCAGCTGACTAAAACTGAAAGTTTATTTTAAAGTCTACAGCATTCTCCATAGAAATTATTTTTATGCCTCTTGCTTTGAAAATACATCTTATTCTCTGTTCCATAAATAACAATTCCTTGTGATATGGATATACTGACATTTGCTAAAATTTCCTATGGGTGGTAAATATTTTCCCATTTTCTATAGCTGTCATTAAACTGTATTCCCTGTCCAGAAAATAACAAAAGATGATAGCACACAGTACCTATCTGGGTCATCACAATTAAATTGTATAGAAATAGATAAAAGAAAACTTAAAAGAAAATTGGTTCCTTTCCTCTGCAGAGACTTGTTCCTCCAGGGTTTCCTAAGGATGGGCATCTTTAATCTTTAAAACCAGATACCATGCTGAAACTATGTTCCAGAATAAAAATATTTTTGTACAGTAAATATGTTTTGCAAAACTGAGTATTGCAGCTGTCATATTTATCATGAAAACCTCAGCATGGAAAGTTATTTCCTTCTCTGACATTGAGACCACACCTGCATGCACACACATCCTTCTGATTGGGAGATATGAACTTATGCTGGACAAGTCGGGCTGGTTTTTTGCTTCTCCCTCATGCACAGAGGAATAACCTCTTCTTAATATAAGCCTATCACTGATTGATTACTTTGTAACCACTAATGTATTTAGCTTCATAATAATCCTCTTTAAAGTAAATACAGTGTAAGTTTTTAAAGATAGAGAGGTGTCAAAAGATAGAGGTGTGCATCTAGTAATAATTTCAAAGGTGCATAAATAATTCACTTACATCTCTATCTGCATCAGCAGATGCCTAGCCCTCAATTCAAATGCCTCTAAATTTTATGTAGAACATAAGAAACAAGTGGTAAAACCCCCACATTTAATTCTTAGTTTCAGGCTGAATGACATGGTTTTTATTTGGGCATCATGATATCAAAATCATTGAGCTCCTTCTCTGATTTTATTGTGGCTCGGATAAGCATTTGCACTGGTATTAATGTTGCAGTCCCTGTTATATGGATACAGAAGTGCTTGCAGTTTTAGAGCCAGGTATTTGATCTTGAAGAAATACATACTGTATATTCTGATGTTGTGAATTTTGACCTTATAAAAGCATGTCAAATTAAGATTAATTAAATTTGTGCTTTTATATTTACCCAGTCACTTAGAAGTTTAAGATAATCCCTTCTGCCTCCCTCAGATTTTACCATCTCTATATGCCTGCGGTGAGCAAGATACAGTGAACGGAATTCCTAACATTTTGCATGGCTTCTTGAATCAGGAGGGGCTGAAAGCTCAGAACAAAAAATTGGTACAGGACATCAGAAGGCATTAGATTGCTTTCTTATATGGATAATCCTACTAGTGGGATGTTGTTTTCAGGGCTGAATGAAGATAACAGGAAGACTTATTTACTCTTCTAGTTTATAGGTGGTATGTTGATATAAATTAGCTGGTACCATATACATATATGTGCTAACTTCCTCATAATTTACTTTTTGTAAGTTTTACCAGCTAAACTTGTTGGTAAACGGTACTGTTATAATGCATCGATTTCATCCTCTGTGTGAAGTAACGCAACATCAGAACTCTAACGTCAGTCATTGTTCCCAGTGCAAATCACCAAGAAAATTAATTCTGGATGTGCTCACTTGTCCTCAAAACTAACTGAATTTTAATGGGACATGAAAATGAGCATATTAGAACAGAGTAGACTTTTGGCCCACCACTGAACCTGGGAAATAACAAAACCCTGAGAGGAAACCTGAGAAATGATACTGGAGGCACGTACGGATATGGTGGAAAAGATTTCTCTTCAGACTTGCACAGCAAGGTTATAAACTAAGCAATGTTTTCATTATTCATCCACAAGGCCAATGGTTAGAGATAAGTAGCCTTCACACTACCACTCAATCTGCAGATACCATTACAAAGAATTTTCCCATGAGCATCTACTAAATATATGAGGGATGGATCTATTGCACACAAAGTCTTGAAGCAATCTACAACTTATGCATTTAATTACTGGAGAGTTAAAATAGAAGGATGTCAGTTGAGAAGGAATACATTGTTCAAAAAAACTACACGGCAAGATATCTTTTCTTCTCTTTCATAACCACAGAATTTGTCAGTTAAGTTTTTCATATTCTATGGCAATTTATGCCTTAGTATGATAAGAACTCAGAACAACACTCCACTGCTGAAATATTTCCCCCACTGATTTTAATGCCCACCCTCATCAAGCATTTACTGTAATCACATGGAAGGAAGAACTGGTTTATAAACTACAGAAAACAGTGTGTCTCTAATGTATATAGTCAGGGACTGTGGGATACAGATGTTCCACTGCTTAGACTACAATGTCCTGACAGCATATGTTGGGTATAGGCAAGGAAAATTAATCTTAATTAGACAAAGAATTAAAAAATTTACTATATACTTATTGCCACCAGCTTTAATTAGAAATTATATGAGTCTTTTAAAAGCAAAATTATGTAAGCAAAATACAATATTATGTCATCATTTATTAATGAAATGAAGGGGAAAATGTCTGTGTAGTTCATGCATCCATGAGCCCTCTTGGTATTTTAGTGTTTCTTCCTTGACCTGGACTCCATTACATTTTTTTGTGTTTCTTCTTGATTGGTTTCAATGAAATAGAGGTTTTTAACATAAAGCAATCCTCTCACCCAAAATAATTTGGACTATTAGAGACAGAAAATCAGAATGAAGATAGACAAGTAGGAGCAAATTTACACTTTTAAATAATTTCAGTTTACCATGGGTATACTTAAAAGAAATCTTATCAATTTAGCAGTGGCTAGCAACAGAAGTGCTTATTAGGGACAGTGATTATGGTGATCCATGAAAAGAACTGAAACATTTTGTAAAACAAATGTTTTACACATGCAGTGAACTATTACTATTATACAAAATGTATTTTGTTCCTATATCTTCAAGAGGTGGTTTTTTTCCAACCAACACAGGTTCTTTCTGTTGAGAGATTTTTAAAACTAGCTTTTCATAATATTAAAGGCAGCAAGTTCATATATATTGCATCTTTACTGAATGTCTGTCTTATGTTTAAATTGCATCTTCCCCCCTCCGCCCAAATAATGAGAAATAAAATCCATTGAGAACTATTAAACACAAATAGATACGTCTTAACTTCATAAATTTCCAAGGAATTTGACTGCAGAATATACCAAGGAAGTCTTACTGCATGATTACCTTGTTTCATATTCTTCTCCAAGAATTTAATTTACTGACTAGCGTAGCATGCAGGAGGTAGGCCAGTCTAACCTTTACTGTGCTTCATTATTAGGGCTGTAGTAGCAATGTGAGGAAAATAACACTTTTTAACAAATGTGTATGATTTCCAAACAGCAAAAAACATCATAGGTGTAATGTGATTCAAGCCCCAGGCTATATTTATGGTGGTAAGAGAACTTGCATTATTTTCCATGATAGAGAAAAAGCTGAGATGAGAACATAAATTACCACTTCCTAAGAAAATAATTACTGTAAAAACATGAATTGTTGTAAAGGAATCCATGCAATGCCCATTAAAGGAATTAACTCATGTTTGCCTAATGTATGCCTGAGAGGATGAATACATTTATGTGAACTTGTTATGCAAAATGTTTGCTTTTGAATAATGTGTTGTTATTAAATCACTAGCTGCAGAGGATTCATAAATCTAGGAAGGATTGTTGGTAGTCATTTTGTTTTCTGTGCTGAAATTGGTGAAAGCCTGATATTACTGCTTTTAGTCCTTAAGTGATTTCCTTCTCTTCTTCAGCAAAGATTCTGATGTACAAGCATCCTGATAAAATAAAACTCTGTGTGTTTTCTTATGTTTCTTTGTGAGAAGAGGTGAGTGTATGTGAAGTGATGTGCAGACATTTCTTTTGTGTTCATTGGTACTATAACCTGACAAGCTAATGAAGACGAATAGTTTCATTCAACAGCTCTGCATGTGTTGGGTTTTTTTAACTCATTTGCAGCTCTTCATGGTCTTGTTTTACATTAGGATGCCCGTGGAAATACTATGAGCGCAGTGTTATTTCCTTCATATTCTTTATTCTATTAGCAAGGTTCCCATTTCTTCTGATGCTTTCCTCTTCACAGTTTTAGTTGGTTATACAGGAAGGAAGATAACAACTAATACTTCTACTAGCATGAATAAAAAAAAAGAAAACAATAGTCTTTACTATCTGCTGAGCTATACACACTGCTCTGATTCTTTAATTTCATGTTGAGTTTGGTTTGGACCTACAGACTGATAACCAGTTTTCAAAGTTTTTTTTGCTTTGTTTTCTGTCTTTGTGTTTCATGAGATGATGTAATGGTAGGAATTAAAGTCAGAAATATGTGAAAGTGGATTTTCTCTCTTAAAACATTGAGATACAATAATGATTTCAAGCAAGCCTCATGGAGATATATAGCTTTTTTCCTAATATAAACTGTTATCAAAACCAACTGTGTTTTATAGTTTTAAAAGGTCAAGAAAATGTATAAAGTTCTGTGGAAAGTTTATGCTGTGTTATGTTTTACATATATTTATCCTAAGATAAGGATTGGACATCAACTCAGTGTGGGCAGAAGAAGGTTAGAGATTAATTACCATTTTCAAAACAATTCCCAACTAGAAGTGTAATAAAATTGTCATTTAAAGTGAAAAACAATGATAAAAGTCATTAGATCTAATTTAGATGTTTAAAAGTTGTGGCTGACTCTTAAGCAGTCCACCAAAGGTCTTTTTATAATCAACATATGGAAACAAATAGTAGTAGAGGGCAGTCTACATGGTCCTCCTGAGTTGTTAATCTGAAGACAAGAAGAAGATAGAGATGCCCTTTTATGTCCTTTGTGTATAAAGGAAACATAGAATGACAAGCCCAGGCTTAAAAGCACAACTTTTAGATGCCTAAATCAGGTCAGAAAAATCCCATCTAACATAATCAATTAAAAACACAAACTGCTACTTAGTTTAATTTTTCACAGTAGAAATTTCTGATCCTTTCTGAGGTGTTAGGTTTTGTTTTGGGTTTTTTTTCTTTTTTTTTTTTTTTAAATATAAACAAATATGAAAAGAATCTCCTCATAAGAAAACAGATCTTACTGAGCACTGAATTTTAAAATATCAAATAGGTTGAAGTTAGTGATAAGACAAAAGAACTTCAACATTTAGGACACAGACTTAAGTTTTAGATCAGATCTTTTTTATTATTTGGCTATTCAATGGCTTGTGAGTCAAATAAGATTAACTGTTAGGCCACTTTGTAAAATGCATTTGATGGAATGTATATGAACATCCATATAGTTTATGACTGTCATAAACAATTGCTATGACCTGTCATGTAAGTCTCAGTAAGGAGACGGAGGAATTAGCATGGAAGCAGTTGTGTTGCTGGGAATTACTCTTCCCTCCCCACATTTCCTAGAAGCATTAACATTTATGTTTGCTTTTGTTTAAATTCCACAGATCTCAAAATCTCTTTGGATTTTGTAGCATGGAGAAAACTGGTCTTAAAAATACTATGACACTGCACTGTGGGAACTGTAGTTCAGCAGTTTCATTTGCTTATTCTCCTCCAGGAATGAAGCTTCCTTGCTGGACTGAGGTTTCTGTGCTTATCCTCTTTATATTTCCTTCATCCATTACGGTTCACTACCACTGCCTGACTACTGCTTGGTCATGTCCCACAGCTCTGTAGTTAATTAATTTTGGAGAAAATCCACTACCTTTATGGTATGCACAAAACTTTTATGTGGAAGAAAAAAGTCATGTATTAAAGGTTTCTATTTAAAAAACTTTTGGAAGAAAATGTTTTGTCCAATCATGGAAGCCTTCAGTTCATCTAACGATTATGGCAAACTCCTTGAAATGAACTATAGGGACCTGATGTATGGATAAGAAGGTTCCTTGTGTAAGATATCAAAATAAAAAGTTTCCAAAACATTAATAAGAATAAAATATGGGCTTATGCTGTGTTATTCAGCAGTGAGATTCTGAGTAATACATTAATTTAAAACAGTTCCTGTCTAAACTTAGAAGTATATTTTTTATCATGGTTAATGGACAACAGCATAGATGTAAGAGCTTTCATACAAAGAGTATGTGACACATTTGCTTTAAAAAAAAAAGCAAGCTGCTTATATAATTCAATTACATCTTTTTCACAGTACAACTGTATATCAGCTCTGAATTAAGTACTTTAATACACTACTGAGTCATCACTACAGATACCTTAGTAGCAAGATCAGGGACATTCCTATAATAATTTTAACTGGAAAAAATATATGGTGTTGGCTTTTCTCAAAACTGCTTAAAATTTTCACTGAAATCAGTGGAATTACATCTGATTCACACTCAAAGGAGAAGCCAGTTGGAGCTTTCCTTATTGGTGTTTATTTGTGGATACAGGCTAAGGAAAATATTAAAATTTATTTCAGATGGTAAGCTACTAAACTTTCCCTAGCATGTTCTGACTTCATGGAGCTTCAGGAAATGTTAAATTTAGGAAAAACAAAACAAAACAGCAACAAAACTTTTATGGAATATTGAAAATAAATATTTAAAAAGCATATTTCTAGATAATGTATCATTAATGAAAAAAGAAGTGACATTGTAAATCACAAGCTGATCACACTTCCATTCCTCCTAGCATAGGTTTTGTCCTTCCTATACCTTTATAGAAACAAAGTGGTGCAAAATGTAAGTTTTGGTCTCACAAATAGTTAGCTGGGTGGGGAGGCAAAGAAATATGTTTTCCATGAAAAGCAAAGGATCCTAGGTAATAAACACACTTTCATTTAAAAATATATTCTGGGCCTGTATATTTGAATTAGACTCCTAAATGTCCAGTGAAACGGTACCAAAACAATTTGATGTCTTAAAGCTAGTCATTCAAACATAGACACTGTTTTAGGAGAAGAAAATGACAGCTTTGTAAGATTTTCTAGAATGTCCCTACACAGCTTAATAAATTAAGCTTACAGACACCTAGACCTAGCAAAGCTTTTGTTAGTATTTGATAAAGCAATTGTATTTTCTAAACCCTAAATTCATCAAAAGGATTAATAATCATTCAACAGAAAAAAAAAAAAGCCTAGTCTTAGTGTGATATTTCAGGATAGGGAAGTGTTCTCAATTATTTCTTCTCCCAGAATGGACTGAAAAATGGATTTTGGAGGCTACTTCTCAACCATCTGCTTTAAAGACAATAAAAAGGAACATAGTCCCCTCTCTTCTACCCAACTCACAAATGTAGTTATTGGGCTCAGATAGGTAGGTGGTCATACTGCCCTGTCTGAAATGCAGGACAGTAAGGATACACTCAGATAGATTATTGAACATAATTAGCATGGGATCATTAAAAAAAAACCCAAAGTAAACAAACAAGCAAACAAACAAACCCACCCAAAAAAACAACCACAAAGTCACAGTTTTTAAAAGCTTCAGTAGTGTCAGCAAAACATTATCTCGAATGAAGTGGTAGAAAATACAGTGTATTATATGTATTCTGTGATCTGCCCGAATGATTACTGTCTAGTTTTAAATTTCACTGTAGCTCGTAATTGCTTTTCCATTGAGTAGAGGTACGGTCTTCTTACTGTAGGAGGAAAGAGTCAGATTCAGACTTCCTAGAGAAGCAAGACCGTATGATCTGAGGCATCATTTTAATTTATGGTGCAGAAGCTCAGCCAATCTGGTGATATTAATAACTTGCTTCTGGAACCATTAGGGCAAGCATCTGTTTCAACATAGTTTTCACTGGATGAAAGGACTTTTGTCTGGATACCCATTTGCCTTTCTTGAGTCATATGCAACCATAAATGGTATTGATGAAGGCAGTTGATTCCAAAACACAAGCTTCAAGTTTATGGCCCAAAACAATGTGGGCAGCTGGGAAAATAAGGTGTGGCAATCAGCTCTTCACATGAAGTTGATTTTATAAATGTGCATCTGCCACTGCCACAAAAATATGACTACTTCCCACAGGCCTCTTCCTCATGCAATCACACCATGATTTCAATTACATAAAAACTCTCTTTTCTAAAAAGATTGTCATGATTAAACTACGAATTCCTTTGATTACATAAGACTTCAATTATCTGAATGTTTTGTTTCCTTTAGGACTTCAAAATACTCGAATGTATTGTATTATCAAGTTGCGGTTGCTTGCATAAGAGAAATGATAGATATTATCTCTATCTCCAATGTGTGACTCTCTGTAGAGGCCATCTGGTCCTTAAGATTCTGGATGTCAGTCTGATGCTAGTACATTGTGTATTTATATTTGCACATATGTCCCAGTAAAGTCAGGATGGCAGCATATTCTAAAGCCATGTGAGATAGTATTCACATCTGACCAGCCCATAGGGCTATCATATGCCACTGTTAATTTATATTTTAGAAAATTAATCTAAAGATGGAAAAGATAAGTAAACCATTTTCTGATAAGTAGCTAATGCTTTCCTCATTTTTGAGAATGGGACAAGGACACTTGTGTCACCTGGACATATATGGACATTTTTATAGTTTCTAATTGAGAGTTGCTCAAAAATGGGTTACATTTATTTGAATATATAAAACTCATCCTTCAGTTAATTACAATACTGCATCATTATGGGAAGGGTTGTCATATTACTATTATTATCTATTATATACTAGAAAAATATAGTGCAAATGCAGAGTTGGATACACTTCTATCACACTAAGTGGAAAACAACACTGGGTTAATCCATCTTCATTTGCAAATATAGTAGGAAAAAATTCCTGAATATATTAAAGTACAAATTACTGCTTATGTCCATAGCTAGAATTAAAACAAAAATGAAAAAACTTGGTCAATTATTTCACAGATCTCTTTTCTAAGATATACTATCAATATGCTTCTTTGACTTCTAGTGTGTGAAAACACGTTTCAGTGTTTTCCTTGAAATTTCTAATTTGATACTTTGCTAATTATATGGGTAAAAATGCCTTGATGATATTCTAAAATCTTTTTGCACTTCTGCTTCAGTGCTGTAATTTACACTTTGTTAATACATTATTTCTGTTTGGCATGCGTTTTCAACCACTTCCAATCTTAAAGCTCGCCAAGTCAGCCATGAAATGTAAGACATGATTATAAATCTATGATCATACAGTAGTTCATGTTACAAAAAAAAAAGATGTTGAGATATAAAGTTCTGTTTCAGTCACACCAATCCATACAAAATTTTAGCAAAGTAGGTAACTTAGATGACATATTAGTTGGAAGAAGTGATACGGTTCATACTATATCGCATGTCACAGAAACACCAAATTACAGAATGGTTGAGGTTGAAGGGGACCTCTGGAACTCATCTACTCCAACCCCCTTACTCAAGCAAGGCCACATGAAACAGACTTCCTAGGACTATGTCTAGAGACCTTTTGAATGTCTCCAAGGAGGGAGACTCCACAACCTCCCTGGGCAACCTGTGCCACTGCTTGGTCACCCTTACGTTAAAAAAAGTGTTTCTTGATGTTCAGACAGAACCTCCTGTGTTTCAGTTTGTGCCTGCTGTCTCTTGTCCTGTCACTGGACACCACTGAAAAAAGCCTGGTTCCATCCTCTTTGCACCTTCCATTCAGGTATTTATATACATTTATAAGATACCTGCTGAGCCTTCTTTTATCCACACTAACCTGTCCCAGCTCGTTCAGCCTTTCCTCATAGGAGAGATGCTCAAGTCCCTTAATCATCTTCATGACCCTTCGTTGGACTCTCCCTGCTATGTCAATGTCTCTCTTGTACTGCGAAGCCCAGAACTGGACACAGTACTTCAGGTGTGGCCTCACCAGCGCTGAGTAGAGGGGAATGATCACCTCCCTCAATCTGCTGGCTACACTCCTCCTAATGCTGCCCAGGATACCATTCGTCTTTGCAGCAAGGGCATGTTGTGGGCTCATGTTCAACTTCGTGTTCACCAGGACCACCTGGGTGGCGCCTAGCATGTAGTGGTGGGTGGGTTTTTTCCCCAGGGGAAAAATTTGCAATTCCTTTTGTTGAACTTCATGAGGTTCCTGTTGGCTCATTCCTTCAGGCTGTTGAGGTCCCTCTGGACGGCAGCACAACCCTCTGGCGTATCATCTACTCCTCCCAATTTGGTGTCATCTGCAAATATGCTGAGGGTACACTCTGCACCATCATCCAGATCATTAATGAAGATGTTAAAAAGAATTGGACCCGGTATCAACCCCTGGGGTACATCACTAGTTACTGGCCTCCAGGTGGACTTCATGACACTGATCACCAACTTCTGGGCCCAGCCATTCAGCCAGTTTTCAATTCACCTCACTGCTTATCTAGCCCATACTTCATCATCTTGTCTATGATGATTATATGGGAGACAGAAGTATTTCAGGAGTACCCTACAATGGGAAGACGGTACTGTAGAAAATACAGTCATTATATTGTATTTCTTTCCATATTGCATAAAGAAAAAAATAAATAGTTATGGCTGCTACCACCCATCAACTATAAAATAGAACAAAATTGAAACTTTATCTCTGCTGGAGGTCTGTTTAAGACCTATAATGGGAACATTCCCCACGCTGCTCCTTTCCAGATGCACTCTTTCTTTTATAAGTTTCTTCTTGAAAATTCTTGATAACTGTACTCAAAATTATCTGATTTCCACAGTCTTTCAGGAAAGCATTTAGAAAACCAAAATTTACTTTTCAATGTAGTGAAATCACAAAAAATAATATATTACCAAAAAATAAAAAATGTTAGTGATCATTTATTTGTCTAAAAACAGTAACGTAGTCAGTTAATGGTGTCCTGGTTTTTGAGGCAAATGTTTTCAAGATTGCTTGTTTTTTCTTTGTACATTTCTATTTCCTGCTAATGTTCCTGGCATATATCAATGGAAAGATAATAGATGATAAAGGAATTTTAGAGCTTAATATAAAGATAGTAAACACCCTGTAGTAATTATTAACATCTTCAACAGAGTTGTGGGTAAGTATCTTTTTGCACTCTATCACAATCCAGAAATAAGAGCGTGTTCCATATCTTTTAGACTCCCTCTTTTAGTTTTATACCAAGGAGCTAAACACAACAGATGCAAAACAGAGAAAAGATATCCAAGTCTGTATGAATGCAGTTAAAAATACCCAGACATCTTTAATTTATGGAATCCCAAGCAGATGGTAGAATATGTTTACTGAACTCTTGTCTCTTTTTCTCTAAAGAACTAGAAGCTTTAAATATCACAGCATGTTTCAGAATTTGGCAGTGAGGACATGAGTTTTCTGTGGTTTCTTCTTCTTTTTTTATTTTTTTAAGTCCTAATAAGATGTTCTTAAATTTGGAACACTGTTAAGATTTGTGATGGCTACAAATTTGACTCAAATTACTGATTTGAGATCTTTATGTGAAAAATTTATTTTTAAAAAAGATATGAAAGAGAAAATGTTCACTTACTATTTTCAATGTCTGTACTACTGTTTGATTTAGGAATTATAATTTAACACTGTCAGAATTAGGCTGCTTTGAAGGCCAAAGTTACAATTAAATAATGTAGTTTCTTTTCTTGTATAATAGGATCATAAAAAGATGATTTCATTATCTTTTCAGATAAGGACAATGTGGTGTTTGTCTTAAGCTTATCTTCTAGATAGACATTCATTCGTACTTCGAGACAGCAAAAGATTGGAGTATGCCCTGCAGTCACTGATCGTTTGTTTCAGTCACTTATTGAGGATCCTCTTAAAACTTTCTTCTCTTTTCTTTAGTTCAGGCTTTAGTTTTCCTTCATTTTTTGTCCACTCATGTAAATTCTTGATCATAATTCAGTTTCAGAAATTAAATAACACAATTTAAGGAAGAGTACTAGACAAAAATCAGAACTACTGTTACCACGTATCAGTAAGTGGTATCACACATCAGATACCACATATCAGATGCAGCTTGTACCTGTATGTGGCTCCATGTTCAGGTGGTTATTTTAGTAACATATTTGGTAATATTCCTGTTTGAGGACGGTACAATAGCAGTGCTTTACATAGCTAGATAACTATTAATAATTATGTTGTGTTTTCGTGTCCTCCCATGTAGTCATGCACTTGTTTTGAGTTATTCTGAGAACTTATTTGATGTTTAGAAAATCTGAATTGTCTAAAATTTTTTATTCTCTCAAGCTTCAAGATAATGGAGAGTGCACTGTTGGCCTTCTGCATGAGGTTGTCAGTTTTTGCAAAGTGATTAGATGCAATATGTGTTAAAGTCGGTATGTACAACCTGTGTGAATCTATCTGAAAAGATCAAATTACAGTCTAGATCTTCTGAATACTTCTTCACAAAAGTGCTTGGCTGTGAGAGCTTCTTTAGAAGCCTGGCTAAACCAGAACAGGATAGAGACCAAGCAGTGGCTGGGGCAGTGTACAGGGACAAAGCAGCAGGCAGTTTCTTAGGCAACAATTAGTCAGGATTAGTTCTCTGAAGAAATTCCTGAAGCTCAGTCTCCAGATGCAAGAGGGAAAATGGATTTTTGGTTACTAAATTTTATGGGCTTTTTAATGGATTCTGAAAGAACAGGGAAATGACACATAAAACAGAAGCAGAGTACTGCTGTCGTTACCTACTTATCCAAGACTCAAAGTGAAACTCTTGTCCATTTTTATGACTCATGCTTCAAAAATTGTGTGGGTATTACTGACTTTAGACTTTTTCCTTCCTTCTCTGAAGATAGATAGTATCATGAGAATGACTGGTAAGAGAAAGGGTTCTTATGAAAGCAACTCTGTATTTTGTGTGTTCTGAGTGATAGCTATAGTAGCGCTTCAGGGATGGCTAAGCCTCAAAGTCTGAGTAAGGAATGTAGGTGTGTGTGCATGTGTATGTATAGATATCCCATTTTATACATTAAAAAAAATTGGGGAACTGTGTGAAAGTTGGATTTGATCTATCTAAATTTGCAGGTTTTGCATTCAGCAAGCATAACCCTAATAAAGAGGAAGAGTAGGGTTAAGTATGTAACACCTGGCAGTCGAATTTGACAGCAGAGAAGAAAACTGTGGTTTGGGGAAGCAGGTTACAAGAATATGTAGAAGTGCAAATCTGCACATTTAGTATGGAGACATATACATTTGAATATATGCTTTCATATATACATTATTGTGATCTGTTTAAAGACTTTGGTTTTTTTCCTCATACATTCCTAAAATTTGCAGTTCTTTGATTCCACAAATATTTTTAATAATAATTTATTTATTAATCATGATATTGATTCTTTAGAAAGTGTTCAGACCTTCTAACTGCTTAGAGTAACATCAAATATGTATAAATATAATAGCATTATAAATAATACTTGACATTCTTGACATCTATAATTTAATTTATTCCTTTGAACAATAACCTCTTAAAGACTGGCATTCTAAGCTTGTGAAACATGAGTGCTGCTCTGTGGAAGATTCTAAATAATAGTTTTGAAGAAAATGATCGTGTGAAGTATGTATATATTTAAAAGGAAATTGTGAAATAGTTCTCTTGAAAAACCTGATTGTGAGTGTGGTGTTAATTGTCCCCTTGAATGTTCCATTAAGAATAGGGATGAGAATTCACATATTTTATTTGCATTAAGCACTTGTACTACTCTTTTGTGATTGCTAGTTATAAGATTTGAACTGCACAGACAATTAAGTCTTTATTTTTTTAAATTAATTGTTCCAGAACTCCAGTCTTGATTCTCAAAAATTTCTGAATCTAAATGTCAACAATTTGACTAAAAATAAAGGTAGGGAACTGAGAACTGTGGTTAAGAAAAGTATGGGTTTGGCTATGACCACTCATGACAAAGACATGTGAAACCTAACTCTTCATTCTCTGTTCCTCCATTTCATCCAGTGACTTACTAAGAGAAGTAGTCCTTTTTTGTTAAGGAAGTGGCTATACAAAGGAAAACAAATTCTCTACGGCCTAGAATGCATCACTCACTTGGTGATTTTAGGATATGGAAATGTTCTGGTTAAGCAACCTGTATCTTATTCTTTCTGGAGGAACAAAAACACTTTCCTGTGGTTATAGATTACTTCATAACAAGGCTTTGTTTTAGTAGAATCAAAGTGGGGAAGTAAGCTTGTCAGAGGCATTTAATGCCTTGTGTCTGGCTTGCATATTTCTTACACAAAGGTTTTGACCAGAACTGTTGGAATTCCTTTCAAATAAGCTAAAATGATAATAATTTTGTTTAAGAACAGTTTACCTGTACAGTTGGATAAGTTATGGATTGTTTTATTTTCTTTTGAATACATCAGTCTGTAATTCTGACATAAGTGTTATATGCACATTGTCTTTCTGGTCCTGAAAGCACAGGAGCTGGAGCTGTAATAGCTATCAGAATACATTTTCTAAACCTTTTTCTGTTCTTTGACCTTGTTCCTTAATGCACAAGTCTTCAACAAGACAAGAAAATGGTTCTAGTCAACTACTTATCTTCCTTACTTAATAGTACCGGGTTGTCCCTTAAAATAGTCATACAAGGGGAAAGGAAGGAAGCACCCTCTGCAACCTGATCATCTGGCTGATTACAAAATTTCACATAAGCCTTTTCCTATTTTCCCATGAAAAGAAGCACTTTCAAAATGGGACATAATATCAAAGCACTGGAATAAAAAAAAAGTGCAATGCTAAAAATAGAACTCCAACTCGATTGTGTATAGTATGTCTGTGTATATGTGTGGACAATCATTTAAACTTGTGCACTTGTAAACTTGTATGCTACACTTCAAAATCAAGCCAACAGATATTCTAAATCTCATCTGTGCAGGACAAAGCTCCTCCCAAATGCTGACTTTGTATTTAAAACTCTATTTCTTTATTTATTATGATATCAGTTCCTAAATAATGAAGCTAATTAAATGAGTTCTTTTTTTTCTCTGAAGATTGTAAGAAAAAAAAATTACAAATCAACCTTGTAACTAAGTGAATTGAGCATTGTTATACCAGAATTTTCACTGTTAGAATAATTGTAATTGGTTGGTTCTTAGTTTGTTTTTTATTATTATTGCAATTGCATCAAAGTCTGCAATAAATCATCTTTTCTTGCTGTGGAAAATTATAAACATAAAAACATATATTTAAGTATATGAGGATATAGCCATAGGCTAAGGTGCACATATAGTTTGGGCAGTAAGGAATGTAAAATCACATAAAAAATATTCTCTATGAGATTAAAGTAAATTCAGCAACTATATACCAAATTTTGGATTTAAATTATCTGGGAAATATTTGAGGGGAAGGTGGAAAAAGGAGGTTGTCAGGACTGCTAGAAGTCTATCCAAGATAATTTCAAAGAAGCAAAAATCAATGTGTATCTCAGAAGAGAGTCTGGGCCATGATTACTAGGGGTAAATCACACCTGACCTATCTGATTGTCTTCTATCATAAAATGACTGGGTCTGCAGATAAGGAGAGAGCGGTGGATTTCATTTACCTTGACTTTAGCAAGACTTGTGACACTATCACCCACAGTTAAACATTATGATCTGGATGGGTGGAAAACCAGATGGGTGAAAACTGCTTGGATGGTTGGGCTCAGAGAACAGTGGTTAATGGGTCAAACTCTGTCTGGAGGCTGTTAACAAGTGGAGGGTCTTGGGTCTGTCTTATTTAACATCTTTATCAATGACTGGGAGAAGGCTGTGGAGTGCACTCTCACCAAGTTTCTAGATGACATCAAATTGGGAGGAAAATAAACGTAAAAATTAATACACAGTAAAACCTCCTTTAAAATGCTGTAACTTACCACACAAACTAAACGACTTAGGAAAGATCTATGGGAAAGAATAGAATGAATTAACCTGAATGTCAAGTTAATTCACTAATCTATTATAAAATACAGCAAAATGAGTATTCAGAAAGATAAAGTATCTGCGAAAAGATTAACACAGTACAGCTATATCTCATAGGCCATTCTTTGTTTTATGTCATTTAATGGGAATG